>NC_132917.1:102857357-104057357 GCF_047675955.1 Chlorocebus sabaeus | reverse complement strand
CTAGAGGAGGGGCGCCCGCCATTGCTGAGGCTTAAGTAGGTAAACAAAGCCGCTGGGAAGCTGGAACTGGGTGGAGCCTACCGCAGCTCAAGGAGGACTGTCTGCCTCTGTAGACTCAACCTCTGGGGACAGGGCATAGCTAAACAAAAAGCAGCAGAAACCTCTGCAGATGTAAATGTCCCTGTCTGACAGCTTTGAAGAGAGTAGTGGTTCTCCCAGCATGAAGGTTGAGATCTGAGAAAGGACAGACTGCCTGCTTAAGTGGGTCCCTGACCTCTGAGTAGTCTAACTGGGAGACATCCCCCACTAGGTGCAAACTGACACCTCACACCTCACATGGCTGGGTACACCTCTAAGATGAAGCTTCCAGGGCAAGAATCAGACAGCAACATTCGCTGTTCAGCAATATTCTATCTTCTGCAGCCTCTGCTGCTGATACCCAGGCAAACAGGTCCTGGAGTGGACCTCAAGCAAACTCCAACAGACCTGCAGCTGAGGGTCCTGACTGTTAGAAGGAAAACTAACAAACAGAAAGGACACCCACACCAAATCCCCATCAGTATGTCACCATCATCAAAGACCAAAGGCAGATAAAACCACAAAGATGGGGAAAAAGCAGTGCAGAAAAGCTGGAAATTCAAAACATTAGAGCACATCTCCCTCTCCAAAGGAACAGAGCTCATCACCAGCAATGGAACAAAGCTGGACGGAGAATGACTTTGACGAGCTGAGAGAAGAAGCCTTCAGTTGATCAAACTTCTCAGAGTTAAAGGAGGAACTATGTACCCAGCACAAAGACACTAAAAACCTTGAAAAAAGAATGGAAGAATGGATAATAAATGGTGCTGGGAAAATCGGCTAGCCATAAGTAGAAAGCTGAAACTGGATCCTTTCCTTACTCCTTATATGAAAATTAATTCAAGATGGATTAGAGACTTAAATGTTAGACCTAAAACCATACAAACCCTAGAAGAAAATCTAGGCAATACCATTCAGGACATAGGCATGGGCAAAGACTTCATGTCTAAAACACCAAAAGCAATGGCAACAAAAGATAAAATTGACAAATGGGATCTAATTAAACTAAAGAGCTTCTGCACAGCAAAAGAAACTACCATCAGAGTGAACAGGCAACCTACAGAATGGGAGAAAAGTTTTGCAATCTACTCATCTGCCAAAGGGCTAATATCCAGAACCTACAAAGAACTCAAACAAACTTACAAGAAAAAAACAAACAATCCCATCAAAAACTGGGCAAATGATATGAACAGACACTTCTCAAAAGAAGACATTCATACAGCCAACAGACACATGAAAAAATGCTCATCATCACTCTCCGTTAGACAAATGCAAATCAAAACCACAATGAGATACCATCTCACACCAGTTAGAATGGCAATCATTAAAAAGTCAGGAAACAACAGGTGCTGGAGAGGATGTGGAGAAATAGGAACACTTTTACACTGTTGGCAGGACTGTAACTAGTTCAACCATTTTGGAAAACAGTGTGGTGATTCCTCAAGGATCTAGAACTAGAAATACCATTTGACCCAGCCATCCCATTACTGGGCATATACCCAAAGTATTATAAATCATGCTGCTATAAAGACATATGCACATGTATATTTATTGTGGCACTATTCACAATAGCAATGACTTGAAATCAACCCAAATGTCCATCAGTGACAGAATGGATTAAGAAAATGTGGCACATATATACCATGGAATACTATGCAGCCATAAAAAAGGATGAGTTTGTGTCCTTTGTAGGGACATGGATGCAGCTGGAAACCATCATTCTCAGCAAACTATCACAAGAAAAGAAAACCAAACACCGCATGTTCTCACTCATAGGTGGGAATTGAACAATGAGATCACTTGGACACAGGAAGGGGAGCATCACACACCGGGTCCTATTGTGGGGAAGGGATGGGGGGAGGGATAGCTTTAGGAGATATACCTAATGTAAATGACGAGTTAATGCTTGCAGCACACCAACATGGCACATGTATACCTATGTAACAAACCTGCACGTTGTGTACATGTACCCTAGAACTTAAAGTATAATTAAAAAAAAGAAGGAAAAAATAAACAAACTTATCGAGAACTACATACAGATGCCAATTTTATAATTGTATTTTGCAGCCCTTAATGCAACCTGAAATGTTGGTATTTTTCTACATGGTCCCTGCTCGGCAAGACATACATGATCAGGGGAATTGTTTTGACTATCAGAAGTCAGAGTACGTTTTTTTTTTTTTTTTTTTTTCTTGCTCAATCATAAACAAACATGAGGAGAAACAAGCAATTATACTGATCCACAAATCATATATTCATCATAAGTCAAAACAGTCAAATACAGACAATTTCATATGATTTAACCTAAATGTTATTGCAAAAGAGAAATCTTGCGAGTCCATAATACTTTATGAAGACAGGTACATGGGCACACGCACACTGACAGAGTCCTATTACATGTAGAAAGGCATTGTCCTTTGGATTCTTTGGTAATAGATCAATGAAAGGTCTGTAAAATTGAGTGCAATGTAGGCAGTCAGGATCAGCACAAGCAAAATGAAAAGAAAGAAAAAAAAACCACTGAAATGGAGCTTATCTATTTACTCAGCAGTTGATAAAGCCTGACAACTTAATTAAGTCACTTTTATTAAGGTTGCAATAACATGTGATACTTCAGTGATAATACACTTAACTGGTGTGAACAATATTTTTTAAAAAAACACACTGATAAAAAAATAGCAATTAAAAGTTTACACTTTAAAAATCATTTAAACTAAATGACCTAAATTAAGTAATCTGAAGTAATGCAATTTTGTCTATAAGATGATTTTTAAAACACCAACCTGCCCTAGAATGATGGCAGAAAATCAGGAATTGTTCAACACATTCAAAATGGGAACGGGAATAAATATTTTATAATATAATACAAAGGTATCAATATTTAAAAGCCTCCGCTCATACTTCACAAAATTCTTAATGCAACTGCTGTTTCTGAGATGATGATATCAGATGGACACAATTCTTTTCAGGTATTTTATCAGATTAAGGGTATATGTTGATTATCTCAAGCCCAGCTTAACTAATTTCATTCTCAGGGTCAAAAACTTTCTGAAAATAACTGCTTGGGGATGTTCATTATTAATAGTGTTCCTCTCTCGTTAATAGTTTATGGTGAGCTTCTCAGAATATTATGAGACTGTAAAAATTCTATCCCAATAAATGTGTCTATAGTAATAAATCGGATATAAGTTACAGTCTATGAGTTTCACATTGATTTATGCTTGTCGTAACAAGTAGCTGCACATGGTCTGCACAGCCTAGGAGAGCGCAGCATATGGTTTGCTGTTTGTCAGTGCAGAAGACTCAGAAATAATCCCTATGTACAGAAAATAATTATCAAATGAGATCAGAAAATCACTTTACTCGTATTTATTATTTCTTTTTTAAACTAATTCGAGCAGGAAACCTCCTCTAGATCAACAATCTATTTCTTCAGGATAGTCTTTTACTTGACGTGGAAAACCTGAGCCAATTGAATGTGCTTCTGGAAGTGATGACAGGCTAAAGATGAGAGCATGCAACAGAGATCTGGCCTACACACACACTTGGTGCATTTGTCCATCTGATAAAATCCTGCATCTTATTTTCTTGTGACAATTCTGTCACACATATAATTGACATAGGTTTTTAAAATAAAATGGAAACAAATCGCCTTACATTTTAATTATGAAAACTGCAATATTCCATTATGCAATCCAAAAATTCTTATGCAACCTAAAAATTGTAGATGCAATAACTCAACTCTAAATATCAGGATAAAAACAGAAACACTCAGTTTATTATCATAAAACTCAGAAATGTTCTCATGGTTAGTATTTTTGTGTTGATGGCACAGTACCAACATGATGGATTATTTTGTATCCAGGCTTTGTGTTGTATTCACCAGACTTGGTTAGTTACTTTGACAGCATATATATTCCTCTCTCTTAAACAGAAATGTGAATTTAAAAAATTGAAACATTTGGAACTCTGACATTTACCTTTGACTATTTCCAAATAAAGACTTCGAATTTCTAGTTCTAAAAAAAAAAAAAAAAAAAGGAAATATTTGTCTTCTTTGAGATTTTTGGAATGATTTTATACTAGACTTAAAATATTCATTTAGTAAGTTTAAAATGACAGAAACATTTAAGTAAGAATGCATATTGTGAGATGAATAATACAAAATATTTTAAATAGCTTCATGTGGTTTATCTTCTTCAGTACAAGTATGTAATACTAAACCTGACAGCAAGTAGAACACTTCACCAACAGGTGAGAAATGAGAAATTTTAAGGCCTATTGAACACAACATAATTTCACAGTGGGTCAGCACAAATTTATATAGCACAGGTGTTTCTATAATTGGAGTCCATTGGAAAAATGCACAGTATTCTATCCTCACCAATGTTCAAATACAGCTCCATCTGGGTACTTTGCTGATCTTATAATAATAAGTATCTTATTAAAATGTAAAAATAATACAAGTAAATTTCAAAATTAATTATCTTGAAAAATTCTTTGCTTCTTGCATAAGGGATTTTTTTTTGATCCCTAATAGAGTTAAGGCAATACAATTTTTTAGAATCTATGTATATATGCTTTAATACAATTTCGATGGCAAATAATTTCAAATTTCAAAAATAAAATTGTTTAAATAGTGCAATATATTAAATAAAACAGAAAAAGAGTGTGAAATAATTTTAAGTCTTATAGTCAAAATCTAATTTTTTTTTAATTAGAGGGAAGAGTGACCCCACTTCCTATTTAAGTTCTACTTATACATTTCTAAGATTTTCTCAGTTGCTTTCTGTGTAACATAATGCTGTTCAGTTATTTTATTTTTATCAAAACTGTACTTGCTCTTTGGAGAAAGATGAACTTGTTATTCTGCTTTACTGGGACATTCATTTATTAGGTTTTAAAGAGTGTCTTAGTGCTTCTTTTAGAAAGGCAAGGGTTTTTTATAAGTTAAAGATGAGATGATTTTTTTTAAATCTTGATATTTGATAAAGAAAAGATACTTCACGAAATTATTAGAATGTACAACAGAGTTCGATGTTTAGAAAACAAAATATTCTGGGTGAAATGGTGGAACTGGGCATTAGTTGCATAAGGAGACAGAGGAGGGTTGGTCTGATCAACCAAGAGACTGATTTGATATGCACGACTTTAAGCAAAAAAAAAAAAAAAACAAAAAAGAAAAGAAAAAAAGAAAAAAAGGTTTACTATGTTCATTTGGTTTTAACAACACAAGAGTGGGCTAGTTTGAATTCGTCTCTTTGTATGTCCAGTCCAGCCCTGTCCCTGTCCTTAGCCCTAGGTCTTTGTCAAGTTCTGCTCCTGGAACATTCTTGACCCAGTGACACCCCACATTTTTGCTCATCTTCAAGCTGAGAAACCTTTAACCTTCCCTTATTCATCAGAAGGCTATCGCTCGCAAAGTAAATTTAAAATTGTGGGCAATCTTCAAATTGTAAAAATTATAAATACTATAATATAAGTATTCTAATTTAATAAATAACATATGTTTTGTACATTGTTTCAGAATAGAAACAGAAAATTGGGTCCCTTAGATTATAACAGTAAGAAACACAAATCCTGAATTGGGGATAGAGAGGGATCTAGGAAGTTGGGTGGCACATCTGCCCTGTGCGGCCAGGCACAGTGGCTCACGCCTGCAATCCCAGCACTTTGGGAGCCCGAGGCAGGAGAATCATCTGAGGTTAGGAGTTCAAGACCAGCCTGCCCAACATGTGAGACCTCATCTCTACTGAAAATACAAAAATCAGCTGTGTGTGGTGGCGCACACCTGTAATCCCAGCTACTCAGGAGGCTGAGGCAGGAGAATCACTTGAACCTGGGAGGCGGAGGTTGCAGCAAACTGAGATTATGTCATTGCACTCCAGCCTGAACAACAAGAGAAAAACTCCACCAAAAAACAAACAAACAAACAAAAAAAACAAAAGCAAAAACAAAAAACAAACACACATAAAAACAAAGAAGCAGCAGAAGGCTAGATGTCTGGAGGTCAGAACGGCCTCCACTGTAAATTGTCTTGTTGGTCTACAGGCCTGAGTAAGTACGAATAAGTTAATCCTCCAGAGAAAATGTGACTTACCCTTTTTCTCAGCCTCAAACTATTCTTGTTTCCAATAAAATCAATTATGCCCATTTATTTTCTCTTTACTCTTTTCCTTTTTCTCTGCTCTCCATTTTCCTTTTTCCTTCCTCTAATTCTCCTGTCTCAAGCTATTATATCTGATAAATATCCACATTGTGACTTAGTGAATGCTTTAACACATTTAAGTCTGTGAACAGAGAAAAATTGACTTCCTGTCTTCCTATATAAATACCCATTATTTCTTTCTCCTGCCTGATTGCTCTGGCCAGAACTTCCAATACTATGTTGAATAGGAGTGGTGATCCTTGTCTTGTGCCAGTTTTCAAAGAGAATGCTTCCAGATTCTGCTCATTCAGTATGATATTGGTTGTGGGCAGATGACAGTCCAAAATCTCCTTAAGCTGATAAGCAACTTCAGCAAATTCTCAGGATACAAAAATCAATGGCAAAAATCACAAGCATTCCTATACACCAACAATAGACAAACAGAGGGCCAAATCATGAGTGAACTCCCACTCACACTTGCTACAAAGAGAATAAAATACCTCAGAATACAACTTACAAGGGATGTAAAGGACCTCTTCAAAGGGAACTACAAACCACTGCTCAAGGAAATAAGAGAGGACACAAACAAAGAGAAAAACATTCCATGCTCATGGATAGGAAGAATCAATATTGTGAAAATGGCCATACTGCCCAAAGTAATTTATAGATTCAATGCTATCCCCATCCAGGTACCACTGACTTTCTTCATAGAATTAGAAAAAAACTACTTTAAATTTCGTATGAACCAAAAAAGAGCCTGTATAGCCAAGACAATCCTAAGCAAAAAGAACAAAGTTGGAGGTATCCCATTACCTGACTTCAAAGTATACTACAAGGCTACAGTAACCAAAACAGCATGGTACTGGTACCAAAACAGATTTATAGACCAATGGAACAGAACAGAAACCTCAGAAGTAACTCCACACATCTAGAACCATCTGATCTTTGACAAACCTGATAAAAACAGGCAATGGGGAAAGGATTCCCTATTTAATAAATTGTGTTGGGAAAATTGGCTAGCCATGTGCAGAAAACTGAAACTAGACCCCTTTCTTACACTTTATACAAAAATTAACTCAAGATGAATTAAAGACTTAAAAATATCAGACCTAAAGCCATAAAAACTCTAGAAGAAAACCTAGGCAATACCATTCAGGACATAGGCATAGGCATAAGCAAGGACTTCATGACTAAAACACCAAAAGCAATGACAACAAAAGCCAAAATAGACAAATAGGATGTAATTAAACTAAAGAGCTTCTGCACAGCAAAGGAAACTATCATCAGAGTGAACAGGCAGCCTACAGAATGGGAGAAAATGTTTGCCATCTATCCATCTGACAAAGCACTAATATCCAGAATCTACAAGCAACTTAAACAAATTTACAAGAAAAAAAACAACCCCATGAAAAAGTGGGCAAAGGATATGAATAGCAATTCTCAAAAGAAGATATTTATGTGGCCAAAAAACATGAAAAATGCTCATCATCACTGGTCCTTAGAGAAATGCAAATAAAAACCACAGTGAGACACCATCTCATGCCAGTTAGAATGGTGATCATTAAAAAGTCAGGAAACAACAGATGCTGGAGAGGATGTGGAAAAATAAGAATATTTTTACACTGTTGGGAGTGTAAATTAGTTCAACCATTGTGGAAGACGGTGGGGCAATTCCTCAAGGATCTAGAATCAGAAATACCATTTGACCCAGCAATCTCATTACTGGCTATATGCCCAAAGGACCATAAATCATTCTACTATAAAGACACAGGTACACATATGTTTATTGTGGCACTGTTCATAATAGCAAAGACTTGGAACCAACTCAAATGCCCATCAATGATAGACTGGGTAAAGAAAATGTGGCACATATATACCACTGAATACTATGCAGCCATAAAAAAGGATGAGTTCGCATTCTTTGCAGGGATATGGATGAAGCTGGAAACCATCATTCTCAGCAAACTAACACAGGAACAGAAAACTGAACACAGCATGTTCTCACTCATATGTGGGAGTTGGGCAATGAGAACATGGGGACACAGGGAGAGGAACATCACACATCGGGTCTGTTCAGCGGGTGGAGGGCTAGGGGAGGGATAGAATTAGGAGAAATACCTAATACAGGTGATGAGTTGACGGTTGCAGCAAGCCATCATGGCACGTGTGTACCTATGTAACAAACCTGCACTTTCTGCACATATATCTCAGTACTTAAAGTATAATTTAAAAAAATTTAAGTCAGTAAATATGTTCTCCATAAACAAATAATTTAAATCACCAGAAAATAAATGCTATGGCTGACCAAGCTAAGGGACTATACAAGTTCATGCTGAAATTATACTCTGTAAATCACAATACCATGAAATTGCAGTCATTTTTTCCAAAACACATATCTGTAACAAAAAACATGTTCTTTCAAGTAATAAATAATGGCATCAAACTCATTGAACCAGCTAAAAAACAATGCCTCCTTGGTAACCTTTAACCACCAAATATAATAATAGAGCCACTATTGAACTGGGCCTAAAGTGCCGAAACCTATTCTAGAACTGGCATAGCTTTGTGATCCATAAATGGCTTTTCGATGTCATCAAAAGAGGAGCTGAGGACTTCACACATTGATCGGCAGTATTGCAAAAGAGACAAGAAATGATGGGTTAATCGAGTCAAAGCTAAAGGCCCTGGGACTACCAGACCCCACACCTGAAACTTACAGCCTACAGCTGAGTGCCCAGAAGGGAACCATGCAGGACACAGTTCTCTCCGCTGGCTGCTGAAAGGTTTCCATAGTGATACTTTTTACTAATTTATTGAATAACTTAACATTTACTTTTTTCCCAGTTTTCTTTTGCAAGCACTTTGAAACATATCCCCTTTTAAACTTTCAAATTAACTTTTACTGAACCAGAACCATTTATATCCAAGAGGGAACTGAGCATTGTTCCATGCAGATCTACATTTTATAAATGATCTTCGGAAATACACGAAAAATTTGACTTCAAAATCTCCATTTCATAATTTTCTTATATTGCTTCTAAGATAGGAAATGATACTATAAGATTTCTATGCCTTGCAAGTATATGTCGTGAAAGGTTAATTAAAATGTATTCTAGAGTTAACAATTTTTTTTAAAGAATATCAAATTTGTTTAATAATGAAAAAACAAAAACACTCAAACAAACCAAATTTGAGATATCAAATAAATGGGTTTTTTGGTGTTGTTAAAATGACCTTAATCATTGTGATTACTCTACGTCTTCTTGTACTTAAATGCAAAAGACAGTGTCTATAAAAGCCGTGTCTATAATGAATAACAACCTCAATACAAAGGTAAAGTTTCTATGAAGCAGCATTCTTGTCTGCTTCTTAAAAATTTACAACTAACTTTTAAAGTGTTTTCTATTTTGCATTATTCAATTTTTATTTTTCTAAGTAACTCAGCTAAATCTTATGATAAATAAGACCTGTGTAAAAATGGTAAAGAAAATTTTATTTATATTCCCTTTTTCGTACCTACAAAATCACAAATCTGCTGCAAATGAAAAAGGCCAAAATACTTGTAGAGATATCTGTGTATTCAATTTTATCCTTGTATATGATAAAGATATGTAGAAACATCTCATGTAGATTTCTGAACTCAAATACTTCCCTACCATATTGGAAAATTATATTTCTGAAACATATAGTTTGAGTATACAAGTGACCCACCCGTGCCAAATCTCAAGGGTAGGACTGACATTTTTTTGTTTGCCCTTATTTAAAACTGCCATTGCTTTAAGAAGTTGGTGTCAAGTGGCCACCACCCTATGTATGGCATAAAAAATTCCTCTGTGCCTTTCCACGGTTCCATGAGTGTAAGAAACCCATTGTGCTTCCATTTACCTTACTTCAAAATTAGTTATTTTTGTGACTTACTTGTAAGGTAGAAAGCACTATGGTTTGAAATGAAGCTCCAGATTCTCCCAGTTTAAAACCAAAGCGTGCACATTTTCAGGATAATATGTCTTCGGCAAGAAGAACATGCTAGCCATCACTGGTTTCCATAGCCAATTATTTCCCCCATGTCAGAGGATAAGGTATTATTGAGTTGTTCCTAAGTTGGTATCTCCTTGAAGAAATGACGTAAGCCACCCTGTCTAGTAAATCTACTGGGAAAGGGGATGAAAACATAACATATTAGCCTCACTTTACTAATGTCACATTCTGAATCAGAGAAATCTACGTGCATGGGTACAAACACCCCTTAGATTTTATGCGTCAAGTAGTTATTGAGCATTTGCTAAGTCCAGGCATTCTTCTACGCTCTGGAAAATCTGTTGTGAAGAGAATGAAGCCCCTGCCTACAGGATGATTCCATTCTGGAAGTGGCAGTGGGAGGGCCTTCCAATACTTTTGGTCATAAGTGTTTGCTCAGATTTAAGTTGAATTTCCTGGTGGTCTTTACAGTGTTACTGTGTTTCAATGAAAAATTTGTTCTTCCAGCTTTATCCTGGGGTTAATAGTAGAAAAGGCCAGTGTCCTTTCGTATTAGGGGCTACATTGGCATGTGTTTTAGAGACCTTGCAGCAATGTTTCCCAATAAAAATTAAATTCACTCCAAGCTTATAAGGACGCAATCAAGCTGAATCAAGATTCATCAATAAATTAAGGATAAGAATTTCAAGACACTTGCCAGAGAATCTATTATATTCTTTTAACAATTGTAAAAGACTTAGTTTCCCTTTTAATCCATTTGTAAGTGAAGTTAGAAATCCATTTGTAAGTAAATTAGAAATCCTTCGGAGTGATTTTTTTAAACAAACTTGAATATTATTATTTTGTCTTTTAAAAACTAAGCCTTTACTAAAAAAGCGCAAGATTGTATCTCTGTAATGTAAAGATCTAATGGTATCCATTAGGATGCTTTAGTACTCTTCTTTACTTCCCATTCAAAAGCATAAAGATTGCCTTAATACCTACACAGAAGAGTTTTGTGCAATTAATGGTTTAGATAGCTGCTTACTGAAGAAAGGAATAAGATTTAATTATTTTTTGTTTTTAGGAAAAAAAAATTCCTACTGCAGTCTCCCTTTTAATATTTATCCTCTCTATAATATATCCATGCTCATCTAACAATAGTTGAGAATGCCTACTCAATTTTGTATTTATTGATTTCAACATATATTCTTACTTTGGAAAAATAGGTATTTCACATTCTAAAGATTTGATGGGCAGAGTCTAGAATCAATTTAGCTCTTAAAATAGACTTCTCATAAACAATGAAGTTACATATCTCTTTTTAAAATGAACTCAAGATACCACTTATTTATTTAGTAAGATGATAGCCCCCCTCTCAAATCTAAATCCTTCCATATTTGTAGGGAAATGCCCCTCAGGTTTCAACATTACCTATCACTGCTCTTTTGATTCTTTCAATAATATGTGGACAGATTTGGATATATTTAAGTCTAAACAGGAGGAATAGTCAAAAACTCTAACTGACAGAGTACCTGTACTGCAGTTTCTCAGATGATTGTGTGTGTGTGTGTTTGTGTGTGTGTGTGTGAGAGAGAGAGAGAGAGAAAGTGCAAGGGATATAGAGACAGCAAAAGAGATAGAAAGTGAGAGTTTTGCACAAAATTAAGCAAGAGAAAGAAATACGTGGTTATGCTTCTCAGCAAGGGGGTAACTTCTTTTTAGAATTCAACTTCCAGAGTTGCTGTGTCTAGGAGAACTATTATTCATCTTCTCCAAGCCTAGATTTTTTCTCTAAATGCATAAGCTAAAAGATGGGCGTTTGATAAGTAATATTTAAAATTGATTTTATTTTATTGTTGCACAAAAGATTCTGCGAATTCCTTAATTCACTGTACAATCTAATTACAGCTTGATTTCTCAGTGGGAAAATATATTACCCTATCTTCTCAAGTTACTTTTTGATTATTATCTTCTATGGCTACTGCAGCCCTGGATTACAGCCCAGTCATTTCTTTCAGTTTAGTCCTCTCTGTAGCACTGAGTATTGCAGTCGATTTGATCATACAGCATTTAATATTGATTATGCAACTGGTGAACAGACTGTAGTATTCAGGCCTGGCTGTTGTGGATATATTTCGCAGCATGTATTCATAATAATGCACCTTTGTGGGTAGGTTGTTGATAATGATTAGAGTTGCCAGGAAGGTTTTGTATTTAAAACTCATTGAGTTTACAACCATATGACAATTACAGGAACAAAAACCTGCTCTGCATCTAATTATTTTTCCACAATATTTTTCATATATAATAATATCATCAAAAAGTATAAGTTTAAACTCTGTGAGTATTGTGCTCTGTTGAGGGCCGCTTTATCTTTTTTATTGTTTATTTTTTGACAAATCTTCTATGCTTCTTAAGAACACCAGTTAATGTTGATGTGGGTGCTGACAAACAGAATGATATGGGGTTCTTGTTTCAGAGAGGAGACCAAATCTAAGCAAATGAATCAAAATGCAGAAAGTAGAAGCTTACCTTTATTCTGTTTCTGCTCTCTCTTTTTTTGAGCTCAGTGTCTTTCCTTTCTACCTCTCTGTCTCTGTTTCCTGATCTGTCTCAGCTCTTTCTACACCTCCCCTACCCAAACACAGACACACACTTCCAGGGCTTTGGAGACCGGCCTCTGTACAGTGTGTGACTACAGAAACTGGCCTTAATAACATGAGGTGCTAATTGTTTCTGCCTGCTGCTCCTGCCTCCAGCATCCTTTGCATCTGTCTTCAGAACCTCTCCTGCTCTGCTCACTTGGGAAGGCCAAGGCTTTGGCCAAGGGAAACACTCACACAATTGCAGTAGTGAAATCATGGTCTAAACTCAGAGTTAAGAAACCCTAAGATCAGTGTGCAGGACCTGTGTGCCCCCTGCCACCTGCAGACTACCACCTGTTCCCGCTCCGGTGACTCTTCAATACTGTGCTGGACTCAGCTGGGGTCATGGGCCACAGAGACTTCCTGGTTTCCAAGGTCTCCAATTACACAAGGGTATCTTTATCATAAAGCTACTGTTTTCCTTTTTAAAATTAAATTTGCTATCTTTATTTTTTAAGTTAACAGTTGGTCATGTGGCTCTACTTTTGAGGATGACATTTCTTTTTCCAGTTAAAGACATAAAACTAAATGTAGCTTACTTATATAGACTCTGGGTCATATAGACTTTAGAAAAAATTTTTAAAAATTAATTGCAATGGTGTAAAATGTAAAATTTAAATTCGTTCTACATTTCACAGGCCTGCACCATGAATTTAGTTCTATAATATTGACTTTAGTTACACAAGATCTGTTGCGTTTGACTGGAGTCAGAAACCCTCCCCTAATGTAATTGAAAACATAACATTTGATAGATGATTTGAGATAAGTTTAATTACCTTTTAAGAGAGCCTTTGATTTAAAAATGAAAATTTCCATATTAATTTTTGAACTGCATATGAGATCCGTGTTCGAGCTTATTTTTAATACTTTTTTGGACCAAACTTTAAGACAGACTAAAGTATACACTGTTCAAAATTATTTAAGATGCTTTTGGAACATTCTCTCCAAGAATTTTCCATGAGCTGTAAGTTTTATTGCATTTCTGATTGGAGTTATGAAGAACAGTCAATAAAGGCACAAAGATGCCACCAAGAAAAGAAACAGAAAGAAACCCTAAAAAAGTCCCAAGTTGATTCAATATCATGATACAGATAAGATCATGGTGGGGTTGAATATCAAATAAGGCAACTGCTCATGCTAACAAAAGAAAGAGATGTCTTAGAGGATGCATCCACATTGCAAAACGAATGGCAATGCCCTGTTAAATGTGACTGAGGTTTGAAGAATTTTGAAGACCATAACTCTTTAGTTTCCTCTGTAAACAACATTTAAGACTCCTTCTTATCTTGTTCCACACACAAGAAGAAGCTTTTTTGCTTTCGTTTGACAAAAGTATTTTCAACCTTACAGATGTAGGCAGGTAAAAAAAGCCCTTTTCTCTAATAAAGACTTGGTTTCATTGTATGCATTATATCTGTGTTAAAACACAGCCACTCAATGTTAACTAAAACTGCATTGAGAGACCACTGATTCACAAGCATATTTTCATTTAATCAAAGACACCTGGTTTTTTGAATCTCTGACTCTAAATAATTCTGAGTATTTTTTTTCCTTTTTCTTTGATAAAGGACTTTCCCTTTCTATAGCTGGTGTCGTCAAAATGCACTGGTCCCCTCCACCCCCAAACCAAAGAAGTAAACAATATTCACGTAGGGGAATATAACTTAAGCAATTCACAGAGTATACAAACATTTATTGGTACAAAACCTGCAACATGAGTTTTTTGTTAAATTTTAACAGTGTTTTCTCAAATCTTCAAAGCTTGCCTTGATGGTTTGCTGAAGTAATTGAACCACTCTTGAGTTGTTTTATATAGGACATCTTATCTTTCTTTCATTACCCAGGCTGTGGCTTCTTTTCTATTCCCATGAAATCCATGTACACACTTTAGAAGCCCTCCTGAACAAGCTCGCTTCTAACTTTCACAGAGCCCTTAGCACAATTTGAATACGAAAGAGATACTGAATAAAAAGCTTTAATCTCTTGTCTGTTATGCTGCTTTCTTGCCTCTCTTCATCTCCTCCTCTTCCAAGGGCTTTTCTGTGTGAGTAAAGTGAACACTTTCTGTTTTAAAGTGAAGTGTGATATTCAAGAAGATGCATTCGGTAGGCTGAGATCGGGAAGCGGCTCCTGTAAACCTCCTCTGTCAAAAATTTAGCTACATTTCTGCTGCATTGCCTTCTGTTTAAGTCTTTGCAGGTAAAAGATTAGTAAAGAGCTCTCCGTGAACAAAAATCATTCAATCAGCAGAATGTACAGGGAGTATCAAATGTGCCCTCCGCCTCAAATACTGTGGGGTTCTCTCCTCTGATACCTCTTCCCCTCGGTGAGCTGAAACTGCTTGAAAGGGTTTTCTGTTCTCTGGTCTCTTGTCAATTTGAATGCCAGGAAATCAGCCCCCTTTGTGAGATTAATTAATAGCAGGAGCGGATCGGCCGAGCCCAATCGCCACGCAACGGAGCTGTAATTGCTACTTTGTGGAAAGGAAAGAAAAAAAGTTTGGGTTGCCGTTTAAGAAGAGGGTTTAAGGAAAGTTCTTTGAACTAGAGGTCTCAGTGCACTGGATTAAGGCAAGAAGCAAGGAGGCCTTTGAAGTTTGCTAAGAGGTTTTGGAGGGGAAGAAAGTTGGGTGGCAAAGGGAGCTGACAACATCAAAAGCGCTCTCACCGCTCGTCACCTGCTTGACTTCCGAATGCGGCCCACAGGCTGGAACGCAGCCTTGCAGGTCAAGTGACCAGCCAGGATGGCGTGGGCGGGTGTTTGTTTATTTGCGCCGCTGACATGCACTGTTCCTGCAATGTATGTGCCGTATCTCAAATTAGAGGTGCTGCTTTCAGAATCTGCTCTTGGATGCACATATAGAATGAACCTGCATCTGCCACACGATCCCCCAGATTGATTTCTCTCATTCCTTCATGCCACTTTCCCTTCTGAGATCTGCAAAAACAGTTTGCAAAGTTCCCCTGCTTATCATTTAGCAATGATATATTGATAAGAGAAAATAAAGATGAGATTATTACAGAAAACATATATCCATCCCGTCTGGAAATTAGAATTAGTGAATGCTATGTATTCTCAACAGAGACAATATCGCCCCCAAGGGGGTGAAATTGATTCTTGGGGGTAGGGGGGCTGCAAAAATTCTTAGCTATTAAAACCTTTTATGGCTCTCTAAAGGACTACAGTACATCAATGGATACACAATATATCTGAACTAATACAATTTCATGGGGAGGGAAATAATTAGAAATAAAATATCTGCAAAGGCTCTTTAGGGGTCATAATAAAACAAATAATAAACCCTGAGGATCACTGGTATAAGCAAATTTCTAAAAGGTTGCATGAATTTCATTTCATAAGAATTGTGTATTGACCAGAAGTTAGCTCAAGCATATGTATTTCCCATTTGTATTTTATATGTAATAGGTCCTATCTCAACACTCCCAAATCTAATATTAAGATTTTTATTATTATTTTATTAGGTTTGTCAGACTGATGGCTTGAGAAGATCCACATATTTGAATTGAAAACTTGAATAGATTTTACTTCTTACTATTACAATTTGTCTGCAAGCTCAGATTGCATACTTGAGTTTTTAGAAAAAATAACACAATTAATTCGTCGGATTGTTTGACTACCTTGTGAAACATTACAAGTTCCAAACTTAGAATTTTAAAAATAATCTGTAGATCTGTGTGTTTTGTTAATATAACTTATTGAATTCATTCGAACTTTGCATGGCATGCTTTTTCCTTAGGCTAACGAAGTTAGGTATTAATTTCAAATGATAAACAGTATTTAAAGAGAGGAGTTTTAGAAAAAAAAAATTGACATTTATTGGCTAATGGGATTGTTTTATAACTCTCACTAATTTAAATTCAAGGGTTTTGCTTTCATTTAGAACTCAACTTTCAAGATAAATACATAAAATTTTAATTTAACCAAATGTGTAAATATTTAGGGATATACTTTAATAATGAGAAGATCTTGTGTTCCTATGTTTTTAATCTATAATCATGCTGTAGTTTTCTCCCATGATAATGACAAGGAATGTTTGAAAATCAAGAAGTCCAGTCTGGGCTGAGTAAACCAGAAACTTTTCTAGGCCTGCCTTGCAGCTAGACACCATTTTTCTCAGCATCATCACCATTAAGAGTATTATTCTTCATTGACCTTGAGAAAGAAGTTTTGGAGATTTTGCTTTAAGAAAAATTTATATACATGGGAATATGCATAGGGAGCCATGTCCTCTCTTTTCCAATGTATTTGATCCAATGTGTTCAGGGAGATATTCAGTATAGTGACTGTCTCAGCAAAAAGGACTGGTGACATTTCAGGGCTTCCATTTCATTGACATCCAATACCACTTCGTGCTGCACAAGCAGGTTGGCCTGGCCTAGCATTCAGCCCACAGTGAGCAATCAATACACGTTGTTGACTGACCTCCGTTGGTGCACCCAACATATCAACTCATGGACTCTGCAGCCTCATTACGGAACCATCTTGGGGGACGTGCCATTTTGAAAGTTTTACAAATATTTTTAATACAATGAGTGAGCGAATGAAGTAGCTGGTGATGATGACTCCATTGCTAGAATTCCCAATCCCCAATCCTTCCAAACTCGCAGGAACACACGTCTCTGTTTCCAATGAATGCCATGATTCACCTCACTCAGCAGACATCTCTCCACTTCATGCAGAATAGAAACGATGGACATATAGAAATGCGCACAATATAAATGACTTGAAATATATGTTCTATAATACTGGCTGTATTGTAGTCTACTAGCTGTCAAAAAGCTGCATATAATTACGCTCGTTAAGAAAAAACAGGCACATTCAATTACTTTTCTGCTGCCGGAATAGTTTTCTCTTCTATTGTATCAAATATCTTCGTTTATGCCATGCATGTTAAAGTTTGCCACTCCTTGAGGCTTGTAACTGCAACATTTTTGAGCTATCTGGAGGATTATAATTGCGTGCACACACCAATTATGGATTGGATTCAGCATTTTCAGATAACTTTCCAAATCGCAAAGACAGCACAGTGGTCTCTAGGCATTTTCAGGCCAGTTTGATTACAGGTGTAGCACACACAGGCTTGTTAGTTCTGTGATGAGGGCTTCCTTTCCCTGCTGGGTCTCTGGAAGAGAAACTGACCATTGCTTTTCACTAACAATTTCTTCTCATTCCCCAGAGATGCCTTAATGAGCCCCTCGGACATGGCCAACGGCAATCTTGTTCTCTGGGCCAGTGAGGTGAAAAGCCAAAGCTTAACCTACCAGGCAAGCAATAATTAATAAGGTGTCTTTGATTCATCTCAATTCATTAACAAAGTTACAAGTTTGAGGGCCTTAAGGAACACAGTGTTTTTCTGTCATTTCATTTACAAGTATTGAATGAAACACCCATGCCAAGGTATGTTAAAAAAAATTAACTTACAAAGAAAATAAATGAATGTAGAATACTAATTGGGTGAAAGCAACTGACAGATACTGCAAAAGATTGATTTTAGGGAAAATGGAGAAATCTGTTTTCTGTTTATTTTAAGGACAGGAAATGAATACTGATTAGAAATGTATAGGCAGTTGCATCGTGCAGCATTTGGTAATGTTTTCACTGGATATTTGATTTGTCTAAGTTTTTCCCAGATTTTAGATTGGATGCCAGTTATCAGAGTGAGTTTTTTGTCTAATAGTTAGTTGGACTTCCTTGGATACATGGCTCTTAAATTGTGAGCATTTGCCATGCCTTCCTGTGGAAAAATAATTCAAGCACAAATGTCACATTGCCACAGAAAGAAATACCTCTTTTAAGTAGGCAAAATAAGTCTGAGATGATGTGGGTCAATTTCTGTTGGCTTATTTTTTTTTCTAAGAAACTGTTGTGAATTTGTTCAAAAAAAAAAATAACCCTTTTGGATTTGCAGGAATCTGGAAGTGCTATGCTATTATTCCTTAAATGTACTGTCTATGTCTGTCTATCTATCTATCTGTCTGTCTATCTATCTACCTACCTATCAATCATCTATGTATCTGATAGATAAAATATCATCAGATAGATATCCTCTAGGATAAAAGCAAAAACAAAACAAAGCCATATTTCTACAGAAGAAATGTTAGTTTTAGAAGAGTGTATTAGAATTCAACCCCTCGGAGAAAGAGAGGAAGTAACAATCACTGTGGGTGCACATGAAGCTGTTCCTTAGTATTGCCATCCCGTTTAAGTCGGGGAGGGCACATCTCATCTGCATTTGTTGTGTTCCAGCCTTGCTAGGGGGCCTGCCTCTGCAGTGAATAAGGTGACTGTGGAAACAGCTTGGAGGTGGCAGAAAGGCTGTAGCAGAGTCAAGCTGAATCCCTAATCAGCTTTGCTGGGCCACCACATGATAGCCTCTGTGAAGAAGTTTAAAGACCCTTATGCAGTATCTCCTGGAACTGTGGACAGTGTACATGGGCTGGAGTCGAACTATTCTGATTCTTCACGGGAATTTTGGAAATGCAGTAGTGAGGTTGTAGTGACATCTAAAGGCAGACTCTTCAACTGGTACTGCACTTCCAGACAGCTTGCTCCTTTTTACCAATGCTTCTAATGATAGCTTCTGACAAATTTCTCCTAAAATCTGCACAAAGCAGCTTTACCTCAGGTCTTCTCTGTTCTCAGTCTATATCGTTGAGAGTGGGAATTTTCTTGCCATCTGTGAATTCCTCTCTTGTGTACAATATTCCATCACTTCTGTCGCTACTGCAAGGTTGTCTTCTCTGAAACTAAGACCCTTAACAATTATTTGGCCTCGTCTTGAGGCCAATCCAGGTTAAAGTATGTAAACCACACCTTGGGTGAGAACCTCCACTGCCCTGTGCCAAGATTCTGCCTTGGTGGCAATTACACAGCTGGCTGGCTATGTAATGCTCCCTTTCCTGCGTTCCTGGAGCTAACAATATGCTCCAGAGGCTGTATAAATTTCCTCTGAGGGGTAGGCTTTGTCCGAGCCACCTGCTGCTATCATGAATTGGATGCAACTGCCTTGCCACTTGGCACAAGGAAATACGCACTTTTAATGTTGGGTGCCCACACTCGAACTGTGTTTTTTTTCTTTTTCTTTCGATAAAATGAACTTTACCTTTAGTTTTTCTTTTTTTTTTTTTTTTGCATCCTCAGTTCTGTAGGCTTCTTCCTCCCACTTCCTTACTCTTGGTAGGGACTTTTAACCTTGTCCTTGACTATCCTACAAAAGGGGGCCGGCTTTTCACCACCACCTCTTCCCCAAGCATCCTGGCTGTGGCCATTTCGGTGACCTGCTGTCTTGTTTTGGATGAGCCCCTCAGTCTCTTGGTGTGCAGAGCGGTGAGCCTAAAAGTTCTCATACCTTGATTTGCTTTTACCATCCTTAAACAATCAGATGTATCCCATTGGTAAATTTGGACAAGGGCGAGAAAATTAGACCACGTATACAAGGCAACAGGGTACTTTGCATGCAGGTGACTCCCAACAATAAGAAAACCTGAATTATTGCTCTCCATTGAGGGGATGGCAGTTTTTCTTTTCTTTTTCTTCTTTTTTAATGGCCTCAGTGAAAGACCTATAAAGTTGCATTGAATAGTTGGAAGATAATAACACTAGTGGTAAATGTCGCTGCATAGGTCCACCACCCTGCCCCTGGCAGTAATCCTGGCCTTGGGGATCTGAAATTTCCTAAAGATGTATTAGTGTCGTATACACATGTGCTCTTGTACGCTCATAATCCTTTTCACTGGCTTCTTAGCTGCATGCTTTGTATTTAAATTTTCCTTCTGACCAAGTAAATCCCTTTGGATGAAGTGACAGGATCTTTTCAGCACCCATAGCTGGTGACAGCTGGTGGAGAAACTCTGAAAGGCTGCAAAGTGTTCCTTACTAGCTTTCTTCAAGACCAGTGCCAGCCACCAGCTGAGCGATTTCTTAGTTCTCCCTTCAGGCACCAGTCAGTTGAAGAGGCTCATAGTAAATGCTAAAATATAATAGATATTAATATAAAAGACAATATCGGGACTTCTGGCTTAACCATGCCTTTAATTAGGTACTTATTTATTATACGTGAACATGGAAACTTTTCATTAATTCTAGTGCAACCCTTTATTAATACTGTACGAAGTATATTCTGGCATCTGAAATGCAGTGAAAACGGCTTTGAAAGCAGTGATTGCTGATAACCTTTGGGAAAAAAAAAAAAAAAAAAAAAAAAAAAAAAAACAGCTCGCCGGGCCAGATGCATGCTGTTTCCCCTTCTACACTGAAGTTGCCTTGTGAATTTTAACTTGTAATATATTCTGTTGTTTTAAACGAAAATGGAAAGATGTCTCTTTTTGTGGGGAGGGGGTCCCTGTGGCTCACTGCCATTGTTAGATTAAGTAATGAGGTAATGAGAAAGATTCATCCTAAATAAGAAACTAGACTTTGAATTAATGTGAGCATTAGCAGGAAGCTAGACCCCATGTGGAACTGTTTAGTTTCAAATAGTTACCTAACCAGATGCCAGGTCTATATTTTTTGAAAAAGCAAAATAAAATAATATTTTCCGGGGGAACACAAGATAATCATTTTATAGCAACATTTTGTTGTCATTAGGATTTCTTTATAAAGCTGGATATCTAACATACCTAATATCCTTCTAGGAATTAAACATCTGCTAAAATATAAAACACATCTAAAATGTAAAGTAATATACCGTTTCTAAAGACGTCTAGCTATAGATTATTTTTCACATACTTTCTCCTTTTACCACTTTTGCTTACTCTTTTCTTAATTTTTTGAAGCATGAAAAGAGTTGAGAGAGTATTTTATTATTTTTATCTGGATACATATAATTATCCCTTGAAACTAGGCTTTCATGGAGGAAATGTTTGTTGCTGTATATTATGTCCATGTGGAGATCTGACAGAGCATAGAGTAAGTCAAGCAGATGGCCAGATAGGTTGGTTATTCCAGAACTTTGAGAAGTCTTGCTTGAGACAAATTATTTGACAGTGCAAAATTAACAGCAGAGTCTACCATTCTGGTTTGGTAACAAAAAATTACATAGAAATGAAAACTTTTCTTCACACACGCGGAAATGTGTGTGTGTGTGAGTGTGTGTGTATACATAATCTTCTTCTTGCATTTCCAATGCTTTTTAAATTGATATAATTTTACTATTAAATAAGTCTGACATCCTGAGAATGTTTCAATAAACTTGAATACTGTATTTCATGCTGTGATTCAGTTTTACAGAAACTGTTACACTTGAATCTACTAAGTTAGAGATGAGAAAATGAAATCAAAAATAAAAGAAAATAGTTGAACTTTACCTTATATTTCAAAGTTCAAAATGATGGCCTGGCAGCAAAACAGGTTCTGTGACTTTTGTGGAAGAGAATGGTTCAATCTGGAGTTTTAATTCTTGAATTTTTATTTTTGTTGCTCTGCATTTAGCATTCCAAATTTTCTTACATCTGTACCCCTGATTGGGAGGAGGAAATGTTGTACAGGATGGGAAAAGAGAATCAGAGGGTTTTACAGGTATAAATATGTAACTGAGCCCTCAAAAGAGACACTTTGCAAAACATCAAATGATACCTTTTTCTGAAATATGAGAAAATTGCTAAACTCAATAATTGTGGTATGCTATAAGAATATTAAACTGTCAAAAGAATAACATTTCTCCTAAAATCAATTAAAATGAGCAATCTGCTAATAATAAAATTAGAATCTGAGTTTGTTGTCATTGGTGGTGGTGGTGTTTGAACCAAAAATGCACATGGGGCTTTCAAATATTCAAGTACTTCACCATCATGTTTTTTGCACCTGATGAATTATTAATACAGGGCTTGTGCTGAGCTCGCCAGCTATTTCTGAATGCCTATTAGTAAGTCACAATTTGATATGTCACTATGAAGGGTGAAGGGGCTGGCTAATAAGAATATAATCTATTCATCAGTGGGTATACATTGATATCAGTTACTTGATCTACTTCGTTTTGCTTTGGGTAAATTATTTGAATGAGCTTTGTGGTTTTGTGTGAGAAATTGGTTGTTTTTGTTTGTTCTGTTTGTTGTTTTCTGATTCTTGTTCTTAGAGGCAGGCATGCATTCATGTGTGCATGTGTGGGTTTTAATGGACAGTTTTGTGTGCTGTAATTTTTTGGACTTCTTTATACCAAATATTTCAAATGCAAACATACGCATACATATATGTACTGAATACCTGTATTTGTGGTATCTGTTTACATTTTCTGTCATGTAGTCATTAAGCACACAACATAGACTTAAAGGATGTCAAAACTGACAGCCTCAGCATGATTGATGACGCTGTGGTAGACTGATTCTTACCAGGTGTGGTGTGATGGGAATTCAAATGTTGTTCAGAGCTCTTATTTGTGTTAGTAAAGTTTTGCTTTTCTGTAAGTTTTTGGGTGGAAGGAAGGCAGGGGAAGCTTCTGAACCAGTAATTGTAAACCCTTGTTTAAGATATTTTGAATAGGTTAAGAAAAACATTATACATAGGATTTTTTCCCAACATGGATATCTGATGCATGTTATCCATTTCAATGTAATTTACTTTTTAACTCACACCTCTACAGTCTCTTATCAGGATAAATATTTTCAAAGATTTAAACTTACAGTTGCTGTTATTGATTTGGGTAAACACACATCCCATTTGTTCTCTTAACTGGACAGAAGCGATTACTCCCTGCCTGAATCCATGAAAACACCAAACCAACATTTTCATTGAAATTTCATTTAAAAATCTTGAGGCAGCTGCAAGTTTGAGCGAGTGAATGTGTCATTATCTGGCCTCTATGCATGCAGTGCCTCCTCTCTAAACTAAATCCAAGAGCTCAGATTGGCCCTTACTGGACAATAGCCACCAATGCAAAAGCGCAGAGATCTCTTTGACCGCCCTGGGTTTCGTTGCCCCCATGCTCAACACTGTGGCTGACTGACACCAGGCACCAGAGGCGAACCTGAACAGGAACCACATATGCATTCTCAGAATGAAGCTCACTCACTTTCCGTAATTGAATTCAGTGTTTTCTGATAAAAAGAAACTTTTCTTTCCTTTTGGCCATTTCAAGTAGGAATGACAGTGCTAAGTGGGTAAATTTATGCCCTGAGTAATTTCAGAAAATGGAATTCTGTGCCTCAGGATGTTGTCAAGTGTGATCTGTCATTAACGGAGGGGAACTGGCAACTTAAGTCATCAATGGTCGTAAGGATAGCGTCCTAACTTCACTCCCATCCTTACTCACCTTTCCAAAGAGCACTCACTCAACTCGATCTTTGGATGTAAGTGGTCTCAAAAGGTTGTCCCATGATCTGCAATATACGATGTTCCTCAACCAAATTGTCAAGGAAAATTATAAAACACAGCAATTAAATGTCTTCTTTTTTTGCCCCTTTGACTTGTTCTCAAGGTTTCAGGTAAGCCATAGAGATAAGAGAAGAGGCCCTTTCCTCAGACCAAAATGAGAGGGAGCTGACTGTGGAGATTCTTTATTCAACAGGTGGTGTAACTACTTATTCGTTAAGTAGTTAAAGAATCTTTAACTTAAGTAGTTAAAGATCGTTATTCAACCATCTTTATTCAACAGGTGGTGTAACTACTTCATGGACACTCTCCTACCCTCATGGCCAGGAAGCTGAGAGAGCTTCTCAGCAGCTATAGCTGGACAGTGCTCATTAACACAAACAAAATAGCATTTCTTCCTAGATTCCTAGATTCTTTGTACTACATACTATTTGCAGGACTTTTTATGACAAAAAGTAATTGCCTGGCCACCAACTAAATTTCCCAATACTTGTTTTCTCTGTTATTTATCTTGACTTTTACCTGATTATCCCTTGTTTCAACTCTGCTACCTGATAAATAACCACAGTATGTCCCCCATTTTGCCCCATTGTTCCCCATCCTTAACCCAATGATTCTATGCTCCCGTTTCTTCTGCCCTTTCTCACCAATTCTGTTTTCATTTTTGCTTTTTTTCCCCCCCTTTTGGAGTTGGAGTCTTGCTCTGTCACCCAGGCTGGAGTGCAGTGGCACGTTCTCAGCTCACTGCAACCTCCGCCTCCCAGGTTTAAGCAATTCTCCTGCCTCAGCCTCCAGAGTAGCTGGGATTACAGGCACCCGTCACCATGCCCAGCTAATTTTTGCATTTTTAGTAGAGATGGGTTTTCACCATGATGGCCAGGCTGGTTTCAAACTCTTGAGCTCAAGTGATCTGCCTGCCTCAGCCTCTCAAAGTGCTGGGATTATAGGCATGAGCCACCACACCTGGCTGTCAATTCTGTTTTCTTTGCCTTAGAGTTAGTATCTCAGTGTCATCTTTCTGGTCTACTCTGTTAACCACTATGGCCTGTTTTTCTTGGTTGTGGAGTTATTCAGTTAGACAAAGGACACTAAACCAGTTTTAAGCTCTTTCCAGGAATATGGGAAGTTGCCAACGTGCCCTTTAGTTGAGTATTAGAAGTCAGGAAGAACAGCAAGGCAACAACCTTTGAATTCATGCCCAGTGCAGAGCACTGCAGACATAAGGCAACAAAGAGCTGAGAGCTGGTTGGAGAGAGACCAGGCATGACTTTGCTGATGTTGGCCACAGGGCAGTTCCTGTCACTGCAATAGTTTCATGATATAGGGCAAGGTGACTTAACTTGTGTGCTGTACAGAAATATTGGGAACCAAAGACAAAGTCATTCATATGTTTGGTGGGGTAAACTCTTAGTCAGAAGCAGCAACAACAACAACAAAGCGAACCCAGCATATAGATTATATAGGGACATAATAAAGGTTTGCAGATAAAGACGAATACTATGTACTCTTACCAAATAGTACAATTAGAGGAAGTGTATAGTTAGTTTCCCAAATAGGATATACTTGGAAGTGAAGAGCTGCTCCTAATAATTACATAGGGACAGCAGGTATACACCACGACCACCCAATACATCAAAACTTATTTTCACCTTAAATATATATCTTTTTTTTTTTTCTTCCTTTGGAGACAGAGTCTCGCTCTGTTGCCCAGGCTGGAGTATGGCACGACCTCGGCTCACTGCAACCTCCACCTCCTAAGTTCAAGTGATTCTCCTGCCTCAGCCACCTGAGTACCTGGGACTACAGGCACCCACCACCACACCCAGCTAATTTTTGTATTTTTACTAGAGACGGGGTTTTACCATGTTGGCCAGACTGATCTTGAACTCCTGACCTCAAGTGATCTGCCCATTTCAGTCTCGCAAAGAGCTGGGATTACAGGTGTGAGTCACGGGCCCCCCATCTTAAATACATACTTTATTTCACAGATATCCAATGAGAACTTCCAATGTCCTGAATTTGTGGTATAGGGATTGCTGATTGGGTATTAACAGGTGTCTATCTGGAACTTGCTGGAAATCCACCCACTAAGGTGTTAAGGAAAACTGTTCCCTGGGATGAGTCTCACTGGAGGAAATCCTCTACAAACACACCTCACGGAGGTGTCAGGAAGGCTGTTAGCCATAGAACGCTGCTGGCCACCATGCACTGTAGGGACACTGTGCTGGAGAAGCTGGCATGCTGCAGGAGCCAAGCACTGGGAAGCTCTGGGCACTGCAGGAGCTGGCTAGAGAGTACAGTGGAAGCAAAAATCATAGCCCTTTTCTCCTGTAGTATCTCTCCAGAGGCCTCTACCAACAAAACTTAATGTTGTGCTAGCTGGCAAAAACAAACATTCAAAGGGCTCAGATGCATTTTCACAGACCAGGCAATAAAGGAGGAAATTAGAGCTGAGAGGCAATCAACTGATAACTGGCCCACACAATAAAAGCATATCACCCACAGACCCGCTCCTTAGAGCCATCTCTTTGGACTGCTTTGGTTTTAGGTTTTTCTAGTGCTTACTTACAGTATTAAGCCAATACTTGTAATTCTTGGTATATCAACTGTAAATGTCATCTACTAATAGCTTACTAAGAAAAATGAGAAATGTGGCCTATTTTACCACCCCTTTCTCATCTCAATGTTTCTTAATCATGATGGTAGTCACCAATGAAATGTTAAATAATACACTTAAGCCTTATTTCCACCCATTATACTTGGACACCATTTTCTTTTTCTTTTTTCTTTCTGTCTTTTTTTTTTTTGAAACAGGGTCTCATTCTGTCACCCAGGTTGCATGCAGTGCCTTGATCTCACCCCACTGTAACTTCTGCCTCCCAAGTTCAAGCAATTCTCCTGCCTCAGCCTCCTGAGTAGCTGGGATTACAGGCGTCCACCACCACACCTAGCTAATTTTTGTATTTTTAGTAGAGACTGGGCTTCACCATGGTGGCCAGGCTGGTCTTGAACTCCTGACCTCAAGTGATCTGCCTGCCTCAGCTTCCTGAAGTGCTGGGATTACAGGTATGAGCCACTGTGGCCAGCCAATTGGACCGCATTTTCTGACTCCTCACTATGTAACATGAGAAATACCAAATACCTAGCATACTCAGTTCTTCTCAGGCTTAATATCACTTTTCCATTCCTACATTATATTCTGTTTAGTTATTATAATTAAACCCTGTGTCCTTTTCCAGGTAGTTGCACCTAAGAACTGAAACCCGAATGTACTGCATTCTTAGTGTCATGATTATGTGTTACTTATTGACGTGTTATTTATGGAAGCACTTGGTGACATGATTGTATCTATAAGAGCAAATATGTAAACAGTAAACGAGAAATGTGCTATTCTTGTGACCATATTGTCATTAAAATGTGGCTTTTTTTTTTTTTTTTTTTTAGAAAACTTGTCCAAGTAAGAGTGAGTAATGGAGTCAGATGGGTCAAATCTAATTCTAATGCAGAGATTTTGAACAAAATACCTTAATTGAGCTATGATTTTTACCGTTACATCTTAGTAGACTCGAGATGAAAAATACAGATTATTAGCTCATAGAAAATTCATTTGTGTGCATTGCATCAAGTCAAGCAATATAGAGCCTAGAGATGTTCCTGTGCTTCCCTGCTTTCTCACACCATTGTCTGTGCTTATAGAAATATGCTCATGATTTTAGTTTTTTTAATGGAATTCTGTTATGCATATTATTTGTTAACTTTTGATTTTGAAAGTACTTTTTGATTGACAGGTGTGTTGCAAACATTTCACAGGGAATTCTCGTATGCCACATGCCCAGGTCCCCTGATGTGGTATCTTTCATACGACAGCACGTTTAGCAAAACTAAGAATTAGCACCAATTTAATAATATTAACTAAATCACAGACTTTATTTAATTTCCAGCAATTTGTTTTTTTCGCTAACATCCTTGTTTTCTGTTCTAGGATCCAATCTGGGCTATCACATTGCATATCTCTCTAAAGCGATTATCTAAGATGTAGAGTCCCATGGATCTGTTCCAGGATCCAATCAGTTATGTATCTACCATCCCTAGCGCAGTTCCATCATCCATGAAGCTCTGTAGTAGTCAGCTGCTCCCCAATCCCTAAACCCTAACAAACCACTGAAAGGGTAATCGTCTCTACAGTTTGCCTTTCCCAGTATGCCTTATAAATGGAACCATGCAATATGTAGCCTCTGGGTCTGGCTTCCTTCACTTGATAAAATGCATTGAACATTTATCCACACAGTTGCATAAGTCAATAGCTTCTCCCTTTATGTTGCTGAGAAAAAATAGATGGACCACAGTGTGTTTATCCATATGCCTCTTAACATCTGGGTGATTTTCCATTTTGAGATATCATGAACAAAGTTACTATAAACATCCATGTACACATTTTGGTGTGCATATAAGTTTTTAATGCGTTTGAATAAATAGGAGTAAAAGTGCTTGGTCCTAGAGTATGTCTAACTTCATGAGAAAAAATGCTAAACTACTTTTCAAAGAGGTTGTATTTCCTTTTGTATTGCCTTCAAAAATGAATAAGAGTTCCTGTTGCCTGCATCACTAGTATTGTCAGGTTTCTATTGCTGCTATCATCGTTTAGTTTAGTTTTGCCATTCTAATAGGTTTCAAATGGTGTCAAATTATAGTTTTAATTCCTTTTTCCTAATGACTCATGATGTTGAACATCTTTTCGTATGCTTACATGCCATCCATATACCTTCTTTAGTAAAATGTCTGTTCAGAATGTTTTCCTCACTTTTTATTGCTTTTTTTTTTTTTTTGAGATGGAATCTCGCTCTGTCGCCCAGGCTGGAGTGCAGTGGCGGGATCTCTGCTCACTGCAAGCTCTGCCTCCCGGGATTACGCCATTCTCCTGCCTCAGCCTCCCGTATAGCTGGGACTACAGGGGCTGCCACCACGCCTGGCTAGTTTTTTGTATTTTTTAGTAGAGACAGGGTTTCACAGTGTTAGCCAGGATGGTCTCGATCTCCTGACCTCGTGATCCGCCCGTCTCGGCCTCCCAAAGTGCTGGGATTACAGGCTTGAGCCACCGCGCCCGGCCTTTATTGTTTTCATAGTGTTGAGCTTTAAGGACTATTACTATATTATGAAGACAATTCTTTATCAGTAATGATTTGTAAATATTTTCTAATAGTCTGTTAATCATCATTTTATTATCTTAACAGTGTCTTTCACAGAATAAAAGTTTAATCTGGGGCAAGTGTAATTTATCAAATTTTGTTTTATCCTTTCTAGTTTGTGCTTTTAGTGTGATATTCCTCAAATCATTGCCAAATGCCAAATTAGAGAGATTTTCTCCTATGCTACTATATATTTATGTTTAAGCCTATGATCCATTTTGAGTTAATTTTTATAAAAAGTGTAATGTATCTTTTAAACTTTACTTTTCCACATATGTATACAAATTTGTTCCAATACCTTTTGTCAAAAATATTATTTCTTCATTGAATTGTCTTTGCACTTTTATCAAAAGTCAATAAATTATATCAGTATGGGTCTATTTTGGGGTCCTCTATTTCATCCATCAGTTTATGTATTTATCATTTCATCAATATTTTACTGTAATGATTACAATATTTTTATAGTACACCTTAAAATTAGATGGTTTGAGTTATTCAACTTTATTCTTGTTCAGAGTTGTTTTTTCATATTGTAAGTCACCTGACTCTCCATATAATGTTAAAATTAACTTGTAAAAAGCTATAAAAATTTCTTTGTTGAGTTTTTCAATGGGATTGCATGGAATCTATAGATCAAATTTCTGTGACTTAACAATTTAATTATACCGAGTCTTCTAATCTATGAACATGGTATGTATGTCTGTTTATTTAATAATATTTATATCTTTCATCAATGTTTTGTATTTTTAGGAGACAGATCCTACATTTATTTTATTTTTACCTATTTTATTATTTTTCTGCAATTGTAAGTGGTATTTGTTTTGTATTTCAAATTTTAATTGTTCATTGCTCTTATATAGGAATATGGTTAAATTCCAAATATGGAATCCTTGCCTCTTGCCAACTTGCTAATCTTATTAGTTTAGGAGCTTTTTTTGGTAGATTTTGGGGGGCTCTTTTTACATAGACAAATATATTATCTGTGAATAGAGACAGTTTTTTTTTTTTTTCAGATCTGTATGTTTTGTTTTTTCTTTCTTTTTCTGTGTTCTTGTCTGATTGCACTAACTAGGTTCCAGTACAAAGTTGAACAGGAGTGGTAAGAACATACATTCTTCCATGGCAGATGAGAACATCCAGTCTCTTATCATAGAATATAATGTTAGATGTAGGTTGTTGAAGATATCCTTTGTGAAGTGAAAAAAATTCTTTTTTATTCTTAGTTTGCTGAGAGGTTTACTTAATTATTATTATGAATGGGTGTTTAATTTTAATAAAAGCTTTTTTTGCATCTATTAATATGATTATATGTTTTCTCTTAAATAGTCCATTAATACGGTGAATTGTATTGATTGTTTTTTCAGTGCTAAATGTGACTTCATAGGGCTGGTGAGAATCCAACTAAGCTGTGATGTATTAACCCTTTTACATATTACAAATGTAATCTGGTAACATTTTAGTGGATTTTTGCATCTATAGTTATGAGAGATTGTGTAATTTTTGTGTGTGTGATGTCTTTGTCTGGTTTGGGGATGATTTGGAAGTGTTCCCTCTCATTCTACTTTCTGGATGAAGTATGGAGAATTGGTATTATTTTCTTCCTTAAGCGTTTAGCGTAATCCAGTCGTAAAACCATCTTTTTTTTAAAAAAAATTTTTGGTATGTTTTTAACTGCAAACTTAATTTTCTTAAAAAATAGGACTATTCAGGTTATCTATGTTTTGTTGAATGAGTTTTGGCAGTTTGTGTCTGTGAAGGGATTGGTATATTTTATCTAAGTTGTTCAATCTGTGGGCAGAGAATTGTTCATGATACTCACTTTTCAATTCCTTTTGGCATCCTCCATCTTTGCTGAGGTGGGTCTGTGTGTTGGGGCACGCCTTTAGTGCTTCCGCAGGTGGTTTACAACTCTGTGTTAGTCTTTGCAACTTGCTTGTACAGAGCATCAAAGCCAGAAGTGAGAGATTAGGGCCTTCTCAGGTTTTTTCTATGCACATGAATGGCAATGGGCATGCACACGGCCTTCTGGATTCCCAGAATCATGTCGTAGCTTTTCAAAGCCGCCCCCGTTTGGTTTTCTTTTACCTTTTGTCAACCTTAAATAATGAGATTTAGAACATATGATTAAACACAAAGTTTATTCAAGCACAGAGCTTGAGGATAGCCATACGAGAAACACAGGCTCTAAATGAATGGGCTCAGCATTCCCCAAGTGGAGGAGTTAAGGTTTCACTTATGTAGGTAGAAATAAAGAAGTTTCAGCAGAATCACAACATTTTCTATACAAGACCAGGTGCATGTGTCACAGTGGTTTGGTTGGTTACAGATTGCGACATTCCAGGGAAGATTATTACTTTCTGACGCCAGGTAGTTCTGCCTCTGGTGTGTTTGGTCTTAATTACTTATGGAAAAAAAAAAAAAAAAGGCAGAAGTTGGCAGCTGCATGTCACATGTCTCAGGCTGCATAGCCACATTCCTTCATGGCTCAAGATAATTTAAAGTTGCAAGAGATGTAAGCTTAAATTAAGTTTAAGTTATTTAATTTTACAGTTCTTTACTACCCCAAATTATTTTCCTTGCCATTTTCAACTTCTAGAAGTTTCCTTCATACCTTGACTCCTGACCCCTGACTTCTCCTTCAAAGTCAGCAACATAACATCTTTATATGTTTTTTCTCTCGCTCCTGTAGTTTGAAGTTTGTGTATGTTAAATTTTTTACACCTATATTTATTATAGTATTCGTAATTCACTCACAAGTTTTCTGTAGCACAACAGATTAGTGCTATTTACTTATAGTAAAAAATACTCACAAAATTCCCTAGCACCCAAATTTTTTCTCTTGAGGTGACGTGATAAAAGACAGATGTCATCCTACATGTAAGGGATTCTTGCTGTAGGTGAGTAACCCCCTAAAACGTGAATCTGAATGTTTAAATATAAGATAAACATGACTGCTCACCCTTCCTCTTCTGAGAGCCTTTTTGGAAACATAACGGAAAGGAGCTTAGGTTCTTACTCTAACCCTTTAAAATGTAAAATATTTCCATCAGGAGAAAGACAAGATTCAAGTCCCCTGCTCTATAATTCAGGAATATCCCTGTGTTCCTGGAGTTCTCTCCTCCCCGCACCATTAAAATGTAAATATTCCAGGAAGCTAATATTATCTGTTCAGTCATAAATTAACTTCTAAAGCTTGTCTGTCTTTTAGCCCAGATTCAAAGTTTCAATAAATTTGTTTAGTACGCTCTAATGGTCCAAAAATATTTCACAATTGTCACATGAGACATTTCCATTATTCTTGGACCACGAACCACTGGTGTTCCCAATTACATTAGGTGCTGGAGATACAGAGTGGAATCTTCTAAATCCTGCCATCTGTTGCATGCCATAGTTGGTTTGGTTCTCTATGACTGAGTCATGCCTCAGTCCATTTGCATATGGAGGCTGAAACAGAAAAAAAGGAAGTTGGTTTCCATTACCCTGATGTGTGTGCTTCATATATAAAATAAAGGTGCTAACAAGTAATAAGAGTAATAATGGTTAAAAACAAACAGTTTAGTAAAACTGAATGCCTATATGTAGGAGACTGATTAAATAAACTATGGCAATATGCATACTCAGAATATTATGCAGCTATTTAAATAAATGGAGTTAAATATTAATATATTTTACTAGAAATAAATCTATGATATTTCAAATGAGAAAAAGTTAAAAATAATATGTAGCATATAGGGCTTCCAGCTCATCTTGAAGATATAGGAAAGCTAAAAATGTCCCACCCTTAGGAGAAAAAAGCGGGATGAAATCTAAATTAAGAATTTTCCTTGAACTTTTTCAGAGAAATGAAGGACACATAATTGATGTGAAAGCTGAGGAAAAACAGATACTTGCAGAGAAAAACAAGTGTCACCCACACCATTAACTTAATGATAGTATACAGCCAATCCTTGCATCTGCTTCCACATTGCCTCTGAAATGGCCCTTTAAAAAATTATGTTAAGGCGCAGTGGCTCAAGCCTGTAATCTCAGCACTTTGGGAGTCCGAGGCAGGCGGATCAGGAGGTCGGGAGATTGGGACCATCCTGGCTAACATGGTGAAACCCCATCTCTACTAAAAATACAAAAAATAAATAAAAATAAAAAAGTTAGCCGGGCGTGGTGGCAGCTGCCTGTAGTCCCAGCTACTTGGGAGGCTGAGGCAGGAGAAGGGCGTGAACCCGGGAGGCGGAGCTTGCAGTGAGCCGAGATCACGCCACTGCACTCCAGCCTGGGCGACAGAGCCAAACTCCGTCAAAAAAAAAAAAAAAAAAAAAGAAAGAAAAAAGAAAAAGGCTATTCATTTAAATAGCTTTGATTAAACAGACATCAGAACTGACCCTTTACAATTCTTAAAGATGACAAGAAATAGAAGGAAATAGCTATTTAAAGAAACTCCTAACTGGAGTGTAAACACTGAAACTATGTCTACTAAAAATACAAAAACGAAATTAGCCGGGTGTGGTGGCGGTGCCTGTAGTCCCAGCGACTCGGGAGGCTGAGGCAGGAGAATGGCGTAAACCCGGGAGGCGGAGCTTGCAGTGAGCCGAGATCACGCCACTGCACTCAGCCTGGGGGACAAAGCGAGACTCCGTCTCAAACAAACAAACAAACATACAAACAAAAAACTGTTCTTCTCTTGACTTTATATGATTTTTCTTAGGACCTCTCAGAGTCAGATACCCTGACAGTATAAGCAACCCCATCAGTGAAGTAGAAAATAAAAGATGAATATACATAATATGTGTTATAAATATATATGAGCGACTCACCAAGAAATTGAGATAATTTTTAGCTATTTCCCTAAAAAGAAGCATTACTGCTTATTTTGGTCACTTATTATTTTCTTTTATAAATTGTCTAAAAAGCTCAGTGTAGAGGCTCTATATTAAGCTTCAGTAAATGGGCACTTATAACTGGATCCAGTCCACAAAACTGCTCCAGTAATTTTCTCTCTCCTATATAATTGTCATTTTTGTCTTCATTGTCTTGGTGGAAGTGTTTATTTGTGCAACAAAAGAGACTATCCTATGAATGAAAGAAATTGGCAGAGCTTTTGATATTAACTACCTGTATCAGTTCATAGTTTCCCCTGCCAACATTTCTAAAAGTCTCTTATATGTGTTTTTGATAATAATATATACTACATTGATAATTTTTTTTACATGTTAGTTATATCAAAATTTAATAGCAAATTTTATATTCTATAGGTATATGTATGTCTGTATATATGTTTATTTAATTTTAAACTTTATAGACTAAATAGATTCAGACCTCATATTCCCAGAATAGGCTTGAAAAATTCTTTGGTTCCATTCAAACTTTGTGGATCATATTTTATTTATGGCAACCCATATGTGGGACCATGATGAACGGCTTCTTAGTTTGCACCTTACACAAAAAAACCTCACTGACAGAATGAGTACAGACTGAAATTCAGTTTACTTTGTATTTACCATGCTTCATGTCTTTAAGTTGTATTAGGTGAGAGAGGAAAAGTTACTTTATTCTTCACAGAAAGCCGTCAATTCACTAATTTAAGACCCCTCATGTCTAAGCCCTCAAGTCTGAGTCCTTCCAGGATGTTAACCCTTTTCTAATTTGTACAATGACTTGATATAATCGGTGACCTCTTCTGTATTATCTTAAACAGAGATTTCCCATAATGGTTTACAAGTGTGGTGGAATATCAAACCCCGTCAGCTCTTGGAATGGAAAATAAGTTCTCAGACAAATCAAAGACCTACCAATAATAAAGACAAAAACAAACAAACAACAACAATAACAACAACAACAAACACATCCCTGTTATAGTGAACAGACTTGGACTTTAAAGCAACTGAATTATATACTAAACAAATAGAGAATTTGTACCAATATTTTCAAAATCAAAATAAAATGTAATGAAAATTCTAGAAGTAAAGAGAATTAGAATTAAATAAAATTTGTCTAGAAAAAATAAGATCTTACATGTGCTTAGAAGCAGATTGCATGTAGCTGAAGAGAGGATCAGTGAACTGGAAGATGATTCTGTAGGAAATACAGAATACTCTGTAGAGTAAAGCACAGACAAAAAAGAATAAAGAATAATGAAAAGGGAATAAGAAATGTGTTATATGTGTGTGTGTTTGTTATACTGAAATATCTAATTCATTTTTTATTGTATTCACAAAAGTCTAAGAAACAATGAGATAGAAGCAGTATCTGAAAAAATACTGACTGAAAATGTTTAAAACTAGTGAGAGATATCAAATTGCATATCTCAAAAGCACTATAAACTCTAAGCATAAATACCAGAAACAAACTAATACAGCTTTCAAAAAGAATATAAAAGAAAAAATATATAAGCATGTAAGAATAGAAATACAGAAAACCAAATACTTAAAGAGTAGACAAAGCCAAGGATGGATAAAAACCAAAAGGCACATTATTATCAAAGAAGCAATAGTAAGACTGGCAATTAACTTCTTTTAAAACATGGGAAGCCAGGAAACAATGAGCTGAAAGAAAATAAAAATAAGTGGTGAACTGGTATTCTATACCCAGCTAAATGGTCCTTAAAAAAATAAAAGTAAAATGAGGACATTTTCATATAAGAGAAAACAGAATGTATTGTTAGCAAACCCACAGAAAAAGTGATACTAAAGTAATTTTTTAGGCGAAGGAAAATGAACCTAGGTGGAAACAGAAATGCAAGAAAGAATAAAGAGAAAAACAAAGAGTAAATACTTTCATAAATCTATATGAATATTTACTGTACACAATAATAGCAATAAGAAAATCATGTGGAGTTTAGAGATACATAAATTTAAAATTCATGAAAATAGCACAAGGAGCAGTATAGTTGAATTTAAGGAATTTAAGCCTCTTGCTTTGTCTGGGAAGTGACAGGAATATCAATTTATGTTGAATTGTAATAAATTCAAATAGCATATTTAACCCCTACAGCTGGATATATGCAAAAATAACAGAAACATAATCTATTAAAAAGAAAATAGTTTTATAATACACACGATCTCACATATGCAAAAATGGAAAATTATTAACTATAATAACAACTAAAAGTATTTTGAACAGAAAAAGTAAAAATAAGTAAAAAACAAAAGAAATAAAATGCATTGTTGAATTCTTCATAGCCTACCTTCAATAATATTTGTAAAATGATAATTTAATTATCTAATGTTGATGCAATCAAAAATAATATTTGGCATAAAACCTAAATATTTCACATTAGAAAGTCATTGGATCATACTAAAATGGAATCATTAAAAATACAGTATAGAAAAAGAAATAACAATTATAATACAAGTAAAAATTATGGAAGTCTAAATCATAAGGCACGACTAAAACTGTTGAAAATTATGGCCTCTGGAAACTGGAGACTGAAACAGAAAGGACAAGGTCCTGGTGAATTTTCATTGTAAGGCTTGTGGAAATATTTCACTTTGGTGAAATGAAAAAATCAAATTCAAAAGTAAAAGAAATATAATGAATTTCTTCAAGAATGTGTACGAAAAAGAACACAGACATTTAAGAAGCTCAGACAATTAAAAACACCAAAGATCAGTAATATTTCCTTTCAGTTAAGTATAACAAATGAAATAGCACCCTAGTTAGAAATTGTTGTGATAATTTCAACAGATAACAAAGAGAAAGAGAAACTCTTTGATTTGAACTTTAGTTCTCTCTTTTAAGATTAACAGACTTTTCTTCAAAGTAGAAATGTTAGAATAATTTTCATTTGTATCCTATGAGAAGAAAGGAGACATATTAACTCCGTTCCAGAATCACCAACAAAGCCTTTGAAAGAGAAGTCCTTGAACCTGTAGGAAAATAAATTACCAGATTCCAAAAGAGAGGAAGAAAATGTAACGTAGAAATTTTAGAATGTTTGATAAATTTCCTTAAAATTTAAAAATAAACTTTTTGAAGATTTTGAAAGTATATTACTGGTGAGTTAGCACACATTCATATTCCAGATAGGACAAAGGACAATCCACTTTCTTCTGATGAGGGTATGCCTTTTTACTCGGGAGGCCAAAACTTCTGCAAGGACTTTTGCCTACATTTTGTTTGTCATGTTGGATTATGTAGTCATTTATTCAACCATAAATTATTTACTTTCCATCAAATGAGGCATAGGTGCAAGATACTAATGGTAAAGAGTAAAACACAAACCCTCCCAGTAATAATATGACAATCTAGAGATGGTGGCCAAAGGCTAAATAAATAATTACAATAAAATATATTACATCTTGTGATATTGATGTATGAAATATAATGGAAGAACCTAGCTGGGTCCTAAACAATGTGAAAAATGGTCCCAGGGGAATAGAAATCTAAACGACTTGAAGGATAAATAGGAACAGTCATGTGTTAGGCACAATCATGTGTTAGGCACAAAAAAAGGATATACTGAGTCACTGAAGTGAGGTGAGTGCGCACATTTGAAAACAGCACTTGATGACCAAAGGCTCTGGGATGAGGCACTGGCTTGTATCCTGGGCAACTAGCTATTTGCTTAGATACAAAAACAGGGAAGAAATACTGAGAGGGGACCATCATGAGTCTAGTCTGAGCATGTGAAGTTTGAGGGCTGTGATTTATGTAGATCTATGTATTCAAGTTGGGAAATGAGCAGATAGCTGGATATCAGCTCTGGGAGCCATGAGTAGTTATGGCATGAAAGCAGAGTTTGGGAAGCCATCAAGGTCTAGATAGGCATTAAAGCTACAGGAGTAAATGAAAATTTCAGTAGGGGTGGTTGTGGAATCAGGGCAGATCATGGCTTAAGATGGATTCTTGATGAACACTAACTTTAAGGCAGAGATTCCCAAGGGAATCCCCTGACTTAGAAGCAATTTGATGCTTGTTAAATCTATAAAACCATTGTCTCTTACGGTGAGGCCCATGCAATTTATATTCATATTAAAGCTTTCGAACTAGTGATCTGAGGGCTTACTAAAGGAAAAAAACTCAGGAGAAGGTTTTAAAGGGAAGAATTAGGGAAATTTAAGGAAAAACAAGAGGATAACATCGTTTCAAAAAGAGGCAGTGATCAATAATGACAAATGTGACTGAAAGTTTGAGTAAGAAAGGTAGGAATTGCTATTGTGTCAGACCCAGATATTTTGCTTGTATCTCTCTGGTAAATGCAGTTTCAGTGGTGTCAGGGAATCAGGAGACGGACTGCCTTGAGTGAAGGGTGGGGATGGAGCAGGAGGGAAGGAGGTAGTTGGAGGAGAATGAGTAAGTAGCCTTGTAGACACTTTAAAGAAGCCTGGCCATGCAAAGGTAGACCAGAGATATAAAAGTGGCAGCAAAGCGGGGAGCCTTTTTACAAGAGTGGAGAGACTTGGATGATCATGGGAAGAGATTGAGAGAAAGGAGTTAGTGATAGGGGCTTAAGCTTCATGAGGGATGGGATCCAGGGCTGATGTGGAGAAAATGGTATCTGAGAATACCCAACAGCCCACCTGTGGTGACAACAGAAAAGGAGGAAGGTGAGTTGGATTTGGAAATCTCTCTGGCATTTGAAAATTTGATGGCAAGATTTTTGATATCTCTCTTCCATCAGATTGTTTTACAATTATTTTGGAGTTTTTCTTTTTTCTCCTTTGGTTGAGTGTCCTCTTTTGCATGTGCGGTATTTATGTCAGGTTTCATTATCCAAGATTTCAGTCAGACAACTTTTTAAGATGAATTGAGTGGTTAAAAAAAAATAGGACTTTGAAATAAATTATGTAGCATAAAATTATCTAGTTCTGTTTTTTGTTTGTTTCTTGCTTTTGTGGAAGTCAACTGTAGATCAGAATATTCTTAGCATTAGCAATATGTGTTTTTTACTAATTCTCAAAATATTCCTGATACTGTAATCTACTTTGTTTTAAAAGAAACTCTCTATCCATTTTCAATCTCCAGCAGAGAACAGAAACTCAATGTAATTTTTGTTTGTTTGTTTTTTGTTTTTTGAGATGGAGTCTTGCTCTGTCGCCTAGGCTGGAGTGCAGTGGCACAATCTCGGCTCACTGCAAGGTCCGCCTCCCGGATTCACGCCATTCTCCTGCCTCAATCTCCCAAGTAGCTGGGACTACAGGCGCCCGCTACCATGCCCGGCATATATATATATATTATATATATATAATATATATATATAATATATATATAATATATATATATATATATATATTTTTTTTTAGTAGAGACAGGGTTTCACTGTGTTAGCCAGGATGACCTTGTGATCTGCTCGCCTCGGCCTCCCAAAGCGCTGGTATTACAGGCATGAGCCATCACACTCGGCCACTCAATGTACGTTTTTAATGAGTGAAGGAACAAATCAACCTCACCCCTTCCAATTCTTCCTCTAAGTGGATCCTGCCTCTTACGTTTACACCTAGGTTTCTACCTGGGGTGACTGGGAGTCACATGAATAATTAACCTTTGTAGAACCCCTGCTATTTGCCAGGTGTTATGCTAAGTCCTGAAAGTTTAGGTAATTTAGAATTATCTTCATCTCACTCCTGCCTCTCACCACCTGCATCCTCGGATTCTAACTCAAGCTAATTGTACTCATAAATGCCCCTGGGTTCTTGCCTTTCCCCCTCTAACCACTCTGATACTGCTTGAGTCTGTTGCCTCATGCTCTCTCACCGGACACCTGGCCAGCCTCCTGTCCCAGCCCAGGCTGCTTTCTTTTGTCACTCCTCCTACCTGTTACATTCCTCTTAAAGTTATCCTCCAAAAATATCCAATACATTCATGTCACTGATCTGATTCTAAAATGTTCATTATTCTTAATTAGTTTTTGGATAAAAATCCTAAATTCGAATTCTGAATCCTAATTCCAGATTCGTTTTTAGGATAAACACTTTCTAGCTGAACCACCCTTATTCTGGCCTTCGGTGGTCTGTCATCTCTCAGCTCCCACCCGGGACACATCCCCTCCTGCCACCCTCACATTCTTGTAGCTCTCTAAGTCATTTCAAGTCCCATATCTTTGCCTCTTTTTGGAATACGCTTCCTCCTCATAAATTTCTGCCCATCCTTTTATTTTTATTTTGGTTTTTTTTTTTTGAGATGGAGTTTCGATCTTGTTTCCGAGGCTAGAGTGCAGTGGTGCGGTCTCTGCTCATTGCAACCTCTGCCTCCTGGGTTCATGCAATTCTCCTACCTCAGCCTCCTCCTGAGTAGCTGGGATTACAGGTGTGCACCACCATGCCTGACTAATTTTTGTATTTTTAGTAGAGAGGGGGGTTTCACTATGTTGGCCAGGCTGGTCTCGAACTCCTGACCTCAGAGGGTCTGCGCGCCTTGGCCTCCCAAAGTGCCGGGATTACACGTATGCATCACCATGCTTGGCTAATTTTTGTAATTTTGGTAGAGACGGGGTTTCACTATGTTGGCCAGGCTGGTCTCAAACTCCTGACCTCAGGTGATCTGCCCACATCGGCCTCCCAAAGTGCTGGGATTACAGGAGTGAGCCACTAACCCTGGCCTCTGCCCATCCTTAAATTCCAGATCAAATATCACCTCTTCAGTGGAACTTGCCTCTTTTCCAGGTGCAATTACTTCCTATTTCTGCAGTGACAGTCACCATGGTGTGTACTTTTATTTGCCTGAACAATGAATTAAGTGGTTCCTCCAAGCTGTGGACATCCCCACCCATTATGTTTCCTGTGTCTAGAAGAGTATTTCCCACCTTCGATGTTACATTAATTTTCTAGGGCTTCCTTAACAAAATACCACACATGGGGTGGGTCAAATACCATTTATTTTCCCACAGTTCTGTAGGGTAGAATTCTGAGATTAAGGTGTCGGCAGAGTTGGCTCATTCCAAGTGAAGGATGTGAGGGAAGGATCTGTTTCAAGCCTCTCACCTTGGCTTGTAGATGACCATCTTCTCCTTGTGTCTTCTCACATCATCTTCTGTCTATGCACGTCTGTCTGTGCCCAAGTTTCCCCATTTTATAAGAACACCAGCCATATAAGATTAGCGGTCCACCTTACTCAATATTTAAGGAAAAATAAGAGAATTTTTCTTATCTGATCTTAATTAATTACATCTGCAAGCACCCTATTTTCAAATAAGTTCACATTCTGAGGTACTAGGGGTTAAGACTTCAACACAGGTGTGAGGGCATATAATTCCACCCCTAACAAATATGCTCAATCTGTGTTGACTTACTGAATGACTGCCTGATGAAGGATTAATGAATAAAGAGCTATCACTCTTTCCTTTGAAATATACCTCATAGTTTCCTTTCTTTCTCAATCCCACATGCTATTTTCTTCACTGTTTTACTAAAATGGCTTTTATTGATCTCTGCCATTTTGCCGTATTTGCCAATCTATTCTTCATAGAACTGTTAGACTATTCTGTTGTAAATACTCTCTACATCAACTCGTTTATCTGCTTAAGGTTCTACCATGGCTTACTTTCTCTTGTTTTTGTCTGTAATTACCCTCCTGAGTTTCAAGAAAAATCATAATCTGAATCTATCATGTTCATTATATGGCAGGCAGTTGATACGTTTGACTTATATGAATAACTATCAATAACCTGTATAAATAAACTGAGATGATCAGGTCTTGAGAGAAACAAGAATGTAAAAATTGACCTATTATTTAGGTAAACATAATCTTGAAGTAGACCTGGGGAGTTTCTGGGGACCAGGAGGCAGAATAACCTATCAATCCGAAAAATTTGATAATGAACGAATAGACAAATGCCAACAGAGTGACAGGAGGTCTAGAACAAGTAGCAATAGGTCTCAAAAGGCGAGTGAAACTCAGAAACAGGCAGTCCAAAGACAGGTGAAATTCTGAACTCCAAGTAGGTAGCCACCACAGGAAAGTGCATCCGTGGGTTTAGAAGCAGGAGCCATCAACTGCACCTGAGAAAACAAACAAACCAGAAATCAGTGCCAGAGGATTAAGCACAAGGGAGCCAGGTGAGAGTGATGAGTACAATCAACCCAGTCCATTTAAGCTGGGCATAATATGAACAAAGTAGTAACACAGCAATGTTAGTGAGAAGCTGTGTTTATATAATCAATTTTCCCTCTCAACCAGAAAAGAAAAAAAATAAATAACAATATTGTGTTTGTGACGAATTTTAAAGAAATCCACAGAGGTTTTCTAGTCTGAAAAATGTACCGCACAGGGTGACACACTTCTGATATGAGAGTGAATATTTCCTAAAATATCTGTAAATTTTTGTGAAAAGCAATCATGGTCCTGCTGGAAATGTAGCACAGCAGATGGGAAGAGTGGACACAGATTTTGAGGGTAACTTCCCAGCTCCTTGTATGAGCTATTATTCCTTTTTAGGCCTTAAGGTCTCTTCTACAAAAAAAGGGGAAAATGGTTCCTGAGCTGAACTGTTAGCTTATGGGGTTGTCTTAAGAACCAAATGAAGTAACATATGTGAGAATTGCTATATTGACTAGAAGGTGCGTTTCAAAAGCGTGCCACCATGTCACCTTTACAGATAACAGCTTAGAAGTGGATGATAGTGAAATACTAGTAGTATGAGAACTATTATTTGAAATCTTTGCTGCTTAAAGGAAAATTCGACCACAAAGAGGTGTTTGCTTTTCTACTATTCTTCCTTGGCTTCATAAAGGTTTGGCCCTTGTCCAAGGGGTGCAGCAGCTTTAGAGGAATGACAGAGATGAACAAAGGGCGAGGGGTGTTACAGGAAGAGGAGGCATGCTGTGAGGACTCTTCTCCTCCCTCTGGTCTACCCCGTCCCCCAGCTCCCTCGGGTGCATCTCTTCCAGTGCGAGCTCCGCTCCTCTGCCAGTTCAACAGTGACAATATGAGATATTGCATCTGAAGAAGCACAGCCAAATATTTGATTTGGACGATTACACTGAAGATGCCTCATCACAACTGTGGGTGCCCAGATTACCAACTCCTTGCTCTTGGCTTCGGTACATTTTGCAGTGAGTACAAACTGCATAGAAGAGCTCGTTACAACACTGATGGAAGCGATCCCAAATGGCTGATGTGGAGTGTCTTGTTTGGGGAAGAGTTCACTGATGAGGAATAAGCTGAGGAGGCAAGATGCTGTTGTTTTTCCTGTCAAGGCAAATGGTACTAAGAACATGGCAAGCATTTTTTTTTTCCTTTCTAACTTGGATTCAGAAATTCTTGGCGATGATAAAGCAATTGCTTTTCAGGGGAGATCACGAGGAATAGTCACAATGACTCTTACCCTTCTCGCCTTGACATGTGATTGTCTCCATTTCAGAGAGCATCAGGGATGAAAATTACAGACCTGGGAGGGGTCTAGGTTTGGCTGTCTCTAGCACCCTGCTGTTTTCGTGTTTCTCTGTGATTGAAACATAAATAAAACCATTGTGCATAATTAGCACCAAATAATACCTTCTTTATGTTTTCATCCCACAAGGCATAATATCACTTAAGCTTTATGTGAAAGCCCTTAGAGTTCCCAAAAGAAGAAAGCCGCTCAGAACTTCAGATTTTCCTACATCTGCTTGAAATGAAAGGTACACTGTGTTTTCATTTTAAAAGCATAAAAATAAATTTCTCTTTCAAAAGTGTCCAATCTTTCTGTCATTAGAGCTTCAGTGACAATAGTAATGCCTGTAAGGTACAGGAATTTTGTTGAAATGCAAGATTGGTGATGCTTTGGTCACTATACACATACATGTAGAGACTACATACACACTATATTAATTACAAGAACAAAAACAGAGGTGCCTGCATCAATGCACAATTATGATGAGGTCCACATTTTATATGTACTGTTGTTTATGTTTGCAGGTATTCACATACATATGCATTTGCATATATACAGAAGTATATGCACATGCAAACTTGTCTGTATATGTAAATTGAAGTCTTTAACATTGTCTAGAAATGAGAATTGAAGTGGTCAAGTGTGTGTGTGTGTGAATAAAATTAATAGATTTCCCTCTCAACTTTCATAGCATGCCCTGAAAACAATCAAGTCGTATGAGAGGATTCTGGATAATATGCTTCTGCTTTTCAGTTAGTTCGTTAGCCCCATGCTAATCATGCTGAGGTCATAGGTTCAGTCCCCAGGTGGGCCATTTACATTTGCTCTGCTCCAAAGCACCAGACTGTACTTCCTACCCCACATCAGATATGATGAATGCACTGCACAGGGTTTGGAGGTTAGCATGCGAGCTCTGGGATTAGACTCCATGGATTCAAAGCCCAGCTGTCCATCTCTTAGGTGTGTGACTTCACACAAGTTACTCAACCACCATAAGCCTCCATCTCCTTATCTGTAAAATTGGAATAAAAATTATATTTATCTCATTTAAATGTTGTAGAAACGAAACAAGATACCATGGGGCAGAGCTTAGCACAGTGTCTCAGGGCGCAATAAACAAGGATGACTGGAGGACAGGCTCTGGGGACGAGGGTGGAGCCTGGGGAGAGGTGGTGGAGGTAGTGATGACCACAGTTGGTCACAGCAGTACTAAGATTTTATGTTGAGAGGATCCTGTAAATTCCATCTAGTAATCATGATTCCGTAGCAAAAGTTGAAACCCAGGATTATGAGCTTAAAGAAGTGGGTCCCTATAAATCCCAAATAAATGAAGCAAGGTCTAGCTTATTTTCCACCTTTTGTGAAAAAGTGAAAACATCAACATATTTAGTATCAATTTCAAAAAATATATAGTGAGCTTGTTACAGAAAAATGCATGCACAATACAAAGGTCCTTAACTGTATCTTTCATGCATTTCTATTTGAACTGTACTTCTCTACTGAGTCTTTTCCACCAAAATTTCTTCCCTAATTTCACCAACTCCCACAGACGGCGAGCTCTAGAACTTCTGGTAGGAGATGAAGTCAGATTTAATTATTTTATCCAAAGTCCTAATTCATTGTAACTATGTTAAGACAATAAATAAGAAATCATGGTGAGCCCAAATATTTTCCAGACCTAAGTATGTAATTTGCCTATGTGACCAGTTACCTGATATCATTAAAACAGGGTTCAGATTCTTGTTTAGTTGGAGATGTGCTGTGAGCCCAAACTCTCTTATTTTTTTTTCTGCGTTTATTTGTGTTGATGAGTGCTGCAATTTCTTCTCACAGTTTTAGTTTGTGTTGCTTCTTTAGATTAATTTTGCCATATGGTTCTGATTTCTTCCCCAGAGAAATCAAGGTCACATATAAACAAAACCTCAGCTTGTTAAAAAGTAGGGAAAAATTAAACCAATCATTTCCCATCATTTTCCACCTTTATATTTGTTTCTCCTACTCAGATAATCATTTAAACAAAATCAACCTCTGATATTATAATTGTACATTTTATTAGCTGTAACATCATCTAAGTCTTAAAAAATTATCTTACAGAAGCAACAGTGTCTCAGAGACATACTTTCTAGCACTTACTAGAATCTCTTCACAGGATACTTTCTAGAACATTGTTGTCTGGAAAAGGCCCAGTGCAATTAAAAATATGTTCAGATTACTGATTCTTCATACATTTTACAACTATGTCTATTGGTGCCTGCACAAATGCATCCTTCTTTCTTTCCTTCACCATAATTTTCTCTAAACTTTTGTTTATTCATTTTGTTTTCCATTGTAATACTAAAATAAAACAAAAATGAAATAAAAAACAGAATCTCTGATTATTGTATCTTTAATAAAACCAAATAATAAAATTTTTCATTACCTTCTCATCTAATACTGAAACATCAAACTTTTCAAATCAGATTATAGACAAAATTTATGAAAGGATAGAACTTGTTTTCAACCCAAAGTATTATTTTCTGTACTGCTAATAAATATAATTAACATCTAACAGGGGTCATAGAAATAATGGTAGAAATAAGAAAATTCCTGAATGTAGATTCATCTGCATTTTTTAATAGTAAAGAAATAAATACAACTATTATGGGATGTTGTTTACTGAGACACTGGTTATTCCCTCGAAAGTTTTCCTGACAGTTTAATGAGGTCCCATGAAAACAGCATCTGGTGTATTAGATTTACAATGACCACACAGGAGAGTAAGAGAAATACATCTTGGGGTAGACAGGGCCAGATTTCTCCCCTCCATTTCCCCCCTGCCCCCAACTCTGCTAAAGCTTAGCTAGGAAGACCTGTAGGTATCTGCCATCACCAATAACTGTTTTCTGAATGCACTACGGACACAATCAAAGCAGAGCCCTGAGCCTATGGAGAGTCAATAAAGGACGCGAGAGAAGGTGAGTGCATCCCAAAGGCCAGTGCAGTGCCTCCCCACTGCCTACTTTGGTTGGGAACCCTGATGACAGTGCCCATCTCCCCAGGCAGGCTCTATATGATCCTCCAGATATGGTATGTTTGGAGCAGGAGGATGTACCAAAAGACTATTTTAATAGAGAACAACATGACACTAATTTGGGGACTGAAACAAGAAGGAATCCAGTACGAATCAATACCTTTTCTACTGGTACATTTCAGTCATGAGCCAAGGTTGTAAAACAGTGTTATTATTTATAGCAACTATGAAGTGGATTCTTTTATGGCTTCAAACTTCAATGTTTAACTCACAAATGTTGTTCACAGCAAAAAAGGAACGAATACATGAATAGTATTTAATGGTAAATAATAGTTCAAGGGGGAGCATAAAGCTACAGGAAAAGTGGTAAAGCTTCTCTTAAGACTAAACGACTATTGGAAAGTGGATTCTAAGTACTCACGGAGTCATGGTATTGCCGAAGTCAAGAGCAGTTGAGAAGACATTTTCTGCATCATCAGTAGCTGAAGTGGCTTTGGATGGCCTTCCCTGCTATACAGCACCTACCATATTGTGATGATCAACAAATATTAATGGAAGATGAAAAATGCATGAAGAAATAGAAGCCTAGTGCCAGAGGAGAGGAATTGAGAACTCAACAATGTTTTCACTTCCATTTTAAGCTGGATAAATATAAAGAGTTGGAGTAGTGTAAGGAAATCCTCAAAACTGAAATGATGGGATGGAAGAGAACAGGAAACTGAGAACAGCTTTTAATTATTCTAAACCTACTTATCACCACTTTATATTTTGAAAAATGCTTCATAATGATGTATTCCTTCCAATAATGCTGTGAACAGGAGGAAAAGTGAATGTAAATCAAAGGGCAACAGACGATCAAAATTATGGAGGACTGAGTTCAATCATGCGAAAAAAATATAAGAAAGGAGAAAAAGAGAATAAAAAATAAAATACATACTCTACTTAAGCACAATAAATAAAATTTAACATGCAAACACCAGAAAAGAAAAGAAAATATGGACTAAGAACAGAAATTTGCTCTAAGTTCTCGTTTTGTTTTCTAAATTGGCACCGAAGGGCATACTTAAAAAGACTTTTGGTAGAGGGAAGAAAAAGTGTTTACTGTCACTTTAAGCAAGATACAGACTTCCCAAGGGATGACTCTTCCTGCAACCAGGCCCTCGCATCATTTGTTGGAGTTCTGAAATTCGGGGTGTTCTGGAGCCAATGTACTGATGTGAAAGTGCACAGGGGAAAAGAAGGCTACCAACCAGCAAGAGAACAGTTGCTTGATTATCTTTATGTTAATCTTTATGTTAACAAACCATGGCTGAAAGTTACACAAATTAGAACTATGGCTAATTCTTTTCTTGAGAAACTCATTTGTTTTGTGTGTATTTGTTTGCTTGTTTTTATAATTTTTTTAATATATAGTCATGAGATCTTTGCTATAGAGGGAGATAAAGGAAAGGGTAAGAGACAGCGATCAGGAAGTGTTTAAAGAATGTAAAATTACATCAATGGATGTCTTTACTGTGGCAGAGCATTTATTGGGGTAATAATTATAATATAATAAAAAGCTATTATTTACTGTTTTAACTCCTAATGTTTCATCAGAACTAGTATGCCCAACCGCAACTGCCACTCAACTCTTTACACATACCAAGATGTATTTAACAAAGAACAATTTGATCCTTTAATTAATCAATTAAATAAATGATGATGGTGATAATGACAATGATAATGCTTATTTCTTTTATAAATGATGCATGTGATGATCATTTTAATGCCTAAAAATAAAATGGCTAGGTCAAAGACTACAGAGTTGTTACCAAAGTGGGAAAGCAAAAAGATGTCAGCAATAAAATTTCTTTCACGCCAGTTAGAATAAAGTTTCTTTCATGCCACTTAGAATGGTGATCATTATAAAGTCAAGAAACAGGTCAGGCGCAGTGGGTCACACCTGTAATCCCAGCACTTTGGGAGGTGAAGGCGGGTGGATCATGAGGTCAGGAGATCGAGACCATCCTGGCCAACATGGTGAAACCTTGTCTGTACTAAAATACAAAAAGAAAAAAAAAAAATTAAATTAAATTAAATTAAACTGGGCATGGTGGCACACACCTATGTATTTCCTTCATTAAAAACTGCCTTGGTTTCTTCATACTAAAGAAACTTATGTAAAGAAAAGGGAACCCTTGTATGTTGTTGGTGGGAAGGCAATTTAATATAGTCACTAGGAAAAACTCTCTGAAGGTTTCTCATCTTAAACATAATTATTTTGTAATTTGCATTTGATCATTTCATTATCTCAACTTCTTGGGTGGGGGGTACAATCTGTATTTCTTGTTTCCGTGACTTCTTGGATGAGTTTTTATGTTAATTTCTTAACTTATGGTTTTCTGTTACCTTGCAGGAAGTTTAAGTTCAAATCTCAAACCCATGTGGGGCAGTATCATGGTTATAAATTCTCAGCAGATGACATTTTTTTCCAGGCAAATCTCAGACCAAGACGAGTTTCATTAATTTTCTTACCTTATTGAATGATGAATTTCCCTTTTCTAGTCTACATTTTTTGCTAAAGGCAGGTCCATACCCAGCTTTAGGTAAGTGCCTCAGCTCCAATGCTTACCTCGTCTTCTTCACTTCATTGCCATTGAAATACACTTAGCTTGGTTACACAGACAAGCAAATGCCATCAGGAATGTTAGCACATCAATATTACTTATCATTTAGATTTTGTTTCTGGATTTTTTCGGGCTTTATGGATTTTCATTTGTTTGTTGTAATGTCAGCCTTATACTGTTAGTTATATTTCATTAACATACTTAGATTTATTTAGGTTTGTTACATAGGTACACACATGCCATGGTGGTTTGCTGCACCCATCAACCTGTCATCTACATTAAGTATTTCTCTTAATGCTATCCTTCTCCTAGCCCCCTACCCCTCAACAGGCCCTGGTGTGTAATGTTCCCCTCCCTGTATCTATGTGTCCTCTCATTGTTCAACTCCCATTTATGAGTGAGAACACACGGTGATGAATTATGGTTTCCAGCTTCATCCATGTCCCTGCAAATAACATGACTCATTCTTTTTTGTGGCCAAATAGTATTCCAGGGTGTGTATGTGCCACATTTTCTTTATCCAGTCTATCATTGACTTATTTAGTTATAGCTCTTCCTTGAACAAGGGGAGAGTTCATATGAGATGTACTGGACACCAGCAGCAGCATAGGCAAGTTCTGTCTGCCCCAGATTTCTGACCATTGGGTGAGAGCTGAATTCTTTTTTGGGATATAGAAAGGGCTGTTGTACACAGTGTCCAAATGAAAAGACCCTCTCTAGAGGTCAGACAGTGAAAAAGGACAACACTGTATTCCAGAGGTATCAGACTCCCCAAACTCTGTCTGATGCTCTGACACTCTGTGGAAAATGGCCTGATTATATGACAATCTCAACCAGTAGAACAATGCTAAGCAACCCTTCTTCTCCTTCAATCCCCAGTCCAATGCCAGGGTATCATTTTTGTTTTTCATCATTAGCCCCTCATAGTGGGGGAAGACTTGTCATAGTTTACACTTTGGAGACAGGCAGTAAAGAAAGCACCTTGCTTTGGGTTGAATTGTACCCCTCTAAAAGAAAGTTGTTGGAGTTCTAACCACCAGAATCTGAAAACGTGACCTTATTTGAAGAGAGGGTACTTATAGAGGAAATCTAGTTAAAATGAAGTTCTCAGGACCCTAACCCAAACAACCGCTGTCACTTATTAATAGAGAGAAGACAATGCAAGAAGACTCATAGAGAAGACAAACATGTACTAGTCAAGGAACCAGGCCTGGAACAGATCCCTTCCTCACAGCCCACAGAGGAACCCACCCTGCTAACACCTTGATCTCAAACTTCCAGCCTCCAGAATGGCAAGACAATAAATGTGTAATTGAATCCTCCCAGTTTGTTGTACTTTGTTGTAACACCCCTAGCAGACGAATACACACATATTTACAATTCTTATGTTATTAAACTGATAATTAAATAGATTACATCACCCCAGACTTCAACCATATGATACTCCCGAGGAGCTAGAACTGATGCCTTCCACGAATACACACATATTTACAATTCTTATGTTATTAAACTGATAATTAAATAGATTACATCACCCCAGACTTCAACCATATGATACTCCCGAGGAGCTAGAACTGATGCCTTCCATGGATATTCCCAACATTTGGGTTGGGTCATAGGTGTTCTTCTAGCACCTATGCACCTTCATATACATTCTCATATTTGTGCCAGGACCCCTGCAACATTCTGACTCAGAGTGACCAATATTCCCAGCCTAGTTCATTGACTTCTCTTATTTTAGATGGCAATTACATCTAAATGCAACATTTTAGTTGTGAAATATATTTAAAAAATCAGCTCTCAGTAACTCATTCAGGGTACCTACAGAGTCGACTGAGGAATTTGAGAGAGAAAAGAGGAAGAATCAATATGTAACCCTCAGTCTAAGGACACAGCAGTGTTTGATTTGGACAATGGAAGGTTGGAGAGATACTAGACAAAGTTCCCCGGGGCACTGAGGTAATGGCTTTCATATATAATGAAAACAAAATGAATAATTCCTAAACGGAGAAGCCACCTGGAAACAGGTTTTCCTCAAAACATTGTCACCAAGTGCATTGTTTCCCAGTCCCAGCTCTGACATGATATGCTTGGTCAAATCATAGAATCTCACCATGCCTCTGTTTCCTTACATACAAAATAACGGCAACATTTAAAGTAAGATCCTACCATAAAATTCTACAACTGAAAATATGCAAATCATCATTTCTAAAAATATAAAGTGTTCTTAAAGTATCAGTGAAATGTGATATCAATGAATAAAGTTTTATTGTCCGGTTGCTTTGAAATATCCAAACGTGAACGTTCAAAGATAAGTAAAAGCTCCCTAATGTATTCTAAATTCAGAAAACGTACAGTCTATATCAAATAGCATTTAGCTTCTATAGACCATCTTATAATACAACAAAAATAATAATATAATGCATGGCATACTTATATAAGGCTTAGCTATCACTCTAATCTTTTTGCTTCCCACAAAACAATCTCTCTCTCTCTCTCTCTCGCACACATACACACACACACACACACACTCTTAAACACATAGGTGCATTCCCATACCTGCATTCATATATTGTATACATTTCCTGACAAATTTTCCAAAGGTGAGAGTAGAACAAATACTGACACCCTCATTTGGTTGCTGTAGAAGCTCAGGCACAGAAAGGCGGGATGATTTGCTTAAATTTATTAAGCACAGGATTGTGGAGAAAGAAAAAAAAAAGATGGATTAGAGTTCCCTGGCTCCCATTCCAATGCTCAGCAGTAGACTTTGATGTGCCCCAGCTATCATCCTTGGATGAAGCATACCAAACAAAGAAAAAGATAGGGTCATCTTTGATTGTACAAAATATTTTTACTCTATTTCTTAAAAAAAAAAAAAAGAAAATAGGGAGGGAGAAAGGGTCCTGAGACGATGTCATTGGCTAATGCTGCCATGCTGTGTCCCTAGCACATTTTTTCTGAAAGCCTCCTTGATAGAGTGTCACTGCTTGACAGCTGAAATGCCTCTTGCTGTGTGGATTGAAAGCAGAAGATAACCATGCGACATACGCTATGTCAATGGCGAGAAAAACTGTGTCTCTTTCACCTCCAAAGCCTGAAAGCCCTTTGAATACTTGGGCTGGGATCTCCTACGAGGAATCTATTTTCCATGTAACGGTGTGAATTTCCCACATTGAAACTAAATATTCATGACTTCCTGAAAGTGCTTAAGCTTCTGTATTAAAAAAAAAAAAAAAAGATTCTAAGTCCGTTTTATACATTTTGGACAAGCTAGTATTTGACATACTCTATATGTTCTGAATAGTATTATAATTTCAAATAAATCTCTACTGACATCATTTCAGTAATGTCATATCCTTAAAAACCATCTGATAGGTGAAGTGCCCTTTTCGTGGATTAACCAAATAGACACATGAGGGGGGATGTAGAAGAGAGAAGAGAGAGCAGGCCAAGAAGGCACCCCTTCTCATGTTCTTTGCTGGGATCCTTCCTCATCTTAGAGCCTCTTTTCTTTCTAAGCCTCTCACAAAGCTCCCGTGGAACTTCTTTATGGCTCAATGCCTGCGGCATTTCTCAACAGTAGTAGCATAGTACAGAGAGTTTTTCCTGCTCTCTTCCTCTATCTGGGGGAAATATTAAGCAAAGCGTATTATACAAGCAAAACCCATTATGGGGCTGTCTCCTGGCCAAATTGAGTCAGGTAGGAAAATGAGGCATGTTTTAGGCAAGTAGCCACAAAGATGATTTTTTGAAAGCAAATAGGCTTATTACCATGTAAATCTGTTGAAACGTCCTTTAGGATGTAGTTCGTATTGGGAGAACCAAGCTTGTTTCTCTTTGTAGCATCCCCTCCCTCTCTTTTCCCCGGGAAATAGATTGATACTCCAAACATATTCACAGATTTTGTTGAACATGATATAGAAATCACTCAGATTCAAAGAGCCCAGCAAAGAACATGAGAAGGAGTGCCTTCTTGGCCTGCTCTCTCTTCTCTTCATGCTTGGTGTGTACTTGATGGATATATAATTCTTTGACTCTATGTTTGCAAAATATCATTAAAACCTCTAAGAATAAATATAGTTCTATTTTTATGAAGTATAATCTCAAAAGGTCAGGAATGGGAGAAGACAAAGAATCTGAAAGAGCCATTGTTTTTACTTAATGCTGCTGTCCGAGCCTTCAGAGATCTCTCTGTTCATGCTTCTAATATTACTGTTTAATGTTCATAGGCATTTCTTTAAAATAACTGTATTCAAAACTTCTTGGTTTTCAATAAAATACTAATTGTACAAGAGGGTAGAAAATAATGATTAGAAACAAAAGCCAGTCTTCACTTTCGAGTTAGAATATGGTAAAGGAGAGAATTAAGGAAATGTGCAATTGCATTGCAGAAGAAAGAGTGCTACGGGAGATGAAGTTTTCTCTAATCCCTGCACATGGGAAGTGAGGAGAAGCTATTTCCCTCCAGGCTCCAGGCTTGAATCTTGAAGTTTCCACAGAGTGAAAAGGAGGATGGGAAATTGAACATCCAGCCCAAGCCCTGGTACTGTGAGTTCATGTTCAACGTAAGGCGAAGGACCTCCCACTTCAGACAATGGAAGATCCTCCCCATGATTGCAGGTTGGTTTACACAGGGTATAACCAACCTGAGGGTATATGGAAAATACCCACTTCACCTTGCATATTCAGAGAGAAGCTCCTCCATGGTTCTCATGGGCTTCCTCAGTGGAAATGAGAAAAGGGAGGTTGTTAGGAGGAACTATATGCCTCCACCATTGTATTACTCTTGAAGCCACAACTGGTACTTGTTCTCTTCCCATACACTTCCTCTTCTGAATTACCCTCACCTTCAGCTTTCACCTCTACAGATTTGAGTGGCTTGGCTGGTAATGTGACCCTAACTCCTAGTGTTGAGAATGTAAGCCCTTGGTCACCACATTCTTTTCTGGCCCAAGTGGCAACACTTTTTCATTCACACTTGCCACTGGTCACAAGAATAACAAAAGGGGCCCAGGCGGATCACCTGGGTGCTTCCATATATTCCTCCTTTCACTATGTAAAAACAGTCCCACCTCCTCATACTAATCACTGAAGGAATATAAAGAGAAGGTTTACCTCCAAATAAGTACAGGAGGAGAAAATTAAAACAAAACAAAACAAATTCCACAAATCCAAAATATGGTAAGAAGGAAGGGAAAGAATAAAAGAAAATGTAGAAAAAATAAAAATGTAAGACAAATAATAATAAGTTAAAAATAATTATAAAATTAACAGTGATCACAGTAAATATTAGTAGGATAGATTTTCAAATAAAATATAAAAGCTTAAATATGTATTAAAAACAGCATATAACAAAACAAAAATAAGCAAAGTAAATATCTTTTCTAAGAGATATACCTTGAGCCTAAGGGTAAAGTAAAATCAGATGTCAAGACAAAAATAAAGATATACTACGTATATATTAACCAAAGAAATCTGATGTAGCTATATTAATTTCAGATCAAATATTAATACAAAAAGCTTCATTAATAAAAAAGTTTATTTCACTGGGAACATATAACAATTCTAAGCTAACACATGTGGTAATATGGCCTCAAAAATACGTAAGGGATAACCTGAAAGGCTTCAAACCAAATGCATTCATATGCATTCCTAGTGGGTACTTTGACATACATCTTTCAACTGATGACAGATCATACTTATAAAATGGGACAAATGAACCAAACATAAGGCAATATACTATTTGAATATTAAAAGTATACAAATTCATATAATGAGTATATATAAAAATCTCTCCCATCAATTGAAGACACCTTATTTTTAAGGGGAATATACAAAACAATTATGAAAACTGATGAAAGGCTACATCGTAAAGCTAGCCTCAAAAAAAATCTCAGGGATTGTGTCACACAGAGCTTTCTCTGATATAACCTCAATACGATGAAGTTAGAAAGCACTAACAGGAAAAGATAATTAGAGATATTCCACATACTTGCATTGAAAACCATATTTTACACTTTACTGGTCAAGTAATAAATCATAATAAAAATTAGAATATGAAACGGAATGATAAGAGAAAAATAGTAACAATCTATGAGATATAACTAAAGCTAAGTTCTCAAGAGAAAATGATAACATTGAATAATTTTTAAAAAATGCTCAGATTTCTTGAATAAGTGATTCAACTTAGAAATTAGCTAAGAAGAAGTAGGATAAGCCTAAAGAAAGAAGAAATAAATAGAATATTATTTTCTATTTATGGTTTTATAAAGAGATAACATGTTACCAAATTATAACTTTAAGGAATTTTCTTAGATAATAAAAAACATAACTAGAAGACACTTCGGAGTAAGTCTCTCACGTTTCTACACATCTTGTGGGCAGAAGTATTGGCTACTTTTCTCTGTGCTACAAGGATGCTTGTATTGCAAACAGCCTGGAGGACAGAAATAGTGTCTTCTTCCAAAGGGCAGATTTATTTACTGTTCAGAATAATAATGTCTCCCTTTGAGGCACAGTTTAGATAGGCTCAATGCTCATTATAAAATATTGGGCTCCTTCATTGTAGTGTTATTCTCCTATAACACAACCGGCTGCATGCATAGGCATCACCTGGCCCTTTTCACATTATCCTGTGAGAATTGCAGTTTGGAAAATTTGCACAAAAATCATAACATCCTAGCTACTTCTATTGCTGTGACAAATAAGATGTCCTTTGTCCCCAACCCATAGTTTAATGTCTTCTGTCAATACCTGTGTAACAATTGCAGACTAATTTGTTAGCTTGGGAGTAGGTTGTTCTTATGAGAGAAAATAAAATTGGATTCCCACCTTTAAACACACGTCAAAATCTGTAGTAGGTTAATTAAAGGCTTAAATGTAGGAGCTAAATACATAAAACTTTAAGAAGACAATATAGGGCAATCTTTGTGATCTCAAGACAATGAGGAATTTATGTCCAAAAAAAAGTGCTAAGTATAAGTGCAAATAAAGTTTGATAAACTTAAATCATTTAATATTAAAAACCTGTCTATAAAATCACCATTATGATATTAAAAAGACAAACTGGAAACTTAGAGAAGAAATTCTAATACATGTCATTGATGAGGAATTCATGTTTAAAATAAATAAAGAACTTTTAAAATATTAATAAGATTTTAAAAGTCAATTCAAAAAATGAACAAATGCAATGAAAAGCCATTCCACAGAAAACATATGAAAAGTTCATAAATAAATGAAAAAGTGTTCCATCTTATTTGTAGTCATAAAATGCAAATTATAAACATAATAAAATATCTTTTTCAAATTATTGAATTGTCAAATATTTCTTAAAAATCAGATAATATTGAACATTGCCTAGAATGTGAAACATCAGAAATTCTTCTCTGCTGTTGGTAGGAAAGTAATTTGGTATGACTTTTTATGGAAAGTGTTTGCCATTACTTTTCAAAGTTGAATGTATAAAGACCTTTCTATCCAGCAAGTCTAATCCTAGATATATAGCCTAGAGAAATGGTTACACAAACAAACCAAGAGATGTTATAGCAAAATTGTTCATAATAGTAAATACTGGAACTAATTCAAATAGTCTTAAGTAGTAACAATGGTCAAATAAATGGTGCCACATTACACAATAGAATATAGCACTAAAAAACCAATAAACTATTGCCTAGGCTTTAACATGAATGAATCTCAAAAGAGAACGCAACACAGAGTAGTTACATTGATAAAAAGTTCAAACATAGGTTGAAACGAATATGGTAGTGTTTGGGGATACAGAATATAGCTAGAAAGAAACAAATTAGATGAAAACAAAATTAGGGTAATATTGCAGTTACCTCTATGAGGAAAAGGGAGCTACTCTTGTTGAGTGGCATAGAGGAAGCTTTTAAGAAGATAGTTTTTTAGTTCCTAATTTTGGTTACTAGTACAAGGGCACTAATTTAATCATTATTCTCTAAAAAGCTGTACAATAAAAAAATTTATGTAGAATATATTTTGCAGTAAAATTTTAAGGACATTTCCAATCTAAATATAACAGTGTGATAACTCCTTCAACATATGCAGTATGATATATAGGAAGTCTAATTACACCCTCTGTAGTCAACAGAGATAAATTATTCTTTTTTAAATGATGTATTTGCATTACAGCTCAACTATCTCTTCTTTAAGTAGCTTTGCACTGCTTTGTAGACTTTATCTCACTTGCTTGTTTCTCCTTGCTTCCAAAATTGGGGTCAATGAAATCACCTTTGCCGGTTTTCTTTTTTCTTGTGTTTCGTTTTGTTTTGTTTGTTTGTTATTTCAGAAAGAGTGAAGCTGTGAAATACGTGTTCTTTCGATGGCAAAACGTAAGAGAGAACTACAGTTTCAGTCCTTTTATATTTTAATGGTGTTCATTTTTCTGTATACGTATCTCGCTGTGAGTTAACGTTGTAAGTTTTGTGATGAGTGAGCAGTCATTCTGGTGGATGACGGGGCAGATGGCAGGGTGGCTCCACACTCAAACAGCATCAAACTAGGATCCCTCTGGAACATGCGCATGCATTTTTCCAGCAAAAAAATTCAACTGTCTCCATGTAAAAGCATGTCTTCTCATCGTCTCTGCCTTGTCATTTCTCTTTGTCTTGAGATAGCTACTCACTCTTTCATTCATGCATTCATAGAAAATCTAAAATCAAAGGGTTAAAGCAACATTAAGGAATATTTACAGAGAGAGAAGTAAGGAAAAATATACTGGATCATTCAAACAAATTAGAAATTTTGATTACTACTGCTCGAGGCCAGCAATATTTGTGGTGTTTTAGGCCCAAGGGTGCCAGGCTGCCTGTGGAAAAGACTAAATTAATTAATGTTTTCTGAGATTAATTAGAAAATTAAATGGAAGTATAATGAAACCAGCATGGCTTAGCTCACTGGATGTACAACTATGCACCACTAAATTTCAGTGTTATTCAAAATTTCTATTTATTACTTGAATACAAATATAGTAAGATTGGCTGTAATTAATTTTTTTTAACTATTCTATGACCTAATTCCAAACAAAACTACTAAGAACGTCACAGTAACATAAAGCACAAAGCTGTCTGACAGTCCTGGCTAGAGTTAATGTCCTTTGAAGTGCCTTCATGAGAAACAAACTAAAATATCCCCCAACTTTTCAGTGGTATTTTGGAAGGTTGCCACAGATCATGATATTGCCCTCTTTACTGGATAATTCTCCTAGATTCTGTGAGCCTATTTCCAGCTGAAACACTTTTGGTCAGTGCGTGGCATCTCCCATCAGCAAAAGGAGGTATGAGAAAGGAGGCAATAAACTCCAATAGGGAGGAGGAAGAAACGAAGAGGTGAAACTTCACATTTGTTGCATGGAAGTGATGGACAAATGTTTTCACCTTCTTCTCTCTGTGTGTTGTTTTCTGTAAAATGAGAATATTTTAAATGTTTTCCCCATGTCCTATTGAGCTGTCAGGTAACTGAAACAGGTATGAGCCCATTATCAAATGATGCAATCCCATCAATGAGGCTTTTATCCAAGTTTAATATGGCTGGTAAATAAGGGTATCCAATAATTGAAAATTTATGGAAATAAATTTTTAAGTAAATACAACTCCAAGAAAATGCAATTTTCTTTTATTAGACTGCAGATGTGTCTTATGACTCGCTTGACAAGTCTTATTCAAACGTTTCCTCTGCCAATTTTTCAAATCCAGCTTCTCTGGGCTAGTCATCTTGCTGTTTTCAAGATATCATTTGTATCTTAGAAACAGTATGATAGATTGCATATTGGGAAAGACAAAAGAACAACCAAACTCATCTACTTGTTATCAGTTGGACAATCACCGGACCCAGCAAGATGCAACAGATAATTGATTATGAAATGCATTATGTTTAGGAACCCCATGATTCGTTATAAAAAAGAAAAATTGTACCCACTTTCACTCCTAACCTTCCTTTTTCCACTTTTTTAAGAGAACAGTTTAGTTTTTGTTTTTAAAGCACATCTGGTACAGTGTCAACAATGTCAGCATAGAAAATGTTCTTAAGGTTTGATATGACAAGCATTTTAAAGAGAAAACTCATTCTATCACACTCTTAATATCATTTGTAAGCGTTGTCTTTTCATCTTCAGTTACTAAGACCCTCTTATTTAAAAGTGAACTTATAAATAAACACTAAAACTTGTCTCCTTTTAAATGGAGTAGATTTTTTTTCTCATGATGTGATATTAATATTTTAATTTAGATTGGTGATTCCCAAAGATGCTTCAGTGGAGTCTCATTTGATGAGATGTTTCTGGAATAGTTTTCTACAATGAAATAAATTTGGAAAATACTTCCATCTCTTGAACTTACTCAGCATATGAGAAACGTTAAGTCCCTGAGAATTCTTACAGAAAGGACATTGGCTTAATTTTGTGCAAATATATTTATCTATATGTAGATTTTAAATTTAACATCTAATTAGGTCTATTAGATACTGATTCAAACTGTATGTTCCCCACCACAGAAACTGGAGTAATCTTGTAAGATCCCTATGAGAACCCTGTAGACCCATGATAAGTAGCATTTGGTGATTTTAGAATTCAATAATTTGACTAAACTCTAGACTTGAAAAAAGGGAATTTTAATCCCAAGTCACATGTGGGAGTATAATGGTATCAATCATATCAAATTGAGCTATAATCCTAATTAATTAGAATTTTATTTAGTAATTTGTGTATTTTTGTCCCCCAAACAAATGTGATATACTTATTGGGCTAATTCATTGTAATTTCTGTCACACTCAGAACTATGAGATGAGTTGTGCTGTGGTTCTCATACTTCGCAGGTGTCAGCATCGCCTGTGAGTTCTCCATGGTCTTAACCTACTTCCACTGTCCTGGCCTCCACATTTCTCATTAGGTTTAATGATGATTCTGATAGCCACTGCATTTGAGAATCACCCCACAATGAAATTGGAGCTGTCCTCATTTTGTTCTTTTATTCTTTAGCTTCCCACCACGTCCCACTCTGGCACCTAAACATAAGACACAAAAATAGAACAGTTGGTGAGATACTAGCCTATTGTAGAGGGGAAGGCTCTACCATGTATTCTGGAGGGCATGGTTTTTACTCAAAGAAATTTCAGTTGTTGATATAGTTATAAGAATGTTGTTTCCTTTGCAAAACTGTCCCACTACCTCTTCGATGAATGACACAATTTAATGTATGAACAATGTGTTTTGTTTTCTTCTAATGGCTCCCAGAATGATCCTCATCTGTGTTCAATCAAGTCCGGTTCAGAGAATTAATAATAGCAGTGGGGGTAAGAATAGCAGAAAGCAGGGTTCAAGGTGCAGGGTTCAGGATAAGATGAGACAGACTGAAGAGTAAAAGTGGAAAAAATCAAACCAACAGGGACAACTATCCCAGCATGATGGCATTCTATAATCCCAATTAATTAGAATTGTATTTAGTGCTTTGTATATGTGGGTCCCCCAAACTAATGTAATATACTTATTGGGCTAGTTCGTTGTAATTTCCATCACACCCAGAAGTGTGAGGTGAGTTTTGCTGTGGTTCTCACACCTTGCAGGTGTCAGCTTCACCTGGAGGTTCTCCGTGGTCCTAACCTACTTCCACTCTCCTGGCCTCCACATTTGGTGGATCAGTTGGTGAGATACTAGCCTATGGTAGAGGTGCCTTCGGGGTGGGGGTTAACAACCAGTTGCAGTCACGGCGGCATGAGGTAAAAGTAGATAAACTGAAATTTTGCAAGAAGTCAGGAAAGCGTCAGAGTCATTTGGTGTCACTCTCATGCAAAGCTGGGTTAGTCTTAGTCTGAAACCCATCTCCTGATGTGACTGGCTTACATTTCCACTGCCCAAGAAGGAACAGTTTTTCTTACATTCATTTCTCTTTCTAAGAGGCAAACCTGGAGTGACTGCATCCTTTACAAGCACTTCGTCCTGATTTAGAGTCAAATAAAGTATCCTAGCTAGCATTCAAACAAAGAAACAAAAACACCTTTCTAAACAGGAAGCCCTTCAACAGCTTTGCTGAGAAATCACTGCTTTGATAAAACCAGGTCCTAAAAGAGCATACACACAAAAATTCAAAAATTCTTGAAACCAATTCTTCTTCTAACATAAAACATAAAACCACAACAAAAAGGACTCTTTTTCTGCTGCTTTCAAATTATAATGTGCTCTCAAAATTATAGGTCAGTTTCACCAATCTGAGAGGTTCTTCTTTTTATTTTGTTTTTCTTTCCATCCCCCTCTCTGCTGTCTGGCTCTCCGTAGCACGGCTTTTATTTTATTATTGTTCGGGTAGCACTATGGATAAAGACTTCAGAAAAAAAAAAAAAAAATGCCAGTGCCCCAGACACTTTGCTGGCCTTTTCGCTGGGTAATTATACTCACTCTTGATAACACTAAAGGCATGCCTTATTCGTGGTGGTTCAGACACCTCCTTTTTCACAGAAAGATGGATTGTTTCTACGGGCCTTGATGGTCTTCAAATTATCTAAGTGCAGAAAAGAGAACAGAGTGAATTTTATTTTAACTCATTTTATGTCTGAATTTATTTCCCACTAGCTAGGAGGTGGTGACTGCCCCAGCAGTCAAGTCAATTGTTATCTGTGGGACTTGATTATGTTTGGACCCAGTCGCTCATTTTGAGCAAGACACAGTTAATGAGGAGAGAAATGAAAAGTGCATTGAGTCACAGTGTGTTTGTGGTAATTTGTGACACATTTACTCCACTCAGTTCTTTGTTTATTCCTCCCCGCTCCGTGCAGGTTCTGTAGAAAAAGAAGCAGATAAGCGAATTCACTAGTAGACAGTTAAGGGTGTTGAAGGTAATGAATCTCTCTCTCTCTCTCTCTCTCTCTCTCTCTCTCTCTCTCTCTCTCTCTCTCTCTCTGTGTCTCTCTCTCCCTGTCTCCATTGTTGGCAGTAATTGGGGCTCCGTTCATCTCTACGGTAAAATGCTGGGGAAGCTCATGTTAATGAAACATCTTATTTTCTATTATTTCCCAACATATTTTTCATTGACACAACTAGTTTTTATTTTCACCGTATTTTTTTTTTTTTTTGGTGTGCTCTTTGCCACTTTTCTAAATAATAATCCATTAAACAGTTCACAGTGTGTGTTCTCTAGAAATGTAAAAAAGTGATTGGATGATACTAATTAAGGAGAGATTTTGTTTCCACTTACTGCAGATCAATGGTGGGTTACATTAAAGCTGCATTTTGCGATGAGTTTAACACAAAAGAACAGCTGTGCTAAATACATATTTCAAGACATACAGGTAGGTCAAATAAACATTCCTTTCTTTGAAAAGTCTTTATGTTATAACCATAAATTCCACTTGCAGAACTGTGGGGATACACAAAGGCTAATTATTCACTACAGTCATTATTAGTTTCAGTAGAAACTGTGAAGGATAAAATTGGGAGGTGTTCTGTTACTTCTAGTTCTTACTTTAATCTAGGTCCTTCAATAAACTGGTATCACTGTGATATTTTTACAGTCTTATTTTCAAATGAATCATGTCTTCTTTTTCTGATAATGATTTTGAATTGGGGAGGAGATATGTCCATGTGTTTTTATGACTGAACTGTAATTGTGTTGTGATTATCTTTAACCTGCTACATGATAAGATTTATTTGTTTCCAAAAAACATTATTTTTCTCTAAACAAGTTTGAGGTAATATGGTCCAGTTCTGTAAATGACAATTAGCAACCATTAAAAGAGCATTATAAACTCAGAGGGACACAAACCAACACTTAGATCAACAGAATTCAAGAGCAGAGAAATAGAAGAGAAAATATCTACGTCTGCCACATGATTTAGCCAGCAGTAGCTGCATTTCAGACTGTATGCCTGCAGCCTATATTTATATACATCTCTTTGAGTGTTATTTTTCACAGCAGTAGTATTACTTGTGCTGCTTTTGTTGACATTTAGATAATATACAATAGATATAACAGTGATCTGTTTCACTTACAGTTTCACTTGCCTACAACAGTGTCCACTGCAGTTACAGGTTTGCAGACTCACAGATATTCTCTTCCAGATGCAATTTTGCTGTAACTTAAATTTTTGTCAAGCATATGTTCTGCTTAAAGGTTGGATTTTTTAATAGAATGAAATTGATTAAAAGGCCTGCAAGTGAGGACTCCAAGATGACTTCCTGATTCCACATCTGACTTGCTGGATGAGTCAGGGCCGGTGGCCCCGTCCCTTGGTCTCGACATCTGTAAACCCTTCTCAATGGTAATGAGAGTTACATAGGACGACCGGGACACAAGAGACTTCAAAGGGATTTCTTCACCTGAGGGAGATGCAAGCCAGAGTAAAGGTAGGGAATCAGGCTGTGAAAGCAAATTTCTTTCAATATGGGACCAAAAGCTCAGGAGGCTATGATTGATTAAAGGGCACAGCTTTTCAGGACAGCCAGTAGAATTCATATTAGTTCTGGAAAAAAAAAAAAAAAAAGTGCATTTTTTTTTTTTTTTTGCATTCTAGGGCAATAAGATGAGACAGAAATGAAATTCGCTGGTGTAATGTAAATGACATGTATTCATGTAAGTATATCTATAGGAACATTTACACTATGGTCTTTATGATGCTGGCATCTACTTTTATGTTTTCCTTTACTTCCCAGACATGAAAACTCAGTTACATCATCTGTAAAATTGGGATAATCCTCACTCTCCTTACATCAGACTTTGTATGAGGGTTAAGACAGTAACAACAACCAAACCACACATTGTTGTTGTGGAATTAACTGTGCCTGTTTGTTATGGGATGGCCATGGTGGAAAGAAGCATTGATTATACACAGGGTGGTTGAATTGGCTTTGATTGCTTTTTAACAAATATACATTGAACACTTGCTGTACTGTAGGCAATGTTTTTCGCTCTTGGAATATAGTCAATAAACATATAGATCAAAAAAAGTTTTAGCTTTATTGAATTTATAAATATATATTAATTTTATTTTACTTATGGGATAAATGTGCAGAATGTGCAGGTTCGTTACATAGGTAAACATGTGCCATGGTGGTTTGCTTCACCTCTCAACCCGTCACGCAGGTATCAAATCCTGCATGCATTAGCTATTTGTCTGGATGCTCTCCCTTCCCTCATCCCCCACCACCCCAAAAAGCCCTGGTGTGTGATGTTCCCTTCCCTGTGTCCACATGTTCTCATTGTTCAACTCCCACTTATTAGTGAGAACATGCCATGTTTGGTTTTCTGTTCCTGTGTCAGTTTACTGAGGATCATGGCTTCCAGTTTCATCCATATCCCTGCAAAGGACATGATCTCATTCCTTTTTACAGCTGCATAGTATTCCGTGGCATATATGTACCATATTTTCTTTATCCAGTCTATCATTGATGGGCATTTGGGTTGGTTCTACGTCTTTGCTATTATAAATACTGCTGTAACAAACACACGTGTACATGTATCTTTATAATAGACATTTATATTCCTTTGAGTATATACCCAGTAATGGGATTGCTGGGTCAAATGATATTTCTGGTTCTAGATCCTTGAGGAATTGCTACACTGTCTTCCACAAAAGTTGAAGTAATTTGTATTCCCACCAACAGTGTAAAAGCATTTCTGTTCCTCTACAGCCTCACCAGCATCTACTGCTTTTTGACTTTTTAATAATCGCCATTCTAACTAATATGAGATGGTATCTCATTATGGTTTTGATTTGCACTTCTCTAATGATCAGTGATGTTGAGTGTTTTTTCATATGTTTGTTGGTCACATAAATGTCTTCTTTTGAGAAATGTCTGTTCATGTCTTTTGCCCACTTTTTGATGGGGTTGTTTCTTTCTTTCTTGTAAATTTGTTTAAGTTCCACATAAATTCTGGATATTAGATCCTTGTCAAATGAGTGGATTGCAAAACTTTTCTTCTATTCTCTAGGTTGCCTGTTTACTCTGATGATAGTTTCTTTTACTGTGCAGAAGCTGTTTAGTTTTATTAGGTTCCATTTGTCAGTTTTAGCTTTCATTACAATTACTTTTGGCAATTTCATCATAACATCTTTGTCCATACCTGAGTCCTGAATGGTATTGCCAAGATTTTCTTCTAAGGTTTTTATGGTTTTGGTTTTTACATTTAAGTCATTAATCCATCTTGAGTTAATCTGTGTACAATATGTAAGGAAGGGGTCCAGTTTTAATTTTCTGCATATGGCTAGCCAGTTTTCCAAACACTACTTATTAAATAGGGAATCATTTTCTCATTGCTTGTTTTGTCAGGTTTGTCAAAGATCAGATGGTTGTTGAAGTGTGATCTTATTTCTGAGATTGCTATTCTGTTCCATTGATCTATGTGTCTGTTTTGGTACCAGTACCATGCTGTTTTGGTTACTGTAGCCTTGTAGTATATTTTGAAGTCAAGTAGCATGAAGCCTCCACCTTTGTTCTTTTTGCTTAGAATGTTCTTGATTATATGGGCTCTTTTTTGGTTCCATATGAAATTTAAAGTAGTTTTTTTTTCTAATTCTGTGAAGAATGCCATTGGTAGTTTGAAGGGAAGAACAATGAACCTATAAATTACTTTGGACAGTATGACCATTTTATGAAATTGATTCTTCCTATGCATGAGGATCAAATGCTTTTTCCATTTGTTTGTGTTCTTTTTTCCCTGAGCAGTGATTTGTAGTTCTCCTTGAAGGGGTCCTTCGCATCCCTTGTTAGCTGTATTCCTAAGTATTTTATTGTTTTTGTAGCAACGGTGAATGGGAGTTGATTCATGATTTGGCTCTCTGCTCTTCTGTTGTTTGTGTATAGCAATGTCTGTGACTTTTTCACATTGATTTTATATTCTCAGACTTTCTGAAGTTGCTTATCAGCTTGAGGCTTTAGGTTGAGAACATGGGATTTCCTAGGTATAGGATTATGAAAATGTCATTGGCAAAAAGAAACAATTTTACTTCCCCTCTTCCTATTTGAATACCTTTTATTTCTTTCTCTTGCTTTATTGTCCTGGCTAGAACTTCCAATAATATGTTGAATAGCAGTGGTGAGAGAAGGCATCCTTGTCTTGTACCAGTTTTCAAAGGGAATGCTTCCAGTTTTTATGCATTCCATATTATATTGGTTATGGGTTTGTCATAAATAGCTCTTATTATTTTGAGATATGTTGGAATTTATATTTTGTCAGAATGTGTTTGCTCTTGTAACCCTTCTCTTTCAAGAGGTAAAATGTATTTTGGGGCCATGTATGTGTGTCTGTGTCTGTGTTGCTACTGGAAAATGGAAAAAGCACAGGAAAAAAAACTTTCATTATTAAGTCCTAACTGGATTTGAGTGAACGTTAATAAGTGAAATGAATATGAAGTCATGTCAGAAACTCTAAGTCTAGGATCAGCTTTACTCTGTGTTCTTTTGAGCCAGCCTGGTCTGATCATCTCCCCTGACATGTACATGGATGGCTCTACTTCATTATGAAGTGAGATAGAAGACTGGAGAATCATCCCAAGAGGAATATCAGATTGTCTACCAGGAAGTTGCCAAGGTGGGGGTTAAGAGCTCAGATGAGAGTGTCGGAATATGCAGGTCCTACTTACCATCAAGGATTGTTTCAAAGGTTTACTCCTATTGGATTAAAAGGTAATTTTTACAAAAGTGACACCAATTAATTATTAAATTATCTCAATGAACTGGTTTATTATTTAAAATGATATTTAAATGATTTAAAATTATTTGAAATGATTATTTAAAATGATGACAAAAAACATGTTCAGGGTCAGTAAATATTTGAAAATATTTATTGGCAGTTATATATGAAGATGATTATTATACCATGATTTATACAAGAATGAGAAAGTTTTGCTCTAATCCCTCCTGTGAAGTACATGAGAGGCACAGAAATGAGAAAGTGAAACTCCCTTTATAGGCAAGTTCTAGGTCTTTGAAGGCCTTGATGCTTTGTAAAGAAAGTTGCAGTCCTTCATTTAGGACTCTGGAGCCATTGAGGTTTTTAAGTATCAGTGTTTCATGATCTTCTTTACAAATGAAAAGGATCCTTTTATTGCAGAAGATAGAGGCTGAAAGACTAAGTAGACAGGTGATGAGGGTCTTACTTAGGACAACAGCAGAAAGACCAAGAGAAGAGTTTTTAGGACTATTTATGATCTAAAATTAGCATAACTTGGTAATTTTTAAAATAAGAAGCTTGAAGAAGTAAGAACAAATATGCCATTCAAGCTTCTAGGTATTATACATGGTGTCACCAACTAAGAGACAGACTATGAAATTAGAAACAGGTTGAAGACGTTACACAGAGTGTCCTTTGACATCTGGGAAAATTGTGGTGCTGAAGGGATTCCAGGGTGGACAAGGCCATCAGGCTGGAAGTGTAGAGATTGATAGCTTATGAGAGAAGAGTGGGTTTGAAGTACGGATAGATGTGCAAGTCACCAACAGGTTGATGGTAGTTTACAATTGCATAAGGATGAGATCATCTAGGGACTACACACAGCAAGAGCGTTGGGGACAAGACTGGAGCACATCTCCACCACATCTCCCCTGGAATGCTAGTCCGCATTGACACTGATGGGTTGATGAGAAACGCAGGCCAGGAATATGCCTAAGATAGCACATGGCTATGGCGGGCAGAGTTCTGAAATGCCTGCCACCTAGTGTGCACACTCTGTACTACCTCCTCTACTTAAGTGTGGGTGCCTGTGAACATGACGGGATAGCCCCTCTTGTGACTGAGTTACATTATACAACTCCATCTTGGCAGACAGAAGAAAAATTGTCCTCCTGGCTCTAAAGTAAGATACTATTCTATAAAGGAGCCAGACAGCCACATGGCTATGACCTAAGGGCAGCCTCTGGTAGCTGAGAGATCACAGGCTGACAGTCAGCAGGAAAACAGGGACCTCAGTTCTCCAACACAAAAAAATCGAATTCTGCCAATGACCTGAATGGGCTTAGAAAAGGGCCTTGAGCCCCAGATGAGAATGCAGTTCTGCCAACATCCTGATTTCAGGCTTGTGCAACACTGAACAGATAACCCAGCTGTGCTGTGTGGACCTCTGACCTCCAAAAACTGACAGATAATAAGTGGGCAGTGTTTTAAGCTACTAAGTTTGTGGTAATTTATTGTGGAGCAATAGAAAACTAACATAATGGTCTGAGAGGTGGGAAGGATTTTTTGATGGCAACAGTGGTGTTACATTGAAAAGATTCCTTCTACAGAGACAGTCGACATGCACACAGTCCAGATGCTCAGGGCCTAATACATGCTAGTAGCAGTATATGCCTTTTGCTTTTTTCTTAATTTGGAAGCTTAAACTCAGGGACCTAAGTCTTCACACAATCCAGAAAGCTGCATCACTGTTTCTATCAAAAGAAGGAAACATATATATTTACTTTAAAAGTCATCTCACTTAGCCAGATTAGATATCCACCCTGGACAAGATCTACAGATGTATTTTGGTATCTTTAGCCGTAGAGGAGAATTTAACGTAGCTTCTAAAAAACCATCGTCATCAAACACATTATGTACTTATGAACTATGTACCAAAAAAATTAATGTCTTCAAGACAAATGTCCGTGAAGATAAATGACAATCTTTCTCCCTTTCCTCTCTCCTTTCTCCTAAGAAGAAAAAAGACCTGGCCCTTTATTGCCTGGAAATACTCTCTGCAGTTCCTTGTCAAAACAGTCTGCTACAATTTGAATAAAGGAAGGTTTTGAAATGCTTCTCAACTTAACATTTCCAGGGTAATATTTTCTTTTGAGTTGACAGACAAAGCCTTCATCTGTCAAATGAATGTACTCAAGAGATTATATCAATGGCTAATCCAATTAAAAATCTTTGGTATATTCAGTTATCTCTGCTGTGAATTTGATGAGATGTAGATTGTGGAGAATAGAAAGTTGTATTTACTTTTCCCTTAAATCTTTATTAATCATTTTTGTATTTAACTTTAGGAAAATTATAACTTCTAATTATTTTTTCCTATATCTAGAATGAAACAAACTAATAAAAAAGAATAATCCTACCCCAAAATGGTGTTTTTATTTTAGTTTTGTTTTTTTCTTAGTTAACATCATATGCTTAAGCAAATTTATTTTACTAAATTCAGTGGGTAGAAACAAAAAAGAAACACATAAGTAGGGCCAACCTAGTGTTATGTTCTGGGGGTGTGTGTGTGTGTGTGTGTGTGTGTTTCTGTGGGTGGTTTGATTAGGAATATGCCTCACAATAAAGTTGATTCATTATGATCCAACTTTCCAAGTAGTTAATTTGGCAGTCTTTAGATAGAGCTACCAAGTGTGAAGACTGTATAATATAATTTTATTTCTGCAGAAACATTGTAAGAAAAGCGATTAATAATTATTCTGGAATAAAAACAATTTTTTTAAAAAAGAAAACTATTTATTTATTTATTTATTTATTTTAAGACTGAGTACTTTTTGTAGCCTTGGTAGCGACAGGGTTTTACCATGTTGCCAAGGCTGGTCTCGAACTCCTGGGATCAAGTGATCCACCCGTCTTAGCCTCCCAAAGTGCTAGGATTATAGGCATGAGCCACCGTGCCTGGCCAAAAGTAAAAACACTTTTTGGAAACCTTTTAGAAATTCAGTCATGAATAGGTGGTAAAAGCACTGTGGAGACAAAGCCTGTTTTTGCTTCCTCCTTCAGACTTCAGGGTTTTGGTTGCTTGTTGGTAAGAGCTTGTGTTCCTGTGAAAGGAAAAGAGACACAAGCCAATGTTTTGTTTTATGATATATGATAATCTTCTATTTCATTTTGTATTTGGTGTGGGAAATTCTAATCCTCAGATTTGTGGCCTCACTGGCTTTCCTAAGAGAATTATTTTTCCAAGTTACAAGATGCTTCAGGCTGTCTCCCAAATCATTACAATAAACACCACAGTGAGGGTATGAATGCATCATAAGAACACTGGGGAGGGGGGCTTGAGAATATCTGGATATCTCCTAATGGCATCTGAGCAAGCTTCGTATCTTACCTGAGAATCTTACCTGAGAATGTCCAAGCTAGGTTACCGTAACCAGTTCTCTAGCAGATTCAGTCTGAGTTAAGGGAATTTTCCTCTAGAAGATTTTTTTAATGACACTCTCCATTTTACCGGAAACCTTGTCTCATGTTTTTAATTCTACCTTATAAAATGTTACAACCAGAAAACCCACATTCCTTTATTAAGTGCTTCCCCCATGAAGAGAAGAGAATTCTACAATGGGAATTCTGCTCTCCCAGTCGTTTGGCTATCATCAGCTTGGCCCTCCTCTCCTTTACATCCCTGAAGCTTTGCATGTGTGATTACCATAACTCCCTTTTGTGTGGGATTATGTGTAATTAAGTTTTCAATCAATTTGACTAATTAAATGGAAGTACTGTCTGTGGGCTAGATCAGGAGACTAAAATCTGGGTTTCTGAGTATTACCACTAATTCACTAGGTGGATACAGCAGTTTATTTAACCTCCAATTTCCCTAATGGAGGAAGCAGAGTAGGACGTCTTTAAGGTCAGATTCTACAAGAAGCCCAATTTTGGTAAGAACCGCAGATTTCTATCTCCAGACCCTTGTTCTCTCTGTGCCTCAGATCCAAATTCCCAGCTGCCTCCTCTTGCTGGGGAGTGCAATACCTCACCAGGTCCATCTGAAAAGCCAGCCATATCCATGAGAAACTCCTGCACACCCCTGGCTAAGGATGATGGCACTGATACTGGCCTGGATTTTATAGGTTTCCCTGCTCAAATGGTGGTAGACAGGGAAGAGACTACATCAAATTCATTGGCTAAAGATTTGTACTTTATTTCACTTCTTCATGAATTAAGTATTGTGCTGGGAAGATATCCTTGGCCTTATTAATGTTTCTCACTTTGGAATAAATTTAAAATAATAGAAAATAATTTCTGAATGTTACCTTAGTGATACTGCAGCCCAACCTCCTTAGGTTCTAAGAGGAAAATGAGGTCTCTGCAAGATAAGGATTGACTCCCTGTAGAAGGAGCTAGAACTCCATAGCTCCTTCCCAGTGCTCTCGCCACTGCTTGTCACAACCACAGGTCATGTATGATTTTCTTGTACAGCCACAACCATGTATGCCACTCGGCATGATGTCATCCAAATAAGGGAGTGTTCAGAGCAGAGCTGACTCATCTCAATGGCAGGGCAGTTGGATGCCATCTAGTATGCCTTAGGTGTCCAGGGGAACAGAAAGTATGAGCATGGCAGAGTCGCTGAATGGCCCTACAATCTGTATTGCTTTCCACCAGGCACACTCTCGTCACACCATGGAGTAAATGAGAGCCGCAGAAAGAATCCCCAAGAACACATAATTTCCAGAAAAACAAGCAGCAACCCAAGTGAGAGGGAAGAGGCACATAAACCCCGTCAGCCTATCCAGCGTCAAAGAGCTTCCAGGTGAAGATGAAGAGAGCTCACTCGTGGGCCTGCCTTCCTTCTGCTGGGCCTTTCTGCAAGAACTCACACTAGACCTCTAACTGTTGATCACCATCCTCACTTCACTTCGCCAAGCCTAAATGTATATTTCCTTCAGAGATTACATTAATAGCTTCCTTTCTTCTCTGACCACAGGACAAGGCAAAATTTCCCTTACTTTATATTTCTTCAAAATTTATTTATATCATCCGCTCTGTAATATCATACACTATTAATATGCTGACTTGCGTGTGTTCTGTAGTTATTTCATGTGTGTATTTCACATCTCCCTGCAACATGACAAATACTCGAGGGGAAAGGCCATGACTTCTGCTTCTTTGGAATCTCTAACAACCCTTACCACATAATAAGCTCATTGAGTGGACATAAATCTCTATGGAGACTTGAAAAGGGGTGAGTTTGTTTGTTGGTTGGTTGGTTGGTTTTGAGCCACTCTTTTGATGTTCTTTTCATGGTTAAACAAGAAAATAAATGACACGGGCCTCTGGTGAGTTAAAACTGGCTCAGTACCCAAGCACCAATTCATTAAAAGCATTTGTGGATTCAAAAAAGGGGAAAGCAAATTTTAAAAATGTTTAATAATTTTTGTTGAAATCTTAGAGTCTGTATCTGTATTTTTAAATTAATATGTATATTTACATGTTAATGTAGAGTAACAACGAATAGAATTATTATAGATTAGTTTAAAGCAACCCCTGAATCAATAGTTGTGATGTAGAAATACGATCACAGCAAGTGCAGAAATATATCTCTGCACTGGAAATGAAATCATTTTGCTTTTTCCTGCTAAACTAATTCTTATTCTGTCATGCTTACTGCTCACGAATGTTTCAGTGAGTAATATGTGTTACAGCTATTAGAGATAGGTCTGCAATGTTAAATAGCAGCAAGTCAAAGATGGCAAGTCTCGTCATTTAATGAGTTAAAGATCAGATACTAATATTGTATTAAAACTAGGTGATGCACACTCATAGCCTGCCATTCTGTTTGCTGGCGAAGTGTCAGCAGAGAAGCAACAGGAAATAGCAGAATGTGGAAGACAAAAGTTGCCCATACTTAAAGGATGGCAATGAAACAAAATGAAGTTTGTTTAATTGAAACAATGAATTGTTTAATTAAAAGAAATTCCTATCTCCTATTCATTAAGATAAGCATCATCGAGATTCATTTTAGAACAAAAATCTAATATCTGCTTTGCAATTTCAGTGCTATTTTTACATAATTTTGTTTTCCAGAATAATACTGACTGGAAGGAGGAAAGAAAAAAGAGTCTGCATTTATGCTTCCCTATGTACTGAGCATATATGACTGTTTCAAATAAAATTAACAAATTCAAAAGAACTGCGTCATGAATTTTGATTAATCCAGAGATATAACTGGGAGGTGACAAGGAATTTGACTCCGAGCCCTCTTGAAAACTTTAAGTCTCTTAAAATTTACATTCATGTCCACTGAATGGTGACAGATCAAGGAATTTCTAGGAAACTCTGAAGGCACCTAGCACATTGGATATTTCCTTTTTATCAGAACATTTAGACAAGCAGAATAAAAATTTCTCTATCAAAAATAAAATTGACATATGGTGGAAAGAAACTAATTCCAGAATATAAAATACATACAACCACATTTTCCCCCCAACTACACTGGTTAAGGAAAGCTTACCTTTTAGATCCTTAGAACTATAAAATTATGTGCTGCGGCATCTGTCTCCAGTAAGTAGAGTAATTTCCCAGAGAAGAGCAAGACTGTCAACACAACAATAGGAGACTTGCCAGTTGACAGGAAAGAATGTTCCTTGACCTGACCGTGGCTGATGGGACTCTGATGTGATCTCCCAGGACTAGATGGTCTAAAGCCCTGATTCATTAGTCTGTTTAATCTTCATGCTTGCTAAAAAAGAGATCCTCCTTGATTTAAAGGCTGTCAGGCTGTCATCTCAAGAGGTCCATCCCTTGTCATTCTCTGCATCCACATTGAATAAAATGATTCCTAGTCTTGTTAGAAAGAATTACCGTAAAGACAAAAGCAATCTAGAAATAGAACCTGAAATTTTTAGCTAGGGACATTTACATGTCTAGCTCTACCTACTTTTACTCCCACCGTGATTTTCAGTCACTGAGGTAGGTATTTTCTATCCTCACTATAGTTATATCATTTCTGAAAAGTCTGAGTTATAAAACTACATTGTATGGTTAGTGTTGCACTGACAATTAAGCTTCAAACTAAACCTAAGTTTCACAATTATAATGTGATCACTTAGAGTTAAGGTTTTGATACAGGAACCCAGATACATTGCAAAGAAAGTTGAGAAAAATAGATTGTGATAGTGGGAGGAACAGGGAACTGGGAAAGTCCAAAAAGAATTATCGTTTGAGTCCCCTAAATGCACACATTTGAAATATACCATGTTGGATTGGATTGCATTTCACATTGCTCTGAGTTCTGTTCTGAAGTTCCCAGATATCTTTTAGAAGCACTTACCATGTAATTTGTTGAGTCCATGGTAAAATCTACATGCATAGTAGCTGAATTAATGTTATGGGGATATTTAGTGTTTTGAATACCAGGTGGCAATGTTTACCTGACATTGTATGTGGCAGATACCCATGTTTACAGACCACCATATTGACTCTTGCCTGATTACCTTTAGTTAACACTCAGATTATACTGATAGATTTGTGTTAAGATTCGCTGTGTTTCTCTGTTTCCAGGACCCAATAGATGGAATTTGCTTATGTGATCACCTCTCTGATTATTGACACTATATTGAGTGAGAATACCGAGGCATGGTATGATTTTTTTGCAGCTATGAATGGAAAGGATACTAAGTACTAAGGGTTCATGCACTTTTGTAACTGGTGCATACTTTTGTACTATGTCACCTGGAAGGTGAACATCCCTTAACTCATTTCTCTCCATCTACTGATTAATATAAATGAATCAAGGTTCCATCTTCAGTTGTCTACACTCCATTCTCTCACTTATTAGTCCTAGTCTTATTTGTAACTCTACCTTCAACTGGTTTCCACACACATATAAAATCATTGTCTGCTTATCATTTCCTCTGTCTTGGAAATATTCCTAATATTAGCATTCAACGTTCCAGATATTCAATGGGCTGTTCAAAGGCCCTTCTAACTGGACTGCCAATATTAGACTCTTCCCCTTTCTAATTTACCATACATCTTTGTAGAATTAAATTTCCTAATGCACAATTATAATGATTCTGTCCTGTTTAATATATCCAGGACCTGTCCCCATTGCCTACACCACCAAGGGCACACTAATGGACTGGGCAATTATTACTGTCCTTCCAAATGTTAGGTCAACACATCTCATTCATAATGAATGAGCTTTCATTCTCATGTAAAAATGGACAACACGTCTCATCTATCTTCACTCTCCCTCGTCCACTGCCATGTTTCTGTTCCATCTGAAGTTCTCTTCCTCCATGTCTGGACATTTTAAATATGTGAACTTTGAAGCCCAACAAAGCCTTCTACTCACTGCTTCTGTAAATCTCTTAGCCAGAAAAAATATATTTGCTTTCTTTTCTAAACTCCCACATCACTATTTATTGGAACCTCGTTTATGAAATATCATTTCTATCATTTACTTCAGTCATTCACACATTAACTGTAAATTTCTTGCAAGTAAAGCCTGAGTCTTTTAGCTTCTCTGACTTCGAGGATTCAATCTGTATGTATTTTTTTTAGATGTATACCACAGCATAACACAGGGTGAAATATAAATGTTTTCCAGAGTATTTTATGCTATTATTCTCACAGACGTCTGAGTGTACCCAAACCAATAGTTTTCTGTTATTACATGTTTATTTCTAATCTTCGACTCACCTTAGGAGAAATAGAAGAATACTGCCTTTGAAATAAAAAGGCAAGGTTTCTTATATGAAATATTAGTATAGAAATGGTGAATTTATTTGGGGGTGGCTGGGTATACATTTTTGAAAGAAAAGCTTGTGGCCTGAAAAAAGGAACACAGTTTTACTAAAGTAAAAATCAACATGTTCAAGAGTGTTCATAGATCAAAAGTATAATCACTCAATTCCTAACCATTTCACAATACAACAAGCCATTGTGTTGGGGTTTTATCAAAGATGAGCGATATCAGTTCTCGCTTAGAAACTGATTTTAGCCATTTCATTCAATTCAGTAAAAATGGCAGTATTACAAACTCTAGTATTAGAGCCAGGAGCAGGATCTTCCCCTAAAACATTGTGAATCTTTAGGAAGAGAACTCCCAGGGTTGCAATTTTTAAAAAGGAATAGGTGGTACGGTATTAGTAGCTGTTACTTGAAAGTTACCCTAGGCAAGATGAAGAAGGCTGAGGAGATAAATATCTCCTTGGGTCACTTCCTGTCCTTGTTGAATACAAGGACTAATTAAGGTAAGGCCAAACACCATTTTAAAATAAAAAAATAATGAGAACTGACTTAGTTTTTGCAAGGACTTTCAACCTCATCTAATCAGATAGTTGTGCCAAGAAATGGGAAAAAACAAATCTAGATTGTGTGTTCCAGGACTCAGCCCCAGGACAGAACTCACACCAACCCGACCACAGGCCTGATATAGGAAGCCTGTGTCCTTAGAAGGGCTTTTCTCTCTTGAGTATCCAAAGGCTTTGTTATCTCTGATTTCATTGCCTCACTCAAAACCTTATTTTAGCCATTGCCTTCAATGAAATAAAAATGACAGGAGCAGCTTAAAATGTCATCCTTCCCATGGATATCTGTATTTTAACAAGGGATTAATCTTTAAGCTTAAGTGTCATCAATGATATTTCAGGCAATCCCTCAAAAATGGAGTAACGTTTTGGAGACAATCTAGGAAATCTCTAAAATCTCTCTTAAGTGGCCACACAGAGTACTGAGGGGGCTTGTTAAGTGTACCATCCTACCCCAGCTACACCTGTTTGAAAGAGGTGCTACCTTTTATAAGCCAAGAAGCAGCTACTTTTCTGAGCATAATTAGCTTAAGAGTTCTCTAAAATAACTTGATTTAAATATCTTAACTTCATCTGCTCTCACTTAACAACTCACGTCTTTTGTGATACACGTTATGTATACCTACTTCAAAAAGACACTAAAAGTTAACTTTGTTCAATTACCAATAATGGACTGTTGAATCCAGACAATTCGCTTCTAGATTGGAATATATTGAGTATCTTTAATTGGCCCTTGTAAGAATGGGAGGGGTTAGTGTTTTTAAAAAGGGGTTAAATAGGAATAAATGCCTTTTCCAACTTCTTTCAAGTGCTGTCATTGACTGAGACTACTTTACTAATTACTCTCAGAAAAATACAATACTTACAGGTTCAGAGTTGTGGCAAATTGAGAGATTGAGTTGATACTTCGTGAAAAAACACATTATCAGTGGTCTCCTATGCAGCAGGCACTGTTGCAGGTACATGTGGGGAAACAGCAAGAGAAAAAGTAGATAAACATCACTGTCTTTATGAAGCTGATATTCTGAGGAGAGGTTGAGGCTGACTTAAATCTAGGAGCTCTGGTAAGTAGAAGAGTTTAACCTGATTCTGAAATATCTGAAACATCTTGCTCAATATTCCATATTTAAAAAATAAATTCAGGGGAAAATTGCACAACAAAGATTAACATAAAAACCTGAATAAGTATCTAATACGCTTGCTGAATGAATGGATTCTGAATTTTCACCTATGTCAATATAAAGGAATAAAATAACAGTCATAATATGTGAAAGATGAGAATGGTAATTGGAACTAAAATACATTATTTCTTTCTAGTAAGTTAGTTAGCTCTTAAAACACAAATCAAGTACTTCCCCAATAGTCAAGTGTTGTTTCTCTTGTGATAACTAGAATAGAAATAGAAATAATATAAATAAATCATGTCCCAAATCCATCAACCTATTATGCTTCTTAAAGTTTTACTAAAGAATAAGTAAACTTACCAAGTCGGTAAATATAGTAAATTAGTAAATTTGCTAAGACATTTGTCTTTCTTGTGACCTAGGACTGTATAGAAAAGGCATATCTATTCTCTGTCTGGAATGTGCCATGATTAGTCTAGGTTTTGATTAAGCAAAAACTGACATGAGCATGTTGCACGCTAGGTGAACACTAAATGATTGTCCTGCTACTTTAAAAATATATCTGGGGAAACAATAAAACAATGGAATGCAATATAATATAGTTGAAGATGAAAGGAAATGAGACTTCAGCAGCATCTGTGATAAGCGAACACTTGTCTCCTTCTCTGAGCTCTTGCTGCTGCTCTTGCTCACCCTCTGTCGCTGGACTCCCAGCTGCAAGGTGGCCCATATTAACAGTCACTCTGGGTTCAACATCATTAATGTTCACTCTCAAGTCACCACAAATCCCACGTTCCCCTCATCTCTCAGGCTTAAAAAACTCATTTAACACCAAGGGCTAATTAATTAACTGGATTTTCTTATATTTAATGGGGAACATACTAAGCCATCAGAATCCAGCCTTGTTCAAATTTAGGTCACCAAAGAGGTCTCCAAGTATGCCAGTCAACAGAAAACCTAACCATTTATTTTCTAGATTTTACTTTAATAGTAATCAAATTTTTTTACAAAATGTTACGTTAAAGCAGAGCAGGAGGGATGCTGCACTAGAACAATTTTATAATTTCTATCATCATGCAAGTCCTTATTTCCAATATGCCTTCATTTTACTCATGAAATGATCCCTTCACCTGAAAGTACACAGTAGCATTAATTCTGGAAATAGTGTAAAGACCTGATGTTAAATGTTTGTGTATATTTGATTACAGGAGGGTGCCTTGTTCTCTATGGCTAAAGGCAGAAAATGAACTTTTTGAAACCATGGTTGTCAATTTTTCCTATGTTAGAGTTAGATCAGACACTCTAACACTGTAGCTAGTCTTTTATTTGAAGTTGGCAATCTCCTGAATGCAAACAAAAGCATGAAAGAAAATAGGAATTTATTTCAGAGTATACAAATACAGTGACTTTATTCTGCAAAGCTTCAAATTTGCAAATACTCACGTGTCAATTTCCATAAACACCTTACCTCTGAAACTAGATCATTTCTCCCATGCAAATCTAAGGCCTGTACTTCTTGAGGATGAGAAACTCTGCATTCCCTATTGCTGTCAGAAATGTACTTTCCATCATTTTGTATTACCTGTTCAGATTTATTTAAAGATTGTTTTCCAAAATAAAACTCAAATGCATCCTGAGATAAATTCACAGAAGAAAGATTCAATCAGAAGCTAAATTATTTTTGAAGATTTATTCTCGTGGATACAAATGGATTATTCTAGCCAACAGCTCTCTAAAATCCTTTGGGTTAAACTTTGATGAAAGTACTCAAAGTTAGATTTCCAGAAATATTAATTTCTAGTGAAACTGCACTTAAACATGTTCAAAATAATATAAAAAGTGTTTTGGGATTTGTTTTTATATACTCCCCATAGAAATGCCAGTGAAAATATTTGCTGAGGTGAGAACTGTCTCAAACGTCTGTCTCCTGTTCAAAGGGACCCTTTCTAGAATGAAGAGAAGTGGAGCCCACTATGCCACAAAATTTCCTTCATATTCCCTCTGAATAAACAGGTTGACTACAGGTTATGTTAACTTGAAAGACTCTCCTATGAGTGGCTATTTAAGACAGAAAATCCAGACCTGAAAGCCCAGAGCACTAAGCCTTCAGGTGGGCAGCTAAGAAAAAGAAAGAAGCCTAGAACTCTTCAAGGGAAAGTGACTAGGGAGGCCGGATCCATTACTAGACAGCCATTGGCTTTGGTTGGCTCCATAGTTAGCCATGTAGACCCTGAATCCTAGAAGTCGCTTCAGGATAGCCACACAACCTATTAAACTTCCAGAACATCACCAGAAGGACAATGACCTGAAGTGCACTAGCCAGTTTTTGAGGCAGCAGATGATCTGTGAAGGAGTCAGTTTTCCTCACTCTGTAGCTATGACAGAGACTCCAGATCTGAAAACAGCTGGGCCCATAGGGTTCACCTTGGAATATTTGGAAGCCCCCAGGCCTCCTCCTAACAGACAAGTCCTGATAAAGCCCAAGTGCCTCACATTGTTGAGAATGCCACAATTTTGTTATATTTCTTTTCTTTTTTGGGGGAGTCGGGGGACGGAGTCTGGCTCTGTCACCCAGGCTGGAGTGCAACGGCATGATACTGGCTCACTGCAACAACCTCTGCCTCCTGGGTTCAAGCAATTCTCCTGCCTCAGCCTCCCAAGTAACTGGGCTTACAGGCACATGGTACCACTCCCAGCTAATTTTTGTGTTTTTAGTAGAGAGGGGGTTGCATCATGTTGGCTAGACTGGTTTTGAACTCCTGACCTCAGGTGATCTGCCCGCCTCGCCCTCCCAAAATGCTGGAATTACAGGCATGAGCCACCATGCCCGGCCTCATATTTCTTATTAAGTTTATTGAATGGTAACCTTGGATGACTTTGACGAAAGAAGATGTGAGCTTGAGGAGAATAATAGCAACTAATGGGCTAATCAGCCCAGGCCCTTGCTAAGTGACTGGCTTCTTGCTCTGCTCTGCCATCAGAAGACTCAAATTTATCCTGGAAGAGAGTAAAAATTCCCAAATGCCTCAGACCTTCACGAACTAAGCCATTAATGCTTACAATGAGCACGCCAAAGGTCTGCTTCCTGAGTGTCGCATCATTTAGTCTTTGAGAACAGGACATACACATTCCTTTGATCTGCTGACAACACCTAGCAAAGTACCTTGCAGTGGGAACGTATACCCACATACTTGCCAGGGAAATGAAGTACTGAATGGATAAATGAATTCATTACTCACAATGATGATCAGTATTGTGGTTCTTTGTATCTGCCTGCTGGAGGGGCTGAAAGCACCATAAAAATAGCACATTTGGATATCACAAAAAGCCTGGATTCAAGTAACTCTTCCATTTACTCTAAATCCCTGTTGTATATAATATGATTTGATGAGTAAACATTATTTACTTGCTTCTAATTTATTGCATCACCAATTATATTTGAGAATAAATTGCAAGTGTGGATGGCAAGTAAAAGTGTTGTTGACAAGACTTGTATACATCCTGGACAATAGTAACATCATTTAAATGGTGATGGTATTGGGATATTTTTATAATCTAACCCTAGGTATGCTAAAATACAGTGAGATAAACATTGAATGGGCCTTGCATTAATCCATTCTCACACTGCTATAAAGAACTGCTAGAGACTGGGTAATTTATAAAGAAAAGAGGTTTAATTGACTCACAGTTCCTGTATGACTGGGAGGCCTCAGGGAACTTACAATCACGGCGGAAGGGGAAGCAAATATGTTCTTCTTCACATGACAGCAGAGAGAAGTGCCCAGCAAAGGAGGAAAGCCCCTTTCCTCCATCAGATTTCATGGGAACACACTCACTATCACAAGAACAGCATGAGGGTAGCCGCCCCCATAATTAAACTACCTCCCACTGGGTAATTTAGTCCCACTCCCCCTTCCACGACACATGAGCATTATGGGAACTACAATTCAAGATGAGATTTGGGTGGCGGCACAGTTAAGTCATATTAGGCCTCTTGCTATGTTGCTTCACATTTTTAGATCAAATAGTTAAATAGTTTCTAATTTAAAAGAAATCACATATTTGTATACAACTACTGTATTTTAATCTGTCACATGTTTTATTATCAGGGACATTAATAGTTAAAAAAATCCTTTTATATTACTTTCTGATAGTGATTTTCTGTATATCCTTTATTATATCCGAAAGTGTACATCCGTGTTTTAAAACTTGAATCATAAAAATATTCAGGTACTGTGAGATTATCTCCATTTTGAAAATGTTATAAATTTAAGGACATCTTGGAATAGTACTGTGAAATGACTTATATGTCTACATTTAGGTGGCATATCTATCTCAATGGGATTTGCACATCTTTTAGAAATGTGATGTAATTACTCCATATTTGAGACCAGCAAGCAATCTCATTCCTTTTCTAATTCAAGTGGCTTTATTCCAACCTGCTTGGATGAATGTGGAAGGGGAAGAATCCAGGCTTAGATAGCGAGCAGCAGTCCTTCTCCAGATAGGTTTCCAAGGATGAGCCAAGGGACAGCTACCTCAGCTTCACAGATGAGACAAGCTGTGAGCCAGAAGACAGAGGTGGGCAGGAAGAAAAGACGTGGGTTGACAGAGATGCTCTAAGTCTAAGCCTGCAGAGGATCAAGCAAAGTGAAGAGGGGAGAGGAAGGCAAGGTGGAGTGAAGTCAAAGAAGAAGCCCCAGTGAACCCAGCCACTGCTCTGCCTCCAGTTCACTTTCTGGGGCTCACCCTACCTTGGCAGGCAGGAGTTGGGGCAGAGGTTACATTTTAAAAGAAGGCAGTAATGCCTGGACTGGAATTATTCATGGGATTTTTGTGACACTTTAATTTATGTCATTCTTCTTGCATATTTTCTTATATCACCATCAGCCAAATCTAAGTACTATTATTATGTCTATTTACTTTGCTCTTAGCTATCTATATATTTAAATATTGATAATCATAGTGTAAGTATATTTTCCCTAAGCTCTCTGAACAGTAATTCTACATTGATTCATTATCCTGAAGATATCTGTGTCCTTACCATTCTGATCACTGTATCAGAGACATCACCAGTATTTATGTGTGGACATTTCCTTGTTTATCCTAAAATGTTCTTTCTCTTCCATCCTTGCCCCTCTAAACTAAGCTATGTACCTGGGGTCCCAAGCACCCTCTGTGTATTTTTCATTGGGGTTATTATTTTAATAGGGAGGGAAGTGACAAGTTGATTTCATATCTTGATTTAATCTCACCCCTTAAGTCTAACAGGCATTTTCAACGTACCGTGCATTTGGATTATACCTCTCCCCTAATTTTCAGTGCTGACTTTTCTCTATTTTTGAATTTTCTTCATTTTTTTTAATATCTGAGAAGTCAGATGTTAGAAGATTTTGTGTAAGTCATCATTGCACCCCTGTTTCAAACCTTCTGTTTTGGTAGCCCACCTGGCTGGCCTTGGAATTTCAGCTTGTGAGTAGAACCCTTTCTAACTGGTTCAAGTTCCCCTAGGGAAACAATGATTCTGGTTCTCAAAGGTTACTAGGACACAGAAATTTGCTAATACAATTGCTTTCTGACATGAACTTGAGAAGAATCTGTTTGTCTAGATCCCTTAGAACTTTGTTCCTTTTGCCAGTATGAATAGCTTCCATCTCTGACTCATTCCTTAGTTGAGTTCAACAAAAAGTTATTGAGTACCTTATATGTGCCTTAGGAATAGTCAAATGCAAATCCATTGGACTTAGCCCCTGCCTTGTGGGAGCTTCTATCTAATCTATTGGAAACATAGACACATAAATGGATAATGTTCAACAAGCTTTAAGTAACTGGACAGTGTTTGATACAGTTCTACATGTTAAGATGAAGGTTGGAGGGAGGAGTCAGAAAACCTGGATTCACACTGACACTTTGCTACTTTTAAACGTAAACTACTAATTCCCTTAACTGTTTTCATCTTAATCTGTAGGTTAAACTATTATATCAATACTTACCTCATTGAGGAATTATAACAACAGATTGAAGAAATTTGGAGGAAGAAAGATTTTCAAATATATACATTTAATTTTAAAGTGGTTCTTATATGATTGCCTCTGTTTCTAAGCAATGTGATTATATGATCACTTATATATTTTAATGCACTGCAGTCCAAGACCACCAAGAGAACACCTACCTATATTTGACAATTTGGAAATGTTGCTCATTGCAGAGAGAGAGAACTCACACTACACGGAACCATGGGATGTCTCAATAGTTGGGTATTAAAAGAGAGTTATATGTCAATGGAAGTTTAATGGGAATAGCATTCAATCTATGAATCTATAAATTGAATCTTTAAATTGGCCATTTTATCAATATTGATTCTTCCTATCCATGAGTATGGAGTATTTTTCCACTTGTTTGTGTCATCTCTGATTTCTTGGAGCAGCGGTTTGGGGAGCCAAATGATGAGAATATAAGGACACATAGAAAGGAACAACACACACTGGGGCCTTTTAGAGGGTGGAGGGTGGGAGGAGGGAGAAGATCAGGAAAAACAACGAATGGGTGCCAGGCTTCACACCTGGGCAATGAAATAATCTGTACAACAAACTCCCATGACACAAGTTTACCATATAACAAACATGCACATGTACCCCTGAACTTAAAGGTTTTTAAAAAAGAGAATTCAAGTTCGGATTAGGTGACATTGGGGTGAGTTCCAGGAAGTGGGGCTGGGGGTGGATTGGGTGCCGTCAGGAAGCCAGAGCAATTCTGTGATTGAGTATCTTAACAAACCTTTTGTAGAAAGAGGCAAAATTAAATAAAGGCAAAGGTGTACTTAATTACTCAAGAAGCAGTAGTCACTCATACAAGCCAGGACGAGGGGATGCTTGGTCATTATTGTGGTTTAGACAATGTTTATGATGCCTGTGTTCAACCATGATGTTGTCTTGTGTTTGTACTGACCCATCATGGAATAGCCTTGTCTGATGTTGATGTTTTCTGAAATCTTGTTCCACACAACACTGAAGCCTGGCTTTGAGTGCTGGGCCAACTTCTGGAGGTCAGGGGTTACTTTTCTGTTTCCTAATATGAGTGTGTGTATGTGCGCATAAGCATATACACAACCCTAGAAGCGTGTTGTCAAATTCAAATTCTTTAAATCTAAATAAATGAAATTCTCAACATATTTTCACTACTAGAGGTTAAATCCTTTCCATTAAAAAAAATCAAACCAGTTATTCCTAATTTTTTTTCATACTTATTTTTCTGTCATTTATTTTGCTTTAAAATTAAAGATTATAACATTGAAGCATAAAAATGTGTGTCAGATAACCACATATGGTATGAAAATCATAACCAGGCATTAAAACATTAAGCAAAAAATAATAGCGTGGTTCCAAAAGGGAGAAAAATTCAGAAGTTTATTAAAGTAAAAAAAATAAAATAAACAAATTCGATTTATATAGCTGTTTTTCTGAGTTCTACTATTAATTATATCTTGAACTACCTTGCCTGCTCACTGCCAAAAAAAAGAAAAATTATATTTGTGGGCAAAGAAGAAATAATTATTATTTCCAAAACATATTTACCCCAATATGTAGCCCTGAACGATGCTGCTTAGACATAACAAATCATCCTCATTCTTAACCATGCTTGCATTTTGCATGGAACTATCTATGCCAAATGGTCATTTTTCTCACATTTATTACGTTAACAGGATAAATGCCAACATTTGTCAACATCTTGTAAATGATGAGTCTTAATGAGGCAAGCTACTGTTTCACTCCTCTGAGGAATTTCATAGCAGAATAAGCAAAATATCAGGTTAACGCAAGTGGGAGGGAATCCCAGAGAGCAAACCTTTTCTATGAACGTATATTCCTTGAGGTTTTGCTTAGAGTGGGTTCTAGGATCCAGGCCAATTTGGCCGAAACCTTTCTACAACATTTTAATTATATTTTTAACAAATCCTACAAAATGAGGTTCACATGTTGATTCAGCCAAAAAAAAAAAAAAAAAGCAAAGCAGTATCTACAAGCTGAACAGAATGCAAGAGAGAGGGAGTGATTTAGTGGTGTTGCCAAAAGCCAATGAATACAAGTGTTTTATAATAAGAGGCCATGTTCCACTCATATTGGGGTAGGTACAAGGAGTGGTGGAGGAGATATTCCTGCTCTAGAACAAATGAATCAATAAGTTTTTATTTGCTAGGCATGTGCTAGACCCAGAAGTGAAAAATGTAACATTTAGAAAAACACTGTTTACAACATGGAAGCTGAAGGCAAGACAAATGCAAAATAAGACAATACCTAGGCTTGCCAATGTGTTCTGTGACAAGCTTGGAAGCCAATGAAAGAACACAGTTAATGCCACAGGTTTCAGGGGCAGAAGTTTTTAGTCTGTGTTTAAATCCTGATTCTGGTAGTTACAAATTAAACACACTTGGACATACGATTGTATTTCTGTAAATCTCAGTCTCTTTACCTGTCAAATGGAGATAATGATACCTACTATGTAAGATTACTGAAATAATTCAATATGATGTATATAAAATGATTCATAAAAAGCAATTATTGCCATTATCATATCTACTAATGAGATTAAATATTGCTAATCTCTGGTATAAAAAACAAATAGTGGGTAAGAGGGTACCAACAGTTCTTTTTTTAAAATTTTACTTTAAGTTCCAGTATACATATGCAGAAATTGCAGGTTTGTTAATAGGTATACATGTGCCATAGCGGATTGCTGCAACTATCAACCTGTCATTGTCATCTAGATTTTAAGCCCTGCATGCATTAGCTACTTATCCTGATGCTCTCACTCCCCTTGCCCGCCACCCTCTGACAGGTTCCGGTGTGTGTTGTTTCCCTCTCTGTGTCCATGTGTTCTCAATATTCAACTCTCACTTATGAGTGAGAACATGCAGTGTTTGGTTATTTTGTTGCTGTGTTAGTTTGCTGAGGGTGATGGCTTCCAGCTTCATCCATGTCCTTGCAAAGGACATGATCTCATTCATTTTTATGGCTGCATCATATTCCATGGTGTATATGTGCCACATTTTCTTTATCCAGTCTATCATTGATAGGCATTTGGGTTAGTTCCATGTCTTTGCTATTGTAAACACTGTTGCAATAAACATATGTGTGCATGTATCTTTATAGTAGAATTATTTATATTCCTTTGGGTATATACTCAGTAAAGGAGTTGCCAGGTCAAATGTAATTTCTAGTTTTAAATTCTTGAGGAATTGCCACACTGTTTTCCACAATGGTTGAACTAATTTACATTCTCAGCAACTGTGTATAAGTGTTCTGATTTCTCCAAAGACTTGCCAGCATCTATTGTTTCTTGACTATTTAACAATGGCCATTCTGACTGGGGCAAAATAGTATCACATTGTGGTTTTGACTTGCATTTCTGTAATGATCAGTGATGTTAAGCTTTTTTCATATGTTTGTTGGCCACATAAATGTGACACTTCTTTGAGAACTGTCTGTTCGTGTCCTTTGCCCACTTTTTGATGATATTATTTGTTTTTTCTTGTAAATTTGTTTAAGTTCTTTGTAGATTCTGGATATTAGACCTTTGTCAGCTGGGTAGATTGCAAAAATGTTGTCGCATTCTCTAGGCTGCTTGTTAACCCTGATGATAGTGTATTTTGCTCATTAAATTAGATCCCATTTGTCAATTTTGACTTTTATTGTCATTGCTTTTGGTGTTTTAGTCATGAAGTCTTTGCCCATGCCTATGTCCTGAAGGTCTTGCCTAGGTTTTCTTCTAGGGCTTTTATGGTTTTAGGTCTTATGTTTAAGTTTTTAATCCATCTTGAGTTAATTTTTGTACAACGTGTAAGGAATGGGTCCAGTTTCAATTTTCTGCATATGGCTAGCCAGTTTTCCAAACACCATTTATTAAATAGGAAATTCTTTCCCCATTGCTTGTTTTTGTCAGGTTTTTCAAAGATCAAATGGTTGTAGACGTGTGGTGTTATTTCCGAGGCCTCTGTTCTGTCCCATTGGTCTGTATGTCTGATTTGGTACCAGTACCATGCTGTTTTGGTTACTGTAGACTTGTAGTATAGTCTGAAGTCAGGTAGCATCTTTGTTCTTTTTGCTTAGGATTTTCTTGACTATACAGGCTCTTTTTGGTTTCCTATAAAATTAAAAGTAATTTTTTCTAATTCTGTGAAGAATTTCAACGGTAGTTTGATGGGAGTAGCATTAAATCTATATATTACTTTGGGCAGTATGGACATTTTCATGATATCGATGCTTCCTATCCATGAGGATGGAATATTTTTCCATTTGTTTGTGTCCTCTCTGATTTCCTTGAGCAGTAGTTTGTGGTTCTCCTAGAAGAGGTCCTTCACATCCCTTGTTAGCTGTATTCCTAGGTATTTTATTGTCTTTGTAGTAATTGTGAATGGGAGTTGATTCATCATTTGGCTCTCTGCTTGTCTATTGTTGGTGTATAGAAATGCTTGTGATTTTTGCACATTGATTTTGTATCCTAAGACTATGCTGTATTTGCCGATCAGCTTAAGGTGATTTTTGGCTGAGACAATGTGGTTTAATAAACATACCATCATGTCTTCTGCTAACAAACAATTTGATTTTCTCTCTTCCTATTTGAATATCCTTTATTTCTTTCTTTTCCCTGATTGCCCTGGCCAGAACTTCCAATACTATACTGAATAGGAGCAGTGAAAGAGGGAATCCCCCAGCACATCAAAAAGCTTATTCATTACAATCAAGTCAGCTTCATCCCTGGGATGCAAGGCTGGTTCAACATATGCAAATCAATAAATGTAACCCATCAAATAAACAGAACCAATGATGAAAACCACATGATTATCTCAACAGATGCAGATAAGGCCTTTGATAAAAGTCAACATCCCTTCATATTAGATACTCTCAATAAACTAGGTATTGATGGAACATACCTCAAAATAATAAGAGCTATTTATGACAAACCAAAGCCAATATCATTCCAAATGGGCAAAAGCTGGAAGTGTTCCCTTTGAAAACCAGCACAAGACAAGGGTGCTTAACAATCCTTTAAGAGAATATGTTTCTTATTGCAAGTAGTTGTTATTGTTGTTGCTGTGTGTGTGTCCGAAGGAAAATGTTCTCATGTGAAACCCAGAATCCTTTAGAAAGTAATGAGCAAATATTTCAATACCCTTATTGAACACTCCCTACTATTAGATTGGAACAAAAGTAATCACTTTTTTGCCATTACTTTCATTGGAAAAAAACTGGCTGGGCATGGTGGCTCACGCCTGCAATCCTAGCACTTTGGGAGGCCAAGGCGGGTGGATCACAAGGTCAGGAGATCAAGACCATTCTGGCTAACACGGTGAAACCCCATCTCTGCTAAAAATACAATAAACTAGCCGGGCGAGGTGGCGAGCGCCTATAGTCCCAGCTACTCGGGAGGCTGAGGCAGGAGAATGGTGTGAACCCGGGAGGCTGAGCTTGCAGTGAGCGGACATCCGGCCACTGCACTCCAGCCTGGGCGATAGCGCGAGACTCCGTCTCAAAAAAAAAAAAAAAACACGATTACGTTTTTACTTTTTCACCAACCTAATAGAAGCATTTCCTAATCAACATTCTTAATGTGCTGGTAAAGAACGATTTGGGAGTAAGACTGGCAATGATGACGAACCTTTACTGTAACTCCAATTCTCTGAGAGTTGAGATGGCTGCCCCAGCTCCAAGCATTTTGTCTGTATTCCAGGCAAGAAGCAGCAGCATGACAGCTATATCAGGAAAACAAAACTTTCAAAGGAATCATTTTGCTTGCTATTTTGTTTTGTTTTGAGTTGGATATTTTACAACCAGAAACAAAATCAGGGGCTCCGTTAATAAGGAAATAAGAACATTGACTATCTTGAAAGTCTTTAGTTAACTATATGTATTGGATGGATGGTGGGAGGAAAGCTGTCTGTGGAAGTCAGGACAGAGGCAGGTGTGTGTGTGTGTGTGTGTGTGTGTGTGTGTTCCAGAAGCAAGAGGGAAAATGACATTTTCAAGTCTCGCTGTGACTGGGATTCCAAAAAAGAAGAAGGATGCTGGAAATTAATAATGCCAAAGCAGCTGAGTGTGGTGGCTCACGCCTGTAATCCCAACATTTTGGGAGACGGAGGCAAGTGGATCACCAGAGGTCAGGGGTTCGAGACCAGCCTGACCAATATGGCAAAACTCTGTCTCTACGAAAAATACAGAAATGAGCTGGGCATGGTGACGGGCGCCTATAGTCCCAGCTACTCAGGAGGCTGAGACAGGAGAATTGCTTGAACCCGGGAGGCCGAGGTTGCAATAAACCAAGATCATACCACTGTACTCCAGCCTGGGTGACAAAGTGAGATTCCATCTCAAAAAAAAAAAAAAAAGTTAAAGCAATTTTTATTTTTATCCTAAGTTACGGGGAGTCACAGGAATGCTACAGGTATTCACGCTTGAGAAATAACACTTTTCATGCAATGTCATAAAACTGCTGGAGGTACACAACGGAGTATGCAGCAGCCATTCACTAGGGTGAGTGGAGGAACAAGTTAAGGAAGAACATTATGGGTTAAGTTTTGGACATACAAAATGTGAAAGGGTTTTTAGTTAATCCAAGTGGAGAAATCCAATTTGGATAAACAGGTCTAAAGGCCAAGAGAAAGATTTGTACTGGAGACAGAGATCTGGCAATATTCAGCATAGGGTCACTCAAAGTAATGAACATAGTTGATATTGGGCAGAAAGAGAATGAACAAATTCCATAAGGACAGTGAAACCAAGCTGATAGGAAGAGTGATTGAGGAGCCAAGAAACACTAAGATCTCTCAAAGGAAAGAAGAAAATAAGTCCCTTAGGAAACTAAAAAGATCAGGTAAAGGAGGAAATGAAAATGCCAAAAAATCAGGGTATCATGGCAGACTAAAGAAGTGGCCAAGTGTGGCAAGTATTATTCAAGCTCGAGTTCTAATACTCTCTAGCATTCTTTAGTGCTTATCGTATGCCAGGCTTTGTTCTAAGCCAGGGTCCAGCAGACTTTTCCATAAAGAGCCAGCTAGCAAATATATTGGGATTTGTGGGCAGTGTCATCTCTGTCACAGTGGCCCACCTCTGCCCTTAGAGTGCAGAAGAAGCCACTGGAAATACATACAGGAGCGAGTTCTACTGTGTCCCAATAAAACTTTATTTACAAAAACAGGCAATGGGCTGGCCAAAGTTTGCTGACCCATTAGCAGTATTTTATACCTATTCACTCAGTCATCTTCAGAACAAATGTAGGAGGTAATTTTATTCCCATTTTAGGGACCAGGACACTAAGGTATAGAGAGTTTGTCACCCTTCCAAGGTGACAGTGCTAGCAAGTGTTGGAGGCAGAGTTCAGATCCAAGTAGCTGGCTCCACAGCTGGTACTCCTACTTCGTGGCAGTTTCCTATAGCCAGGAAGGTCTTTAGTGGTGTGGGTAACAGCAGCTTCAAGGCAGTGATAAGGCAGGAGGTAATGGGCTGTGGTGCAGGTGGAAAGAGGAGAATCAAGCTCAGGCAACTCCACCTAAATGTTCAGCTGTGAAGTAAGAGATAGATCAAGGGGAAAGAAGGATCAAAACAAGAACTTCTAAGTCAGAAAAGACATTGCATGTGTTGAAATGATAATAGGAAGAAGAGAGAAAGGACAATATAAAGAAGTTTCTGGGAAGACAGTAAGGAAGGAATTCAGAGGTCAAGTACTTACCAAATAGTAGATACACCTCCCTGAGAACAGGAGGGAGAGACGAATAATTAGTGTGAGTAAAAATAATTGTTAAGGAAATGTGAATGGAAATTTAGAAAAAATTTTCATAAAACCTTCTACTTTTCTTGATCAATAAGGTTGTTTTCTCAGGGAGAGAAATTTGAAAATAATGGAGAATATTTGAATTGCTTGCTTTACAAAAAGTTATAATTAAAATGAAGTAATATGTTGAGCTATTGAGTATATAAGGTGCCAGATACCCAAAAAAGCCTTTTATAGGCATTACTTTATTTCAAATCTAGACCATCCATGAGAGGTAGATATTCTTACATCAAGTTTAGGAAGAGACGCTGAAGTTTAATTAGACCAAAACAAACAAACAAACAAACAAAAAAAAAAAATTGCCGATTAGTGAGAGATAGATCTAAGAACTACAGCTTTATTTTTTTTCTAATTTCAAAGCTAGTACTTTTACCTGCTCTTCTATAATGCTCTCTAGAATAGAATATAGGGAAAGGTTTGACCAGGAAATGATAGGTCGGAGATCATGAAGTTAGGACAGCATTTTCTGCCTACTTGCCTAGTTGCACTAAGGCAGTACGTGATTAATTACACAAAGAATGATGAAGACATCAACTGCTCTACAAGATATAAGATGTGCAAAGTCATTCCTTGTATCCAGTCAGTCACGAAATTCTATTTGTTTTTCTACAGAATGGTTGTAATATATAAAAGAGGGAAAGTTCATTGAGATATTTCTGCTGTGTTCTCTAGAGAGAGTTGACTCAAGAGCACGGAAGTCAAACAGTTCAGCACAGGAAAACATGGGGCATGAAACGTACCTATAAGGTAGCTACACACATATAGGGTAGAAAATACAAAAATCAACACTTGAGGTCATCAAACTTAACGAATGAGAGTCATGCTCAGGAGTATGGAGATATAGTCAGGAAAACAAGAGCCCATCACACATTCATTTAATCGGTCATTCAGATAAATACTCACCCAGTGGCCCTGGTGCATGAGGCATTGGGGTAAGCTATAGAGAAGGTGCAACGATGACAAATTAGAGGAGCATCCTCTGTAGGAACCTACACTACTGGAGAGGAGAAAGCCCTGTAGCATGTCACTAAAACATGAGAGGAGGGGGCTGACCAAGATGTCCTCTAGAAAACATACTGAATGACCACAGTGAGCCATCTACATATTTCCACCCATTCACTTTATACACATTCATGCACACAGACACCACCCAAATGGTTGGTTCATGTCCCATGAAAATGAAAATAACTCTATCTTCTTTCATGCTCATTTTATAGCCCCCCACCCAGTCTGAAAACAGTTTTGTTTCTTGGAATTAGTTCCTCATTTTTGATTCCTCACAGATTTACACACCTTGATCACTGTGCGTGATTCTAAATAGATTTAGCTGTTTCCAAAAACTCCTTCTGCCTTTGAAGGATGCTGATTTTCTGTGTGAGAATAATCACAAGAATGTGCTTTAGGTTTACACAGTCTCTGGCTTCACATTTTGAAAGCATCTGAGATCTTCCAAAGGAAAGTTTTTTGGAAAAGATAAAATGTATTCAATGTTGAAGTTTTTGTATGTTTACTTCCTAACTGGTCACATAACTTTATATCAGCTGGATAGTGAGGACCACAGTTTTGGTAAGAATGCTTTGTCACATGTCCTTCTCAATAGACTCATACACCCTATGTATCATCACCGCAGGAAAGGATGGTTGCTGGTAGATGATACTGGCATTAAAAAAAAAAAGAAAGAAATGAAGAGGAAGGAGGCATGGAGAATGGTGTGGGTCATGGACATGGGCTGGTAGCAAGAGTCTGTCCAGCAACAGAACAGGAGGAAAAGCGGCCTATCTAGAGAATAATCCCATTAGTGTCAGGACCCATTGACTCTGACCTTCCATTTGAGTTTGCTGCTTTGGGCCTCAGAGTTGAAACAGTCTTTCCAGACCATCAGTGAGTGCGTGCACTTTCTCCTGGCACACGTCCAAGTCACTCCAAGGATGCACACACACCAGGTGGAGAATCAGACAGTATTTTAATCGCAACACATATTGAGTGCAGGTGTAGTTTTTGAACTACTTTCTTCATCTGTTTTCTGTGGAGGAGAGTAATGGTAAAGGTTTAAACTCCAGAATGCATCAGAAGCAACCTCAAATCCAATTGTAGAATGAAGCTGGAAACTGGAAAATGAAAAAGTAGAAAGAGTAAAATACACAGCATCTAATAAGGAAAGCAAGCATTCCCCATGAAAATGTATACACGTTCTCTCCTGTTTCTTAGGAACTGTCTGGATCTTAAATCCCAACCTTAAGACAAAGTCAAAATGAAAAAGTTGCAATGATAATACAAAAGTCCTCTGGCCAGAGGGCAACTGCTTATCCCCGAGGTCTATAAAAATGAAGAGAAAGAAGAAAAGGTGGAAAAGCAACTCAAGTATAATTTTATTCCTACTGTTTCCAAGGCACTGAAAAGTTTCATTAAATATCCTGGGACACGGTTGGAGTATATAATAAAGTTTCTCCAGAAATTATTACTTTCTTGAACTTTACATTCTCAGTTTGTAATCTAATGAGAACACATAACACAGATAATAATAAAACCCTGATTATTCCTATGGGAAAGAAAATGAATTTGGAGCTTAGCTTGTTTTTCTATCTTTCAGGAAATATTAGCTCTATTTATGTGTGCTGTTATAAATTCTGTAGATGAGAAAGAGTAGGTGGAAACTTGAGGATAAAAGCATTAACCATGTAGCAAAAGGACACACACTGGTTAAAAGCTATAGAAGAAATTTCATGGGAAAGAAAGAGACATAAAGATATCAAGCAGTATCTCTTTTTTTCCCATGACTCTCAAACACGGCTAATAGAATTTAGTATAGCCACTTTGGAGGGCATTTCACCAGAATTGAATATAACTGGAAAGGTGCACAACCAGAAATTCCACAATTCTGCGAGGAACATCTAACAAAATTGAAAACAATGTCAATAACCAAGAGCTTCTCAGGTATGCATGTCTTTCTATTTGGTGTTTGTGGAAATTGTGGAGGAGAAACACGCTGTGCCCAAAGGAATGCCATCATACACATTCAATGTTGTATTGCCTTATAGTCTTGATTTTAAAGTTATATCTAAATTCTTTTCCTGGCTTGGACATTTAATTAATAACTGTTTGTTTCGGCAGAATTGTGTTATTTTTCTTAGTTTCCTCATCTACAAAACATCAACAGTAGTAATATCCACCTCCTCAAAGTCTTGTGAAAAAGATTAATTAAGAGAATATTTGTAAAGCACTTAGCAAAATGCCTAGAAGAGGGTGAGTATAATTATAGCTATATAGTTACAGCAATTTTGACTGTTGTGGTACAGGCTTCCTCAGACAAGCTGCTTCAACACTTTGCCCAGTCATTTTTTTCAGTTGCATAAATTATTGTCGCTGGAGGGCAAAACCATTCCCTAACATGAAGGTTACCCTCGAGAGCAAAGCATGGCTGCTGAGGGAAGCGGCAGTACCAGCTTAGCAACACAGAGCGACTGCGCTCTTAGCTGAACACTGGAAAGCTTCCACCAAGTCTATCAAACTGGAAATTGCTGCTGTGTTTGGACTTTCGTACACTGGCTACTCACAGGGAGGTACAGTTCCTCCTCCACCACTGTACACAACTCCTGAAGGAAGAAGTCTCCAGTTAGACAATAGGAAAGTGAGAAAATAATAATGAGATCATTATTGGCCATAATGATTGACCTCACCACGTGCCAGGCACCGTTTGCAGCGCTTGGATATGTAGTCCCTCATTTAATCCTCATTACAATCACAGGAAGTAAACACTATGATTGTCTCCATTTTAGAGATAGGGAAAGGAGCCTAAAGAAAAATAACTTGCTGATAGGGACAAAGATAGTAAATGGCAGAACCAGCTTAGATACTTAGATGGACTGGCTCCAGGTTCCCATGGTGTTTACTCCCAAGCTATGGACCTAAAATGCAAGAACTCTGAGTGGAGCCTAGAGTCATGACTTATGTGCTGGAACCCACCAATGTTATCTGCCAGAGACATGTCGTAGGAAAGAATGGTGAAACCTGGAATCTAAATGACAGAAACTAGCTATATGGAGCCTAACAAGTCTTTTGAGGTTACTCTTTTAGTATTACATATTCAGTTTCTCAGTGCAAGCATGCAAATGAATGTTATGTAGTTTAAGCTTGAGTCTTAAAACAAGAAGAAACTTATTCTGATAATGTTCTCTGAAAGAAAATAGTCTTTCTTCGTGTCTTTATAATATTAAAAACAATAATCATTTTAGAAAGCATAGCGTATACAAGCTATATCTGCAGGGTTTTTTTTGTTTTTTTTTTTTTAAGTAATCACTTTAAGTAGGCTCTTGCAAACCACTTAGCCAAGGAAAGGTATTAACGCTCTGATGTTATTGATAATGTGCTTATATATTCTTTGCTGATTTCTTGTGGTGTTCTGTGCCCCCCAACTGCTGCCAGGCGCATGCCATTTTCATTGACTTTGTAGAGAGAATTGCAAGCAATTCGGCTTCGTGGAAGTAGAGAGAGAAAAGGCTAGAAACAGATTCATGGCTGACAAAAGAAGAATCATGCCGAAAATGGGATAAATAATAGCAGTCCTATTTGGATGAGTCTGCCACAAAATAGGAAGCCAAACCATCTTAAGATGGGTCAAGGCTGCTCCATCATGGAGAGTGGCATGTAACATTATCTGATGAAGGGAATAGATTTCTTTCTTTTCATCCATGCCTGATATGTCTCGTAGGATTAAAGGGTCTGGTAGCATAGTGAAGTTACTAAGATGGAAGCTGAATAGCACCAGTAGGAGGAGACTACACAATTCCAGAGGTTAGGATGTGGATTAGTTGGCCAAAGGCAACCGGCTTCCCAGCTGTATATGCTTACAAGGGAAATAATGGGTTTCCATCAGTCACTACATGTAACTCTGACAATATATGTTTAAAGGTCTTTTTTTAAAAAAAGGAAACAAGATTATTTGTGAAGATGAAAAGCTTACAAAATCACTTTTAATAATGTGACATGAAACAAAGCATCAAATAAATAGATGTGCAGGTGCCTAAGCCACCTTTCTGATTGGTTTTGTTTGTTTCTTTGTTTGTTTTTTTCAAGTCTGTGTGAAGAAAGCCCTGTTGCTTTACCACTCAATAGTGAGGAGGATGGAGCTCTGGTAGCTGCAGCTCAGACTGGGGTAGGGTTTGGGGACTATTTAAAGCCAGTAAGAAACTGAGCGTGCACGAGGCCAAATAACACTATTTTGATCAAATACAGAGTGAGGAGCATTAGTGGTCCATATCCTTTCCTCTCAAGGTACTAGTGATTTTTTAATTGATTTACCGGAATGTTAGCCTTTCTTTATATTTGCCACGATTATGGCCCGATTTTTAGTTTGCCACCTACATTTGCTTATGAAAGTTTTTGGTACATAGAAACGGTTAATTTTTAACGAAACGGAATAATAATTCTCTTTATGTTTTCTGTTACCACTTTTCTGCTTAGAAACTCCTTGCTCATTCTAAAATTACTTAAATAATCATAAATTTTCTTTGCCAGTTTCAGTGCTTGTGAAATTGGTTGTGGTGCTTTTACTTTTTACATATGATCCTTTAATTTACCTGAAATTCTATCTTCCATTATGCTTGTTTCAACCTAAGATATTTAGATCCCATTTAAAACATATATTTGTTGAATTCAGTTATGAAGGGTGTTGATCCAGCTTTAACCATCTGCAATCCAGGCAGTGTGCTGCTTTTAGTTTTTTGTTTAACACAATCTGCATCTTTCAGTATTTTTCCTGAGAGAGCCTTTAACCTTTCAGACAGTCGCTAAGAAAACCAATCTATTTTAAACCCCAGAGAAATATCACAAAGCATTTAAAGATGACGCTTATAATGTGATATGTTATCACCGATATTTTTTACCAGGTAGCTGTAGTTTGAAAAATGTAGCTGTTAAATGTTGATTAGTGCTTTTCCTGTTTGAGCTGCTATTTTCTTAATAATATAAATTCTTAACTCTTGTCTGCCAAGTCACTTAATACAGTGCTTGTATAAGCACTAATGGCTAAAACTATAGCTCCTGAAATTCACACAGTCTGGTATGTAGATCACAAATTTCCTATACTCCCATATCTAATATTACACACAAAGTGAGCACAGCCTTTTCTTAGACAACAACTAAATAAGCACAAAAAGAAAAGATGGTAGAGGGTTTAAACAACTCTGGATTATCTGTGCTTTAAAGTAAGTTCTCAAAAGCTGTTCCTCACATTTAACTATCTTTTTCTGCATAGAAGGGGTAATTGATGTTTCACTAAGTACACAAGTTTGAATTACAGAAAATCATCATGATTGTCTCAGTAGGCCAAAAAGAAAATTTTTATTCTGAGAGCATGGTTCACTCCACTTTCACATGAGGCCTTTAATAAATATTGGGTGTAACTATTCTATCAATGGAAGAAAAGTAGGCCCACATTGTCCATAATTATACCCTAGAATATTATGTTATATTCAGGAAAATGACTTAAACCATACCAATAAAAATCAGTTAAATCGGAATGACCTGGTACTATCATTCATTTAATCCACAGAGAGGAATGAAAAGTTTACACACAGAAATCTCATACATAGCATTCATAGGTTATTGTAACTGTTGTTGCTTAAATGAATTATAGATTAAATTATGCCTAGTTCTCTCTCACCAATGTTAGGGCTCAGAAGAAAACATCCAAAAGGTCTCAGAAACAAAGTTTCTCTCTGATCGTCTGCCCTCCTGTCTCTTAGTCTCACTCTCCCCAGAGTCCAGCCACAGAGACTAGAATCCCATTCTTTCTCAAGGCTGGGTCACAGAAACCAGGACCCCTTTTCCCCAAAGCCAGCCATCAAACCTAAGATTATCATTCTAACTTTCCCTCCACCCTTCTGTGTAAAAACTGGCTATAAAGAAATTATCCAAACTACCTTGTTTAACTGTAGGTCTTAAGACCCCCATTCCAGAGGGAGTCCTACCCCACACCTAGAAGGAAGGGGTGCTGCTCAGAAAGGCCAAGGAGAATCTAGACTGACAGGCCTTGCTGGGTTTCCCCACTCAGTCTATTAGCATTAGCTCCTACCCTTTTTGCCCAGTCATATTTCTGCATGGCTGTTGATACGGTTGGACTCTGTATCCCCACCCAAATCTCATCTCAAATTACAATCCCCACATGTCAAGCGAGAGACCTGTAATCCCCATGTGTCAGGCAGTTCTTTACAGCAGTGTGAAAATAGACTAATACAACTGTCCGTACTTTGTTGAAACAAAGCACAAAAATGGACACTCTCCACTTGTCTTTGGGTCTTTGTTCTGAAGGATCCTGTGTATACACATTAAATACATTTGTGTGCCTTATCTTCCATTAACCTGCATTTAGTGAGTTGATTTTTCAGGAAAACTTCATTGGCCCTTACACTAGTATAGATTTATCTATTCTCAATGAATGATTTAGCTGCCATAATCCACTATTGTTGTTTTAAGCAAAGGAAACTTTGCTGAGAATTACTATAGTACTAGGAGTAATGTTTATGTATCAGTCTCTGGACTAGAAGATTCTTTCCTACCTCTTGTTGTTTGTGGGAAAATAGATCTGCAGTCTTTTTTATATACTATTTCCATTACAATGTTTATTGCTCCTGAGTGTGAAAACTCACTGTATTTGTCTTTTCATTTTATTTTAAACATGTGACTAATATGTGGATGACTTAGTAAATCTGTGGTATCAGTTACCTGTGCTTCAGTTCTGTAAGGGTGCCAATCCTGGAATTAAGTTATTTTAAAAGGCTCTTTGAAGACAGCTACTTTGTGAAAAAGATTAGATTATGTGACACAGGCTATGGCAGAAGATGTGACAATAGCCTGGATTATTGGCAAGGAGTTCCAAGACGGAATTGTCCTCACATAAAACAGCTGTTGAAGATACTCAATTGTCTTCCTCATCATTGATGCTCAAAGGCACACTTGCTGAGAAAATTATCACTAAATGTTAGGAGAAAGAAAAAGGAATTTACTTCACATCTCTCTAGTAGACTTTGCCTCCTCCCCCCCCCACCCACTCCCCAACCCCAGAAAGAGACTCAATGGTACCCAGAAGGATTTCACAGATATGGGGAAATACACAAAGGCATTGGAATATTCAGGCAAAAAAGAATGGTCTTCCCATGTGAATGGACTGTGGTTACGATTTGGAGGGCCCCCAGATGAAGATGCAGATGTGGATTTAAAAAGGATTCTACAGATATGTTGGCTAGAATGCAGTGGTCTGAGAGAAACTCAGATTGCTCCAATATGTAATGCTCGTCAATTAAGTGCTGCTTATTTTTTTCTTCAAGAATTTTTTTTAAAAGAAGACTGCATTTTTTAGAATTTTTAAAATTACTGTATACTCAGCACCCCATGATATAGGACTTTCAAAAAAGATATATGCGCAAAGGTACCCATCATCTGGGAGGCCTCTGCAACTTCTAGGAAGGTGTTGGAAGAGGCCATTTAATGGAGCTCATATGTATACGTGTGTGTGAATATTTATTGAGCTGTTGTCCAGAATATGAGCTCAATTAAATGTATATTCATATATATTTTTATATATACATACACACACATATATATTTACATATAGCACGCACTATGTATACGTGTGTGTGTATGTATGTCTATATTCTGAGCCCACTAAACTTAACTGGCTAAAGACAGCAGTTTTCCTATTTATTTTGTTTGAATAGAGATCTGAAAGATACACATGTCAACATCATGCAAAGTTGGAGTCACCCTTCACCTGTTAGTGAAGTTAGGAAAGTTAGCCATTGAGTACAGAAAATAAAATGATTTCCAATAAGCTGCAGTAGAGACAGGCCCAGATCTGACTGCCAAATGCCCCCAGAAAAGCAAAGCAGTTTGAAAGGTTGGGTTGTCATCAAATAGGGATAAGGGTCTTGCTTTATTCACTTGGAAAGTTCCAGGGAGTTTTCTGGATCAGTGAAAACAAGTAAAGGTTGGTTTACCAACTTGCTTTTTAAGATTCAAGGTGATTTTGAGGGCTTGTGTTGAAGTGAACTTTAACGTGCTCTGTAATAAAAAGTGCATAAAACATTTGTTTCCAATCAGCTTTCAAAAGTCATTACTCATCTGAGTAGAGATAAGTAAGGGTAGGGCATTTTCTGATGCTGGCTACATGCCTGAGAATATGTATGGGGAGAAGCATATACTAGGCCATTCATGAGAAGTCCAAAATTGAAGGGATCCTTCCAGATTGGTAACACAACAGAAATGGGAAATCAAAAGACACACCTAAGAAGGAAATGCTCTCCTAAGCGGTGGGACCGGGAGAGTGGTGGAACTGAGCCTGAAGCTGTAGGTTAACATAGGTTGACGTTCAGGCTTGCAGGCTTTAGTTAATAAGTTCTGGCTCTATGGCTTACCACTTAATGACTGTGTCACCTTTGGAAAGTTATTTAGCCTCTCCAGGACTTAGTTTACCCATCTATAAAATCAAAATAGTATTTATGTCATCAATGTATTTCAAGAACGAATTGCGATAATACACATAAAGCACTTGGCATAATTCCTGCAACATAGGAAATGACTTCAACTTAGCTAGTTGTTAAATATTTTCTAATTAGCAGAGGAGGCTAACATCTGATATGTCACTGTTATCAACCTTGATTTCCTAACTCTGAAACTTTCCTCATGTTGTTTCCTATATCTTGAGAATTTAATGAAATATTATGTGCAAAATACAGTCAGCCCCAGTAGCTGGAACATAGAAGGGATTTGACAGTCATTAACTGATATTATCATCCTTCCTCATCTAAGTAAGCAACTGAGATGCAGATCTTGTGTTGGTGCCTCAGCAAAAATAAAATAAAATAAAACATTCTGTTGAAAAACCAAGCTATAGAAAAGATCCTCCTCAAAAAACATAACAAAACAAAACAAACCTTCTACTGAGTCAACTGAGACCTAAAGGGTGAGTAGAAATTAGCCAGGAGAAGACAGGAGGAAGTGCTAATGTCCAATGTCAAGGTGCGCAAGTAAAGTGCACTAGAATTTAAGAGAGTTGTACAACATAACACAAACGAAGAAGTGATGAAGTATGAGCTGGAGGCAAAATTATGGGAGTCTAGCACCCCGAATGCAATCCATGGGCCATTGCTGTCTGCCCTACCTACAAAAGAGGTCTAGAACCTAAACAATTCGCCCACATCTACAATATCGCTGGTCCAACCCAATCTCACTTCCGTCTTGGATTTTTTTGCATATCTTCTATCCCAGAATTCCTACTTCCACCATCGCCCCACTGCGGAAGCCAGAGAGATTGTTCTAAAATCCAAGTCAGGTCATTTCACTCTTCCTCTCAGTGGAGCAGCAATTGACTAACTTTCCATTGTATTAAGAATAAAAAAGACAGTGTCCTTTATCTTTTTTTTCACTTAAGCTTTTTATTTTGAAATCATTGTAGATCCACTTGAATTGTAAGAAATAATATAGAGAGATCCCCTGTATGCTTTACCAGGTTTCTTCCCCTGGTAACACTGCAGCACTATGGTATAGTAACGCAATCAGGATATTGATATTGACACAGTGCCTTTCCAAAGCCACAAGAATCCCCTGTGTTCCTCCTTTATAGCCACATCCAGCTGTCTTCCCCAACTCCCCCTTCTCCAACCCTGTCAATCACAAATCTCTCTTCTATTTTTATAATTTTGTCATTTCAAGAACGACATATAAATGGAATCATGCAGTATGTAACCATGTGGGATTTTTTTTTTCCCCTCATTTAGTATAATTCCCTGGAGATGCATCCAAAATGTTATGTGTATCAGTAGTTCATTCATATTTTTATTGGTATTGATGTACTACAGTTTATTTATAATTCACCCACTGAAGGACATCTGGGTTGTCTCCAGTTTGGGCCTATTATAAATAAAGCTGCTATGAATATCTATGTACAGATTTTCTGTGAATATAAGCTTTCATGTCTCTAGAATACACAAGAGTGCAATTTCTGGATGGTATGGTAGTTACATGTTTGCTTTTAGATGAAATTTTCCAAATTGTATTCCAGAGTGGCTGGGCCCTTTTATATTGCCACTAGCAGGGTGTGTGTGACCCAATTTCTTTTCATCCTCACAAACATGCGTTATTGTCAATACTTATTTTTAAATTTTAGCCAGTTTGAAATGTGTGTAGTGTTATCTCATCATAGTTTTAATTTGCATTTCCCTAATGGCTAAAACATCTTGTTATGTGTTTCTTGGTCATCTATATTTCCTCTTCCATAAAATATCTTTTCATAGAATATTTTGTCTATTATCTATTTGGATTCTTCATTTTTTTAGTTGTTGAGTTTTGAAAGTACTTTATATATTCTAGATACCAGTTCTTTTTTTAATTTAACATGTGCAGGTTTGTGATACAGTTAAACTAGTGTCATGGGGATTGTTGTACAGATTATTTCGTCACCTAGGTATTAAGCCCAGTACCCATTAGTTATTTTTTCTGATTATCTCCTTCCTCTTACACTCCACCCTCCGATAGGCCCCAATGTTTTTGTTCTCCCCATGTATCCATGTATTCTCATCACTTAACTCCCACTTACTAGTGAGAACATGAAATATTTGACTTTCTGTCCTGTGCTAGCTTGCTCAGAGTAATGGCCTCTAGCTCCATCCATGTTCTTCCAAAGGACATGATTTCATTCTATGTTATGGCTGCATAGTAATTCATGGTTTATATGTACCACATGTTATTTAACCAGTCTACCACTGATGGGTTTTTAGGTTGATTCCATGTCTTCGCTATTGTGAATAGGGCTGCAATGAACATATTAGTACACGTATCTTTATGTTAGAATGATTTATATTCCTTTGGGTAAATACCCAGTAATGAGATTGCTGGGTTGAATGGTATTTTTGTTTTTAGGTCTTTGAGGAATGGCCACACTGCTTTCCACAATTGTTTAACTAATTTGCATTCCCATCAAGTGTATAAGCATTCTTTTTTCTCTGTAACCTTGCCCATATCTGTTTTTGTTTGTTTGTTTGTTTGTCTGCTTTTGTCTTTAGTAATAGCCATTCTGACTGGTAAGATGGTATCTCACTGTGGTTTTGATTCGCATTTTTCTAATAATCAGTGATGTTCAGCTTTTATTTGTACGTTTGTTGGCTGCATGCATGTCTTTTGAAAAGTGTCTGTTCATGTCCTTTGCCCACTTTCAAATTTTTTTCTTGTAAATTTGTTTAAGTTCTTTACAGATGCTAGATATTAGACCTTTGTCAGAGGCATAGTTTGCAAAACTTTTCTCCCTTTCTGTTGGTTGTCTGTTTACTCTGTTAATAGTTTCTTTTGCTGTGCAGAAGCTTTTTAGTTTACTTATATCCCATCTGTCAGTTTTTGTTTTTGTTCAAATTGCTTTTGGTGTCTTTGTCATGAAATTTTTGCCCATTCCTATGTTCAGAATGCTATTGCCTAAGTTGCCTTCCAGGGTTTTTATAGTTTTGGGATTTACGCTTAAGTCTTTAGTCCATCTTGAGTTAATTTTTGTATATGGTGTAAGGAAGAGGTCCAGTTTCAATCTTCTGCATATGGCTAGCCAGTTATCCCAGCACCATTTATTGGATAGGGAATCCTTGCCCTATTGCTTGTTTTTGTGGAGCTTGTCAAATATCAGATAGTTGTAGGTGTGTGGCCTTATTTCTGGGCTCACTATTCATTTCTACTGGTCTATGTGTCTGTTTTTGTATCAGTACCATGCTGTTTTGGTCACTATAGCCTTGTAGTATAGTTTGAAGTCAGGTAGCATGATGCTCCAGGTTTATTCTTTTTGCTTAGGTTTGCCTTGGCTATTGGGGCTTTTTTGTTGTTGTTCCATTTGAGTTTTAAATAGTTTTTTTTTCTGCTTTGGTGAAGAATGTCATTGGTAGTTTAATACAAGTAGCATTGAATCTATAAATTGCTTTGGGCAGCATGGCCTTTTCAATGATATTGATTCTTCCTATACATGAACATGGAAGGTTTCCCCATTTGTTTGTGTCATCTCTGATTTCTTTGAGCAGTGGTTTGTAGTTTTCTTTACAGATAACTTTCACTTCCCTAGTTAGCTGTATTCCTAGGTAATTTATTCTTTTTGTGGCAATTGTAAATAGGATTGTGTTCCTAATTAGGCTCTCAGCTGTTGGAATAATTACTAGGAATGCTAGTGATTTTTAATATTGATTTTGTATCCTGAGACTTCACTGAAGTTATTAGCTTAAGGACCTTTTGGGTCAAGACTATGAGATATTCTAAATATAGCATCATGTTTTCTGGAAACAGGGATAGTTTGACTTCTCTTCCTACTTGGATGTCCATTATTTCTTCCTCTTGCCTGTTTGCTCTGGCTAGGACTTCAATACTATGTTAAACAGGAATGCTGAGAGAAGGCATTGTTGTCTTATGCTGATTTTCAGGGGGAATGCTTCTAACTTTTTGCCCATTCAGTATGATGTTCACTGTGGTTTGTCATTGATGGATAGGTGGGTCTTATTATTTGGAGATGTGTTCCTTTTAATACGTAGTTTATTGAGAGCTTTTAACATGAGGAGGTGTTAAATTTTATCAACATCTTTTTCTGCATCTATTGAGATAATCATGGGTTTTCTGTCTTTAGTTCTGTTTATGAGATGAATCACATTTATTCTTTTGCTTATGTTGAACCAGTCTTGCATCCCAGGAGTCTACTTGATTGTGGTGGATAAGCTTTTTGATGCGCTGGGGATTTATTTACCAGTATTCTGTTGAGGATTTTTGCACTGATGTTCATAAACTTGGCCTAAAGTTTTCTTTTGTCTTTGTGTCTCTGTCAGGTTTTTGGTAACATGATGACGCTGGCATCACAGAATGAGTTATGGAGGAGTCTCTCCTCCTCAGTATTTTGCAATAGTTCCAAGAAGAATGGTACCAGCTCTTCTTTGTACACCTGGTAGAATTCAGCTGTGAATCCATCTGGTCCTGGGCTTTCTTTAGTTGGTAAGTTATTTATTATTTATTCAATTTCAGAGCCCAATTTTTATCTGTTCAGGAATTCAATATCTTCCTGGCTCAGTCTTGAGAGTGTGTATGTAACCAGGAATTTGTTCGTTTCTTATAGATTTTCTAGTTTATGTGCATAGAGGTCTTCATAGTATTCTCTGATGTTTATTTGTATTTCTGTGGGGTCAGTGGTAATATCTCCTTTGTCATTTCTAATTGTGTTTATGTAGATCTTCTCTCCTTTCTCCTTTATTAGGCTAGCTAGTGGTTTATTTCGTTAATTTTTTCATAAAACCAGCTCCTGGATTTGTTGATCTTTTAAATTGTTTTTCATATCTTAATCTCCTTCAGTTCAGCTCTGATTTTGTTTATTTCTTGTCTTCTGCTACCTTTGGGTTAGTTTTTTCTTGGTTCTTTAGTTCTTTTAGTTGTGATGTTAGATTGTTAAATTGAGATCTTTCTCACTTTTTGATATGGACATTTGGTACTATAAATTTCCCTCTTAACACTTCCTTAGCTGTATCCCAGAGATTCTGGTATGTTGTATCTTTGTTCTAATTAGTTTCTAAGAACTTCTTGATTTATGCCTTAATTTCATTATTTAATGAAAAGTTGTTCAGGAGCATGTTATTCAATTTCCATGTAATTGTAAATTTAATTGTGCCGTGATCTGAGATGTTGGTTGTTATAATTTCAGCTCTTTTGCATTTGCTAAGGAGTGTTTTATGTTCAATTACGTGATCAATTTTAAAGTATGTGCCATGTGGCAAGGAGAAAAATTTGTATTGTGTTGTTTTGGGGTGGAGAGTTCTGTAGATATCTATCAGGTCCATTTGATCCAGTGCTGAGTTTCAGTCCTGAATAACTTGGTTGATTTTCTTGATGATCTGTCTAATACTGTCAGGGTGGTGTTAAATTCTCCTGCTAGTATTTTGTGGAAGTCTAAGTCTCTTTGAAGGTTCTCTAAGAACTTGTTTTATGAATCTAGGTGCTCCTGTGTTCAGTGTATATATATTTAGGATAGTTAGGTCTTCTTGTGGAATTGAACCTTTTACCATTATATCATGCCTTTCTTTGTCTTTTTTGAACTTTGTTAGCTTAAAGTCTGTTTTGTATAAAATTATGATTGCAACCCTTCTTTATTCTGTTTTACATTTGCTCAGTAGGTTTGTCTCCATTTCTTTACTTTGAACCTATAGGTGTCATTAATTGTGAGCTGGGTCTCCTGAAGACAGCATATCAATGGCTCTTGGTTCTTTATCCAGCTTGTCACTCTGTGCCTTTTAATTAGAGCATTTAGTCTATTTACATTCAAGGTGAGTATCGATATGTGTGGATTTGACCTTGTCATAATGATGTTAGCTGGTTACTAAGCAGACTTGTTTATGTGATTTATTTATTTATTTGTTTATTCATTTATTTTTGGGATACAATCTTGCTCTGTCACACAGGCTTCAGTACAGTTGCATAATCTTGGCTCACTGCAACCTCCACTCCCCAGGTTCAAGTGATCCTCCCACTTCAGCCTCCCAAGGAACTAAGACCACAAGTGTGCACCACCATGCCTGGCTAATTCTTTTTGCTTTTAGTAGAGATAGGGTCTCACTATGTTGCCTAGGCTGCTCTTGAACTCCTGAGCTCAAGAGATTCACTCACCTCAGCCTCCCAAAGTACTGGGATTACAGGCATGAGCCACCATGCCTGGCCTATGTGATTCCTTTATAGTGTCACTGGTCCTTGTACTTAAGGGTGTTTTTTGTAGTGGCTAGAAATGGTCTTTCTTTTCCACATTTAGTGCTGCCTTCAGGAGCTCTTGTAAGGCAAGTCTGGTACTAACAAATTTGCTCAGCATTTGCTTGCCTGAAAATGATCTTATTTTTCTGCTGCTTATAAAGCTTAGTTTTGCTAACTATAAAATTCTGGGTTGGAATTTTTTTTTTCTTTAAGAATGATAAATATGAGTCCCAATTTCTTCTGGCTTGTAATGTTTCTTCTGAGAGGTCTGCTGTTACACTGATGGGCTTCACTTTGTAGGTGACCTGACCTTTTTCTCTAGTGGCTTTTAATGTTTTCCCTTTCATTTTGATCTTGGAGAATCTCAGGATTATGTGTCTTGGGGATTATCTCTTTTGAAGTATCTTACTGAGGTTTTCTACATCATCTGAATTTGAATGTTGGCCTCTCTGTCTAGGTTGGGGAAGTTCTCATGGATGATATATTGAAATTTGTTTCCCAAGTTGCCTACATGCTCCCCATCTCTTTCACGAACACCAGTGAGTCATAGATTCAGTCTCTTTACACAATCTCATATTTCTCAGAGGTTTTGTTCATTCTTTTTCACTCTTTTTTCTCTATTCTTCTCTAATTTCAGAAAACCAGTTTTCAAGTTCTGAGATTCTTCATTCTGCTTTGTCTATTCTGCTATTAATACTTGTGATTACATTTTGAAATTGTTTTAGTGTGTTTTTCAGCTCTATCAGTCAGTTACATGCTTTTCTAAAATGGCAATTTTGTCTGTCAGCTCCCGTCATCATTTTATTGTGATTCTTAGCTTCCTTGGATTGACTTTCAACATACTCCTGCATCTCAATGATCTTCATTCTTATCTATATTCTGAATTCTATTTCTGTCATTTCAGCCATCTCAGCCTGGTTCAGAACCCTTGCTGGAGAGATGGCGTGGTCTTTCGGAGGAAAGAAGGCACTCTTTTATCTTATTTGATGATCTTGAGGGTTTGATTGTGGTATGAGGGTGATTTGGCTTACTAGCTTTGTTTCTGGAAGATTTTAGGGGGCTAACACTCAGCTCCCAACTCTTGGACTGTGTGCTCTAACTCTGGGGGACTCCTAATGGGCCCTGACTTTGTTCTCTGGCTCCATGCACTTAGGAACCCACTGCCCTGGGGTGGCCCAAGGTGCTCCTAGACCATTGTTCATTAAACTCTGATGGGTGACGTCACCCAAAGCATTTTGTAATGTGATGACCCCAGGATCTGTCTTCAGCAGTGGCTGTGGCAGCAGAGTGGGGTGCATGTTCCTTGGCTGCAACAGTGCTAGCAGGTGCCAGCATGCCTGCCTCCATGAAGGTGTTCACAATAGTGGTGGAGGTAATGTGGCTTGGAGGAGGGAGATGCTGGTGACTGTGCACATAGTTGCACTGGTGGTGACGTTGGTATGAGGGGCAGGGCTTCCTGGCAGGCACAGGTCATTGTGCATATTCTGTGCATTGCAGGCTGGGGTGGGTGCTCCAGGCAGGGAAGAATTTGCTATTCTCTGTGCCTAGTTTCACTCCAGTGGCAGTGTTGGAATAAGGGTGAGATAATGGTCATGGTGGGACTGGCTTCTCTGTGCCCGCTAAGGCTCTGACTGCAATGGCAGTTGGCAGGGTGAGGGGGTGAACTTCACTGCCACCTCAGCAGTGGCAGAGCAGGGTACATGCATATATGCAGGCACTGGCAGGGCAAGGAAAGCAAAACCAATCCCCACACACAGTCACCAGCAAAGCAATGTAAGGGGTTGCTGTGGGCCCTGGGGAAGCTGCAGTGTAGGGAGGGAGCTAGTGGGCTGCTGTGCGGCCCTTGGGACTGCCCTACTGGAGCTCTCTGCCAGTCAGACATAGTCCACCAGTGCAGAAGCTATGATGCAAGCCCTCAGGGCACCTGAGGCTGTTTTGCAAGCAGGCACTGGCAGACTGGGGCCTTAGGAGAGGCCAGAAGACCAAGGAGTGCTCAGGTTGGACTGGCCTCTTATGGGTGAGACCACCCTGCAGAGTTTAGGTCTGACAATTCCCCAAGGGCTAAAGTCTCCTATGAGAGCCAGTGGAGCCAAGAGATATGGCCAGCCCTAGCTGTGCTCTGCTACAGACTCTCCCGCACCAAACCCTTTGGGCTCCACATCAGTTGGCTTGCTGCCCCTACAACTTCTGTAAGCAGCTCTCCTTGCCAATTTGAATGTCGGTGGTGGTCAAGGGATATCTTCCTTCCAGAATTCCAGGGGCCCATGGCAAGAGTGGGTTGCTCCCATTCCTCCAGAGTCATTGGAGACCAGGAACAAGTCCTGGTGTGCAGTAACCCAATGTAGGGTTCCCAGATGCCTCATCCATCAGCCCACCTTATGTGCCTTCCCTCCATCTACTCTTGGTGCCTTCCCTCTGAAGATCTGTTAATATTGCACCAGTCCTCTCCATCCTTGCCCACCTGGCTACATCTACTCAGCTATCTTGCCTGATCCCTTGAAGATCTCTTTCTCTAGATAGCACTTCTGTGTCAGATATGTGGTTTGCAAATATCGCCTTCCAGTCTGTAGTTTGTCTTTTCCTCCTTTAAACATGGGTTTTTCCAAAGGGAAAGTTTTTACTTTAATGAGGTTTAATGTATTGATGATTTTTCAATGGAGAGTCATGCTTTTGGTGTTAAGTCTGTCTTTTCTTAGCTTTAGGTGCAACGATTTGCTCTTGCATTTTTTTTTCTAAAAGTTTTATAGATTTATGTTTTACATTCACATCTGTGGTTCATTGTGATTCTAATTTTAATCAGATGTCAGGTGTAGGTCAAGGCTCATTTTTTTATCCTTTATTTTAGGTTCACAGGTACGTGTGCCGGCTAGTTATATAGGTAAAATATGTGTCATGAAGGTTTGATGTACAGAGTATTTGATTACCCAGGTAATAAGCATAATACTTCATGGGTAGTATTTTGACTGTCGTTCTTGTCCCACCATCAGCCATAAGTAGGTCCTTGTGTTGGTTGTTCCCTTCTTTTTGTTCATCTCTACTCAGTGTTTAGCTCCCACTCGTAAGTGATAATATTTAGTACTTGGTTTTCTGTCCCCGTGTTAGTTATCTTAGGAAAATGGCCTCCAGCTCCACCCATGTTGCTACAAAGGACATGATCTTATTCTTTTTTATGGCTGTGTAGTATTCCATGGTGTATATGTACCACATTTTCTTTGTCCAATCCACTATTGATGGGTACCTAGGTTGATTCTATGGCTTTGAAATTGTGAATAGTGCTGCAATAAACATATGTGTGCACGTGTCTTTATGGAAGAATGATTTATAATTATTTTAGTATATATCCAATAGTGGATTGCTGGGTCAAGTGACAGATCTGTTTTAAGTTACTTGAGAAATCACTAATCTGCTTTACACAATGGCTGAACTAATTTACATTCCCATCAGTAATGCATAATTGTTCCCTTGTCTCTGCAACCTTGCTAACATCTGTTGCTTTTTGACTTTTTAGTAATAGCCATTCTTACTGGGGTAAGATGGTATCTCACAGTGGTTTCAATTTGCATTTTTCTAATGATTAGTGTATTTTTCACACAACTGATAAAGATATATCTAAGACTGGGAAGAAAAAGAGATTTAATTGGACTTATAGCTCCCCATGGTTGGGGAGGCCTCCGAATCATACTGGGAGGCAAAAGGCACTTCTTACATGGTGGTGGCAAGAGAAAATGAGGAAGACGTAAAAGCAGAAAGCCTGATAAACCCAACAGAGCTCACAAGACTCATTCACTATCACAAGAACAGCATGGGAAAGACTAGCCCCCATGAATGAATTACCTTCCCATGCATCCCTCTCACAACATGTGGAAATTCTGGGAGATACAATTCAAATTGAGATTTGGGTGGCTATACAGCAAAACCATATCATTCTGCTCCTGGCCCCTCCAAATCTCATGGCCTCACATTTCAAAACCAATTATGCCTTCCCAACAGTCCCCCAAAGTTTTAACTCATTTCAACAGTAACCCAAAAGTCCACAGTCCAAAGTCTCATCTAAGACAAGGCAAATCCCTTCTCCCTATGAGCCTATAAAATCAAAAGCAAGATAGTTACTTCCTAAATACAGTGGGGGTATAGGTATTGGGTAAATACAGCCATTCCAAATATGAGAAATTGGCCAAAACAAAGGAGTTACAGGGTCCATTCAAGTCTGAAATCCAGTGGGGCAGTAAAATTTTAAAGCTCCAAAATGATCTCCTTCGACTCCAGGTCTCACATCCAGATCACACTGATGTAAGAGGTGGGTTCCCATGGTATTGGGCAGCTCCACCTCTGTGGCTTTGCAGGGTACAGCCTCCCTCCCAGATGCTTTCACAGGCTAGGGTTGAGTGTCTGCAGCTTTTCCAGGCATACAGTGCAAATGTCAGTGGATATAACATTCTGGGATCTAGAGGATGGTGGCATTCTTCTCACAGCTACACTAGGCAGTGCCCCAGTGGGAACTCTGTGTGGGTGCTGTGATGGCACATTTTTCTTCCATACTACCCAAGCAGAGGTTCTCCATGAGGGCCCCACCTCTGCAGCAAACTTTTGCTTGGGCATCCAGGCATTTTCATTCATATTCTGAAATCTAAGCAGAGGTCCCAAACCTCAATTCTTGACTTCTGTGCACCTGCACACTCAGCACAAAGTGGAACTGCCAAGGCTTGGGGCTTCCACTCTCTGAAGTCACAGCCCTAGCTCTACCTTGACCCCTTTCAACCATGGCTTAAATGGCTGGGACACAGGGCATTAAGTCCCTAGGTTGCACACAGAATGGGAACCCTGGGCCCAGCTGACAAAATCACTTTCTCCTCCTAGGCCTCTGGGCCTGTGATGGGAGGGGCTGCTGTGAACGTCTCTGACATGGCCTAGAAACATTTTCCCCATGGTCTTGGGGATTAACATTAGGCTCCTTGATACTTATGCAAATTTATGCAGCTGGCTTGAATTTCTCCTCAAAAAATGGGTTTTTCTTTCCTACTGCATCATCAGGCTGCAAATTTTCTGAACTTTTATTCTCTGTTTCCCTTTTAAAACAGAATGTTTTTAATAGCACTCAAACCACCTTTTGAATACTTGGCTGCTTAGAAACTTCTTCTGCTAGATACCTAAGTTATCTCTCTCAAGTTCAAAGTTCCACAAATCTCTAGGGCAGGGGCAAAATGCCATTAGTCTCTTTGCTAAAAACATAGGAAGAGTCACCTTTCCTCCAGCTCCCAACAAGTTCCGCATCTCCATCTGGCTCCCAACAAGTTCCTCATCTCCATCTGAGACCACCTCAGCCTGGACCTTATTGTCCATGTTGCTATCACACTTTTGGTCAAAGACATTCAACAGGTCTCTAGGAAGCTTCAAATTTTCTTGCATTTTCCTGTCTTCTCCTGAAAAGTTGAGATTTGGGGTGAGGACAGAGTCTTGTTTGGAAAAGTGTCGTTCATGTCCTTTGTCCCTTGTTACACTTTTTTTCCTTGTAAATTTAAGTTCTTTCTAGATGCTGGATATTAGACCTTTGTCAGATGCATAGTTTGCAAAACTTTTCTCCCATTCCATAGCTTGTCTGTTTATTCTTTTGATAGTTTCTTTTGCTGAGCAGTTCTTTAGTTTTATTAGATCCCATTTGTCAATTTTTGCTTTTGCTACAATTGATTTTGATGTCGTTGTCATGAAATATTTGCCAGGTCTTATGTCCACAATGGTATTTCCTAGGTTTTCTTCTAGGGTTTTGCTAGTTTTAGGTTACACATTTCAGTATTTAGTCTTCCTTAAATTGTTTTTTGTATATGGTGTCTGCAAGGGGTCTAGTTTCAATCTTGTGCATATGGCAAACTAGTTATCCCAGCACCATTTATTGGATAGGGAGGCCTTTACCTATGTCTTGTTTTTTGTTTTTGTTGTTGTTGTTGTTGTTGTTGATTTTGTCAAAGATCAGATGGTTGTGTGTGGCTTTATTTCTGAACTCGTGACTCCAGATGCCCAGGTCTTCAAAACCATTTATTGAAAAGACAATCTGTATTAGTGTCCTGAGATTTCTATAACAAAATACCATAGAAAGGATGGGTGGCCTAAACAACAGTCATTTATTTCTCAAAGTTCTAGAGACTGAAAATCCAAGACCAAGGTACTGGTAAATTTAGTTTCTGGTGAGGGCTTTCTTTCTGGCTTCTAGACAGCCACCTTCTCACTGTGTCCTTCCGTGGCAGAAACAGCAAAATCTCACTTCTCTTTCTCTTTTTATAAAGCCACTAACTCCATCATAAGGACCCCACCCTCATGATCTCATCTAACCCTAATTTCCTCCCCAAGGCCCGTCTCCTAATACAGCCTCATTGGGGGTTAGGGATTTGACATATGAATTTTTTTTTTTTAATTTTTTGAGTCAAAATCTCACTTTGTTGCCCAGGCTGGAGTGCAGTGGCACGATCTCAGCTCACTGCAACCTCTGCCTCCTGGGTTTAAGCAATTCTTGTGCCTCAGTCTCCCAAATAGCTAGGATTACAGGTGCCTGCTACCATGCCCAGCTGATTTTTGTGTTTTAGTAGACATGGGGTTTCACCATGTTGGCCAGGCTGGTCTCAAACTCCTGACCTCAGGTGATCCACCCACCTTGGTCTCCCAAAGTGCTGGGATTTCAGGTGTGAGCCTCTGCGCTTGGCCAACATATTAATTTTTGAATGGGACACAATTCAGTCTATGGCACTATTGTAAATATGTTGAATTGGTTTGGCAAATTTGTCAAAAAATCAGTTGGCCATATTTATATGTGACCGTTTCTTGTTTTTTTGTTTTACTAATCTTTTTATTTATCCTTCTGATAATACCATGTAGCTATAGAGTAGCCCTTAATATTTGTAGAGTGAGTCTTCCCACTTTATTATTATTTTTTTTGAAGATTGTTTTAGTTTGTGTCCTTCCACAGAAACTTTTGAATGAGCTTATCTATGTGTACAGAAACCTTGGTGGGATTTTGGTAGGAATTGCATTAAATTGAGAGCTCAAAGTGGGAAGAACTGACACCTTTTCTGCCTGAATCTTCTGTGTAATAAACACTGTATGCCTCTTCAATTTTCAATTATTTATGTTTCTTTTATTTCTTTCTCAACATTTTATAATTTTCATCAGAGAGATTCTATACTAAACTATATTGTGTCATTTAAATTTATTCCTAATTATAACTTTCTTTGTGGTATTTCTAATTGGTATCATATTTTAAATTTTACTTTCCACATATTCATTGTTAGTATATCAAAATATGTTTGAATGTTTTATACTGATCTTGTATTTTGAGACCTTTCTGAACTCACTAATTACCTGTAGAAGAAAGTTTGTTATTAGTTTGTTCATTTTTCAGATTCCTGGAGACTTTCTATGTAGACAATCATGTCAACTTAGATAAGAATAGTTTTATATCTTTTTCTTTTTATCTGAATACATTTTGTTTCTTTTTCTTGCCTTATTGCAATTGCTAGAAATTCTATTATGTTAAATGAAACTGGTGAGAGAATATGTTCTTGAATAGTTTTCAACCTTAGGGCAAAATATTTCCCCACTATGTGTGATATTAGATACAGGGATTTTTTGTAGGTGTTATTTATCATGTTATGGAACTTTCTTCTATTTCTAGTTTACTGAGAGCTTTATTTTGTTTTGATTTTGTATTATGAATAATTGTTGGATTTTGTCAAATGCTTTTTCTGCCTCTATAGATGTGACTAGGATTTTTCTTCTTTTGCCTATTTATATTATGGATTGCATTGACTGATTTTCAAATGTAAAAGCAGTCTCACATACCTAGAATCAATCCCACTTGTACATATTTTATAATTCTTACTATAGCTTGCTAGATTATATTTGCTGATTTTTTTTAAGAAGTTTGAATCTGAGTTCATAAGACGTATTAGTTTGTAGCTTTCTTTTTCTTTTCTCTTTGTATTGGATAATTTTGGTATCAGGGCAAAATTAATCTCAAAAAATGAGTTGAAAATGTCCTCTTCTCTCCTATTTCCTGGAAGAATTTGTGTAGCATTGGTGTTATTTTTTTCTTAATTTAATTCCTTCAGTGATTATAAAACTATTAAAGTTTTCCCTTTCATTATAGTTAGATTCTGGCAGGTTGTAGTTTTCAAGCAACTAGTCTATTTCCTCTATCTATCTATCTATCTATCTATCTATCTATCTATCTATCTATATATTTACTTGTGGCTTAACCTTTTATCACTATGTAATGCTTTCTTTGTCTCGATTATTTCTTTCTTCTGACTTCTATTTTATTTATTTTCTGGATTAATGTATGCATGGTATATCTTTTCCCTTTACTTTTACCTTCACCATCCCTATGCCATTGAGTTTCAGGTGAATTTCTTATAAACAGTAGATATTTAGGTTTCTTATTCTGTTCAATCTATTATTATCTATCTCTAGAAGAGTGTAGTTAAATCATTTGTATTTAAAGTAATTATTGATATATTGAGGTTTAACTCTGACAATTTATCATTTGTTTTCTGTGTGTTTCCTCTGATTCTTTTTTCTCCATTTCTCTCTCTTTTTTATTTTGTTAACTCACCCATTTAACAGCAACCACAAAAAACAGTTTATAGGAGTCTATCTTGATTCATTTATAGTGTTTTTGCATACATTGAATTGTATAATTTTTCTTAGTGGTTGCTCTAGGTATTACAATGTACATGCATAACCTATCATAGTCCATTGGTATTGACCTTATACCTTTCAATGAAGTGCAAAAATCTTACAAGTATTTAGTCATCTTAACCAATCCTACATTTTAAAAGAAGTTTAAAAATTTCCTCCGTATGCATCGAACTCTACACTGGTGTTCTGCAAGCATGGAGAATGGCATGCTTTCCCAATTCCAGCTTCGGAGATATCAGTCAGTTATGGTCAGTCCCAAGCTAGATATGTTCAAAGTGCTGCTCTGACAGCTGTGCTGTGTTTCAAGTATGAGACATTCAACATCCGTGGATTCCACTGACACTGAAAGCCAGTCTAGATTTCCACTCAAAGCCACTGCCCTAGAATGTTGAAAGAAAACATTTTGCCTGGGAAAATTCAAACCATTTCTCAGGCACATATTTGATTGTTCAGTGTCAACACTCAAGGACCTAAGTGCTACATAATCTTTATTACTTTATAATTATATTTCAATTTCTAAAGTGTTCCTCTTGTTTGTTTTCTGGGAATCTTTCTTGAAACTTGACAAGTAATTAGTTGATCAGCTTACCTTTCAGCATCAAGTGGTATTTTATCTTAATCTAAGATGTCTTTAATAAAAAGGTATCAGTGATGTGATAATTCAATTCAGAAGCCTCCAGAGATTTCCTTATGTTATATTTGTCATACAAAAGGAGAGATCTACTCAAGTGGAATGTGAATCACTGTGTTCATTTGTATTTAGCACTATTAATAAACTATGAATTGAAGACATAACAAGTGCTTGTTAACATAATTTATACAATATATAAATATAAAATGTGTAATATATGTTAACTATAATGATGCAGTTATGTTATGTATTTTATGATAAATTTAATTTAAAAGTACAGCAATTAATTCATCCTGGATGTGAAGTAATAATCATATCTCTGCAACTTTGTAGTTGAATTTTGTTTCCTTCTTTCCCTCCTTCCTCCTTTTTGAACACCATGAACTTTTCAAGATGCACCATTGTTTTCTTTTTAATATAGAATAAATTGCATTGCTTTTAGCATATGATGCGCTTTCAATATTTTGTAGTAGATGGGATTTAAAAAATTATAATTTAGGTCTACCAAACAATCTTATGTCTTTACAAAAACCTGGTGGGACTTTCTAGATTATAAAGATTGAATGAATCCTCTCATACCCTGCATTGGTATGAGGAGTACTAAAAGCTAAAACTATCTGATAAATCTACCTCCTTTATCTTAACGGAGTCCCTTTAGGCTTGCAGTTATACAAAAATACAATGATTACTTAGTTTGGTGCATCAAGAATGTTTAGAATGTTCGCTTAGTTATTCTGAATCTTTCTGTAAGAGGAGTGTAAGGTAGGTATTTACACAGGTATCAGGTATTCGGTTGTCATTTCCTACCATTACTGAAACAAAGCATTTGAAAAATTATTGCTAGCATTAGGTCTACTTCTTAAGACCACTAAGCAAAAGGAACTTCCAAGAAATTTTATAAAATAGGAGGAAAAGAACCATGCTCAGAGACAGAAATGCCTCAGGACTCAGCTTATAAAGCTGCAATGTCTGAGTTCAACTCCTGGCACCTTCAATTTCGACATCTGGGACCATAGACAATGTGTGTGTCCCCTAAAATTCATGTGAAAAAAAACAGTCACCAATGTGATGGTATTAGGAGGTGGGACTTTTAGGAGGTGATTAGGTCATGAGGGAAGAGCCTTCCTGAATGGGATTAGTGTCCTTATGAAAGAGAGCCCAGAAAACTGCCTCACTCCTTCCATGATGTGAAGACACAGTCAGAAAGCACCATCCATGAACCAACAAGCAGGACTACATCACATCAGACATTGAGTCTGCCAGTGCCTTGATCTAGGACTTCCCATCCTTCAGTGCTGTAAGAAATACATTTCTATTGTTTATAAGCTACCTATTTTAAGGCATTTTGTTAGAGAAGCCCAAACTGATCAAGACAGACACTTGACTTATCTGTGCAGGGTTTCCGAATGTATAAAATGAAAAATCCTAACACTTCTTACTTTATGGGATTGGTATAAGGTTTAAATGTGTTAATCTTCATAAAGTACTTGGAAAACTGCCTGGCACATAAGTATTAGCTATTACTATTTCTGAGCAGAAGTTGAGACTAAAATGCTACAGTATCCATGGGCCAGGAGACCGTCTTCATGTTATTTTACAATTATGCCTCCCAAAGGTACAACAGAATAAGAATCAAAAGCAGCTGAAAACAGTTAAGGCAGGGTGAAACATCACTACTGCATCACTTTAAAGTAAATGTGCTAATCCCGTATCTGCAACTTGTCATTTCTTTATAGAGCCTTATCCAGAATGTTTTCACTTATATATTCGTTCAACACTATTTATTCCACTGCACTGAGGTAGTTACTGTAAGAAAATACAAAAGGTAATAGACTGTGCCTTTAAAGGCTTGTGGTTAGCACTACAGAAAACCATATGAAAAGACAGCTAGCTAGAGAGAGAGAGAGAGAGAGAGAGAGAGAGAGAGAGAAATGGCTATCTGCCCATCCTAAGACTGAGTGATTTTATTGCTACCTAACTTACTTCAGAAGTTGTTAGGAATATCTACTTACAGTTTTTAAATAATCGATCGATTTTAACCTTCAATATTTCTAATTGTCTTTTCATGTTTAGCTAAAACCAACAAGCTGTTTGCTTCTCCGTGAAAATATTTTGCTGAATTGATCCTCGATTTCTCTCCAGCAATGTGCAGCAGGCATCTTTTTGCCTTTGCCAACATGTTAGTACCCTCCATCCCCTCACCGTTTGATTGTTTCTGGGATTAACAGTAGGGGGTTCACCAGGTCCACCCAATGTGCACCCTCCTCCCGGCTTGCCCTCTGCTCTTAGACTGCAGGAAGGAATTGACTGGGTTGCTAACCCACACATCACTAAGGGCCTTAGTTACCGATCTGTAGATTCTTAGAGATCCCTGTTAGCTGAGGATATTTTGTTTATTGGATAGATGGGAATGGGGAAGGGGCAGCCTCCGCCAGGAGCTATGTTTGCTATTTTTGCCTAATGTTTAAATGGAAGAAAATTCCCTTACAGCTCTCTCCCAACACAGCACTTTCCTTTGCCCTTATGTGTCTGTTATTTCCTTGCCCTGATATCTGCAGCCTCTGAGGCAGTGCCCTGTTCCCTTACCACCCTCCTTGGCCGGGTGCTGCCTCCAGCTCAAATGAAGTAGAACAGGCCTCCCAGGGCTTGGCACATGGCACAAGAAGGCAATGTGTGTGGGTTCTTTTTTTAAAAAATTCTCTTTTTTTCCTTTTTTTTTTCTTTGTAACTCTTAATGATCTTTTCTTTGTGACTCCCATCCCCAATTATGTTCTCAAAAAGCAAAGTTGATGCATATGTACACAACCAACAGACTGTCTTCTCCTTGTTTTTCTCATGATTGTGCCTGTGAATAAAACCCTGAAATTATCAATTGGATAATAGAGTGATGTAGCTCTTCCAAATGGTTGGGTTAAATTGGCTGTGGTTTAAAGTAGAATTATCATTAATAATAATAGTAATAACCCGCCCACCAGTGGAGAATTCATTCACACATAATAGCATACAAGTCGCCTGCTCTGGAAGTATCCAGAGGGTTGCTGTCTGGACAGAATCCTCTACATAAAGAGAAAGAGAATGCCTGGATGACCCTCCTGGGAAGGCTCTTTTTCTGCTTTCTTCACAACACCTCTCTCTTCAAGACCCAGTTCTAGTACCATGTTTCCTAGCTCTTAGCAACCTCTCCCCTCCCTGATTGTATTTATGATCTCTAAGGCCCATTTATTGCTTTACAGTACTGCCTTGGATTGTTATTGATCTTTATTGAGCACCTTGTCCCTTATACTTGTATCTTTCTGCTTCATCCACTTCCACGTTTCTACTCCTGCAAGAGTCAGGTTTATCAGAGATGGCTCCTCTCTCTCAAACTTCTTAGAAGCATTTTCATTGATTTAAATAACTCCTTTAGTGCTGTCTCATCTACATCAGAAAGTATTTGATGAAGTTTGTCTCTCTTGACGACACTACTAATAATACCAGTGGCATTTACTGTGATCTAGCTGTATGCCAAATGCTATGTTGAGTCCTTCATGAACATTGACTAACACTCGTTATGTTATTAATCATGCTAATTCTAAGAAAGAAGTATTGTTTCCCTCATACTCCAGATGACATAACTGAAATTCAAAGAGGCGAAGTAAATTCATCAAGGTTACAGCATTAGTAATTTTCAGAGCAGGTCCAAACCTAAGTCTATAGTTGCTAAGCGCCATTTACCCTGGTGATAATGAGAGCGGGAGTGTGAAGGCAGCATTTTCTCCTGACAGGTGCTAACGTAGGGATTGTGCAATTCTATCCTAAAGCACTGAAAAGAAGACAACAGGGCAAATTGTGAAGGAAAAAGTGACTCTCTCTATTAAGAAGTCAGAAATAATTCTAGGATTCCTTAAGCGGCATGACAGTCATTGCATTTTGGTCCACCATTTCTGTAGAGTTGTTTTGAGGAATTGTGGGAAAAAAGCAAGCGATTCCATTTTTGTGATGCTTAATTCAGTAGGTGAGAGGACCTCAGTTCAAAATGTTGCACTGGCCTTGTGCTGTGCAGAGCTGGCTGAGGAGGCAACAGAAATATCTTTCCCTTCCCAAAGTATAGTTTCTTTTATTCATCTATTGAGGCTGGCATTGCCCTGCTTATGAACTTGTCTCTATACTGACGTTGAAACTCTCTCAAGTCCCAGTGAAATACTTCTAAGCAAAAGTATTTCATGAAACAATATTTATCTTTGTGTAATCATCTGCAATGCTTTCTTCCTGTATGTTATGCCTCATAGGCATGTCGTGAAATGATTTTGAAGCTTATTAAACCATCACTTTCTCCTGTACATCCCGGTTACACTGTTATGGGTCCTTGATTATAAATGTTTTCCTGGTATTTATCACAGCACTTCTGTGAATATCATTCTTAAAGCTTTCTTTGTATTCTGTTACCTTCAGCTGTGCTTCACTGTCGTTTGATTGCACATATTGCATTTGTTTGGGGCCTATTGTTTAATGAGGAGAGAATTGATCCTTTAGCAATTACCTACTTATTGGGGCCATCCAAGGTCAGGGGTATTCCTGGAAAATTTTTAATGCTGGTAAAATTGAACCAATAAGAATTCCTTGTCTGTCATTTTCCCTTAGATATTAAATGATTGGAATTAAATAAAATATGATTGTGCCATTTTGAGTGATTGACAATATCTTCCTCTAATTCCTCATTACTTCCCTATTGTTTTGTCGGGTTTTCCTTTGTTTTATTGGCACTGCTGGGTTTCAGAGCCTGGTTGTCGTATCTGTTTTGCTAGGGTTTTTCCTTCCTTCTCTTCATCCACAGACTTATTCCATCACGCAGCCAGGGGAGACTGACATGACTTACCTTTCACATTTCCTACATTCCTTGATGATGAGGGATTTGTTGACATTTTCTGCAAACCCTGTTGCTATTATGAATTGGAAACTAGATTTCAAGCTCCAGCACGCTCAGAGTTAAGCGGCATTGAAAAGGTGGGGAAAACTAAATGAGAAAAACTGAAAGATTTAGAATAAGAGACCATTTGTAACAATAAAGCAATCCTGTCCCCCCAGAACACAACCTTTTAAATGCATCTACCAGAGTCAGATCGTGAGGTTTTTCTCCTTTTAGAACTGAAGCAATGCTCCTTGCTGCTTTCTAATCTACTAATTCTGGTCCCAGCTAATAAATATATCATTATTCTTTTGTGACTATTATTATTGTTCAGTTAGCTATCCAAGAAATAAAACACTTTCAGATAGGGAGATATTCCTCCTAAACTTTAAAAACCGTATGGTGTATTTGTGGTTTTGAAACAAAAGTGAAACCAGTTACTTGGGATTCCTTTGTCTGTATCTGCCAAAATCGAACTCAAGTTTCACAGTTTTGGAGGATTAGACGCTCGTTAAAATATTACCAAAATTTATAGGCTGTTATACTCTAAGTTCACGATTCTTTAGTCTCTGTTACAAGAAAGATCTATCCATATGTGACCCGTGCAAACACAGGCTGTTCATGTACCAGAGTGAATGCAGAGGCTAAACGAGAACTTTTATCTTTGTACATGGGCATGAACATAGATAAACCACATGACTTTACATTCATGTAAACTCCACACACACCCTCGCACACACGCACAGCATTGATGCCCTTCCTGATTGGTTTAGCCTGTTTTCTGCCACTAAGTATAAGGATATTTTCAGACTTGTCCAAACGTTTGATTTTTGTAATTATTGTTGGGTTTTCTTTTATCTTGCTCTACATGGAAAATAAAATTGTGATTTAGATAGTTTGGTCCCAGCGGTCCTGTCTGCGCTCAGCAAATGGTTCCATGTCACTCCCTGCATCACAATATGGGAGCCACCGAGCTTGGCGGCAGCTAATCCTCTGAGCCTGTTAATAAGCTTAGGAGCACGTTCATTGAAGGCTGACGCGTTAGGCACAAACAGGGAGAAAATATCTACTGGGGGAAGCTGAATTGGTTTTAATCATCTGCTAATCACCAGTAATGAGACCTACTCTGGGGAAGAAAAGAAAAACAGATAGTCAGAGGGAGGTTTTGTTCTTCACAGCAGAGTAACATGGAATGAGAGGGCAGCTGTTATTAGGAAAGAAAGGATGGAAAGAAAGAAGGGATTTGGCCTGAGCAGATGAAACGTCCTCGGCGGCACTCTGTTTTGTTAGCCGAGTGTTTCTTTCATTCAGTCCCTGAAACTTCAGATCTTGCAGGCTCCCTGACAGCCCACCTCTACGATATTGCTTCTTGAAGAAAGGAACTTCCCCCTGTCACCTCGGCCTTTGCATTCGTTCCTGGAACGTTTTACCGTAGCACTTTGCATAGTATGTTTGCTTGAGGAGAGAAGAAAAGGAACTAGCAAGGGGAGCTCTTGATGAGCACCAAGGCATAAAAAAAGGGTGTGTGCAGGGGAGGGGGCGTGTGGAAAGCGCGGTGAGAGCAACTGTGAACCCTTGTCATGGGAGGTAAGTCCTGACAAGGAATTCAGGAAGGAAGAATCAGTTGCAAAATGGTCGGTCCCCGCCAAATTGGGTAGACCGTCTTTTTAAGTCGCAGGCTCTGGGTTTCAGGAAACTCAAGTGTGATTAGGACTTGGCTGCCATTTTGCATGCTGTTATTTCACAGACCTTTTCTTCAAAGTTCCAACTCTTATAATGGCTAGTAATATAACCGTACTGCACACGGTGGGTTAGGAGTGCCGTTCTACATTGGACAGTTGTTCTACATTGGACGGTTGTTCTCCATGAGGAGAAGTCTATAATATACCTGCCTGTATAATCTCTCTGGAATAATCGATATATTTGCATAGGACTGAATGAATACAGTAGCTTCCAGGGCCACCGCTGACTCTTCTTTCTCAAGTTCTTATAGGCTGAGCCAGGGGAAACTCAAAGCACAGCCACCCTGGGACCCACCCTGGACCAGGCCCTGCATCCTCAGCTGAAACATCTTTCTCAGCTCTCAGCCATTCTCATAATGAAACCTAAACTCCTGGTCCCTGGACCCAAGTTGTCCTCAGTCTTTCCTTCCAGTTACCTGGCTTGGATTCTGTTCAACATGAGGGCTTGTTGCTTCCTGCATGGCCTGGCCTTGCCCCATGGTTTTGGTGAGTGCTCTGCCCTCTTGGTGTTCCCTTTGCTGATTGCTATTTCTTGTAAATGTTCCACTATTTAATAGTGAGGAAGATTGTCCCTTCATCTAAAAATGTCCCCATTCTCTCTGGGCTTTCATGGCAATTTGCTTCCAAGTATCCTATAGCACTCATCCTATTCTTGAATGGTGAAGATTTTTTGTGCCACTCTCTTCAATTCCAGGGACAGTGACATTCTTCCAAGCATCCCTCACACCTTCCAGCACACAGCCCTGCAAATAGTAAACTCTCCACATGTTGAAACAGACTGAATTTTAAGACCTTTAGTGGGAGAAATCAAATTAAGATTTTAGCCTTCTGTAAATGTAAATTTAAGTAGTTTGCAGTACTCAAGATGTAAAAAGCAAGCCAAATTTGAATGCTTATATTTACTTTTACTTGCTTGCCATTTATATTCATTATTCCAGCTATAGGCAGAGTTGGAAGAGGGAAACATCAGAGTGAAACTATACAGTCTATTTTCCAGAAAAATAGAGAAAGCAAAACTGGTGGAAAACATTCACTGAACATCTGAGTCATCTTTTTATAAACTTCTCACATACCACCCACAAGGGCTGAGGCCTCCCTAGCTGAGAGCATGCCTAGGTACAACACTCACAGCCTCTGCCTTGGGAGAGGTCATAGGCTTAGAAGGGAAGGAAAACTTAACAAAATGGTAGCAACCCAGTGCTACTCCATTTCATGAACCCACCAATGCACAGGAAGTACTGAGGAGGCAAGATGCATCCTGGCCGAGGCAACGTTTTTAGGGACAGCTCAAGAAAGACGTGACCTACAAGGCTCAGTCCTGGAAGATAAGGAAGGAATGTCTAGGAGAAGAAATCTAGGACTTCCAAAATTTGGAAAGGCAATGGCATTGAGAGATCAAAGATATAGATTGATGTGCTTGTTAAGAGAATGTTGAATAGTTGGTGTGGATAGAGGGCGTGTGTAAGGCCAAATTAGAAACAGTAGACATTGGATGTAATTTTAAGTTCTACCATGGAGCCTGGTGATTAGAAAAAAAAAAAGAATCTAATCTGGGAAAATATTTAAAAGCATTTTTCTATTTAGATCACTGCCCACATTAGGTACTTTAGATTTTGTATTTTAGAACTGAAAATCCATCTGGGTATCATCCCATCAAAGGGCCAACTCATGATACCATGGGCTTAAAGTGTGAGACACAGTTCTTAGCATGTTGTGAGCTCAATATTTGTGTGATTATTATTATCAACATTGCTATTATTTATTTCTATACTATGAAAATTTTAGAAGACAATTAGATAAATTCTTCCTTTTTTAAAAAGTGGGAATTGTGGTCTAGAGATAGAAAATGACTTATCAAAGTCCAATGGTTAATGGGAGTGATACCTTTTATTAGCATTAGAATTTTTCAAACGATGTTGATTTCCATTGCCTCAGACATGACAAAGCAAAGTAAGGAATGGAGTTATTGTCCTTGACATGACAATGACATGCTTCACACTCACTGCTAATCAGAGGCAGAGGCAGAATTTGAACCTAATTATTGGTCCAGTAACCACACTTCCTTGTGGCCCTAGTCAATATATCTGCATTTGTTCAGCAACTAAAAGATGAATCCAATTCAAGCCCAGTATTCACGGCATCCCTACTTGAGTTATCGAGGAGTTTTAGGTTACTTATAAAACTGAGTATTTAAAATCGTTTTTAGATAGGCAGCATTTTAATGTTGTGAAAAATGAACTGGTCAAAATACTTGATCTAGGGCTTAATTTATTTTTTACAGGCCATAGAGAATGCTAGGGCAAGACAGGACCTCTGAGCTTAGATGGCATTTCCTAGCTCAATCACACTGCAAATTTGAGAACTAAATTCAGAGACATGAAGTGACTTTCCCAATGTAACTCAGCAAGTATTTGGAAGATTCTAGCCAAGTTTTCTTTTTAACGGTGCAACATTCTGCCTGCGTAGAAAGAGACAAAGGAGAATGGAAGACACCAAGTACAAAAAGAACTGTACACTCTACTTGGGTTGTTAAAAAGATGCAGGTGAGAAACACATAACCCCTTCTATAGGAAAAAGCATCTTAAAGAAAAAGGGACTGTCCATAGCACCTTTAAGTTCTAAGTTGAGAGGAACTGCCTAGAAAAGCACAGAATGTAGAATCCAAGGCCATTTATTTAATTCTTACATCAACCAGTTTCCTATGTGTGGTCCTTAAACATCCTAAACATCAGTTTCCATTCCTGTAAAAATGCAATTAAAATAATCCCTGTTTTGCCTTCTTTCACTGGTTTGTTTTCAGGTAGCGATGTAATTCTGTATCGAACATGCTAAAAGTCAGTCTGAAGAAGGGGCAGGTGGTGGAAAGACCTTAGTGATGTCTGAGTTGAGGCTGACCAGTGATTAGCAATGAGTCAGAGAAGGGAAGTGGAACGACCTTGTGCAAAGGCCCTTGAGTAAGAAAGCAGAGGTGGTACCTGGAGAGAGCTGCCAGCAGGCCCTTGGCCAGGGAACAAGTGCAGGGCTGAAGGGCTGGCTCTGCCAGACAGAAGGTCAGGGCTTTGTTCTGCAATCTGTGAGGGATCTCTTGAGGATTTAAAGCAGGGTAATCACTTGAATTTTAGGTCTTCAGTTGGGACTATCTCTTAAATAATATCAACAATGAATTTGAAAGAGACATCATCAAAGGCAAGGCAGTGATTCGGAGGCTTAGTGAAGACCTCTGCTGAGACAACACCTATGGAAAAGGAGGGCAATTAGCAAACTTGAGAGAAATTAAAAAGTCTGAGTCTGCAGAGCCTGCTGAGTGATGAAGGTGAATGACTTTCAGTTTTCTGGTTATTGGCTGGATAATGGTGATTCTGTTGAATTGGAGATATTGTAAGGGTGGGCTGGATGCAATGTGGAATTAAGTTTTGGACATCCTAGGGAGTAAGTCCAAAAAGCACACTCTTTAAGGGACTGGATGTTGGGATCAAGAAGGATGTGGGTTTCAGTCTTAGCTCTGGCACTATCCAGGCATGTATGAAATAATGATGTAAAGCATTGAGATGGAGCCTGGAACATGAAAAGAGCTACACAATTAGGTACAGTATGATGCTGAAGGTGGTGGTGGTTGTGGTTAGGGTGATGAGTCAGTGACAGCCATAGATCCTGGTGAAACTCCGAAGGAGAGAGCTCTGAGTATGTCGTATTATACTTAGCACACAGATAATGATGTAAAGATGGAGAAGAATCAGATCACTCATGGGTCATGTTCATAGTTAGGAAAGAAAGTTGGGGAAGACACAGCCATACTGGACAACAATATTTGAAAGAAGGATGCATGACGAGAAGTTGACCTGAGAATAGTTGATAGAGAGCTAAGAGGAGACTTCACTATTGAGTGAACAATGGTGAATATCAGTTTTCCACCTCAAGTGTAAGTTTAATGAGGGCAAAGACTGTGTCACGATAGTGTTTATATGGCCAACCACAGTATACTTCCTGGATTAGCTTAGATGCTAAATAAAAGTTAATTGAGTCAATGAACTTGAATACAATATCATGTTTACTAGGGACCACCTTAATGACCTCCACACATCCCATCCCCTATGTTCTGGTTTCAATCTATTTGTACTCAGACAACTTAATGCCTAATTCAGTGATTCTTAAAGCCTTTAATTATACTTTTTGTCCTAGAACTTATGAGAACTTTCATAGCACCAGTCTGGTTGTGGGTGGGAGTGGGGGTGTACAGTTGTGAGTATAAGGATACACATGTCTCTGGTGGCTTGGGGTGATGTATATAAAAATTGAATTACATTCATATTTTTGAAAGAGGGAGAAGTCAGAATAACACCAATTTTTTAACTTGATTAATGATTAATTTGCTTCACATGTTAAATATATGGTCCAATACAAAAAGTTATTTGGGATAATGATCATATGTGGAACATATAAAAAGACAGAAATTTTAAGACAGTCTAAAGGCTTATCAAGAAACAAGGGATAATAATGTGGGGGGTGCTGGATAGGAGAGAAATGGATGGAAATGGGCAGGGGTTATGATACTGACTGACTTTCTCCTTGCAACTCAGGACTTCTTTTGGGTTATCTCCCAAATACCTCCACTATCCCTGCTTGGGTGATAGGAATGTCACTTTAAGAAATTTAGAATCTTGAGATTCTCTTACAGAGAAAAAATACGAGTGCTACCTTGCTGGACTAAATACAGAATCATAAATTTGAAAGCTTAGAAAACTATAAGCTGACCATTCAGTCTCTTTCCTGGCTCCTAAGAAACCTAAATGGTCTAGTTTGTCTTTTGGGAAGGCGAGGTGAAAAAAAGTAGAAAACATAAATTTTAGAGCCAAACATTTTGCATTCCGGCCGAGTGACTGCATGTCCTTAGGCAAGCTGTTGGCCCTCTCTGAGCTTCCTTTCCTTTTTCATTTATCAAATGATGAAATGTCAATGTCTAGCCTTTTTCCTCCTGGGAGACCTAAGTTAAATGACGTACAGAAAGCCTCTTGCCCAATGTTTATGAGGAAGGAGGGAATCAGTGATTTAACCTTTATTCTTCCTATCTGATCTAAGTATAGTCATGAACTAAAGGGTGGGTTGAGAATGTGTGAATTCAAATAATCTGTGCAAGAGTTTATTTCTTGCTAACAGAACCTGTAGAATAGGGTCGGTTCTACTCTAACGAGTTGCTGAACAGCTCAGGAAATCGGGGATCCCTCAGGCTGGTAGCCGAACCATCTGAAGTCCTGGCCCTGCATTCCTCCTCACCAGAGGAAAAGAGAAAGCTGGCACGCCGCACATCTGATCTTGAATGATTTGACTCAAAAATGATACTTGTCATTTCCACTCACCAAACTGCATAGCCCATTGAGCTTCAGGGAGACTTCAAAAATGGGGGAGTACATGGATATTTGGTGAGCAGTAAACGTTTCTACTGGAGTTATAGAATGACGTAAGGCATTCAGCTGGAACTGTAGATGCCATACCTCTAAACCTCAAATTAGGAGATTTGATATAATCCCCATCCCATCTACAACCTTTTAAACAATCAATTTATTTCATGCTCAGCTCATGGTAAAGAAGATTTCTGGAATATACACAGATGAGCTTGCTCACTTTGCTGGACTGAGAACAAAAACCAGTGACTTGCTTTGTTCTGAAGGCTCTCTCTAGCCCTGAGCCTTTTGGGGTCACTCTGGAAGGGTAGCCCTGCAGTGACCATTGGCCACAGTCCCCTTCACATCCCGTTGGTTCCTCATTTATCTACTCTCTTCTCCTCTTTTCCATACTCGTGCCTCAGCCTCTGTATTTTATCTTTCTGTCTGTCAGGCTGATTAGCATACTTTGACAGACTAAAAGGCTGAGGTCAAACCAACAAGCCCCTAAAGAAATATGGCTAATTATTGTCCTATGTTTTTTAAATACTTTCGCTCTTCAAAGAATTTAACAAGCAATAAAATTCAACTTTGTATCCCAACAAAGGGTTGTTTTAATATTGTATTAAAAAATAAGTCCCTTAGCTTTCTGCATTCCATGTGGTGGGAGAGCAATGAACTGTTGTGGGAGTGTCAGTGGTAATCGTCTCCACTTCTGAAGAGTCTCTAAAGAAACACAAAATGGCAGGTGGAGTCTTGCAAGCACTGCCATATAGCGATCCATGGAAATAACACTGCTTTCACATTCATACATCACATCCATAGGTAACATCAAGACAGGAAGTACAGCTTACAACCCTAAGAGGAAGGGCAGGGCAGTGGTGGGGGCACAGACTCTGGTGCTGAGATTCCTTGGTTTGAATTCCACTCCCATCCTTTGTGAACTAGGAGATGTCAGAGTGGTTGTTTATTTTCTCTATGCCCTGATTTCTGGATCCATAAAATGGGGACTTGTATCTCATCAGGTTGTTGGGAGAATTAAGAAGAATGGATTTGGAAGGATGCCTGAATTGTTCACTATCAGTAATTCCTTGGCTTGATAGTCCCACCACTATTTTATGACAAAGCGGTTAACCACTTTGATGCTCAGAAGCATACTACATGTATTGTCTCACTTCTAAAGAATTCGTCATCTGACGATATGCAAGGTAACATTGCCAACCCTCCTCCACTGCAGGTAAATCACTCCCTGGCCCCCAGACGGCACTGATTAGAAGCATTGTTGATTAGAAGTTAGATTAGACAGCAGTGATTAGAAGCATTGTCGATTAGAAGTTAGAATGGCGATCATTAAAAAGTCAGGAAACAACAGGTGCTGGAGAAATAGGAACACTTTTACACTGTTGGTGGGACTGTAAACTAGTTCAACCATTGTGGAAGACAGTGTGGTGATTCCTCAAGGATGTAGAACTAGAAATACCATTTGACCCCGCCATCCCATTACTGGGGATATACCCAAAGGATTATAAATCATGCTGCTATAAATACACATGTACACGTATGTTTATTGAGGCGCTATTCACAATAGCAAAGACTTGGAACCAACCCAAATGTCCATCAATGACAGACTGGATTAAGAAATGTGGCACATATACACCATGGAATACTAAGCAACCATAAGAAAGGATGAATTCATGTCCTTTGTAGGGACATGGATGAAGCTGGAAACCATCATTCCTAGCAAACTATCACAAGGACAGAAAAACAAACACTGCGTGTTCTCACTCATAGGTGGGAAGTGAACAATGAGAACATTTGGACACAGGACGGGGAACACCACACACCGGGGCCCGTCATGGGATAGGGGGAAGGATAGCATTAGGAGATATATCCAATGTAAATGATGAGGTTCAGCACACAAACATGGCACATGTATACATATGTAACCAACCTGCACGTTGTGCACATGTACTCTAGAACTTAAAGTTAAAAAAAAAAACAAAAAACAAGCGTTGTCAATCGAACTTTGGCCCTGCTACAAGCCAAGACTAGGACGATGAGGGTCGGGAATGAAGATGTGCAGTCCTACTCACTCTCCAGATTTAAAAAAAAAATCAATTTACAAGATGATAATGGAGTCCGGTTTATTGTGCTGCCCCTCAAACAACTGTACAGTTCTGTGATGAGCAGCGGCTCCCGGCAGGGCGGGGGCAGGCCTGAAAAAGAGCAAGCTGGAGATGGGTGGGTGGAAATGCAAGGGAGTGAGGGGAGTGAGGAAGAGGCGAAAGCACTCAACTCGAAAGCTAATTACTCCACATATTTTGAAAGATAAAAACAGGATAGCCTCCAAGTAAGAGGCATCTAATAGCTCAAGAAAGTCTCCAGTGAAGCTGTTCACTACAGGTGAAAGGCCCAATTACCAGATCAAGTGGCTACATTATCAAAAATTATTCTATTGATTTCAGTGAGGTGCGTTTCCCTGCGATGATTACCACCATCTGAAATCGCCTTTCCTGCTGATATGGAACATGCCGGCCCGTCTCCGTGCTTCAAGTTGTTCAAGATGCGCTCGCATGTGTGGGTAAGCACAGCTCAGCCTGCTGTGAGAGTCTGGTTAGCACAGGCTGGAAAGGCAGGCGGGCCGCCACGTGCCCAGGGCCAGTGACTCTGTCACTAGTAAGAAATTAGGTGCAACGGGATGTCATTCGCATAGGAACTTTCTGAGTTCTGGATTTCCCGTGATGTTTCCTACAAGGGATGCTATTTTGGGGAAAGGCCTCCATGAATTCAAGGTGAACTTGCAAACTTCAGTGCTCACAGCCTGGGAACAGAGAGACAAAGCATTAAACTTCACACCTGGGCCCCATAGGGTATATTGGGGTCTAAATTTGAGGGAGGTGGGGAATTGGGAATAGAGATCCTTCTAATTTTGTTGAAATTACCCAATACTTTCTATTTCTAAAGAATATTGTGAGAAAAACAGCATTTAATAGAACAAGGTTCCAACCAAGTAAAAACTGGAAAGGAATCTTAGAAGTCATTTACTTTCTAGGAGAATGAAATGTTCTTTCTACAAATTTCAACATACTGCCATTTTAATAGTTCAGCTAGATAATTTCCTTAAGAATTTTTTTTTGGATCCAGAGATGGGTGGACAATTTCCACTTGCTAGTGGGTAAAAAGTGTAATGAATTCCATGTCTATCTTCCCTCCTACGTCTACCCACATCCCTATTTCCTGGATACTGTTCTTGGGTTCACAGTTGGTTAATGTAAAATCAGGCTGGGACAGGATGTCTTGCAGCTAATGTTTGAACTAAAGCCAAGAGAAGGCACCTTTCTGGTGCTGGTGAACTTCTACCCCATATGGGCCCAGTGAGTGCTATTGTGTCCATGAATAAAGGCACCAAGGCAAGGCGGTGCAGTGCAAATTTAAGCCAATTATTCCTGCATTTGCTCTCCATTGGCTGCTTCTTCCTTCCTGGGACTCCTCAGGCTGATGCCGAACATATTCAAATCTTCCCCTAAAAGGTTTAGTCTAGGTTGCTTCTTCAGTACTGTTTGAACATTAAATATGCAAATAATCATCATTACACTTCCAACAATTACACATGTTTGCGAGCACCGTGTCAAGTGCTGGCAGCAGAGCAATCATTTGTAAAGACAAATATTCCATTCCAAGAGATGTCATGCTGCTTAGAAGATTCTTTTTTGTATTAGTAGCCACACTGCTGCTTCCTAAAGTGTGCAAATGAACGTGACAATGCTGCCAGGAGCTGCCAGGCCCTTCCCCTCCGCAGAGCAGGTGCCAATCACCCACCCCACACAGCAGAGGCCTGGCCTCACAGCCCAGGGACACTGAACATGGCGAATGTGAGGAGGCCCTCCCCACGAGGCTCCCGGGTCGGCTTCTCCCTTCTGCGGCCCCCTCCCCTGCCATCCCTCTTCTCTGAGGGGGCCTCAGGCCTTCAGAATATTTTAATTCCTGATTTCTGACTATATTATCATGTGTTTGTAACAGATGAATTGTCATTTGTAGCTCAGAGGTGATGTGAAAAACTGCCTGGAACCACAGGCCTGGTGTTGCAGCCGAGCAGGAATTCTTTTCTTTGCGTTTTTACCTCTCCTTCTTATTATTTTTTCCTCTTCGCCCCTCCCTTCCCCTTGCTCCCTGCCTTTCCCCTCCTGGTTTTTCACATAGTTATGGATAATTGTCACCATTTTCTTTTATCGCATCCAAAGTAGCGGCTTAGAGGGGCCTGGACTTGAGTCGGGACTAATCTTGCCTTCTCCCAAAGTAGGAAAATCCCAAGTCTTGCAGGGCCCAATTGATAACCCTTGTGCTTCTTTTCCATGAAAGACGGATGGCTCTGGCAAGCTTGGGAGACTGCAGATAATGGGATTGACTTGGTACTTAAATCTCAGTGAACCAGGACAGCATAAGTAATTAGTGAATTGGATCCATCCTGGGGTGCTAATGATGGCTAAGTCTGCCCCCACACCATTCTGAAAACGACAAGAGGCACATCCATCTCACGCAGATAAAAACCAAGGGGACACTGCTCACAGACACCATTTATTCCTTCTTTAGTGCACAATTTATCCTAGAAGGGAAAAAAAAAATCTAATTTTCCTCAAGTGATACCCAGAAGACCAAGTGACCAGGCTCCCACCAGAGTTCATTTTGATCACAATACTGCTCCTGTTTTTAATTAAGAAAGGCTAATTAAGAAAAACTCTACATTTATCTTCTTATCTACTTGTCAGCATAGACTCTCAGACATTACCTATATTTGTTTACAATTTGGTTACTGCCTTTCTATCAGTGAGCCAGTGATGATTCTTGGTTTATATCAAGGTCGGTACATTGTAAGGATTTTGATAGTGTTTTTAAGAGTTGAATAAGCACAAAGATCACTTTTAGCACAGTAGATCCTAGTTACACACACACACACACACACACACATATGTATGTAAAATACTAGTTACATGATGTGCCTTTATATGTTTTTGCTCGGTTAATTCAAGTGGAAGACATGTGCGTACAGTCTGGCCTTCTCGCTCATTTTTCTTTTTACCCAGAGTGATGGCACTTTATCAGGATAATTTAGATAAATGTCTTTTCATGGAGTTCACTTATCCTTCCAGCAAACATGATCGACAAAGAGCCACGAAAAACGAATGACATTGCATTTTGATCAAACGTATACTCTGTCAACGCAGGAGAATCTTAAGGTGGCCATCTTCCTTTTTCTTCCTTTTTTTTTTTTTTTTCTTTTTTCCACCTAATTTGATCAACATTCCCAACAATGAAAACAACCACAAAATACAGTTTTGTGGAGATGACCAGGGCTTCTAAGAATGAAAAGTGAAAACCTGAAGCAAATGGATCTCAACTCACAAGTCAGCAGTAATCCAACGTGCCGGCCTGACAATTCTTATGTAGATTGATCAGAAATAAATGTGACAGACTGTGTGTCTCCTTTCCCCAGCTTTGTCATGGCAAAAGGGCGCTACAGCCAAAAACAAGCTCTGCCTTTTTAGTCCATTTGAGTCCATCTCTTCTGCAGTGCTTGCTTGCCTTTCTTTGAACGTTTCATTTGGGGGCCAGCTGGAGTTATTACAGACAAGAAGATAAGCCAAAATAACTGGTTAGTAAGAAGCTTTCTTGAAACTAATTTTCCTCTCTACTTCATCTACCAACCCAATTCTTTTGTTTTGTTTTTACGTGAGGTTTCTTTCTACGACCCTTAGTTTCATGATGACTGACTTCTCAGAAGGCAAGTTTGTGTCAGCACATGGAACACACGCATCAGTGTGTTATCCTATCAAGGACGGATTCCCCTGAGACCTTTCTTAATACTTAATATTTCAGGAGAAAGTTGATTAGGCAAGCACTCCTTTTTCCGTCCCAATCTGTAATGATTGGGTGGCATTTAGACTTATGCAGGATGAAAGGGGACAGGATCTCACTGAGGAGAGTGAGGAGTTCGAGGAAAGGGTGAAATTTCGTTTCTTCCTGGCACGCACAAAGTACTGATTTGGATTTTTCTAGATATGGACTTTCCTAAGTTTTAGTTTGTCTGAAATTTGACTTTCACTTTTCAATATTCATGATTCAAAAGTGTCCATCTCCCTTGAGCAAAGAAAGTTCATGTTGATCATATGAGTTTGCAGAGAATCTCATGTATGTGTTGAATGTGTGTGTGAGAGATATTTATAAGCATTACTTGAAACAGTTCTTTTCACTTATCAATATGGAGGTTTGTTCTTAAAATGTTTTGTTATCTTAATTCATTTCTACCTATACCAAGGAGTAATGTAGACTAATAAATAACTACAGGTTTTCCAACTATCGCTCGTCATGTAAATGTATAGTTTTAGAATTCAGTGTACCAGCACAATAAAATTTTAAAAATATGGTTTATAGTTATTTTGAAAGAACTAGTGACTTGATAAAAATGTGATTTTTAAATATTAAATATGGCATTATATGCAAGAAGACTTGACCTGAGGGAAAAAAATACATGCATCCCGTCTGACAAAAGTGGTACTTCTATAAGGTATTTCTGTAGATAACTCATGTGTTCAAGTTGTTTAAGAAAAACACCATTAAAATGTTACGAGATACTGAAAGCAAATACGTACTCTTATTTGACAGCAAAATGTGTAAGATCTTTGATGTTGCCGTCCGATTACCTAGGTCTGAGTTGTAGCCTCACCACCCATTAGCTGTGTCTTCTTCGGCACCTTCCATCACCCCTCTGTTACTCAATTTCTTCTGCAAAATGAGAACAATAATTTTACTCACCTCATTGGGCTTTTGTAGGATTAAATCAGTATAGTATCTAGCACATATTAAGCACACACACAAGTTGTATCTTATGAATAAAGGTAAGTTTTATTTTTCTCTGTGGATAAAAGATTTTACATTTCTAACAAAAATTCTAGGGCTCCTTTTGCTAAAGAGAGAAGAGCCATTTTACAGATAATATTCGTACAGTGCTGATGTCGGTGTTTCTAAAATGCATGAACCCTGTGATTAGCCTATGAGACTCCTGTCGGTCTAGACCTGGGTTGGTCAGCCCTGCATCGTTCCCAACCCTCGTGCAATGCTCCGCTCATAACGTGCCTCCATTTAATGTCTATTCAAGGAAAGATGTGTTCCACACTGAGTCCCCTTCCCCTCGAATCAGAAAATATCTAATAAATGTGACATTTACTGCCATAAAATATGGTTTTTTAAAAAGTTCATCATTGAAATTAAAAAATGGGGCTTCCTTTACATAGTACCCATTGTGAACAAATTATCTGATTCTGTATGCTCCTAATTGTGGGTGTGCATTAAAGAAACAAATTGAAGGTTATCTTAATATTACCTTATTGTAGACAGAAATTAATGGCAAAATGGAAAGCAATATGTTAGATATAAATTTTGGTTTTTAAATGTTTAATTGTTTGTTCCTTCTTTTCTTTAAAAAAAAAAACTGGGAAATAGGGGACACTAAAAATGACTTCTGCCTTTCTTCATAGATTAATCTGCACAGTAATAACAATTTTTAGCATTTTGAAATTTTAAGGAGAAAATATTAAATAAGAATTTTAATGTATTTTGGCCTGATGGCTTTATTATCAAAATTCACCATTTTTCAAGTCTGATATTCACTGTTGAAGAGATTTTGACTTGCGTAATTGTAATGAAGCAATGACTACATTGCTGTTTGAACTTTCCTAGCCATAAATGGAGAGTCCCTTTACTTCCTGAGAAAATTGGGTCTTTAAATGGGATCCTGGCAGGTGGAATAGCCCCTCTGAAGAGTAGGGTTACATGTGCAACTTAGATAAAATCTATGAGGTATTCTTTCTATGAAAGAGACTAAGAGAATGGGGAGAGAGAAAATGTGAGTGAATGATTAAATGAACTTCAGAAGCATTTTCATCTGGGAGACAAAGTGTGAAAGGAGGAATAATAAATGACTCCCTGCCTTTCTAGAAAACGGTTGGTATCCATTGTCTATTCTGGAAGCCATCTGATAGCCCATGCCATCCACCAATGGGCATAGAAAAGTTTACATAAAAGAAAAGGGGTCAACTCAGTAGAGAGAAGAGGCTTAGCCAAAACAAACTGAAATGCTTCATTTCACTAAGGTTTGATTAATAGGATATTAGACACCTAAGACCGCTGAGACAAGAGCTAACTAGCCTTTAGCAAACTGCACTGTGAATCATACTTCACACATCAAGATGTGAGGTAATGAGATTCTCAAAAAGTACTACATTTAGAAACAACCCCTTAAACTCGAACACACAATTCCCAACTCCTGCCAGTTCCTGGCACACTTCCATGGGTGAAGTTGGAAAGGAAGCTCTGTGCTGTTTTTTTTAGGGGTAGTTTTTGTTTGTTTGTTCCTGACCACTGATAGCATGAGCTAGCAGCTGGTGTGAGAATAAAGGAAAATATGTGTGTATTGGCAGCAGACAATTTATAACATGGCGTGATTATTCTCTCAGAGTCTTAAACATCAGAGCTTATGGCTTAAAAAATAATAATTCACAAGGACAACTTTACAACTGCGCACTGAAGGATTTTTGCTGCTGTTGTGTGATGTAGGATTTTTTTTAAATCTAAGGGGATGGGCCCTTAAAGATTAGTGTGAATTTCTGACCAACATGGTTCATAATTGATCAATCTTGAACATTTAAAATTTTTCTTAAGGATTTTTCAGCCACCACAGGCCATTTTTAGCCAGGGAGTCGGCACTAGGTAAACCTACATCTCCACCTAGTGGTGTCAGGGAACAGCTAATTACTTTCTACTACAAGGAAACAGATTTAGTCTTGGCAGGCAGCGTGAAAGTCCTGGGTCACTGCGTAGTTGAAGTACAATATTTAAAGATAACATTTTAATCTCAGAATATTCTTAAATCCTTTCCATTGCCCTCCATATTTTCCTTCTCCTCAACCCTAAAAGCTGACATTATTAGATTGCAAAATAGCTGAAAAATATTCCTCCCACTCCATTTTTCATTCTTGCACTGTGCTCAAAGACTTTGACCAAAAACTCATTTGGGTAGCAACAGATCATCTTTGAGGATGCCCCCACCCACCTCTGCTTCTTATCCTTTGCCAGTTCACTTTTGGCAGGTGTCCCCACAGCAAGAGAGACGAAACCGAAGGTTCCGTATAGATGTCTCAAGGCTCATTTTCAGTCGGCTAGAAAAACTACTTATAATGCTCCTGCAACCCACAAGTTAGGGATGGGGCCACTTCTGCACTCCACATCCCAGGTCGTCCCAAACAGAGAAGCCATATCAAGACTCATTCTCACGCAGCAGAGATTCTTAGCTCTTGGTGCCTGGCTTTGCCATTAAGCCCTGACCCCTGTGCTAAAAAAGAACCGGTTAAGCCACACTCATATATCTAAAGCTTATGTGATTTGAATAATCAATAAACAATTAAGACTGTTTTGCTCCTTTAATACCAAAAGGACATTTGAATTTGGTCACAGTTAAAAGGAAATAGTTTGTTTTGCTTTTAATTTGATTTGCAAGATTACAGAGCATCTGTTCCTCAGAGATGTCATTTCAGCCAATTATATAGTCTTCTAGTCGCTTTCTCGCCACTGGATTCATCACTGGTATCATCCACACTGTAGTGAAATGGAGGAGCCAGGCTTTTTGGCTGGAATATGTCTGGAAAAATTAAAGCTAACTAAGAGAGTCATTGCTTGCTAATCCCTGGAATTAAGCACTACTCGTAGGAGGGTATGTTACACTGATTGAGGCTGTTGCCACTGTATTGGTCCTAAAAATGTTTAATAACCCTACCCTGTAATGTTGAATTTTTCACACCTGTTAATTAACACGCACTAACTTATAGAGAAGGCAGAAAAAAAGTATAAAGTGTCAGTTTGCTTCTACTCTAGCCTATCTTTTCTCTAAACCTAGTGTTCTGGAATGTGGTTCCTTAAATTGCAGGAAAGCTCCGTGTGTTAAAAAGTGGAGAGGGAAAGGCTAGAACAAGGGGATTCTTAGACCATTTTAAATTTTCTCCATGTTTAGGGCAAAAGGTCCACAATTCTTTAGCTCAGACGTTGAAATTCATCTGCTGTCATCATCTGCATTGCCATTAACACAGATCAATAACACAGTGACTTTTTCTTATAACGCAGTGACTTTTTCTTATAACTCTCCACCTGTTTCTCAAAATACAGCACTGACCGTAGGTAGGAGAAATTTTGCTTGGTTTGACTGCTAACGAATTATCAATATTATGTTCTTTCAGTAAAAAAGAACTGTAGTTTACCACCTCTGGGCCTGATTTTTACAAAATTATGTTGAAATAAACAACACAGCCTCACTCCTTGAGCATCCTTTGACTTTTTCCAGGCTCAGACATTAGCGATAGTGACCTGAACATGAAGCATTCCAACTGAGGGCACTTCGACCTTCCACAAAAGGACCAGTTCAGAATGAAGCACCAAAGAATCACATAGATTCTCAAGACTCTGTTACACTAAAAGAGACTGGTTTTAGGTAGAGTGGGTGAGAAAAAGTCTTTTCTGTGTATGGGGGCTACAGCTGACCATAGGCTCCTTGGAGCCCAGCAGATCCTCTGAAGCACAGACAATGCACAAAAGTCAGTCTCTCCTAGCTAAGCCTGTGAATGTGATGCCCTCCACTGAATGAGCCAGGATTATCTAGTGAGGTGGGACCGTAGCTGAGTTTCCATTAGGGTTTATAATAGAACATATACATGTACACACACCCAGGCACATACACATGCACGCTGCCTTTTCAGTTCATCAATCAAACATTCAGTGACTCCCTAAGTTAACCCAATTGTGAACTTCGTATTTTAAAATCGTTGAGTACTTAAGTAAGAGTTGTAAATGTCACTCTACAGGTAATTTATGAGCTTAGATGTGTGGGGTTGCTTTTGGCATCTTACTACCACCTGCCTCTCTCCCCACACCTACCGATCTAAGGGCAGAGGGTGTGAAAGTTTCCCTGCTATCAAATCAGCCCATCTATCAACGCCGTTATTAACAAGGAAAATATGTGGGGCATTGCTAGTAAGTTTTTAAACTCCAGAGTTAGGTCCATGGTAAAAAGTCTTTCCGATCTATTAATAACTGACTATTCAGGCCCCTGAGATAATGGTTACACTGCGTCTTCTGCTGTCACAAGGTGTCACTGTTAGGCAGGGACCTAGTGTAGCCTGGTGGGCACTTGTGCATTATGGAGTAGATGCCAGCCATGGCCCCCATCCCTGCCGGTTCTGTGGCAATACCTCATGCTGGGCTCCAAGGGCGGAACTCTGTTGGTACCCACTGGATGCTCAGCTCCCCCAAGCCCAAGGCTGTCATGAGTCACAAAAAAAGGGCTTCCAAGCTCAGGGCCCCCACTGAGGAGGTCTTGGGTTCATGTTATCAGCACTGAACTTTCTCAACACACTTCAGGGAACAGAAATTCCCCACTTTGAACTACACTCACCAGGGGGATGGATCCCTTCTCTGCAGAACCGCCATATATCAAGGGCTCTTACAAAACGTTCAGGTTTCAGTAAGCCAAAAAGGTTCTACCCTCCCCTAAGACAGGGAATCCAATCTTCTTCATTTATAGAACAAAAAAAAGATTATTCCCCGATACAAAAAAGAAAATCTGCTCCCTGACTGGCATGAGTTTTTAAAATTCTGTATCTCCTATTTTCTGTGTCAAGTATTGTGAACCTATGCTGAAATGCTCCAGTTCTTTTTTTTTTTTTTTTTTTTTTTTGAGACAGAGTCTCGCTATGTTGCCCAGGCTGGAGTGCGGTGACACGAGAAGATCTCAGCTCACTGCAAGCTCCACCTCCCAGGTTCACGCCTTTCTTCTGCCTCAGCCTCCCAAGTAGCTGGGACCATAGGCGCCTGCCACCACGCCTGGCTAATTGTTTTGTACTTTTCAGTAGAGACAGGGTTTCACCGTGTTAGCCAGGATAGTCATAGTCTCGATCTCCTGACCTTGTGATCCTCCTGCCTTGGCCTCCCAAAGTGCTGGGATTACAGGCGTGAGCCACCACGCCCGGCCAAATGCTCCAGTTCTTTAATATAGATTGTATTCTTCTTCGTTAATAGTCACTGAAACTTCATTCTCTGACTCCTAAGCAATAGCTTGGTGAAACTTATTTTGTAATGAACATAAGAGCCAAACAGCAAGGCTCAGCCTGTCACATCACCCACAAGTGGGCATTCAGCAGGAGCTGGGTGACTTTTCTATTCCAGCAGGGAAAAATTCTCGTCTAGAAAGGAGTTGCCAGCCACGGAAGTCCAAAACTGGAGGAGAGGGATTCCAACAAAACCCTACACTAAGGAGCAACTCCTGTGTGGGTGGAAGGACCCACCATATACTTGGTCATTGTTTTCCCCTATCATTTGCTTCCTTTTTTTTTTTTTTTTTTTTTGAGATGGAGTCTCGCTCTGTCACTCAGGCTGGAGTACAGTGGCATGATCTTGGCTCACTGCAACCTCCATCCCCCAACCGGCTTCAAGGGATTCTGCTGCCTCAGCTTCCAGAACAGCCAGGATTACAGGCACACGCCACCATGAATGGCTAATTTTTGTATTTTTAATAGAGATGGGGTTTTGCCATGTTGGTCAGGCTGGTCTCGAACTCCTGACCTCAGGTGATCCCCCTGCCTCAGTGCTTTGCTTTTGTTTGTTTGTTATGTTGCTCCTTTTTTTGTGTAAGGAAATTTAGTACCTCAATGAAGGAATGTAAAATGGAAACCAAAAGAATTCAGTGACTCACTGACATCTTTTAAAATACAAAAATAACTCCAGAGGTGCAACAGGGTTCCCACATCACAGCAAGAAAACCAAACCAGAAGCTCCACAAAATATAATAAAAGAACAAATTAAGGACTTTATGGAAATCACAGGGAAGAGACTGAATCTATTTCCAGTGCTGAGGCATTCCTGGGAGGACGCAAGACACTGCAAAAAAAAAAAAAAAAAAAAAAAAAATCAAAAATATACAAAAAACTGTCCAATTCACAAAGTCAGAGATTTGCTCCTGAAATCCTACGTTGATTTGAGCACATCAGGGCGGGAGGTGGGGAGTCTAGTGTTTTCTAATGTCAAATGTCTTTCTTGTGAGGATAGGCTCTGAACAGACTGAATTTTCCATTTGCTATACATGGAGCTGCTAGAGCTCAGTGGAGTGGTTTAGAAAATTTAAACTGGATAGTCACTTTTTTCTCTTCATTCTCTAAGTAGTCCTTCAGTCCCCTACAGAATTTAAAGCTGTAATGTGTTTGGAAATACTGGAAGGGTAGAATGGGAGAGAAGTCCAAATTTTGTGATCCCTATCTAAGGCAAACTGTATGAGCAAACACTTAGCTTACAGCTCTGGCCACTTTCTCCAAGTCCCTCAGAGAAATGCGAGATGCCAGGAGTATTTCATAAGTAGTTTTCTAGTGATCATCTTGAAATCGCAGTACTTAAATGATGATGGATATTACTAAGCCTTGAGAAATACCATTACCAGTCCCAAATTGAATCACAAAGTCTTGAAGTATGACACGGGAAGAACCCAACACACACCTCAATATTGGACTACATTTTGTAGTTTTCTGCTCATGGTTGTTCTAGAAAAACAAACTACCGTGTGAGGAGTTTGAAGCAGTGGTAGCCTCTCAACCTTAATGCCTTAACACCTTGTGGTTGTTTATAACAAGTATCAAGACATATGCTATTTATTTTTCTATCTCCTGGTCTATATTTTGATTGGTTAAGAGCAACAATTACTGCTTTTCTTGGTATCTCTAATGGTTACTGCAATGTGGGTCTTGGTAGATGCCCAGTAAGTAAATGTTGAGTTAATTTTTCTTAAAAATAAGATACAACAAGAATGGATCTTTTTAACTCTTGAAATGTGCTGATTTACTCTGTCATTTATTATATAAGAGAGAGAGAGGGAGACAGAAAGAGAGAGAGAGAGTTGAGTGTTTTAAGTCTCTTTGTTGCTCTTCTAAAAATTGAACAGGATAATTTAAATGGAGCATGGACTAAAAAGAGATTAGAATGAATAAATTCTAATTCTCAAAATCTAAGAATTATTCCATCACTTCTCACATACACTTATTTCAATAAGACTAACATTATTTGAATCAATAGTACTGGAATTACTGAAATCTGATAGCTTAAAATGATGTTAAGGCTCATGCTAAAACTTCTTCATGACAATAACTCGGCAAATATTATCAATCTAAACCATCATTTTAAGCACTTACAAATATTAACATATCCATATGTCCTCATGAAAGCAGAATATCCCAGAGTATGCTAACTCACTGATGAGTCATCTGAAAGAGCATTCATATAGATACTTTTGTTTCTGTCCTCTCTCAAGTTGAAAATCATAATAAAACTATAATGGCTTTGAAGGTGCATTTTTATTCTTTTTCTGTTTTTTTTTAATATTATTTTCAGATTTCCCTCTTCACTCTCCAAGGCCCCAAACTTCTCCTATGAATTTTTCTCCAGCACATTTGTAAATAAAAAGTTACAGAGAGTAAGGCTCAGTCATGGCATGTCTTTTTGCCATTTTCTTCCTTATAGGCTTCTGCCTTTTACCCCCAAATTTTCGGATCAAAATGAAGAAATGTAAGCTGCAATACTCTGCAAGAATCCTTTCTGTCTTCACCTCATAGTTTTGACAAATATTTCAGAGTTTCTGGGAAGGGGGAGAAACAGGGCACCTTGAGGGGTGGGCACATCGGGAAAGGTGGGCTAAGCACTAAAGACATGGGGTGCAGTGGTTAAGATCACTTTTCAACATCACTGCAGCTCATCTAGACTCCTTGTCTTTAGAGTGGAAACAAACATTGTACTTGCTATCCAAGTGCTGTGAATTAAGTGAAATGATGCATATGGAGCACCTAGTTTAGCCTCACCGAGCTGGCAATGCTGAACAAGAAGACAATCAGTTCTGTGGTCCTGGATGACTTAGGGTACCTTCAGTTGCCACATACTTTTAGATATCCTCCTGTTTCCTCTCATTCTCATTCTTATTCTCTCCCTCCCCTCCCCTCCTCTCCCTTCCTAACCCCTCCCTTCCCCTAGCCCCTATCTCCCTCTCTCTTTTCTTATGCCATTTCTTTCCAATCTTTGTTGTTTCTCTCCTATATTTCAACTTCTAATTCAGGATGTTAAGTAGCAGGTATGTCCAACTTAAAAGGAATGTTGCCATGTTTGTTCAATGAGTTGAACCTACACCTAACATTTTATCTGTCTAAACCTCTAAATACGAGCAGACGGAGCCCCAAGAAACATTTCATCGTACAAGACCAAGTTGTGATGACTATGTCTCCGGTACTCCTCACATTGACCCTGCAAGGTCAGTGTCACCCCAAAAGGAAGAAACTGAATGAGCAAAATCAAGGCTCATACAGACTCACCAATGTAATCCAAGATAGAACAGAGCATAAAATTAGATCTGTTTGACTCCAAGATCACATTTTCCCATTAAGTCTTTGAGGGATAAAATTCACATCTCAAGAAAAATGGTCTAAATGACCTTCTAGACACCTGAGTAGAGATTTCTTTTCCTAAATCTAGCCCCATTCCAGTGTTGTAGCATGGATTTGACATCCTGACTTTAACAGTGTGGAACAATCTTTTCACCCTATATTCACAAGCTGTAACTGGAACAACTAAGTGTGGCTGCCTACAAAGTGTTCTTAACCCCGGTAGACTCTTATGTCTGCTTGCATCCATATCCCATACTCAAAAGTACCAGGACCCAGCAGAGAATGCTAGGATCCTGTTTGCATGGCTGTTTTTCCACTGTGCCTTTCCTGAACTGCTTTTTCTCTTAGGTCAGCCAATCTCTGCTACAATCTTCTCCTCCAGTCACTCTTCTTTCATAAATTTCATTCTTCAAGTCATAATACTATAATACTTTTCTTCCTTAATTATGTCTTGGAAACACAATGTTGAGGCTTGCTACATGTTGAGACTGTAATTCATTAGCACAGAATGATTGTGGGAACATGTCCTCACTTCTCATCAGCAATTGGAATGTGGATTCTCTTGCTGTTTAGCTTTCCACAATCTTTATGAAACAAAATGCAATATTCATTTCTAAGGCTTTCCTGAGCAACTGTCTTTTAATGGGAAAACTTTAACAAAAAAGTATATATTGCATGCCAAATAGCTAACCTCACTCTCATAAATATTTATATTTTAGCAGAGTTGAAACATCATTTGTAAGATGGACGTGCTTCTTTGGCGTTCCAACAAGAAAATGTCTTGGGAGCTGAGCCCGTTTTTACAGCTAATGGGCCCAAAACCCTCGGTCATGTACTAGGGATTGGGTGGGGCAGGGGTGGGGGGTGGCAAAGAAAATCACTGTGTTCCAGAAAGAGGTCGTCTCAGAAGAACTTCTCCAATATCAACTTTTCACTAAAGTCAAGATGAAACAGAAGAATGAATGTTTGGGAATGTGGTTTGGAAGGATCTCACGCTGCTGTTTTGAAGTGGTGTTTCCCTCAGAGAGGTTGGTTAGCATGGTGTAGTGACTGGCTCTCAGCGTGTGGCCCTCACGCCAGAAGCAGCATCTGCTGGGAACTTGTTAGAAGTGCAGATTCTCAGGCTCTGCCACAGACCTGCAGAGTCAGAAGCTCCAGTGGGGGGAGAAAAGAGTGTTCTGTGTTCTAACAAGCCTTCCAAGTGGCTCTGATGCACACTAGATTTTCAGAAACATAGTGGCTTATAGCCCTGGTATTAGAAAACCCTGTGTTTGAATCTTTCCCCTTTATCTCTCCTCAACCCCCATACTAACCAGCTGGCCCTTGGTGAGTGATATAATCATCTCATTCTCTTTATCTATGAAGAAAAGGATAATAGTACTTATTTCATAGGTTTGTTGTAAGAATGCATTGAGAAAAAGATATATAAATTGTTTTCTCCAGTGCATAAAAAAGCAAACAGTGCAGTACATTTATGTATTATTATAAATAACAAATAGATACAGTGTAATTAAATAATCTACATATAGACTGTAAATGCATGAGGAGAAAAGGTAACATTTTTAAACAATGCATTTATAAAAGTCAAGACAACCTTGATTAAATTTGGATGATTAAAAGTAATTGTATGTGAAAATCATTTTTTTCCTCTCCTGTCAAAGAAAGATGAACTTTTTGAGGATGTGTCACATGCCGGGGCACCTTTGGAGCACTAATGTAAATTCCCTGGACCCCTCCTTCTGCTCTGTCTGCTGTAGCAGAGACTACTTTTGAGCAGATGTTTGTCAATTCTGCCAGGGGCAATGCTCAGCACCCAGACCTTGCACCAGGGCTACCCCTCTACCTCTTGTTTTCTGCTCTATGGTTTCTCTGACTTTATGGCCACAGAAGGCCTGAGAAGCTACTCAACATTCACCATTGTACAATTGGAAGTGCAGGAGAATTCATGACCCTGAAGCTACTAGAAATGGATGGGAGACAGGAGTCAGCAGGTTTCTCTTTTCATCCACTAGACGAACGGTTCTCACACACATTTCAAAATCCCTTTGGGGAGATCTAGTGCCAACTCAGTGAGACAACTTCGGATTTGTTTTCTTTGCCTCCGTGCTACAATCCCCACCCATCTTGCCCTCTACTCTTGCTCCCTGAGGCCCACTTCCAAAGTAAGCCACCAGCATCTGAAAGCTAGTCCCAGCCCCTGTTAGAGGACCTAGGCTAAGTCAGCCAACTTCAGACAAAAGGAATAATAACATAAAAGTTGATTTTTTTCAAAAATGTTCCTCAATAATTCTGGATGTAGACCCAAGATCCTTAAGCTGAGATCAATGCATGCATTTCATATGGTTCCATAAAGCAACTGAAAATTTATCCAAATTTTGTGTATGTACATTTTTCTATATAATATCTTCAGTAGCATTCAATGGGCTCTATGATTAAATAAAATTAAATTTACTGTTCCTGTGGGTGACTGGACAAATTATAGTACATTTGAAGGACTCTAGAATATTTTAGAAGATTCATATTTCAAAATATTAAAGATTATTTAAAATGGATGGAATGTCAATGAGGTCTTGTTTTCTGTTTGACTCTTTTGCTGTGAGGATGAGACCACTCATTCTGTTACTTTTATGTCCAAATCTCAAGGTTTTGTTTGGGCCAACACAGTTCTAGGTCTCAGATTTAGCCTCTGCCCATCTCCAACCTTATGTTCTTTCATCCTTGTTGATTTTGTATTAGTTTGCTATTAATGCTTGTATTAGTCCGTTTTCATGTTGCTTACAAAGACATATTCGAGACTGGGCAATTTACAAAAGGAAGAGGTTTAATTGGACTTACAGTTCCATGTGGCTGGGGAAGCCTCATAATCATGGTGGAAGGCAAGGAGAAGCAAGTCACATCTTACATGGATGGCAGCAGGCAAAGAGAGAGCTTGTACAGGGGAACTCCTCTTTTTAAAACCATCAGATCTCATAAGACTTATTCACTATCATGAGAACAGCATGGGAAAGATTTGCCTCTGTGATTTAATTACCTCCCACCGGGTTCCTTCCACAACACATGGGAATTCAAGATGAGATTTTGGTGGAGACATAGACAAACCATATCAATGCTGTAACAAATTACTGCAAACGTATGGCTTAAAACAGTACAAGTTAGTTCTCATACAGTTCTAGAGGGTAAAAGTCTGAAATGTGTCTCCCTGGGCTAACATCAAGGTGATAGTTGGGTTGCATTCCTCCGAAGGCTCTGAGGGAGGAATTTTGTAAATTGCCCAGTCTCGAATATGTCTTTGTAAGCAGCATGAAAATGGACTAATACAGTGAGGCCTTTTCCGGTCCTCACTGTAGCCTCTTGCTTGTGTCATCACTATTTACATTGACTCCTACTTCCCTCTTACAAGGACCCATGTGATTACATCAGGCCCATCTGGAAAACCAGGAAAATCTCACCATCTCAAGATCCTTAACTTAATCACATCTGCAAAGTCCCTTTTGCCATGTGGACCTTGCATATTCATGGATTTTGGAGATTAGGATGTGGCTATCTTTGCAGAGCCATTATTCGGCTACCACAATGTTCTTTGACCACACCAAAAGCACTCCACCACAGGAGATCTGAACGTGCTGTTCTCTCTCCCTGGCCTGTTCTCCCTCTTGTTACTTGCATGGCCAACATCCTCTCTTCATTCAAGTGTCTGCTCAAATCTGACTTCCTCAGAGAACACCCACACCCCCACCATGATGTCCCCTATCTGTGATACTCCCCATCACTCACTATGCCCTTTCTCAGCTTTAGTTTTACTTAAAACAATTATATTAAGAAAGTAGACGTTACGTACACATTTGTTGTTTTTTTAGAAGCCTGTGGTCTGGTAGGACAGACAGAAAAGTAATCCAAAAAGACAATGCAATATGCAATAAGGTAAAAAAGAATAAAGAGTGTTCTAGCTAAGGAAGGTCTGAGGAGGAAAACACTCACCAATTCTAGGGAGGGTAAGAAAGGTTTTACAAGATTTTCTGTGAAAAAACATGACCTGTTTGAATGGAGCAGAAGGGGTAAAGCAGTGCCCTGAGTTATGGTAGTGCCTCTGAGCACGGCTGGAATATTAACGTAGACCAGCTTCCCATGTGCTCACAGCAGCAACTGTAATATTGAAGGCCATGGCAACTTATTAAGGGTTGAGTCGTATACTGTGTTTGTCTCCTGCTCCCAATAATTCCTGATCTAGAATGTTGGCTGCAGAAGGGATGGGTTCCCTCCCCTGCATTTTCCCAACAACATTACTTTTCAATGTATCCAGGTGCATCATTTAGCCTTACAGAGCTGCACTTATAAATGCAGAAGCTGCTTTAAATTCAGGAAATACCAGAGATGGAGAGACACTTCTCTAAGGAGGCCTGTTTATGTAACAGTCAACGGAGACCAAGGAAAGTCTTTCTGGAGCTGCACTGGAGACCTGAGGTTTACCCCAAATATAGCCACTAGCAAGCCCATCTAACAGTTCCTAGTTAGCAGCTTTTGTGTCTGCAAGTGCGTAGCTTCACAATCCTACCTCTGACTACTGCGCCACTAAGAGAGAGAAAGCACTGGAGAAAAGGCAAACTATGCTGAGATCTGCACTAGAAAAAATAAAAGTTCATGGCAGCAAGTTCAGATAATGGAAACAAGGCACATTGCAGAAGTGCATATCACTGCAAACTGATTAGCAGAGTGTGAGCGCTGGCTCCACCATTAACCAGCAGTTCACTACCTCATCTGAGACTCAGTTGCCTCGTCTATGAAATGTGGATAATGATACCATTTGCTTTAAGTAGCTTGAGGATAAAATGAGATCACCTGCATGAAGCACAAAGTAGCTGGCATGTACTATGTATTTAATAAGCTTTAGCTATTTCTATCATTTGTTTTTTTATCGTAAATATTCAGACACTAATCTTGGCACTGCCATTTGCTCTTTGATATGGAGGTAGTCATATAGACCCTCTCTGTTCTGGTATTTTTCTTTTTAATTTCACAGATGAAGGTGAATTGCACTGCAGACTGCCTTGTCTTTGTTGCAAATGGGGAGGTGAGGGTACCTTCCCAACAGTAAGCTCTTTTGATCTTACCTCCCTAGAGGATCCAGAAGGCCCTGCCTGGGCAAGGATGGAGGCAACCATGTGATGATTCCTCATGTGCTGTAGGACCAATGACTACTCCACAAAGTCTAGTTTTCTCAAACATTCTTTCCAAGACAGGAACGTGATGCTTGCTCAAGAAAGTGTGTTTGGTAACTTTTAAAATACACAGCTTGCTTTTCATCGGAGCCTAGGCGTTTTTACACCAGGTGCTGCTTATCTTCCGGAGTAGTACTGTTTTGAAAGGTAAGGCTTTGGATAAGAAGAAAAGCATTTGGAGCCAGATGCTATCTTTGAAAGTCAATTCCAGGTGTTGCTGCAATATTGTACCTGTCCAAAGCCACAAGTCTGCCCTTTTGGACAGACTTTGGGAAATGCATTTCCCTATGACAGGAGTTAACTGGTATTAGTAGTAATTAGGATTTTAGTAACAGAATTCTATATATTCCTCCCCCTTTATAGTTTCTTGACTAAAGGGGAAAATGACAATGCCTTATATTTAAAATTACAAGAAAGGAGTCAGATCACTCTATCCATCAGATTTTAAGCAGGGGCCTGGTGAAGTAAGAGGATAGCTCTTATACATCAAACTCATTAGCTTTCAAACTTGGCCTTCATAAACCATAGAAAGCAAAATACAGCAGGGGGCAGAGGGAGGTGAATTATCACAAATAGGTCATTCCATTCTACCTCTGAAACTGAAACACATCTCCTCATTTCAGGTCCATTTATTCGTGAAAGGAGAGAATCTTGGTACCTTCCCGCGTTGTCTTTATTTTTCAGGACAGCCATCGTATACCCACAGAACCCCACCTGCATAGTCACAGCATAAAAAAGCAATCGTCCCCACTCTGTGCTCCTCCCAACAACTTGATTTTACTCTTTCTTATGTGGAAGGTGGTACCTGCCATGTTTTATTTAATGATGTCATCCCTTTGATGTTGTTCCAGCAATTAATTCAAATGTGTACTCTGCGGAGCTGTCATTTGACACGGGGAGCTGCTGATGCTTCTTTTTGTACCTATACCAAATGGCTTTCCAAATAATTTCAGTTCCTTTAAAATTAATGGAAGATTCTACCTAAATAAATAATCACTTCTCTAAAGTTTCCCCACTGAGTTATAAGATGCCTTCTTGCTATGACAAGTACTATTCCTTAACCCTCCAAGATAAAATGTGGCTGTGGTGGTCTTTTTATTGTTATCCATTATTTATACAGGGCATGGGTGTAGGTGCAGCTCTGTAGGGGGTGTGTCCATGCAACAGACAGAACAAAGCAAGAATTTTCCTTTGGGGGTTTACAATATAAATGCACACAAGGACACATGAGACAATGAACAGCGATAAAACACAATGCAATGCGAGCAATTTTGAGAAGTGAGTGGTTATTGTAACTGAGATGCTTTGTGGAACAGATGGTTTTTAAGGAGGTTTGTGATGAAAGAAGGTGAGCGGGTTTGCTCTACATTAGTAAGAGGTTGCTGTGAGATTCTGAGAAGAAGAGAAAAATGCAGCAATTGAGGGAAAACTTTTTTCTCTCCACAGTCTAGATGACTGTCCTTTGCTTCCCTATTATCAATATTTCAAAATTAGAGAGATGGCACTCAGTCAGTGGCCATAGTTCTTTCAAATAAAATGGGAAGGGAACAAGCAATCATCAAGGGCAGTAGAAGGACATGGTGCTGAGCACTGGGATTACACAAACCTGGGGTCAAATTTGGGCTCAGCTGGGAGTTGCTGGGCAAGTAACTTCGCAAACTTCAGTATGCCGATCTTTAGAATTATTATTACAATTCCATAAATGCTTGGAGCCAGATGTATTTTGGAATTCAAAATAATTCAGAATTTACACAAGTAATATGATATGTACACTACAGATGTCATATCTCCCTGGTGATGTCTACAGTAATAAATAACAGACATAATTTTGTAGCAAAATATCCAAAGCAAGTGCAATAAAGAAAGGCTCTGAGTAGCCTCAAGTCTGTTCCATCTAGGTTTTTCTGTCGGATGAATTGATGTTAAATTTTTGTGGACTGGCTGTCACATCACATCTTTCTGTAAGGACGGGGAAAGCCCAGCACAGCAGCATGGGATGGAAGAGTAGGTCTTAGTAGTAAACACAGAGCAAGCACTCGCTAAACCACCAGTCTTGATGTTATTATTTCATCTGATTCTCCACCAAGTCAAGCTGATCTTATGTCCGGCCTCCTCTTATCTACAGCACCAGCACTCCAGTCCGGGTTACCAGCTTTCCTCATGGACAACCCACAGCACTCACCTACCTAGTCCACGACACGTCGGCTCCTCTGAGAAGCAGTGTCTCCATAAACCATTCTCCACACCAGAGCCCATGTGATTGTCTCAAAATGCAAATCAGATTGTCATATCCCTGCTGAAATTCTTTAAAGATGTCCCATCATTCCCAGAGAACCAGGTCCACAAGCCCAGACCCTACTCTGGCAGACTTCATCTACCTCCGTCTATTTCTTTAAACTCATTCTGCTGTCTCAAGCCTTTACATTTGCTGTTCCCTCTGCCTACAGGCTGTTCCTCTCCTCTCCAGTTTCTTTCTCTCATTCTTGGGACAGGACTTCAAAGGTTCCTCTGTGTTGCTCTCATCTGGCAGTTGTGATACTTGCAATGTGAGCCTTGTACTATGATACTTGCACTATGAGCCTCCTTAGAATCTAGATTGTGATTTAATCTATATTGCGATTGTAGGATTGTGATTGCATGTATTTCTGTGGTTACAATCACACCAGCTCCTGATGGGTTGTAGGCACTGGGAAGTCAGAGGTTGTACCTATTTTGCTCACTCGTGGATCACAGCACCCAGTATATGGCTTGGCACAGAGTATGATCACTTTATTTATTACATTCATGAAAAACTAAATGAATGTGAAAAGTACTTGTTACCAGCCAAACTGAAGGCTTGGTAACTAATACACACTCTTTTAGTCCTTTTTAACAATGTTTTAAAAAAAATATCTTATAAGGCTAACTTCAACCCTGTCAGGTATGTGCTATTTTGTAGATGTAATAGCCAAGTTTGAGAAAAGTTAAGGAAATTGCAAAACATCTCCGTGCAAGTAAAGTGTAAATTCAGGGCTGGGGCAAAGGCCTGTATGGGTCTAAAACCTGTGAGCCTTCCCCTCCAACACACTGTCAAGGAGAAACACGTCAGGGGTATGGTGGGAACAGAAAATGGACCTGTGTAGTTACAGTCTCAGATAATGCTACTGAAGAATTGAGCTTTCAAATGGAAGTGATGAGCTGGTTCAAGGTGCTGGAGTGGTGGGAAGCCTGAAGCAGTTACTTATAATGAAAGTGTTCCGTGTCCAGGTAATAGAGCTTAGAAAAAGAAATTCTGGCCGGGCACAGTGGCCCATGCCTGTAATCCCAGCACTTTGGGAGGCCAAGGTGGGTAGACAGCTTGAGCCCAGGAGTTCAAGACCAGCCTGGGCAACATAGAGAGACCCCATCTCTGCAAAAAGTAAAGAAAGTTAGCCAGTGTGGTGGTGTATGCCTGTAGTCTCAGCTACTCAGGAGGCTGAGGTGGGAGGGTGGCTTGAGCCTGGGTGGTTGAGGCTGCAGTGAGCTGTGATCACACCACTGCACTCCAGCCTGGGCAACAGAGAAAGATTCTGTCTCAAAAAAAAATTCTGCTTGGCCTCCTGCACTCAAGGTCAGTTGTATCATTTGCTTTCTGGAGAAGTTAAGCATAGCCACAGGGGACAGGCCTATGCAGCAGCCTCTGACTAGCAGAAGAGAAGATAAAAGTCTCTTCTTGGGGCAACTGTCCAGTCAGCACAAAACCCCCTCCCACTCATGCACAAAGTCTATCGTTGCCCTTAGAGTAAGCATGGGTACATGCTCAGCTCCTCTTTTAGCCCTAAATCAAATTGGAATCCTTGATCATTTAGGAAGCCACCTACTCTGAGTGAGGTATTATATTAAGTTCTTTACTTATGTGAGCTCAATGAATATTTAAATTTTGAATAGAGATAATGGTTGATGATAGTCAATTATTCCTAGTAGAGATATCATTATCATTATTGACTTTCATACCAAATTTTTTAATGCCATACCTTTTCTTGTAATGATAGATCAAAAAGTTAGAAAGGTATATGGAACCTAGAAATCAAAAAACTTTCGAGAAATAATTTTAAATAATTATCAGAATTCTGTGGGGAAATAACATATATTTTATATATTTAAAGAAAAAGCAAATCATTGAATGTCATTCTACAACACTGATACTTCTTTCAGGAGACTCTGCTATAAGAATAGGTTTTGGTGCATAAGGATACATCCTAGGGTTAAGGAATGTGTCAGATGGTTATAATTTGTCCAAAGCTATGAACACAACAGGAGATGTGAACACGGAGAAATGTTTCAGAAAGAAGTGCTGGAAAAAATAAGGCAAGTTCCATCTGTTGCTAATGGTCACTGCGGGCTGAACAAATATGTTAGATTAACTCTAAAAACCCTGAGCTGTTGAAATTATGAAGAAAGTTGGATCTGAATTAAGAAAATACATTCTGAAATGAATTTTATTTTTTTAAATTAAATGGTGACTCTGCCACAGGCTTTACTCCTGTGCAATGTGTGGTTTGGATCCTTGCCCTTAGATCAGCTGGTTTCCTCTCATCTCAGAGCTGCAGCCCTCTCCATCGTAAAACGAGGATAGCGAGGGCTATTGCCAGAATGAATGAGCTCATACTTCACATAAGAGGCACTAACTAGAGCGACAGAATCACTCCTTCACACAATTTTTCATAACTTTATCCATTAGGTAATTGGGGAAGTTTCCAAATAAAAATAAATTCTATCAGTGAATGAACTTAGATTTGGTGCAAGATACTGTGTGAATGACAGCAATCGTGAAGATCAACTGAACGTGACCTTTTTCGTCAGGCCTTGTAGCCATGACCTCCACCCCCTATTCTTACAGTTAAATTAAAATCATTATGCCATTCTATATTGGCCTCATTCCCTGGTCCCAGCTGATCGATCCAGAGATAGGTAATTTTGTTAAACCGGGCCAATGAGAACCTTCCCCTGAATTTGTGGACATGGAACTGGGCAGTAAAATTGAAGTCTTTTCCCCCAGGACCAGAATAATAAAATATAAAGCCGAGGAGTTAAAGAGAGCCAAGATCCAGCCACCTGGGGTGCTTCTGCAGTGAGGCTGCTGGGCAGAGAGAAATTCTGATAGGTCGAGTGCCTGTCATTTGCGGCCACAGCAGCCCTAAAGTCCCTGGCAAATGGTGGTGCCTGGGAAATCATTCCTGGTTGAATGATAAATGAATTAATGATGAATAATGTGATTTTTAGGACATAAAGGCAGTGTGTAGCCTGAAGTACAATTCTCACACCTTTGTCTCTTGCTGTTTGTATAAAACAGTAAATAAAGCTTCAAAGAGACTAAACACTTATTTTGAGAAACATCAGGGAATATGGATGATACCTTGTGGTGAGAAATGAACATACCAAATAATAGATAAAATATTATTAAATTCTTCTAGTCTAAACTTAAATTGGTTAATTTTGTAGGTGAACCATGGCGGCACATATTCTTTAACTATTTATCTTTCCTAATCTAAAGAATGACAAATTTTTTACAAAATAAATAATATATATCCACTAAGTCATAACTAAAGCTGCACATGTAGGAAGATATTTTCATATATAATATATTTATGGAAAATAATAAGTGTGGTACTCCTGGTAGCATGCTCCCTAATGCTATTTAATTCAGAAGTGATATAGGGCCTATTTATAGGGGTAAATACAATGAAATAATTCTGAGTTGTGTATCTAGAATTAAAAGCAAAACACATAATCTGGTGAAAGTTAATTACATCAGTATATAGCTCCAGATGAATGGGAGTATAGTTATTAAAGTAAAACACCGAGGGCGGTTTTGTGGTGGTAAAAGATTATATATCCATACTGTTAGTTGCTGAAATCCATTATACTCTTCAACCATAACAATAACCACTGTAATAATAAGTGGCACTTAAAGAGCACTTTTCAAATCCAGCATTGTAATACTTTGCATTTATGTAGGCATTCACAGTTAACAGAAGACTTCCTTACGCATTAGCTCATTGGAAATGCACTAGAGGACCTGCCAGGAAGGCTGGACGGAGATGATCCTGTCAACTTGGGATATAAGGAAATCACTGCTCAGAAAGACCAGACACCACAGCCCTCGCTATTGTATGTAACAGAGACAGGCCCTTACTTGGCTTTCTTGGCAGTTCACATTCCACTTGGGACCATGAGACGAATGTTATGTCATTCCATACGGGATGTATGTGGCTGTTTGCAGATCGGATGATTGAGTTGTAGGTACTTGAAAACACTTTTAAGATTTGATGCCTCTTTTACAATCTTTCAAAATCAAGCATTAGTTACAGTAATTATTTGGAGTATATCTTAGATTGATACTGCAGTTTACAGTTGACAAAGTGCTTTCATGTACATGAGGTCATTTGAATCTCACAAATTCATCAGCAGACAGGAGAGACGATCATCATATTCCAATTTTAGTATTTAAAATATCCACAACCAGATAGGTTGACAGGTCCCTCAAGTTTTTTAAAGCTAGGAATGGCAGAGGGGAAGGGCAGACCAGGTTTTCTCCTACAAACCAACTGTGGACACAAGGGATCTTCACCTTCTACGTCATTCTAAAAAGAAGCCATTAGCCATGAAACTGCCTTTTTACTTATAAAAATATTTATCAGATGTCAGCCACAGGCTAGGATACAGTGTTAGCTACTGTTAACATTGCAGAAATAATTCTCAAAGTCAAATTTCTAACTTTGAACCTCCTTTTTTCTATTCTAATTTCTAAAAGTGAAGCAATAGTGATATGAGAGTGACTAAATGCATAGGTTTGGGTGTCAGTCTGACTCAGATTTAAATTCTCCCTCTGACTTGCTCCATGATCTTGCACTGGAGGTCAAGATTGACTTTGCTTCTCTGAGCTTCAGTTTACTCATTTTAAATGTTAGATAGACAATCTCCACTTAATAGGCTTGTGTATTTCAGGAGACAAATGTGGAAATAAAGGAAGACTATCCAAATGAGAACAAGCAAATGCTATTTATTCAGAGCTTGTCATAGCAAGGGAGTCTGCCACCAGCGCTTGTGTTTGGCAGAGACCCAAAGGCAGCCAGAGGGGTGGGAAAGCTTCACGGTGGAAAGCAGGGAAGAGGCTGCTGGTGTGGGGGAGCTGGAGGTGGCTAACTAGAAGCCTGGACTCCTATGTGATTGCTCAGTGGGGCATGTTTGAGTTTCTCTATCTGGTCCTAACTTGGAAGTGCGTTGGGGATGAGGATGGGTGGGAAATTAGGAAGCTGTCGATTATTTGAAGCTGGTTGTTGCAGGGGTTACTGTTCTGCTTTGGGGATTATTGCTAGAGATAGCGGTCTGACTGCCTGCACCTCTGACTTAAGGATAGCAGGCTGGTTCCTGGGCTGGTTGTTGTAGATAATAGGTTTGTTTTTTGGGCAGATTGTTACAGATTATGGGTCAGAGTTCTATTTTTATACATAGTCTGACGGGTGTTCATTTGCATATTGAATCTCCCAAGAGGGTTACATAGATTCTTCCTCAAGAGCAATGATTTCATGGGCCTTCATCCATTTCCCCACTCCCGTGCCTGCACCAGTACCCCAATGTGCAGCTCACAGTGTCATTAGAATTATCTAGATATCACGTTCTTTTGTTTAAAAGCACACCTTTCTGCCTAAAGTTAACATCCTGATTCTACAGTATACCTCACAAGATCATCTCACAAGCAGAACCTAGACACTGTCTAGCTTAGGTGTAACAGTCCTGGGGCGAGACAGTAATTCGACTAGCACAACTTGGAGCAAGCTCTCCACTTCTCTGCACACCAGTTTCTGTATCCACAAATGAGGCAACCAGTAGAGCCTAGGTCATGTACACAGGGTTCTGAGCAGGAAAAAGGCTTAGCACCCAGGCTGCCTCCTGCCTCTGCTCTCATCTCCCCAGTCCATGCCTGGCCACCTGATGCAACTCTATCTACATCATTACATCCTCCTCCTTCTTTTTCATTGTGTTTCATCCATCCCATAGATTTTAGCTAACGATCGGTTTTCAATAAATACTTGTATAATTAATTTCCTTCTGAACATGTGCTATGGTATTGCACTTATCTAATGTCAACACCAATATATTTAATGGTTTGAAAAGGCATTAAATTGATCTCCAGATTTTGAGGGGAAAGAGTGGCCATTCACAGATGTGCAAAGTGGCATGGGCATTCATGAAGATAATTAAACAATCGCCCTCCTTTAAAGAGAAATATAACATCTACATGGGTTTTTGTAGAGGTTAAAATCAACCCAGTTGACTCTATCGGAGTCTCTACTCCGGAGAGCACTTAGGGGAATCTGGTGGGCTCTTCCAGTCCTTGTTGCATTCCAATCTTCAAAAGGTGCCTCATATGTAACAGCATAAAACAGGACTGAAGAGGGCTCCATGCATGGTGTGAACCAACATAAGGCAGCACTTTCAGAGCATCTGATGTTTAGGAAATTCACTTTGACCTTTGGCTTTCTTTTCCTCAGATATAGGGTCAAAAATCTCCTCTGCAACACCTGTGGATAGCAGATGGGAGACAATATTTCCAACGTATAGCATTTTGCTCTCTATTTCTTGGAGTTTGTGTGTGCATAAGGTAGAGAGGCTGAGGGGACAATGAGAGAAGATGATTAAGGGAGGGGCTAACCAACTTGGGGGATCAAGGTCAATGTTTAATGTACCAAAAGGAGGCATTTTAATTTTAAGAAATTATGATCTATTTTGCATGAATTGCTCTTCTTTGAGAAAGGAGTTTTGATATCACTCTTTTGATTTTTGAATGTTCCGGAGTTTTGAAAGCAGACAGATGCTCCAAAGCTGGAGAGACCTGTGGGCATCTGCATCTCACTGGTGGTCATCTGAAGGCTCAAAGCCCATATCTGAGCCCAGATGCTGCTGACTTGTGCCCACAGTTCTCCCTTGGATCTGCCCTGCTGAGTCAGCCTGGAAGAAAGTAGCAAGGACCCACAGACTTTAGTCAGCAGCCTGAAAACACAGAGTGGAGTTCGCTCTAATAGAGTGTGTACTCATAAAAAGATGTTTAACCTGCATGGGAGATGCCCTATTGTTTTGACCTTCACGACAACTGGGTGTAAAACTTTGAGTAAACACCTTCCTGACACCTATTACAGGGGCTCTGCAGGAGGTACAGCCATTAATCAGAACAGCTGCAGGGGGCAAGGGCTGCTGATGGAGCCCTAGAAGGATGACTTGGTCCCCTGCAGTTCTCTCTCTTTTTCTTCAAATTAAAACCCAAGGAAACTGAGAGAGAAAGAAACTCCATTTGGTTGCTGCTTGCCTCCCAGAAGAAGAGGCAGTTTTAACCTGCCTGGGCCAGGAGGAGGGGGGCATGGAATGGAGACTGCGATGGAGCTTGTCTGTGGCTGTTGCTGTTTGTGTTTGATCTCTGGTGGAGATGAGGAAGCAGAACAGAGATAAGAATGCCTCTCCCAAGTGATTGAAGAAGCCAATGAAGCTGAGCTTATGGTGACAGGACCATGACTTTCCTGATGATGCTCCGCACATTGATCGCTGAAGGGATATTAGTGAAACCCTATGCAGAGAGCCCCAGTGTCTTCCTGTCCAGAAGCCTGGGAGAGGCACAGTTGCAGAGGCAGGAAGTGTGTCCTGGTTGGGTAAGGGTTGTCTTGCAAGACTGGGAGCCTCCTTCTACATTTAGGCCTATCTTGGTACCACAGAACAGAGGCTGAGAGTAGGGGCTGTGGATTCAGGCTGCCTGTGTGCCAATGCTGGCCCTGTGACTTGAAGAAACTGACTTCAGCCCTGTGTTCCTCCCCTTCCGACTCTATGAAATGGGTTTAGTGACACTAATATCTAGCAATGAGAGCTTTGACGAGGACCAATGCTGGATATTACTATGAAAGAATCTGGAACTCCTGCCTCGCCTCTCGATTTCTTCTGTATCAAACAGATGATGACAAACCTCATTCTGGGTCACTTTGGAGGCCAAGAGACTTAAGCGTGTCGAAAAGGACAAGTGTATACTGGGCTACAGGCATGAGAGAAGTAAAATAAAAAATACCTGGGAGATAAAAATAATCTTTTCACTCTTCCACAGTGAAGGGGACAACATGAGTGCTTGTGTGTTATAAGTGGGGAAATGAATGCTACCACTGTACCTACGATTAGGTAAGCTGGCAGCAGACAGAACAGAAGAAAAGTAAAAGTTTAAGTCTGAAGAACTCACAAACACTTGCTATGCAAAACCATACCCCAGAAGGCCCTGTGAAAAGTGAGCGCGACTTTGAAATGCCTCTTTCTCAAAACTTGACTTCTAAACTCCCAAACTCAGAGTTGCAAAATTAAACTTGAACAGTGACTTGCATTGCTTCAGAAGCCATGTGAGCAAGATGAGTTAACGCAAAGCTGGGTTCTCAATGGTACTGGATGTACTGAGTTTCCACTGTGCTGAGTGACATGATTTAGTGGAGTAAATAGCCGTGGAGCAACTCGCCCTTGGTTAGTGACTCATGGGTTGTTGCTACTAGTTGTTATAAGTAATCCCTTGCAACATGACTTCCTGCCAACTGCCCGATGGTTTCTTTTTTGTTAGAAAGCATTCACCTATCTTTTGTTCTGAAGATTAAGAGAAAAGGGAAGTCATTGGGTGAAACTGAGGTTTAACTTTTACTTCAAACCACGTGCCGGTATTCCTTCAAGTACGAATAAATGCTTATCCAGATTATAATGATGTAATTTTTGTTATTTTATCGAGAACAAATGCAAATTGTGAGCAAATCAGATGCATAAATGTTTGCTAGTGAATCTGTCTGAGAAACTAGCCTGCTTATTAACTAAATTTTAGCTAGATAGATGATTGATAGATAGAGCATCAGCTTTCTGCTTACAGTCAATTCCTCTGCCTTAAAGATCTCATGCTTCATTTCTCATTCATTATGGCTTTTTGTTGTTGCTGCTGTCTTGGTATTAGTGCCCTTCTCCCTTGTATTAGTCAGGGGTCTCTAGAGACACAGGACTGATAGGATAGATGTATATATGAAAGGGAGTTTATTAAGGAGTTTTGACTCACACAATCACAAGGTGAAGTCCCACAATAGGCCGTCTGCAAGGTGAGGAGCAGCGAACCCGGTTCCAGACCCAAACCTCAAAGGTAGGGAAGCCAACAGTGCTGTCTTCAATCTGTGGTCAAAGGTCCAAGAGTCCAAAAGCAGGAGAATTTGAAGTCCGATGTTCGAGGCCAGGAAGCATCCAGCATGAGAGAAAGATGTAGGCTGGAAGACTAAGCCAGTCTCGTCTTTCCATGTTCCCTGCCTGCTTTTATCCTAGCCACTCTGGCAGCTGATTAGATGGTGCCCACCCAGATTGAGGGTGGGTCTGCATCTCGCAGTTCACCTACTCAAATGTTAATCTCCTTTGGTGACATCCTCACAGACACACCCAGAAACAATACTTTGCATCCATGTATCCCATCAAGTTGACACTCAATAGTAACCATCACACCCCTTAAAATAAATATTCTTAAAAAATGTTTTGGGTATATACCCAGTAATGGGATGGCTGGGTCATATGGTACATCTAGTTCTAGATCCTTGAGGAATCGCTATACTGTTTTCCATAATGGTTGAACTAGTTAACAATCCCACCAACAGTGTAAAAGTGTTCCTATTTCTCCACATCCTCTCCAGCACCTGTTGTTTCCTGACTTTTTAATGATTGCCATTCTAACTGGATTATAAATCATGCTGCTATAAAGACACATGCACACATATGTTTATTGTGGCACTATTCACAATAGCAAAGACTTGGAATCAACCCAAATGTCCATCAGTGACAGACTGGATTAAGAAAATGTGGCACATATACACCATGGAATACTATGCAGCCATAAAAAAGGATGAGTTTCTGTCCTTTGTAGGGACATGGATGCAGCTGGAAACCATCATTCTCAGCAAACTATCACAAGAACAGAAAACCAAACACCGCATGTTCCCACTCATAGGTGGGAACTGAACAATGAGATCACTTGGACTCGGGAACAGGAACATCACACACCGGGGCCTATCATGGGGAGGGGGTAGGGGGAAGGGATTGCATTGGGAGTTATAGCTGATGTAAATGACGAGTTGATGGGTGCTGACAAGTTGATGGGTGCAGCACAGCAACATGGCACAAGTATACATATGTAACAAACCTGCACGCTATGCACATGTACTCTAGAACTTAAAGTATAATAATAATAAATAAATTTAAAAAAAAGTTTTTAACATATTTCCAAATATGTACATGGATCTAAACTTGCTTGGAAGCAAAGCAGGGCTCAGCCTACCAGGCTGTTTCCTCAGCAGCCATTCTCAGCCCTCTGTTCCTTCTCCTGTCCCATCAGAGAGGCTGAAAGTTACTTCCCAAGAGCTGGAAAGGATCCTATTACTCAGCTCTGGCCAATGAGGCAGAAGAGAACTGTCAGCTGGATGAGCTGTGAGGAATACTTTGTCTCTTTGATAAGAGAAAAGAAGGGTAACAGGAAGCCTCTCACCAAAAAGTCAACACCCTGCCTGTCATCTCCTTTGTGACAGGGATATTTATGCCTGTAGTTGTGGCCTCCAGCTTCTCACAGTGAGGAAAGAAGCTTTCAGAAAAAAGCCATCCCCATCCTGCTGAAGTAGTCCCAGCAGGTGCTTAGGAAGAATCTCTGGCCTTCAGGATGATGAGTGACATGGTTTGGCTGTGTCCCCACCCAAATCTCATCTTGAATTGTAGCTCCCATAATTCCCACATGTTGTTGGGAGGGACCTGATGGGAGATAATTGAATCATGGGAGCGGTTTTCCGAATACTGTTCTCATGGTAGTGAATAAGTCTCATGAGATCTCATGATTTTATAAGGGGTTTCTCCTTTCGCTTGATTCTCATTACCTCTTGCCTGCTGCCATATAAGATGTGCCTTTCACCTTCTGCGGTGGTTGTGAGGCCTCCCCAGACAAGTGGAACTGTAAGTCCATTAAATCCTTTTTTCTTTATAAATTACCCAGTCTCGGATATGTCTGTCAGCACCGTGAAAACATACTAATACAACAAGCTATCCAAAAACACCAGGCCACCTATTCCAGGACTTCTTACTAAATCGGTAATAAGTGTCATTTTTGTATGCCACCATCAGTTGAATTTTCCAAAACTCACAGCCAAGTGCAATCTAATGGATATGCTTGCCTTCTTTTGTGCTTGAGTTTAAAATTCAATGACTGAAAAATCAAATATAATGCTCTATATCCATCAATAATACACTTTTATGTATTTATTGATATATAATTGCCTATTCCAGGTCTATTATGAAAAGCTTGTTTGCATTTAATTCTAGGTAAATTAGAGTTATCACAATTCTAAATCCCAGGCAGAGTTAAGTTTCACAGAGAACCACTCAGTCATGTAGAAGTTGGAAGTCCTGGAGAGTGTTCAAATGCTATTACTCAGCAATATAAATGCAGAAGAGAAAATGACAGGCTTCAGGAAGATACAGCCTATGGAACTAGAAAGGAGGAAAGCAAATTGAGATACAAGGAATATAAAATAGCATTTCATAAATTAGCTTTTCTAAGATAAACATTCAAAGGACGTTATTATGATCTGGTTGTGTGCAAAGATGAAATAAGGAGACGTTGACATCAACAGGACCACAGAGCTGGGCCAACCCTGGTGTGGACATTGGGAGTCTGGGGATCACATTGTGGCTGGAGGGTTGGGAAGTCCCCATGAGTAAGCACATGAGACGGTGAACAGGGAAGTCCTACCCTGTGGGTAAAATGAAGTCCCAAGAAAATACTGTTCCTGTGGAAATCCCATATCCAGTATTTTTCTTTTCTTTTCCGCCTGCCTCATGACCAGACTCAACCTGGAACATGAGACTAAGAGAAGATAAGAGCAAGTGAGTAAATGTAAATCAGAGTAATGAGTGAGGACGGAGACTGGCCAGCACCATCTTCCTTGACAACACATCTGTCTCTTGTTCTTTTTCAGATGAAAGGTGCTATGAAAGTTGTAGATCTTATTATTCTCTGGGAAACACTGAGAATTTGGCACTTTCCTTTTCCCCCTTCACCCTGCTGGCTGACCTGTGGCATCTCTCCACTCATCTGTTTATAATTTGGGTCCCCACGAAATCCAGGCAACTTGTTCTCCAGCCCAGGTGTGCCCCCAGCAGCACATGCTGTGACCATCTGTGCAGTGAATATTAACAAATGTTTCCAAAGTTAACTGTTCCACGCTTTTCTCACTCTCTTTCTATATAACTCCTATTCAAATCTGTCTTTCACACACTCTTGATTTTATAACTTCAGCCACAGAGAAATATTTTGGTGATCAATCTGATGTTGAAGTCACTGAAAAATAATTAATTATATTGTAAAAGATGGTGAACCAAAGTCCACCTTCTACTTCTTCTTCTCTTTCTTTTTAGGAATGTTGACCTCATGTGCTACGTTATGACCATTGGTAAATTTCTATTTATTAAAGTTAAAGAAAATAAGTTATTATTCTCCAGGATGTATCCTGACGAGGAATAAAAAGTGGAGATAAGGCAGCGGGGCTCCAGAGCACCTGCCACTGTGCGTGATTAGGCAAAGCTGTTTCCTGCTCTGTTCCCTGTACCATGCTTTCCACTGGGCCTACAATTACCAACTCACAAATGACATGAAATCAGAGGAATTTGTGGGTGTTCTTCTTAAAGTAGAGCACTCAATCTTTCTCTGTCTCTCTTTTTCCTCCTTCTTTTATTATTTGTTGTTATTGTGGTATTCCAAAGCTCACAGTAGTAAACTACAATCTGTCCATGCAACTAATGTTGCATAAATCCTGCAAGCAACTTAATCCCTGTATGATTCAAATAAATGGATTTGGGTAAAAACTGTCTACAGGAATATTCCTAAACAGAAAGTTGTGGAGAGCTATCTCAAAGAGGTTGCTTAAGGGGTATCAGCAAAGAGTGTCACAATTGTTTAGCTGAAATGGTGCCCAAGGTAGGGGACAAATTAATCTGCTTTCAACTGGTTTCCTCCAATAATTGGATTTAAGAGTACATTTTAAATCCATAATTTATTGGGTTCCATGTATATCTTTCTTAAATGTTCTAGGGGAAAATATCACTAAATAATATCCTTTGCTTTTGGCTGTGTGAATGTTGTATGTTTGTCTATATTTATGCTAATAGTATATTATGACTAAACCTAAAACAATTTAATAGACAAGATTTAAAACAAAGACTTAAATTATCTAATATAATTTGGGAAATCACCCATATTTGTCCTCTGAGTAAAGAAAAAGTAAAAGGACTAGGAGATGCTGGCTGACACTTCATAACTAATAATATGCTGAGAATAATTAGCTTTTGTTGATGAATCAACTATAAACTCATAAGTAGAATTAATACATGACTTATTCAACAAACATTACTTACGAATTCTAACAGAAAAAAGACATTTTTCAATGGGCATAATTATGATCAATAGTTGAAATCATTGATCTTTACTGAAATGTTGATCTGTTTTGCACACTGCAAACTAATTTTAATGGGAAAAACTATATGAGTAGTAATATATTTCTTTACATATTTAGAAATAAACTTACTTTGTATTAAATTATTTAAACTATTCAGAATTTTCATTCATTACTATGTGATCTAGAGAAATGATGATGCTTATTATTTGTTAATTTAAATATTAAAAAAGAGATATCAAAATCACCCAAATTTTTGAAAATCTAATGTATTTTATGCAGACTTATACATTTGCTATTAGATTAGGCTTGTAATTCACGTCTTCTTGACGTCTAAGAAAAATATGATTATCTTCTAATGTTGTATAATTCAATACTTTTTTAGTTAAAGATGTACTGAAATTAATTTAGAATATTCTGCAGATTTTCATAAAGGAAATATCAATTTTGACATACATCAAAATGCAATGTGTCAAAAATTAATTTTAATTAAATTTAATTTAAGTTACAAATTTAAATTATTAAAATTAATAAATTACTTAATTTTTCATTTTTTGAAACAGAAGAGTATATATTTAAATAAATAAATAAAATGAATATTAAAGTTCGTATAGACTATAATAACAGGGCTTTAAATATTCACTTCAAGAGTTAATTTTAAATACAAACTTGTAAACTGTGTATTAAACATTCCAGTCATAAGGAGTGTTGTTTACAATCCTTTAGCTGATAGGCGGACGAATGCTCTAAGCAGAGCTCTATATTACCCATTAATAAGGTGCCAGCAGAGCAGTGGTGGACAGTTGGGAGGCTATGCTTTGTTTAAAATTTTGTGCATGTTTTATAATTACAAGCACAAAATGCATATACGTTACAATGTTCACTTTAAAGTCCATTCACAAATCATTTGAAATGTTGTAGAATTGATCTTCTTAATTATGCAGTTGGCTTTTAATTGTTAGGCATTCTGGCCATAATTCATTTACTCTTAATCTTTGACAACAAATCGTTAAATTTTCTTGCATGTTTCTGCAATGGGTATAATACGAAGACCAAGCTCAGGCTTGTTAAACCAATCAGAGAGAAACATATTTTACCCACCCAGGGCATGTCATGTTGGTCTGACAAAGTTTACTTGTTTTTAATGATCTGAGAAACATCTTTAATTCAGGCTTTATAGAGACTCCACAATCCATTGAACATTACAATATGGAAATCAGAATGATATACAGTGCACTTACGTGTAAACTTAAGTGACGTTTTAGACTAAAAACCACAGTTTTCATCTGGTACTATTGTTGCAGGACTTCTCCTTACTTAAGCTAAAGACAGCGTTCTTTGTCCCATAGCCATGAAAATTTAGGCTCACAGACAATTGTTAAGATAGAGTTTTATTGGGTAAAACAGAAGAAAAGAGGACTCATACCGAAGTTCCTGCTGGAGCACTTCCTGCCCTGAGCTTGACTCTCAGGTTCACATAGGAAGAGGGGGGGCCAGGCTCCTCCCAGCTGCACACTTGTGAACATGCTGAGGCTCTACCTCAGTGGTCAGGCTGGTTGGAGTTTCTCCAGGGACCCACTCCCACCTGGCTGTCTCACTATTCTGATATTATCAGAATTATGATGCTGCTGCACCAGAGAATTGGTTAAGACTGCACATGACTAACTGTATCCTAACATGTGGTCTCACTTGTTATCTGTCTCCTTCCCTCCCCAGAAGCCCACTGTCCCACTATCATCTTCTCGGCATTTGGAATTGAAACAATCACCTGTGCTTAAAAGGAGGAGCTTTTAAGAGAATATTCATTCTTACTGACTACATTTGCTCAAATTTCAAAACTTACAGTTACCACTTCATTAACTGCATTTCTGTTCTATCAATTGATCTTGATTTTTATTAACAGTTTTTCAGATCTGAGCAATTCTGGATGTTGCTATAAATGCATCTGTGAATTGTCTGCTGCCCATCAGGTGGGAAATGGCATCTCTCCACTCCCTCTCATCTCCAACAGGGCAGCTTCTGTCCTGGGAATACTGCAGGTTTCAGAGGAGTGTGACATGCAGACTCTGCTTTATCAGGTCACAGACTGAAATAATCTCCCTAAAACACGTAGAATGCACCTTCCTCTGTCTCCAGCTGTTCAGGAGGTTATTAGCTTATTAATTACCTTCTCACTGGCAATATGTAAGCTACAATTCATTTAAATGGTGTCTCCCTCCCTCTTTCTTTCTTTCTTTCTCTTTCTTTCTTTCTTTCTTTCTTTCTTTCTTTCTTTCTTTCTTTCTTTCTTTCTTTCTTTCTTTCTTTCCTTTTCTTCCTTCCTTCCTTTCCTTTCCTTCCTTCCTTCCTCCTTCCTTCCTCCCTTCCCTTCTCTTCCCCTTCCTTCCCTCCTTCCTTCCTTCCTTCCTTCCTTCCTTCCTTCCTTCCTTCCTTCCTTCCTTCCTTCCTTCCTTCCTTCCTTCCTTTCTTTCCTTTCCTTTCCTTTCCTTTCCTTTTCTTTTTTTGGAGCCTTGCTCTGTTGCCCAGGCTGGAGTGCAGTGGTGCAATTTCAGCTCACTCCAACCTCCACCTCCCAGGTTCATGTGATTCACTTGCCTCAGCCTCCTGAGTAGCTGGGATTACAGGTGCGCATCATCATGCTTGGCTAATTTTTGTATTTTTAGTAGAGACGGGTTTTCACCATGTTGGCCAGGGCAGATCCCTGATCTCAGGTGATCCTAAAGGCCGTCTTGGCCTCTCAAAGTGCTGGGATTACAAATGTGAGCCACCAGTCCCTCTTTCCTTTTTCACACCTTTAAATTGTGGCAAAATACACATAAGGTTTACCATTTGAACTACTTCTTAGTGTACATTTCAGTGGCACTCAGGGCATTCACATTGCGGTGCAACTGTCACCGCTCTCTATCTACACAACTCATTTTGCAGAACTGAAACTCTGTTCCCATGAAACAGTAACTCCTCATTCCCCCATCCACCCATTTCCTTTCCCCCTTTTCCTTTTGCTCTTTTATCACCGACTTTCCCTCACTGTAATTCGTAGAACATTGTAAAGGGAGCCTAAGACATTTCCTATAAATTAGTCACAACAGGTCAGACCCAGGGGACAATATTAAAGGTAGCTCCAATGAGCTCATTCACAGTGGCCAGATCTGAGGCACCATGCAGCATTGGATGATAGGCTGATGCAAGCGCACGTCATTTTTATTTCCTAGATGCCATCCAGTTCTCCCTTCCTTACCCCAGCCCAACCCCTCCACTCTCCCTTTTTGTCTTTACATGGGAAAAATATGGCACACAAAAAAGTAGTATTTTATATGCAAAAGCCACATTTTTCTTCTCGTGGTATTACTTTACTGCAAAGTTGCCGTTAAGTGCTCAGAAAACTTTTTAATATTTTTACTTATTAAAATCTTGATTTCATAGATAATAATTTTATTAATTTCAGAGAAGTAAGCTTTTCACAATTATATCAATTCCTTTATCACCAATTCCATTTATAGAAATAAATGTTAAAGTGGTATTTGAGATATATAAAAATTAAGTATGACATCCTTTTTTTGTTATTAACATTTGAAAAGTAATAGTTTTTGGATTAAGTATTTATGGGTGAGAGGAGAAGTGATAAAAGAGAAGAGAAAGAATATTTATATCAATGCTAGGTATATGTTCTTTTGGCTATGGTTATTACATGATCTTTTAAAACATTTTAACCAGACCTTTGCTGCTAGTTAAGATCAGTGCTATATTTAAAACTGAAATGATATATTTATACATTGTATCTCTGTAAAACTCAAAATGTAATAATGGTCTGAACTATATACTGAAAACAAACAAAATAAAACAGCAGAAAGTACTGTAAAATAAAGCTGATATATTGAAAAAATATTAAAATATTTGTTTAGAACCTGTGTGTAACCTACAGGTTTTATATAATCCCAAAAACAATATGTTTAATTGTATGGCTAGCAATGTCCTAAGTTAGGATCGTAAATAAACCAAAGGAATGTAGACCCATTGAGAAGGCTACAGGTAGAGGTATAGTTAAAACAAAAAAGGTAAAATGCAATAATCCTTCAGTCCATCCCCTGTGTTCCACTTTACAATCATATCATTTTAATATCACATTCATAATGAAAGTGTCATTCCTGAAAGACCTGAAATATCATATGCGGATTTCTTAAGCAAATACATAGTCTTCTATACCCTTTTAGGAGAAGGCCTCAGGAAATTTTCCTTTATAGGTATTTCAGTTTGAAGCAGCTCTTATCAAATCTGGCTTCGTGTAAAATGATTGACGCCTTTGTCTGAAGACGTTGATACCGATGGTCTCTTAAGCTTCCTTAAGGACATCAAGTTCAGATACATCTAAAGAATATCAGCAATATTTTTAAAGGTATATATAAAAACTATAAATTTTTTTTAACATTATAAACAGATAATATTTATAACTTAAGCTTCAAATTTATTTGCTGTTTTTACTTGTTTAACTGCTCCATTTTTTTCCTTCAAATACTGTGCAAAGAATTGATGGCTTCTTTCATTCTTTTTCAGGCCAGGGCAAAATTCACTGGTATGAATAACATTTTTCTGTGGTTAATACGGTTCAATATATTGCGTAAGCTAAAAAGTATCTATTTTCCCTTAACAGTTTGGTGTATGTTTCTGCATATAAGCCAAATCACTCAACAGCCAGCCTCATTTTACTTGAACCAGAAATATAATACTGTAAAACAGTATTAAAAGGTTATACTTGTGACTGCAGTGGATTTGTATGAAACACAATAGCAAATTAACTCAACACACTGATAAAAATTGCATAACATGAATGTCAGTGTTTCTTGTCATGCAGTGATAGCCTCAGAACACTTCTCTTAGTTTATATGGATAACAGCAGCTGACGGCTGTGTTCCAGCATTCTACGTTTAAGGAACATTTTTCTCAGTTTGAGAAATGATTTTTTTGAAAGTAAAATGTATTTTGTTTACTGAAATCAGATAAAGTTTTCAGGTATTTTGTTCATAATTTTCTACTTACATATATTCACTTTTTTTTTTTTTTTTTTTTTTTTTTTTTTTTTTTTACTGGTTTCTTCCAGGAGCTCCACATAGGAATGTCAAAAACTGTGCTTGCAGAAATGAAAGTATCCTCATTATGCTAATTTAAGTTCCACTGATAGGCATGTTCTGTTTTATAAATTACATCCTCTTGTCAGAAGTCAAAATGTATTTGAATAACTTCATGGAAATTGTCACCAGGATTTAAAATTCTGTGCCTTATATGCCATTGTTAATTTAATCCATGGATTTGAAAATGGACATATATTTATTTTAAAATGTGTGAGTAGTTATTTTGTTGCAAATTTTATCTAAATGTGACTTAAATGCAAGTATAATTTTCATGCGTATTTTGATACAGTTTTGCATTTTAGAGATGTATTTTAATTTTCTAGTTTAATAAGATATGCTAAATAGCATTAGTTGCTGTATATTTTAGTGCCAACAAGTTTGTTTCTTACATACTCGGAATTTTCCTAAAGGGTAAAATAAATATACATGTTTTCACAAAATTATTAAAATATCAAAAATTAAAATGAAAAGGGGATTTGATTTATGAAAATTATTTCCTCTTCACCATGATAAAAAGCATTTTCAATTTGCATTTACATGTCATGTGCTAGAAAACAAATGCAGTCCCATTGAAATTGAGAATATTTACAAATATCTAAATATTGAACAAGGGTTTTTTGATGTGAACTAAAAAAACCTAATAGTTTAAACTTACTACTTAAACCATCAATAGAAATCTGAAAAAGAACTTCAGGCATACACTGACATGATCATTTTATTAGAGGAAAAAAGGTATTACATTTCCTTTTCAACCATTCCTGATAAAAGATCAGATTTCTTTTTTTTTTTTAAAGTGTGTCCTGTACAGAGCATTTGGGTTTTGTACTCATTTGATTTTACTTTTCAGAATGACCAGCACCGCTGTTAGAGTAATCTTTGATGTTACAAAAAGTGGAAAAATCAAAGTGAAGAGCTAAATCTGTTCATTTTTCAAACATATTAATCTTGTCAAGATAATACGTAGAAATCAATCCTTGAAATTTTTTCCAGAGTTCTTTCTCTTCTCTTTTATCCAAAATATGAAACCACTTAGGAGGATAAAGCGATGTCAATGACTTCAGAAAAAAAATCCTAAGTTATATTTTGGCTAAATGTATTTAAAAATGGCCCAAGTGGACTAAGTTTGCATGGTCAGAAATGATGTTTGTGTAACTATTGGCATTTGTCGTATGTGCTCAGCTCACATGTATGGCAGACCGAGAATTTCTTGTAAGGCTTTTTAAACAATTCAACTGAGTTTCAAACCCCTGACAGTAACAAATACAAATTGCACCAGCCCCCAAAAAAATTGTTGGGGCTAATTTTAATATTAATGAATTCTTTACAACCTCAGTTCAGCGGTTTCGATTAAGCTTTAATTAGTAGCCAGAGGGGGATCCAAAACAAAAATAAGGAGTTGAATTGCTAATTAAGTTAGTTTGATGAGGTAGAGTTTTAGTAAAAGACTGGTTGTTGTTAGCTGTGCAAGTTCTGACAAGCTAAAAATACTAAAGATTATCATTATTGTAACTAACATTCGACATTACCACCAGCTCTCTGCACAGAGTAGACAGTTCATTAGAGTCCCATGCTTTTGTCTGTCACCACTGGAATTAAAGCCTTGTTAATAAGAGAACAGTGAATGGGAACAAGAGTCTAAGACAAGCCCATGGAGCTTTAACTTTGATTGGTTATAAATTAACTAGTTATTACACCCAATTGAATACATCTATTCACTAACAATTCTTTTTTTTTTTGGTCATTCACTGAAGTTTCTACAAAGATCTTACTTATTAGAAACTGATGTTGCAAAAGAATTTGTTTCCTCTCTGTTGATGGTGAATGTGTTTTTTTCTTTATGTTCATGTTCTGACCAACTTCCAAAATTGCACAATTTCATAATGAATTTGAAATTTGAAAAGAGAACAAAAAACAAGGAAAACCTACCCACTTTTCCAAGATAGAATACACCTTCTCCTAGATCTCTGCCGATAATCATTGTATCTAAAGAACACATGACAATATTTTTAATTATTTGAACACTCTCAATAACAGGTTTTATTGGAAAAAAACTTGGATAATTATGATTTCAAAGCTGGAAATTAACTCGTTAGTAGAATTGGCTATTCCTAGTACAATTTGAATGCTCTGCTTGTACCCCAAAGACTACTAATTATCCTCCTGAAAGCTCTCTGGTGATGCGGATTCGCCCAGACTGCACATGAGGAATGTGAACTCTCTTTTTGAGGATTGTGGAGAATGTAATTTGATTTCTCCATACTCCAACGTTTTCTATAATTTGTATTTTATCCTTTTGCTTAAGGTTTCAAAGCCTACAAACCCAATAACTTAGGGATAAGAGAAGACAGAAAAATAAATGATATTGTTTCTGTGGTATTAAATATAAGCCTGGCTGTCGTAGCTGCATGGCGGTCGCGAATCGTAATCAGGTACTTTGACTTAACACTGTTTTGTTTTATAATAAGGTGGTTGCCATATGTTGGAAAACCTACCCGCCTGTATCTGAGGGGCTGCGTACCCCTGTCACAAATCCAAAAACTCATTTTATAATACCTTAAATCTACCCATTGTAATGTAGCTCCACAAGTGTAAATCCACATGAAACTTTGCTCATGAATGTGTCTGGAAGATTACGTATATTATCATTGAAAACTAAAGGGAAGCAGTGAATTAGAATGCAGTGGATCTAGTAAAAATAACTTTCAGTAAATCTTCTTTTAATGCATAGTTTACAATTTTCTTGTGCTCAGCATGAAACTGATTAAGATCCCCCTTCTAAAGAATATTTTCCCCCTCACATAGATGCATTGTTTAATATAGTTATGGCCCCCAATACTTGACAAATCAGAATTTCAATGCCGCAAATGTGATGCTTGTTTAACAGCAGCAGAGAGTATTAATAATTTATCTATTTGAATGTACAATAGGTTCCAACTATAGTATTTCACATGGTGCAGCAACTGAACTCACATTCTCTTAGTGGTGAAATCTTCAGTGTAAGCAAGTTGCTGATATCTGCTAGAGGAATTTAGAAATCAATGCACATGTTTAAATAGATCCATTAATTGTCACTTAAGAATTACAATTTAAATAATTAGATATTAGAAGTTAAAATGTAAACAAGTAATAACACAGTAAAACGAAAACTAGAGAAGCCTTTTCTTTAACTCAACGTTATTGGTTTCTAAAGATAAATTATCCTGTGGAAACCTATAAAATTAAGGATGAGAATTAATCTTCAGCATCTGATTGTGTAAAAATTTTCTCTTTAAGAAAATGTATACTGTAATCAGTTTGAGGCGAGGTATATGGGATAAAAAATAATCAGAACATTAAAACTCTTATTTAAATATCTAGCATATAATCTATGAATTGTTTATCTGAGATACCAAATTAATTTGTCCAGTGAGTCAAAGGCAACTTAAAATAGTAACAAACAGTAAAACAAACCTTCTATTAAAATGACTTTTAAAAAGGTGATGAAGGTCTCACCTTACCAATAAATTATTTTCTAGTTTTTATATAGACAAAATCTAGACAGAAACAGAAAGCACTGATTTTAAAAGAAGAAATGGATGTTATTTTATTATTTTTATTAAAAAATACAGTACCTCTAAAACCCTTAGTAGAGTTTCACTTTATTTTCTTGCCAATAGAATATTAAAGGATATTGCTTAAAGTAGGATTTCTTCTTTTGTTTCACAAGAATATCTCTGACTTCAGACATACAAAGTTGAACAAGGGGCATACCAGGAGAGATAGACTCTTGAGCTGGGATACAAAAAATATCTAAATTGTTATAATGCTACACGGTTATGAAATTTATTTTATTGATGCTTTTAATATTTTCTTTCATCTCATGAATTTCTTATTTTTATTTCACTCATGAATATAACTGATGAGATACACATCAAAATATCCACTCACTTAAAACAAATCAAATATGTGTCCTAAGGCAGCATCATGGAAACAGACAAGTGGGAGGGAATGGGCCTCCTCTATCCAGCAGGGCAGATAGCTTTCATTCTGCAGAACCAGATTTCCTTCTGCTTCTTATCTTTAGCTCTGGAACCCCATAAGGTAATCTGAGTTTTACCATATGTGAACTTGAGGAAGTAGATTACCTTGTATGTTAATGTGAACTACCCTCTAAGAATCAGATTGTTTTCCCATCGGCCACCTCCACTGCCACCTCTGAAAATGGCCACATTACTACCTCTGATGGTGCTTATGTCCACCCAGCTACCCAGAACTTCACAGTAAGATCTATTCTTAAAAGTAGAGAGATCTTTGAGAAAACAGAATGATAGAAACCCTTTACATTACATTTTACATGATCAGATAATACTTTCATGTCAATAAGTTTTTCAGGAATAGAGAAATTAAGAAAAATAAGTACATTTCTCTTTTCCACTTGTCATCTAGCTATATAATTCTAAACGAAGCAAATGTTCTCTATTGTGTGGATATAGCATTTTGAGGTTTCTAGAGATAGCAGGTATTTTTTGCTTTGATCCCAGAGAAAGAAACCTACATGAGATTTTTTAAATGTGTATAATGAAAATAATAGGGTTGCTTGTTGCCTAGCTTTAACACTTACCTAATCTATTCTTAAGTAAATACGACAGCTGTGGCATGGAAAAAGTGTCTGTTAAACACAGTCACCAGTTTTATAAAACTACCACAACTATTAGATGTTCAGCAAAGTGAGTGCTATAGGGATTTTGATAACTATACCCTGATTTTTTTTTAGAGATTTTTACATTCTTGTATCTTAAGGATTATTTGGTCTATAACTTTATAATAACATTAGCATTAAGCATTCTGGTGAAATTTCTGTTTACATGTGTTATTGTATTTTCTCTTCAAACCACAGGAAGAATGACACTAGCATTTCTTAAGTACTTACTGATGTCTAATTCTATGGTAAAACTTCTCAAAGGATTATCTAATGTCACCTTTAAATAAAGATTTTAGACAAACTCTGGGTCACATCTTAGGAAATATTCACAAGAAGGTTATAAACGCGACCAGCATCTCACTATGACCCCATAGCAAATCTCTCTCTGAACATTGCACTCCACTGCCACCTCTGGAAATGGTCACATTGTGGCCTCTGGTTGAGTTTATGTCCACCCGGCTACATAGAACTTCACAGCAAGATCTATTCTACACAGGAGAGGAGATAGCAAAAGGGATGCCCAGAAGGATACTTAGAGGTTGAAAGATTTATTTTGCAGTGTGGTGGCAAAAGTGGAAATCAGCCTTTCAAAAAGAATTTTCTTGCTATTTCGATATCAAAAGAAAGGAGATAAACAGTCAAGTCTCTGTCACCAGGGCCATGATGATTTTCTTCACTGTTGTAGACCACTGTCTGGTGAAGTGTCTGTCTGTCATACTACAGAGTTCATAAATAGTTGCGATGAATGAATAAATGAATAAGTGCCTCTCTGGAATAAAAGGCACCTGTTATACAAATTATATAACCACATACAAAGGAGCTCTGAAAATGCCCCCTCTCTGGAAATGGCCCAGGGAAAGATCGGTGTTTCAGGTGCCTGGAGCATCCAGAGAGGGACAAAGTCAGAAGCTGAGGCACCCAGGGTTCTGAGGGATGGTCGAGGAGCACCGCCTGGGAGAAAGGAGACTTGGCATAGCCACACGCTCCCTCTGTAGAGTAGGGATGCAACTTCAGAAAGGCCACAAGGCCCTCTGAGGACAGGGTGAGGTGTGAGGAAGGACACCTGGCTTTGATTGGCTTTGATTGAAAAACCCATTTGACTTGGGGCTCTGCCACCAGAAAGTCACATCTTCTTAGTCTCCTCAACTACACAATGGAGTTAAAGTTCATATTAATCTCAAAGCGAGGTTGAAAAGCCACTTGAGCAATAGGCGTGGAATCATTTGTTAAATGGCCATGGTCAATATAAATGATTCTTCCAAAGAACATTTACTGGGTGTTTTGGAGCCTGAGTTTCAAGCACCTTCTCAGACAGACACCTGAATTCCCTTCCCAGCGCTGCCTTTACTCTCTGGCTGGCCCCTAGCAAGTTAGCAAACCTCAGTTTCCTCATGGATTGAATAAGCGACATCCTAGTGCGTGCCTCCTGGACCTACTGTGAAGGTTCAGTCCGAGAACGTGTGTCCATGTCGGGCAGCCAGCTGGACAAATGGTGGCTGTGAAGCTGCACAGTGTGTGTACCGTGTACCAGGTGCTGTGGTGTGGGACGTGAGAATGTGCTTCCCAGATGAAACGACAGAGCCAAAGCCATCAGTTGGTGATAATCCCAGGCTACCACGACGACTCTGCACAAGAGCTAGGAGGCAAGGCTCCCTGTGAGTCCATGACATTCTTTCCTGTGTCCCTCCCTCGCTGGCCCTCATGGCATCAGCAGGACCTGTAGTCAGGGTCGTGGAGCTGGAGCAGCCTGGGTATGGAGCAGCCTGAGTGAGAGGGGCTTCTCCTTGCTGTTTATTTTGCCCTCTTCTCATCCCTGGGGCACACTTAAAACAAGCCATGGGCCTGGAGAAGGCCAGCGTCTTCCTGCTTCCTCCCTCAAATTTCTCTGGAACAACACAGGATTCAGAGAACTTGTCTTTTTCCCACAGAGTGGCGCTCACATAGAAAAAATCAGTGACATTTTCCTGTTCACTGAGAGCTCCTTAAGGAGTAGCTTTCACTTCTAGCCACACTGAATCTCTGCTTTGATGCTCACTTTGGGTGGCAAGTCCATTCAGGGCAACAGGGCAGTGTGCCCACGCATTTAGCCTCCAACAACCCCCCTCTATTAGGAGACCTTCTTACAGCCACTGTTTTTCCCTCCTCAAAGTGCATATAACAGGGAGGAGGGAGGAGGGAAGGGAGAGGAACTTGTCAGCAGCTCAACAATAATTCATGCAACCTCATAGACCTTTCTTCCGATCATTCAGAAGAAAGTGGGTGCTGGCAGATTATCACCAAGTCCTGGGACAAGCTGTGAGGAGAAGGGAAAAAAGAGGGAGGGAGCCCTGGAGAAATGAGGCTAGATATTCATCTAACACTTCCAGACACCGGTCAAAAAAGCCTTTCTCTTAGGTGAACTCCAGTTACTACACAAACACAACCATGATCAATGTCGTCCTTTTTCAAAGCTGCATGTAAAGCAATTATCTTCTAACCTCAAGTCAACTGACACCACACACTGTAAAATCATGTAAACAGCAGGTTAGAGAAATACTGGTATCTAAGGTGAGTTTTGTTGTCATTCTTTAACTGGCTCTATTCTGTAAACTGCTTAAGCTAATGCTCAGATTTTAGGAGATGCTAATATAGTAGTTTTCAAAGGATACATTAGACCTATATTCATCATGACCGCTATAAAGTCTATAATTTTTATTGGAAATGAGATAAACATATTATGTTTTGCTAAATTGAAATGATGATTACAATCAAATGAACTAAAAATAAATCTACTTTCTAGAAGTGGATTTTACAGTTTTGCATGGTTACTTGCAAACATTCTCATCATTTTGTGAAAACTTTTGCCTGGTGGGTTTGCAGAGCTAAGGGACTGAGGACAATGTCCAATCGCAGTTGGGCCCTCTTGATGGAGAAATTTGCTGCTATAGGAAGATGTGGGCACTGTAACGTGATCATGTTTCCATTCATCGTATATGCTGAATGAGTTATGCCATCCCTTGGCTTCCAGAAAGAAACGACCTGGGAAAGACAAAAGGATTGTTCCTTTCTCCTTCTGTACACACTATCAGATCCTGTTACTGAAAATTAAGGTCCAATACAATTCTTATTCAGAGATAATTAACCAACACCTTTGTGGCCAGGGAGATAATGGGGCTGAAAGGCAGGTTCTTAGCAGATCTGCCTGAGATGTGAAGGACCAGGCCTTGGATTTGCTGACTGAGGTCATAACTTTTGATGGAACATGAAATGTGGTGGACAAAATGCAGCTTACTTAACTGCTGTGATTTTTAAAGTAGGTAAAGTCAAATAAATTACATTGATTGTTCTCCCACAGTTACAAAAATCAAGAATATATCATTAGTAATAAACTATGACTTCACTAAAATGTTTCACATACCAGGATTAGAGAAGAATGTGTCAATAATTGGCAAAGGTTTGTCATTCATTAATTAACACTTGCATGAATACAAACTTGTTATCCTTAGGTATTATAGGTGAAAGATGACTATTAAAATAAGTCATACCATTTATGAATATTGTTTTGTGAATTTTTATAACTTAATAGTTTGATTCAAAAACTTTTCTTAAAAGTTTTTATTTCAAATAAGTGTTATTTGAGTGAAAGATAGTGGGATTTTAATAGTTAATGCCTGTAACAATCCCTTAGGAAGAAATTAGATAATTTTGTTTCTTATATAAAGCTACACTAATTTTAAATTTGCATTTACTTTCTTACCTGCCTTCAAACAAAACATGAATATTCGTCATTAAAATGGGTTATTCAGACTATTTTTCATCATAATTACCTTGGTGCACTAAAGTAAAATAGATCTCTGCAGGAGAAAATATCAATCACAGGAAAAATTGGTAAGTCAAATTCAGTTCATAAAACTCTAGTGCGGTTTTTTAAGTTTATCACAAGTGAACAGTTACATTAAAAAGTTAATAGAAACATCAACATAATTTTCCTGATAGTTACTTATAATATAATGCATCCTCAAAAATGGAGTTAAATTACACTTTTACTTTTTCATTTCTTCTAAAATAGTACCTTTTTTCAGGACAAACCTATGTTAAAGTAACAAGCTATTCTTCATTTGAAATGACTGGGCCAGGATTAAATGAAAGGGAGAAATGGCTGGCTACGTTTATCTACTTCTAGTTAGACATGACAAAATAGAGTGTGCTCACTCAGAGGTGAAATTTGATGTTAGCTTTATTCTCCAAAAAAGGCAAATAGAGAGCAAATAATTATGTGGTAAGATTTAAGTTACAAGTTTTCCTAAAGAGGTTATTTCTAAATTTCAGTTTGTTACTTCGTTTATGTGGAATTTGTCAAGGTGCCATATATGTTTGTGTTTAAAATCATCATTAGAATCATGATGGTACTACTCCAGTTGAAAATCGAAATACATGGCAAGTATACACGAATGTACTGAAGCATTTAACTTGGTGGAATTTTTCTAATGCAGCGTTGCTATGAAACACCCATATGATTTAATGTAAAGATACAAAATGTATGATGTTAAATCATGGCATGCATAAATTACTTATTCTAGGTAGTAGATTGTTTTTTAAAATAAATGTATATTTTGAAAAGAAATGACAAATAATGTATATTCAAGCCATAGAGATCCTTAAGTCATATTACTCATTTAGTGAGAAAAATTTAAACCATGTATGATGAAGAATACAAGCTAGGGTAAGAATATAGTTTTTATATATGCACACTAGTGCATTTGTGGAGAAATTCTCTCTGGCATATCTCAGGTTAGACTGACTTAATGCCCTCCTAACATCTTTTAAACATTACAGGAATTATGTATATGCATTTCTTACTCCGTTCTGTGCTGTTCTTTTAATTAATCAATTTTAAAAAGCATGCAGTTAAGGAATTGCTGAGCCATTCTTAACACAGAATTTACTTCTACTTTAGGAGAAATTTGCCATCACTGGGACATGAACTCTTTCAAAATTTTCTATTTTGTATTTGACATCCCAGATGCTTCCTACATGATAGTCAAATACTCTAGACTTTTCATATTATTTGGATTTCAAAATTCTATTTCTGTATCAAATTCTTGTCAAGGCACACACATATTCATAGGTCGTATTTTTTTTCTTTCCTTTTTGGAGAATTTAAACACAGATTAATGTAGGACTGATCATTTGATTTATGCCAGAAACATTTTCTTATGTGTTTAGTTTATTAAGAATAGATAATCAAATGAAGCTTTAGAAGTTGTCTTAAAATTTTTCATTGCTTTCCTTCCTTATTCATTTTTATCAGGTTTACCAAAAACGTTTGGTTAATGAGTTTATGTTTGAGAACATCTGTTACCATTTTTACGATTTTTAATTTTCTTTTTTTTTTTTTTTTTTTTTTGAGACAGTCTCGTTCTGTCACCAGGCTGGAGTGCAGTGGCACAATCTCGGCTCATTACAACCTCTACCTCCCGGGTTCAAGTGATTCTCCTGCCTCAGCCTCCTGAGTAGCTGGGACTACAGGCACCTGTCACCACGCCTAGCTAATTTTTGTATTTTTAGTAGAGAAGGGTTTCACTGTGTTAGCCAGGATGGTCTCGATCTCTTAACCTCGTGATCCACCCACCTTGGCTTCTCAAAGTGTTGAGATTACAGGCATGAGCCACCACTCCCAGCCCACAGTTCTTTAATTTTTATGAGTAAACAGTATATGTATATGTATATGTATATGTATATGTATATGTATATGTATATGTATATGTGTGTGTGTATATATATGGGGTACATGAGCTATTTTGACACAGGCATACAATGTATAATAATCACATCAGGGTAAATGGGGTATCCTTCAACTCATGCATTTATTATTTCTTAGTGTTATAAACATTCAAATTATACTCTTTCAGTTATTTTTAAATGAAAATCAATTATTATTGATTGTAGATACCCTGTTGTGCTATCGAGTACTAGATATTATTCATTCTTTTTAACCATATATTTGTGTCCATTAACCACCCCCACTCCCTGCATCCTTCTTCTCCATTACTCTTCTCAGCAGCTGGTAACCATCCTTCTACTCTCTAGTTCCATGAGTTCAATTGTTTTAATTTTTAGTTCCCACAAATGACTGAGAACATGCAACGCTTACTTATTTCACTTAAAATAATGTCCTCTCATTCCATTCTTGTTGTTGCAAATGACAGGATCTTATTCTTTACGGCAGAATAGTACTCCATTGTGTACATGTATCACATTTTATTTATCCATTCATCTGTTAATGGATACTTAAATTGATTCCAAATGTTAAGTACTGTGAATAGTGCTGCAATAAACATAGGAGTGCAGATATCCACATATTGACTTACTTTCTTTCGGGTACATACCTAGCAGTGGGATAGCTGAATCATATGGTAGCTCTATTTTGTTTTTTAAGGGACCTTCACACTGTTTTCCATAGTGACTGTACTAATTTGCATTCCCACTCACAATATGTAAGTGTTCTTTTTTCTCTACATCCTTGCAAGCACTCATTATTTCCTCTCTTTTGGATAAAGCCATTTAACTGGAGTGAGATAATAGCTCGCTGTAATTTTGATTTGCATTTCCCTGATGATCAGTGATGTTGAGCATTTCTTCATATACCTGTTTGTCATTTGCATGTCTTCATTTGGAAAATGCCTGTTCAGACTTTTGCCCATTTTTAAATCAGATGATTAGATTTATTTCCTATAGAGTTGTTTGAGCCCCTTATATAATGTGGTTCTTAACCTCTTGTCAGAGGGATAGTTTGCAAATATTTTCTCCCATTCTGTTATTAACATCATTTTATTATTATGTATAAAAATGAACTATCATATGTTGTACACTGTATATTCTATATAAACTATATTTCATGTATATATTATAAATAATATAAAAATATATAATCATCTGTATTCCAAAATAAAAGAATCTTTAGGGTTAACTTGGTAAAAAGGTATAAGGTAAATTTTAAGTTATATCATAACAAAATTTCATAATAGCCTTGAAGAATATTCTAGGAAATACAATTTGAAGGGAGTTTAAGTATTCAGGGCATTTAAATTTGTCAATTAAAAATATAAAATATATTGTATTAACAGTTATAAATATTGCTATGTTATTGTCACTGGTTAATGTAACTGTTAAAACTTCAGTTTGCAAGTAAATATGGATTACACATTTCTTGAAATTTTCACAATTTATTAATTTTTGTCATATTCTAGTGGATCTGCTGCCTAATTTGTGAAAGGTTACACAACTTTTGTGTGTGAAGAATATTGCAACTTTAAAAACAGCATGCAAAATTTTGTCACATTAGGATGCAAAAAGGTGAGTAATTTGTCCTAGAGAATAAGGTAGTGAAGCCATATATGATTATATTAATACTAATTTTATGTATTAACATTTTCAGCTAGATGTATGCTAAACTAATTCATCTTTTCATTGATAACTTATCAATTTATTACACAGCATTGAATAAATTGTTTATTAGTCAATGGTCCTAGTTTAGAAATATAGGTGGTCATAGTTTAGAAATGCAGGTTGAGCATCTCTTATCCGAAATTCTTGGGACCGGAAATGTTTTGGATTTTGGATTTTGGATTTTTTCTATTTTGGAATATTTGCATATACATAATGAATATCTTGGGGATGGAAGTCAAATTGAAACATGAAATTTGTTTTATATACACATTGTACACATAGCCTGAAGGTAATTTGATGCAATATTTTAACTAATTTTGTGCATGAAACAAAGTTTTGACTGCATTTTGATGATGACCTGTCATATGAAGTTAGGTGTGGAATTTTCCACTTGCAGCATCATGTTGATGCTGAAAATGTTTCAGATTTTGGAGCATTTCAGATTTTCAGATTAGGGAACGTCCAGCCTGTAAATACAAATTGGTGATAATTTTTTACCTAAATATCCATCGAAGTCAGTAAACTATGCAACTATAACTTGGAATGTTCTGGCAACAGTATCTGAGGTCTAAGTCATATCAAATAGATAAATATTTGATCTGAGGTCTAAGCCATATCAAATAAATAGATAAATAATTTGATTTTTTAAAATCTCAAATTTTAAATAGACTTTAAGAAATACCTAGTAGGCATTTTTCAGATTGCCATGAGTTCAAAGTGTCTAAACACATCAGCGTTTGAATGGCAGCATGAAATAAATGTTGATGTTGATATTCCTTGAGGTTTGGGGATGAGTATCATTATGCCCATATTGACTGTGATATGTATTTGACTTATATCTATGTGTGTGCACGTGTGTGTGTGTGTGTGTGTGTGTGTTTATAGTCAAATATATGTGATTTTTTTGGGCATCAAGATTTGTTATGCCAATTTACAGCCCTGGGTATTCATTGTACTGCTAAACCAGCCAGTATTTTAGATTATCCTGAGAACTACATCCAAGTCTGAAGGGTACTAAGAAGAGAGTAAAATTTTTTGGTCTACTCTCTTTACTTTGAGGATGAGGGTAAGGGAAATTTGCTAAACCTTTATTACTGAATCTATGTCCAAAAGAGTTAACAATATTATTTTAGCTTACTATGAGAATCAAAGTAAACAATGTATTTTTAGTGGGTTTTGTGTGCAAAATATTCTAAATTGCCATAGGTTAAACCATTCATGGGTATTTTTTTATAATTGAATATATCTAATTATTTTTTGTGCTATCTGTATTTTCAGGTTGTTCTATTTCTTAAGGTAGACTATTCCTTACTCTTACTAGAGCTACTTAAAACAATTGTTCTAAAATAGCTTCTTCAGTTTCTTTTTTGGATCATAGATCATTCGTCAGAAATCTTCAGGCAATGTCTATAGTGACTATTTCATGAAATATACAAAATAATCCTCTAGATCTTTTTTATTGGAAATATATTTATATTTACTATAAATCTAAATAAAATGTCAATATAAAATATGATTACCTACTAAATAAACCAAACAGAACCTAAAATAAAAGTAAATACTGTCCTAACAATAAACTTTTTTATAGATCATACACTTTCTATAATAAGGTTTTTGCTCAGAACACATTGAAAGCCCTGGTTTTTTTGGCTGTGGTTTTATATATTATCTGTAGCCTTCTCATGCTATAGTTACAGTGTATTTTTGACTCAGAAGAGAATCAGTTAGCCTGGTCATCACATTTATTTACCATGATTAAATGGCATTTCACTGTTTAAAATGAATTTAATTCACACTCAAATATACATTTGTTATCAATGAAAATGTTTTAAAGAATGTACAACTAAGTCTAAGAGAAATTGAGATGCCAGGATAAACAGACATGTTGGTACAATGGAAAGTTTAACAGTAACTTTAAGTAATTCTTCAGTATTTATTTAGAGATGGTATTGGCATTGCATGGGAAAGTTCTCCTCCTTTCCTCATCTCAGCACTGTTTGTCCACTTAGCAAAAGAAAGTTTCATGGTAAACAGAACCAGCCCTCCTTATATGACAGCTGGTGGCCATTTATTGGACCAGATCATGGATTCTGTGTCATGTCTACATCCTCCATTCAATCACAAGGGATTTATTCTTCCCAACTGGAACAAACATATGAGGGTTTCTGGTAAACACAATTTTCTCCATCCTGTTATATTTCCTGCAAAGTTTCAGTATCTCTTATGGTTTGTTCTCAAGTTGACACGTTCTTTGTGTAGCTATTTAGATATATGAATTCTGATGTTCTACACACAATTGATCATACTACTTTCTTTTTTATGGTCACAGTTTACACTTTCAAGAAGAGTTAACTTATGTTAACTCAGGGGTACTTAAGGAAATACTCAAAGCAGTGAATATGCCCTTCCTTCCTTTGGAAGTAGATGCCATTCTCTGCTCTTCCATGTTACCCATAGAGCAGCCTCGGAAGGAAATAAGATGAACTAGAAACTGACAGAGTTGACCTAAGGAACAATGACTTTGATTTAGTTAAGTAGCCAAGTAGATCTCAAAGATGTATCAGCTAAATGATCCGCTTCCTTCATGACTATGCATCTTTACTAAAATATATTTTTAAATGATAGTTTATATTATTACAGAAAAATGATGTGCCCCCAAAAATGTAACTTTTATGACAGCAGGCACATTGAAAGTCAATAATAATTTGTTGAATGAAGGCTAACGTGAGCTCAAAGGAATCTGGGTATAATTGGTCTGATCATAAGATTATGCTTTAAAGTGGATGGGTAAGAAGTAAAAATCTAACACATAATGTGCTTAGTCAGACAAATCTCTCTTTCAAAGTAAAGATAAAAAGAAAAAATTTGAGCGTGGTTTATGGGAAAAATACCTAACAAGCCATTAAACTATCAATTATCCTAATAAACAGTTGAAACAAGTATGACTATGAGTAAGTTATTTTTCTTACTAATATCAGAATATCATATTTGAAAAAGAATATGTTATAAAAGCTTAAAATCTCCTTCCCATTTTAAAACTTTATTCATTACATCCAATCAAAAATTACAGTCAAACCAAATTGTACTGCATCCTTCAAATTAATCACCGAAGTTTCTGATTATTTCATGAACTCCTATCTTGTCAATAACAAGTTTCTTAACATTAAATGTGGGTGCTTGTAAAATTGTTTTACAAATATTAATAAGATTAAATAAAAAATGAATCAAGAAACATAATTTGCTAGAATGTTCCTGATGTGCACAATCAAGTAGGAATACTTTGTAGCCTTTATACAGATGTTGTCTATTAGAAATAAATTATATAATCATGCTGCTAGATAGATAGGCAATAATGAATTAGATTGCCAAGATATGCAATTGGGTTCTTGGAATCCAAGTTTGATTGCCCTGAAAAAGTGCACAGAATAATTTGCCTTAATTGCTTTTATTTCATTTCTTGTCAAACCTAAGTTAGGGTGTTGCTTGAGTATAAGAAACTACTTATTTTTTGTAGGAAAATAGTCTCACCAATTTGGAGGTTGTACCAATCCTGCCTTGCAAGTTGTACCAATAAGAGTTTCAGTCCCAACCTCAAGACAAGCATGTACAAATTAGGAATCAAACATTACTTATTGGGACCAGTCAGTGGCTTCTTCATTTCTTACCCATTAGAGGCGAAACTAGGGTTTGAAAGTGTATCCATCTTTAAAGAACATAAGCACTCTAAATCTATCGTCTGATAAAGGGCATCTGGAAATGCTAAAGGGTGAAAACAGTTGTCCCCAATCTCCTGACTTAGGAAAAGATGTTGAAATTCTAAGTTCCATAATAAGAATCCATCACCCTTTAATTTGGCAGCAAAGATTCCTTTGCTGTGGGAGTTAGCAGATAGCTGAGAAATACTACAACTTCATTAACTAAATAAGCGTCAATAAATGTCATTTGAATCTATAATGTTAGAAATGAAATAACAGTGCTTGATATAGATTTGAAGTTAACTTGTTATATTCAAAACCAAGGATTTGCTAAAAAGGGTACTTTTTGCTACAAGCTCTAAACCTTTAATATCCAATACAAATATATTAGAGTAAACCAAGAAACTTTATAGAAAGAATAATGCTAAATAATGATTGAGGAAATGTACCTTTTAAATGAGTAGTTTCAATCAATTATCAATATTCTATTATAGATAAAATATATTCTCTTTCCTGAAGAGATGACAGAATTTTTACAATCAAGCTACAATGCAATCATTTTTGTGGTCAGTATGGACTTTAAACACATCACTCATCCAATACCTTTCTATCCCATTGTTCTTCTAAGACATTGACCATATGATGCTTTTCAAATTGTCAACATCTACAAGGTTGAGATCTGCCAAATAGCAAATGAACCTTTATAATTAAAGTTGACAAGCTGACAAGAAAAATGAGTGTAAACTTGCATATATATATAAATTTTTATGTCACATTGCCGTCTGTGCACTTGTTTGCTTTTTGTCAATAGCCGAAGGCTCGTTTCTCTGCACCAGAAGCATGTTATATTCCAAGGTCCTCAGACAGCTCCCCTTCGCCCTAGTGAGTCTGTTGATTAATTTTGGATACTCTTCTTAATTAACACCCCAAAGGAAGTCTAGATTATCTAGCCTATAGTCCATGAAAAACAAGTGAATCTGAAGAATAATAACCCAGGGAGACAAGCATGCACTCTTCAAATGATGTTGTAAGAACATTGAGTCTCTCTCAAGTCAAGATCGTGTCAGGCAATGCCTAGGGAAGATGTAGGCCTTTAATCAGGGCAAAAACAGAGATTCATGTTAGTCTAATTTAAGTTTCTTTTTGACAAGGAGAGGAGTGATAGATGCCCCTTGACAGATGAAACATGGCGCCTCAATGTAGCCATGGTTGCCATTGGCCTTGATTAGTAACTGGTCCCATTTTGACCTCCAGGCAGAAGAGTTAATGAATGAGAGAAAAGAGTGAAGTAATTAGAACAGTAAGATGAAGTATAAAACTAGTCAATTGTAGCCAAATCTGTGAAACCTAATAATGGAACCAAGAAACACTAAGCTCATGGCAGCTTTCATAAATATGTCTAAAGACTGGAATCCTTTATGTGTGAGGGTCACAATTAATCAACTCTGACAATACTAGTTTCACAAACAAATCTGAGTTCATGTTTTTAAATTACCTTTTCTAAGGAGCAATTTTATGAATTTTTTGTTAAACCAACTGTTGCGTCTATCAGAGATGCTAGGACCCACAGTCTTTTATTTTCTGGGCCATCAAAAACAAGTTAAAAAGAATCTATCATGACTTTTCTAGCAACAAAGCTAGAAAATCAAGCTGACCTAGACACCTAGTAAAAATCATCTCAAATAATTGTATCATAACTAAAATTTTCACTGACTACCATTGTAGACCACCTGATTTTGCATAGTGTAGTTAGGGAGCGTTTTTGAAGCTGAGTCATCTAATTGCTACTGTTGTGCTGGTTGAACTCAGCACTGAGAAGCTCCACATTTAGAAAAGCATATGCCATCCTATCTGTTCCTTTTCAAAAGAGAAAAAATATCTTCATGTTGATACTATATATTCCATTTTTACTCGTACTAACAAAATGCTGAAGTTGTTTTCTCCTCATCATTTGGATGTTTAAAACCTCTAACCTGCAAAAGTCTGTTAAGTAGTCTATTTTTTAACACTTTGCCATGATGAAATATGGATGCATTTTATTGCATTTCTTAATCTCAAATAAGAATGAACAGCCAGAACTTAAAGTCACTTTTAAGCATGTTACCATTTCAAGGCAGCAAATATTTTTTCATAAAAGAAGAAAAGTAATTGTAAACACAGTCATTCTTCAATTTGAAATACAAATGCCTACTTTTATTCAATCAGTCAGTTAGGCAGCAAGTAATTACTGAGTGCTTCCTGAATCAAATGCTACAAAAAGTATGATGCCTACGAAATGAATATAGCAGCTCACAAAATGGCTGCAAACTACCCCTGTTCCTGTATGTACACCTTGCAAGTTGATGTTGCCACCTTTCTCACAAAATGGTGCAGTCAGTGTATTTCTCCACCCCTTAAATCTAGGCTCAGCTATGTGACTTGCTTTGGCCAAGAGACCTTTAGAAAACATGAAGAAAACTGAGCCTTGAAAAGCACTTCAACATTAGTGCTTGAAAAGGGAAAGTCTGTAACACCAAAGTTTGGGTGATGACAGAGGAAAGAATCAAGCAAAACAGACTAATAAAATGAGCTGTCAATCATCCTGTTTTATTTTTAAAGATATTACACTAATATGAAAAATATCTGGTATAAATATGTGAATGCTATGACTTATCACTATAAAGAGAGGCAATTATTAACAAGCAATTATTGATAAACATACTAGAATACTAATCCAAGTTTTGAACTGCCTTTTAAGTATTCACCTATTAAGTGCGTACTTATACTCCCATATTACTACCAAAAGTTATTTTGAGACTATATTTGGTAATTTTGCGTATTCATTGAATAATCCATGCAGGGAAATGTATCACATTATTGAAGCTACTGGTTTCAACTGAAATGGTATATCCAAATTTATCTCTTGCTGGGCATGGTGGCTCATGCCTGTAATCCCAAGATTTTTGGAGGCTGAAGCAGGAGGATCACCTGAGGTCAGGAGTTTGATACCACCCTGGTCAATATGGTGAATCCCAGTTTCTACTAAAAATACAAAAAACTAGCTGGGTGTGGTGGTGCATGCCTGTAGTTGCCTGATTGAGTAACCCAACACATAACACACACGTGTGCACGTGCACACACACACATGCAGCAAGTGAGAGAGAGAGAACCATTTAACAATGACTGAAGATTAATTGGTCTCAGGAATTTAAAATAACTTCTGTACAGCCATTAGCTGTCTACTAAAATAACTGAACAGAGACATCAGTGGCCACAAATGACAAATAATACAGATTTTAAAGAATTAGTTCAGAAAACTTAATAAGCAAACAACTACAACAGGCCGGGCATGGTGACTCACGCCTACAATCCCAGCACTTTGGGAGGCTGAGGTGGGCAGATCACAAGATCAGGAGATAGAGAACATCTTAGCCAACCTGGTGAAACCCCATCTCTACTAAAAATAGAAAAATTAGCAGGACATGACGGCAGGTGCCTGTAGTCCCAGCTATTCTGGAGGTTGAGGCATGCTTGAGAAGTGCTTGAACCCAGGAGGCAGAGGTTGCAGTGAGCTCAGGTCGCACCACTCCAGCCTGGGTGACAAGAGCAAAACTCCGTGTAAATAAATATATAATTCAAAAACTACAACAAAACGAGCACTGGAGAGGGGAAAAAATCTGATTTTTAGAGTAACTACATTATATTATTTAAAATGTGTTAAAAAAACAAGAAAAGAAAAAAAGAAAAGAAATAAGAAAGTTTGGCACATAAAGCTATGGCACATATGCAGGGGAAAAAAATCAGTCAATAAAAACTCTTTGAGGAAGCCCAGATGTTGGAGTTCTGGTACAAATATTTTAAATCTGTTATTTAGAATATGTTCAAACAACTAAAAGAAACCATTTCTAAAGAACTAAAGAAAAGTATAAAAGCAATGTCTTATCATGTTAAAATATCAATGAAAATACATAAATTATTTATTCAAAAGAGCCAAATGGAAATTCTGGAATTGAAAAAGAAAATAACTGAAATAAATAAATCATGAGAAGAGCTCAATAGCAGATTTGAGCAGTCCAAAGGAAAAAAATAAGTGAACTTGAAATAGTTCAATGAGATTATCTAGTCTGAGAAACAGAAATATAAAAGAATAGAAAAATGAACAGAGCCTCAGAGACATGTATGACAAGTTTAATTGATCATTATATACAAGAACTCCTCTGTAAGAATATGAATGGGTTTCTCATCAGACATCATGAATACAAGAAGGCGGTGGGAAGATATATTCAAAGGCTGAAAGAAAAAGAGTATTAACCAAGAACACTGCAGCCAGAAAAACTGTCCTTCAATTATAAAAGATAAATTAAGACATTTCTAAATAAACAAAAACTGAGATAATTTGTTAGTTAGCAAGTATCCCTATGTTATATGATTCCATGTATAAAAATGCCCAGTATAAGAAAATTCATATATACAGAAATTCAATTGTTAGTTGTTTTGATGAGTGGAAGGGCTGCTAAGAAGTGGAAATGGAGTGTGGCTGCTAATGAGTATGGATATTTTTGCAGGGGGTAGGTGTGATAAATATAGCAAAAATTACTAAATTGTACACTTTAAAAGTGAATTTTATAGCATATGAATTATATCCAAATAAGACAATAAATAATATAAATGAAAGAAAAATAATAGAAATTAGGAAAGCCTTCAATGGATGCTCATTGACAGACATAAAGCAGTCAAAGAAATAATCAGTGAACTTGAAAGAAAGAAACCGAAACTTCTCAAACTGAAATACAAAAGGGAAAAAAAGAGTGAGAAACATTTTTAAAAACTAAAGAACAGGTCAATAATATACAATGATGTAGTATATACGTTTTTGGAATAGCAAAAGGAGAGGAAAAGAGAATAGATAGAAGAAACAGTTGAAATAGTAGTGACTAAAACTTTCCAAAATTAATGGCAAACTCCAAATCAGTTTCCAAAAGCTTAAATACATCAAGCAAGATAAAACAGGGAAAAAAATGCACACACACACAAACAAAAAATACCTTGCAGTATATAAGATCAATATACATAAGCCAACAAATTTTCCTAAATATAGCAATACGTAATTGGAATTTGAAATAGCAAAAATTACCGTTTGAAGTAGCACCCGAAAACTGAAATACTTAGGTAAAAATCTTACCTAACAAAATATGTGCAGGATCTGTATGTGGAAAATTATAAAACACTTATGAAAAAACTAAGGAGCTAAATAAATGGAAGAGATATTTCATGTTCATGGATTCAATTCTTTCTAAATTATCTACAATGGAATCTCAACCAAAATCGTAGCTTTTTTAAAATTTGACAACCTGAATTTATATGTATATGGAAACAGAAAGGTACCAGAATAGCCAACACAGCCTGAAGGAAAAGTAAAAAATTGTAGAAAAGAACTCATATAACCCAATTGCAAGACTTACTGTAAACTACAGTTATGGAGTAAGCATGGTACTGGCAAAAGAAGAGATACATAGGTAAATGGAAAAGAGCCAGAAATAGACCAACACAGACACAGCCAACTTATTTCTGACACACGATGCTGGAATAATCGGACATTCATGTGAAATGACACTGACATAATTCGTTACCCAAAATGAACCCAAAATGGATCATAGACCTAAGTGTAAATAAAACACAAAACTATAAAACTACCAGAAGATAACACAGGAGAAACTGAAACCTTGGGCTTCGTGATAAGTTTTGGCTACAAAATCAACAATTCTTGAAGGAAAAAAATAAATTTAACTTTATTAAAAGAAAAAAATTCTGTGAAAGACACTGTTAAGGGGCCACATTTCTAATAAAGGACTCATATCCAGAATATATAAGGAACTCTCAAAACTCAACAGTAAGAAAATAACTCAATTAAAAAATGGGGAAAATATCTGAACAGATAAATCATCAGAGAAGATACAGAGATAGCAAATGAACATATGCAAAGATGTTTGCATCACTTGTCACTAGGGAAATACAAATTTAAACATCAATGGGATACTACTAAACGCTAGAATGGAGAGGGGTTTAACTAGATGAAGCACATGGGGTTATTTTAGGGCTGTGCACTATTTCGTACATTACCATAGTAATGAATACATGATATATCCCTTCATCAAAGCTCATAGACTTTTGCAACACAAATATTAAGATTATGTATAGAATGTTTATATATATATAAGGTTTACGTATATAATGTTTGTGTGTGTGTGTGTATAAAGTTAACTGATGCAAGGATTGATGCAGACTGTGACAAAAGAATCTAACTGTATTTAAATACATGTCATAATTCACCATGGAATAGGAAAAAAGAGGTGCAGGCCCAATTAACTTAGGAAATGATTAGAAACTCTAAGACTAAAGGAAAAGACCAGTACATAAGCACTATACTGTAGTTAATAAAGTGTATCTCACAGAGGTCAGGCTAATTCTGAAACTGCTGTACATCTATACAGGATTGGACAAATACGTAAACGGATGGCTGATGATGGGAGGCAGGCTTCTCACTGTTGGAGTGGGGAGCTACAGTTAAAGGGGGAAGGCCAGAAAGTGCCATGTGGTACTCAGTGAGAGTCAGAGAGATCAGTATAAACTCCCACTTAGTATTACAGAAATACTATGGCTAGAGAAATACGCGCACAAATGCATTAGAATAAATATTTTTTTTCCTAGTGCTGTCCACTGAGATGGTCTAGAATCAATTACACTGCAGTAACAAGGAACAAACCCAGCTCTCACATTGTGGTTTTTAATGCTATTTCCCAATAAAAGTAACCAGGGGTCCCTGGAGAAATGGCTAATTCTAGGACTGGATTGTGGAATATGAAAAATGAGCCTGGAATATGTGTAGTGTAAGAAAGTAAGAAAGTGCTTAAAAAAGAATGAGGTTACGTCAAAGGGACTGTGGAGCCAAACTGACAGAGCTCTCAAGGGCCAAATTTGGAAAAATTTGAGCAACCAAAGAAATAATCCAATATTGGATTTAAATCAAACATAAAACAAATAGCCCCAATTTCATACTGATATTAATAAATAATTGAATAAGTCAATTAACAGGAAAGAAAAAACATTTCCATATGGAAGAACTGCAAAAAATATTGTAGATACTCCCCACTAAATGAGGTGAGAAATAATACTCCGTCCTTAATTGCAGGTCTTGCTGACCTGCTTTCCTGGTCAGTACAGAACAAACAGAAAAAAGTTAATTTTGCGGTGGAGAAATTTGGCAAGCACTGCCTCAGCTAGGTGGTGGAGGTTTACCTAATCAGTGATACGTCTTGTTGATAGCATGTCCACTTTGTATAATGTACTGTGATCCTTCTCCAAAACTCATAACCCCAGTCTAACAATGAGAAAAATATCATACAAACTCAAACTGAAGAACATTCTACAAAATAGCTGACCAGTACTCCTTAACACTGTCAAGGTCATCATCAATAACAAGGAAAATCTGAAAACCTGTCACCACCCAGAAGGAAGCTGTGGAGACATGATGACTAAATGTAATGCCATATCCTGGATGGGAGCCTGGAACAGAAGAAGGACATTCGAGAAACTAATGAAATCTGAATAAAGTATGGAATTTACCTAATTATAGCGTATCAATATTGGTTCATTAGCTGCGACAAATGTACACATTTGGGGAAAAAAATTAGTTTTGCCTGTGAAAAAAGAGAGGTTTTCACAAAGGAGGTGACATTTGACCGGAGTATTGAACAGGAGGACTTCACCTAGTAGGCAAGTATCAGAAGAAACCCACAGGAGATGGAATAAGATAAGCAAAGACTGGGAGGCAGCGGGAAAGAAACTGTGTCTTTGGGAAACGGAGAGTAGTTTGGTTTGGCTGAGATGTGTGGTGCATAATAAGGAGTTAGAGGAGAAAGGAAAGGTGGATTGGAAGAAGAACCCAAGAGAAAGAGAAGTCACATATTAAACACTCAGGCTTTATACTTGCTCCTGGAGGTAGTGGATGTACATGTTGATTTTAAGCAAGGAAGTAAAACTCTATTTTCAGCCAAGCAAAACTGGCAGGTAGGAAATTTCTAAGTAGACAATGATTATTCTGCTAGATTCTCACTCTTCTTTCACCTCATTCTCATTCTTTTATTTCCACTTTCCCACAGTAGCCCAGTAGTGATCCTCATCCCATGCCGGCAAATCCGTCCCCGACACCTGCTAGAAGAGGCAAGATTCCCTATTATCTTTTTCACATTTTTTCACCAGAATTACCTATTTTGTGTTCCTTTCTCAAGATATCCATACTTAGTAAGGAAACGAATTAATGAAATAAACAAATTCAACATAAAAGTATTCATTGAATACCTAGAATATGCCTTACAGATAAGCCAATACTGAGAGAGAAGGTTGTTCTGTACATCAGTAATAAAAATATCATGCTTCCAAAGCATATCTCATTTAACACATTTTAAAACGGATTTTGTATTCCCATTTCATAGGTGAAAAAGTAGAAATTAGACAAGTTCAGGGATTTTCCCGTGATGGCAGAGCCAGATATGGAAGTTCCTTGATGTAAAATCTGATTCCTGAGTACAAATCTTGTGTTTACTCAAAAAGATGCCACGGCCAGGTGCGGTGGCTCACACCTGTAATCCCAGCACTTTGTGAGGCCAAGGCAGGAGAATCATGAGGTCAGGAGTTCGAGACTAGCCTGGCCAACATGGTGAAACCCCATCTCTACTAAAAAAACAAAAATGTATCTGGACATAGTGGCGGGTACCTGTAATCCCATCTACTCATGAGGCTGAGGCAGGAGAATTGCTTGAACTCAGGAGGCGGAGGTTGCAGTGAGCCAAGATCATGCCACTGCACCCCAGCCTGGGCGACAGAGTGAGACTCCGTCTCAGAAAAGAAAAGAAAAGAAAAGAAAAGAAAAGAAAAAAAAAGAAAGAGAAAAGCCACGACTGAAAAGTTAATTACAGGTTAAATTAATGTTGAAAATGAAAGGCAGCTAACCCTGCAAATGCATAGGAGAAATCTCTCAGAAAGATATTTAAACCAATGCATTATGGTCCTGTTAAGAAATAGTATATGAATAAAATGATCTATGCCTTAAGTATGTGTGGAAAAGGAAGAGGGAGGAGGAAAAGGGGAAGGGAAAAAAAGAAATGGAAGGTCATGAAATTTTAGCATGTTGTCATTTATTTGGAAGCAAACTGCCCATATTTAAAGTGTACAATTGGTGAGTTTTAGCATGTACCTCTACCCATTAAACCATTACTACATTCAAGATAGTCATTACATCTCTCACCAAAAGTTTCTTTGTGACTCCTGGTGCCTACCTATCCCTCCTCCCCAGGATACCACAGACCTGCTTTCTGTCACCACAGATTGAACTGCAATTTCTAGAATTTTTAAATAAGTGAAATCCTACATTGTGCACATTTTTGTCCGACTTCTTCCACATAGCATGATTATTTTGAGATCCATCCAGGTTGTATGCATCAATAGTTCACTTTTTTTAACTTCTGAGTAGTAGTCAAGCACTATATGTATAGACATATGACAATTTGCTTATGCATTTGTCTGTTGATACACAATTGGGTTGTTTACAGTTTTTCTATATTGCAAATAAAGCTATTATTTATAAATGTTCTTTATAAAGGATACTCATGTATAAGTCTTCAAGTAGACATATGCTTTTATTTCTCCCAGGAATGGAATGGCTTAATCATACGGTAAAAATATTGCTCATATGGTCTATCAATAAGCACATACTTTATAAGAAACTGTAATCCAGTTTTTTAATGATTATACCCCTTTTTATTCCTATCAGCAGTATATATGAGAATCCCAGTTCCTCCATATCCTGGTGAACACTTTCTATGATTAATCTTTTTAATCTTAGGTATTCTAATAGAATGTGTAATGGGATCTCCTTGTGGTTATAATTTGCATTTCCCTAAGGAATAATGATGTTGAGCAGCTTTTCATTTGCTTTTATACCATCCATACACCTTTAGGGAAGTATCTATTCAATATTTTTCCCCCTTTCAAAAACCGGGCTGTTACAGAGTCATAAAAGGTCTTTACATTTTCCAGATAAAATTCCTTGCTATATTCTACGTATTTTGCAAATATTTTCTCCCAGTCTGTAACTTTCCTTTTATTTTGGTGAGTCCCATGTTAAGACTTATTTTTATATTTCAGCTTCTTGAATCATATTTAAGAAATCTTTGCTAATCTCAAAATCACTAAGATTTTTACCTTTATTATCTTCTAGGGGTTTTATAAATTTAGCTTTTACATTAAAGTATATCATAAATCTAGAGTTAATTTCCATATGTGGCATTCAATCCCGCAAAATTTTCATTTATTTTTTAATTATAAAAATTTCTTTTTAATTTTCATTTTATAGCTCTTTCAGATTTTTTTAAAATTATCCCTAAGTATTTAATGTATTTTCATGCTATTGGTGGTGGTATTAAAAATTTTTTAACATTTCACCTTGAAATAATTGTAGGCTCACATAAAGTTGGAAGAAATAATACAAACGACCTCATAACTTCTTGCAAAACCATAATACAGTATCACAACCAGAAGGTTGATATTGATAAATTTAGGATACAGAATAATTCCATCATCACAAAGCTTATTCTTCTTGTTCTCATACAGCCACAGCTACTGCTCTACCTTATTGCCTCGCCATTCCCCAGCAACCATCTCCATTTTATATTTTGATCATTTCAAGAATGTTATGTAAATGGAATTATATAGTATGTAACTTTGTGGGACTGCCATTTTTTCTCTCAGCATAATTTTCTGGAGCTATATTTGGTTGTTGCATGTATCAGTTTTACTACCGAGTGTGCCATGGTATAGATGTACCACAGTTTGTTTAACCATTTACCCACTGAACGACATCTGTGCTCTTTCTATTCCTTTGCTTTAAAAATAAAGCAATCATAAATATAAATGGACATGTTTTGGGGTGAACACAACTTTTCATTTCTCTGGCATAAATTGTCAAATGTGCAATTATAGGGCTTTTTGGTAGTTGTGTGCTTACATTTATAAGAAATTGCCAAATATTTTCCATAGTTGCTGCATCATTAAACTCTTACTGACAATTGTCTAGTTTCTCTACCTACTTCAAGCCATTTGGTGATGTCTGTATGTATTTTATGTTAGCTATTCTGATAGGTATGTAACGATATCTCACTGTGATTTTAATTGGTATTTCTCTAATGGCTAATCATGTTACATATTAATGTTTTTTCAGGCTTTTTGCCCATTTTCTAATTCAATTTATCCATATGGCCTTTATGGATATTGATTTTACTGTCCAGCCTTTGACTCGCCCTAGACCTAAGATATTTTATCTGCTTTTATCGAAAACTTTTATGATTTTATGATTTATGTTAAAATATTTGGTACATTTTGAGTCAATTTTGATATAAAGTATGAGATTTAGAGTGAGGTTTCTTTCTTTAAAAACTATGAATGTCTAACTTTCCAATGGCATTTATTGAATGACTATTCTAACTTCATTGAATTATTTTGGTGCCTTAATTAAAAAATTAGTGAGAAATATGTAATGGGTCTATTTCTGGGCTATAAATGCTGTTTATTTGACATACATGTCTATCTTTTCACTAATACCACATAGTCTTGATTACTGTGATATATAATATCTTAAAATTAAGTAAACTGATGCCTCATACTTTTTCTTTTTTCAAAATTGATTTAGCTAGTCTAGTTCCTTTGCTTTTCAATGTTTTAAAACTCATACTGTTTTCAGATTAATCTTGTAAAAATGTACAAAGAAGTTTTCTGGGTTATTGATAAGAATTGCATTACACATGCATATCAATTTAGAAAAAATTGACTTTTTTTTTCCTATGCTGAGTTTTGTAATCCATTAATATAGTATGTCTCTATTTATTTAGATCTGATTGATTTCATAAATCTTTTCTACTTTTTAGCACTGACTTCCGCAACATATTCTATCAGATTTACCCCAAAGTATTTCATTTTCTGCTGAGAAATTTTAAATATTTTTAGTTTTAGTGTCCTCATGATCTTTAAAGTATATAGATATACTACTCATTTTTGCATATTTACTTAACAACTTTCAAACTTGCTGGACTCAGTTTATTTGCTACGAGCAACTGTGTGTGTCTGTGTGACAGTGTGTGTGTGTGTGTGTGTGCATGTGTGTGTCTGTGTACATGTATGTAGATTTCTTGGAAATTTCTACATAGACAATTGCGTCATCTGCAAATAAGAATAGTCTTATCTCTCTGTTTCCAACATGTATATCTTTATTTTTTTTCTCGCCTTATTTCACTGGTCAGGACTTCCAGTCCTATGTTGAATGAGAGCGTTTAGAGCGGGTGTCCTTGCTTTGTTCCTGGGAAGGGGAGTAAGTATCATGTTAGCTGTAGGTTTTTTGTAGATGATTTTTAACAAGTTGAAGAAAGACATCAATATTCTTACTCTTCTGAATTTTTTTATTATAAGTGGGTGATAAACTTTGTCAAATGACTTCTCTGCCTTAATTTTTATAATTATGTGGGGTTTTTTTGAAGTATGTTATTATCATTGATTACGTTGACTGATTGAAACCAGTCTTTCATTACTGGAATAAACTCTGCTTAGTCATGATATATAATTCTATTTATTACTGAATTCTATTTGCCAATATTTTGTTAAGGATTTTTACATATATATTCTTGAGAGATTTTTGATCCACGTTTTTTTTTACTTTGGTTTTGGTAGCAGGGTAATACTAGCCTCATGAAATGAACTGAGAGGTATTCTCTTTTCTTAAGTTTTCTGGAAGAGATTGTATAGAATTGGTGTTAATTCCTAAAATGTATGATAGAATTTCCCAGTAAAACAATTTGGCAGTGGAGATTTCTTTTTAAGAAGGTTTCTAACTACGAATTCAATGTCCTCCCTAGTTCTAGGATTATTCAAATTGTCTAGTTCATGTTGGATGAGTTGTGGTGGTCTGTGCCTCTTGAGAAATTCATCCATTTCATCTAACAAGCTTATTTAACTCGCGGCCCACAGGCTGAATGCGGCCCAGGAAGGCTTTGAATGCAACCCAACCACATTTGTAAATTTTCTTAAAACATTATTAGTTTTTTTACAATTTTTTTTTTAAGTTCATCAGCTATCGCTAGTGTTAGTGTGTTTTATGTGTGGTCCAAGATCATTCTTCTTTCAATGTGGCTCAGGGAAGCCAAAAGACTGGACACCCATGATCTAAGTAATGAAATATATATGCCAAGAATGTTTTCATAGTACAGTTATATGTGCTGCATACTGATGCTTTAATCAGTTACAAACCACATGCATGAGAACTGTCCCAGAATATTATAATAAAGCTGAAAAATGTCTACTATTTAGTGATGTCGTAGCCGTCATACCATCCTAGTGCAATGCATTACTCATGTATTTGTGGTGATGCTCGAGTAAAGAAATCTACTGCGCTGCCAGTCATATAAAAGTCTAACACATACAGTTGTGTATAGTACATAATACTTGACAATAAATGATAATTATAACAAGTAATAATAAATGACTAGGTTAGTGATTTCTGTATTTACCATACTATTTTTTTTTTGTTATTTTAGAGTATACTCCTATTTATTTGCAAAAAATGCTAAGTGTAAAACAGGCAGCTTCTTCAGGAGGTATTCCTGAAAAAGGCACTGTTATCATAGGAGATGACAGTTCCGCGGGTGATATCGCCCCTGAAGACCCTCTAATGGGACAAGATGTGGAGGTGGAAGACAGTGATATTGAGGATCTTGACCTTGTGTAGGCCTAGGCTAATGTGTATGCTTGCGTCGTACTTCTTAAGTTTCCAAACAAAAACACTGAAATAGACAAAAGCTTATAGTACAAGGATATAAAGAAAGAAAATATTTTTGCACAGCTGTACAAAGCGTATTTTAAGCTAAGTCTTTTTACAAAACAGTCAAAAAGTTTTTGAAATTTTTGAAGTTTATGAAGTATAAAAGTTACAGTAAGCCAAGGTTCATTTATTATTGAAAAAGAAAAATTTTCTTTTTATAAATTTAATGTAGCCTAAGTGTACTGTTCAGTATTATAAACTCTACAGCAGTGTACGGTAATGTCCTAGGCCTTCACTTTCTCTATGTTTTTTATTATACATCCATACCTATGACAAAGTTTAATTTATGAATTAGACACAGATTAACAAAAACAGCTAGCCCTAAAATAGAACAATTATTACAATCTACTGTCATAAAAGTCATATGAGTGTGGTTTCTCTCTGTCTCTCTCTCAGAATATCTTATTGTACTGTACTGAGGATAACTGACACTGTGGATGGTGAAACTGCAAATAAGTGGGGACTACTGTATTCATTTAGGGTCGTCAGGTTTTCTTGGTGGACTGACTTTTATCAGTAAGTAATGCCTCGTTCAGTCTCTTGTATTTTCTTTGCTCTGAAGTTTACTTTCTCTGACATTGATGTAAACGCTTTTTAAAGAATTAATGTTTCTGTCCTTTTACTTTCAATCTATCTATATCATTATATTCTAACTGAATGTCTTATAGACAGCATATAATTAACTTGTTTCAATTTACTCTGCCAAATTATTTGAATTGATATAATTAGATCATTTACACTTAATGTGATTGTTCATATGTTTTTTGTTTTTTTTTTTTTTTTTTAATTTATTTATTATTAAACTTCAAGTTGTAGGGTACATGTGCACAACGTGCAGGTTTGCTACATATGTATACTTGTGCCATGTTGGTGTGCTGCACCCATCAACTCGTCATTTACATCAGGTATAACTCCCAATGCAATCCCTCCCCCCTCCCCCCTCCCCATGATAGGCCCCGGTGTGTGATGTTCCCCTTCCCGAGTCCAAGTGATCTCATTGTTCAGTTCCCACCTACGAGTGAGAACATGCGGTGTTTGGTTTTCTGTTCTTGTGATAGTTTGCTAAGAATAATGGTTTCCAGCTGCATCCATGTCCCTACAAAGGACACAAACTCATCCTTTTTTATGGCTGCATAGTATTCCATGGTGTATATGTGCCACATTTTCTTAATCCAATCTGTCACTGATGGACATTTGGGTTGATTCCAAGTCTTTGCTATTGTGAATAGAGCTGCAATAAACATACGTGTGCATGTGTCCTTATAGCAGCATAATTTATAATCCTTTGGGTATATACCCAGTAATGGGATGGCTGGGTCATATGGTACATCTAGTTCTAGATCCTTGAGGAATCGCCATACTGTTTTCCATAATGGTTGGACTAGTTTACACTCCCACCAACAGTGTAAAAGTGTTCCTATTTCTCCACATCCTCTCCAGCACCTGTTGTTTCCTGACTTTTGAATGATCGCCATTCTAACTGGTGTGAGATGGTATCTCATTGTGGTTTTGATTTGCATTTCTCTGATGGCCAGTGATGATGAGCATTTTTTCATGTGTCTGTTGGCTGTATGAATGTCTTCTTTTGAGAAATGTCTGTTCATATCCTTTGCCCACTTTTGGATGGGGTTGTTTGTTTTTTTCTTGTAAATTTGTTTGAGTTCTTTGTACGTTCTGGATATTAGCCCTTTGTCAGATGAGTAGATTGCAAAAATTTTCTCCCATTCTGTAGGTTGCCTGCTCACTCTGATGGTAGTTTCTTTTGCTGTGCAGAAGCTCTTTAGTTTGATGAGATCCCATTTGTCAATTTTGGCTTTTGCTGCCGTTGCTTTTGGTGTTTTAGACATGAAGTCTTTGCCCATGCCTATGTCCTGAATGGTACTACCTAGGTTTTCCTCTAGGATTTTTATGGTATTAGGTCTAACATTTAAGTCTCTAATCCATCTTGAATTAATTTTCGTATAAGGAGTAAGGAAAGGATCCAGTTTCAGCTTTCTACTTATGGCTAGCCAGTTTTCCCAGCACCATTTATTAAATAGGGAATCCTTTCCCCATTTCTTGTTTCTCTCAGGTTTGTCAAAGATCAGATGGCTGTAGATGTGTGGTATTATTTCTGAGGACTCTGTTCTGTTCCATTGGTCTATATCTCTGTTTTGGTACCAGTACCATGCTGTTTTGGTTACTGTAGCCTTGTAGTATAGTTTGAAGTCAGGTAGCGTGATGCCTCCAGCTTTGTTCTTTTGACTTAGGATTGTCTTGGAGATGCGGGCTCTTTTTTGGTTCCATATGAACTTTAAAGCAGTTTTTTCCAATTCTGTGAAGAAGCTCATTGGTAGCTTGATGGGGATGGCATTGAATCTATAAATTACCTTGGGCAGTATGGCCATTTTCACGATATTGATTCTTCCTATCCATGAGCATGGTATGTTCTTCCATTTGTTTGTGTCCTCTTTGATTTCACTGAGCAGTGGTTTGTAGTTCTCCTTGAAGAGGTCCTTTACATCCCTTGTAAGTTGGATTCCTAGGTATTTTATTCTCTTTGAAGCAATTGTGAATGGAAGTTCATTCCTGATTTGGCTCTCTGTTTGACTGTCACTGGTGTATAAGAATGCTTGTGATTTTTGCACATTAATTTTGTATCCTGAGACTTTGCTGAAGTTGCTGATCAGCTTAAGGAGATTTTGGGCTGAGACAATGGGGTTTTCTAAATATACAATCATGTCGTCTGCAAACAGGGACAATTTGACTTCTTCTTTTCCTAACTGAATCCCCTTGATTTCTTTCTCTTGCCTGATTGCCCTAGCCAGAACTTCCAACACTATGTTGAATAGGAGTGGTGAGAGAGGGCATCCCTGTCTTGTGCCAGTTTTCAAAGGGAATTTTTCCAGTTTTTACCCATTCAGTATGATATTGGCTGTGGGTTTGTCATAAATAGCTCTTATGATTTTGAGGTACGTTCCATCAATACCGAATTTATTGAGCGTTTTTAGCATGAAGGGCTGTTGAATTTTGTCAAAAGCCTTTTCTGCATCTATTGAGATAATGATGTGGTTCTTGTCTTTGGTTCTGTTTATATGCTGGATTATGTTTATTGATTTGCGAATGTTGAACCAGCCTTGCATCCCAGGGATGAAGCCCACTTGATCATGGTGGATAAGCTTTTTGATGTGCTGCTGAATCCGGTTTGCCAGTATTTTATTGAGGATTTTTGCATCGATGTTCATCAGGGATATTGGTCTAAAATTCTCTTTTTTTGTTGTGTCTCTGCCAGGCTTTGGTATCAGGATGATGTTGGCCTCATAAAATGAGTTAGGGAGGATTCCCTCTTTTTCTATTGATTGGAATAGTTTCAGAAGGAATGGTACCAGCTCCTCCTTGTACCTCTGGTAGAATTCAGCTGTGAATCCATCTGGTCCTGGACTTTTTTTGGTTGGTAGGCTATTAATTATTGCCTCAATTTCAGAGCCTACTATTGGTCTATTCAGGGATTCAACTTCTTCCTGGTTTAGTCTTGGAAGAGTGTAAGTGTCCAGGAAATTATCCATTTCTTCTAGATTTTCCAGTTTATTTGCGTAGAGGTGTTTATAGTATTCCCTGATGGTAGTTTGTATTTCTGTGGGGTCGGTGGTGATATCCCCTTTATCATTTTTAATTGCGTCAATTTGATTCTTCTCTCTTTTCTTCTTTATTAGTCTTGCTAGTGGTCTGTCAATTTTGTTGATCTTTTCAAAAAACCAACTCCTGGATTCATTGATTTTTTGGAGGGTTTTTTGTGTCTCTATCTCCTTCAGTTCTGCTCTGATCTTAGTTATTTCTTGCCTTCTGCTAGCTTTCGAATGTGTTTGCTCTTGCTTCTCTAGTTCTTTTAATTGCGATGTTAGAGTGTCAATTTTAGATCTTTCCTGCTTTCTCTTGTGGGCATTTAGTGCTATAAATTTCCCTCTACACACTGCTTTAAATGTGTCCCAGAGATTCTGGTATGTTGTATCTTTGTTCTCATTGGTTTCAAAGAACATCTTTATTTCTGCCTTCATTTCGTTATGTACCCAGTAGTCATTCAGGAGCAGGTTGTTCAGTTTCCATGTAGTTGAGCGGTTTTGATTGAGTTTCTTAGTCCTGAGTTCTAATTTGATTGCACTGTGGTCTGAGAGACAGTTTGTTATAATTTCTGTTCTTGTACATTTGCTGAGGAGTGCTTTACTTCCAATTACGTGGTCAATTTTGGAGTAAGTACGATGTGGTGCTGAGAAGAATGTATATTCTGTTGATTTGGGGTGGAGAGTTCTATAGATGTCTATTAGGTCTGCTTGCTGCAGAGATGAGTTCAATTCCTGGATATCCTTGTTAACTTTCTGTCTCGTTGATCTGTCTAATGTTGACAGTGGAGTGTTGAAGTCTCCCATTATTATTGTATGGGAGTCTAAGTCTCTTTGTAAGTCTCTAAGGACTTGCTTTATGAATCTGGGTGCTCCTGTATTGGGTGCATATATATTTAGGATAGTTAGCTCTTCCTGTTGAATTGATCCCTTTACCATTATGTAATGGCCTTCTTTGTCTCTTTTGATCTTTGATGGTTTAAAGTCTGTTTTATCAGAGACTAGTATTGCAACCCCTGCTTTTTTGTGTTCTCCATTTGCTTGGTAAATCTTCCTCCATCCCTTTATTTTGAGCCTATGTATGTCTCTGCGTGTGAGATGGGTCTCCTGAATACAGCAGACTGATGGATCTTGACTCTTTATCCAGTTTGCCAGTCTGTGTCTTTTAATTGGAGCATTTAGTCCATTTACATTTAAGGTTAAGATTGTTATGTGTGAACTTGATCCTGCCATTATGATATTAACTGGTTATTTTGCTCGTTAGTTGATGCAGTTTCTTCCTAGCCTTGATGGTCTTTACATTTTGGCATGTTTTTGCAATGGCTGGTACCGGTTGTTCCTTTCCATGTTTAGTGCTTCCTTCAGGGTCTCTTGTAAGGCAGGCCTAGTGGTGACAAAATCTCTAAGCATTTGCTTATCTGTAAAGGATTTTATTTCTCCTTCACTTATGAAACTTAGTTTGGCTGGATATAAAATTCTGGGTTTAAAATTCTTTTCTTTAAGAATGTTGAATATTGGCCCCCACTCTCTTCTGGCTTGAAGAGTTTCTGCCGAGAGATCTGCTGTTAGTCTGATGGGCTTCCCTTTGTGGGTAACCCGACCTTTCTCTCTGGCTGCCCTTAAGATTTTTTCCTTCATTTCAACTTTGGTGAATCTGGCAATTATGTGTCTTGGAGTTGCTCTTCTCGAGGAGTATCTTTGTGGCGTTCTCTGTATTTCCTGGATTTGAATGTTGGCCTGCCCTACTAGGTTGGGGAAGTTCTCCTGGATGATATCCTGAAGAGTGTTTTCCAACTTGGTTCCATTTTCCCCCTCACTTTCAGGCACTCCAATCAGACGTAGATTTGGTCTTTTTACATAATCCCATACTTCTTGCAGGCTTTGTTCATTTCTTTTTCTTCTTTTTTCTTTTGGTTTCTCTTCTCGCTTCATTTCATTCATTTGATCCTCCATCGCTGACATTCTTTCTTCCAGTTGATCGAGACGGTTACTGAAGCTTGTGCATTTGTCACGTATTTCTCGTGCCATGGTTTTCGTCTCTTTCATTTCGTTTGTGAGCTTCTCTGCATTAATTACTCTAGCCATCAATTCTTCCACTTTTTTTTCAAGATTTTTAGTTTCTTTGCGCTGGGTACGTAATTCCTCCTTTAGCTCTGAGAAATTTGATGGACTGAAGCCTTCTTCTCTCATCTCGTCGAAGTCATTCTCCGTCCAGCTTTGATCCGTTGCTGGCGATGAGCTGCGCTCCTTTGCCGGGGGAGATGCACTCTTATTTTTTGAATTTCCAGCTTTTCTGCCCTGCTTTTTCCCCATCTTTGTGGTTTTATCTGCCTCTGGTCTTTGATGATGGTGATGTACTGATGGGGTTTTGGTGTAGGTGTCCTTCCTGTTTGATAGCTTTCCTTCTAACAGTCAGGATCCTCAGCTGTAGGTTGTAGCTGTAGGAGATTGCTTGAGGTCCACTCCAGACCCTGTTTGCCTGGGTATCAGCAGCAGAGGCTGCAGAAGATAGAATATTTCTGAACAGCGAGTGTACCTGTCTGATTCTTGCTTTGGAATCTTCCTCTCAGGGGTGTACTCCACCCTGTGAGGTGTGGGGTGTCAGACTGCCCCTAGTGGGGGATGTCTCCCAGTTAGGCTACTCAGGGGTCAGGGACCCACTTGAGCAGGGAGTCTGTCCCTTCTCAGATCTCAACCTCCGTGTTGGGAGATCCACTGCTCTCTTCAAAGCTGTCAGACAGAGTCGTTTGCGTCTGCAGAGCTGCTGCGTTTGTTATTATTTACTGTGCCCTGTCCCCAGAGGTGGAGTCTACAGAGACAGGCAGGTTTCCTTGAGCTGCTGTGAGCTCCACCCAGTTCGAGCTTCCCAGCAGCTTTGTTTACCTACTTAAGCCTCAGCAATGGCGGACGCCCCTCCCCCAGCCTCGCTGCTGCCTTGCCGGTAGATCACAGACTGCTGTGCTAGCAATGAGGGAGGCTCCGTGGGTGTGGGACACTCCCGGCCAGGTGTGGGATATGATCTCCTGGTGTGCCTGTCTGCTTAAAGCGCAGTATTGGGGTGGGAGTTACCCGATTTTCCAGGTGTTGTGTGTCTCAGTTCCCCTGGCTAGGAAAAGGGATTCCCTTCCCCCTTGCGCTTTCCAGGTGAGGCAATGCCTCGCCCTGCTTCAGCTCTCGCTGGTCGGGCTGCAGCAGCTGACCAGCACCGATCGTCTGGCACTCCCCAGTGAGATGAACCCAGTACCTCAGTTGAAAATGCAGAAATCGCCGGTCTTCTGTGTCGCTCGCGCTGGGAGTTGGAGACTCTGATTGTTCATATGTTAAGATTTAAACCTTTTGTTTGTTCTTTCAGGCATTTTTATTTCTCCGTTTTGTTTTTCTGCCTTCCTGTAGGTTACTTGAACTTTTTCTTAGAATATTGCTTTGATTTCTCTATAATAGTTTTTACTGTGCCTTGTTTTTATTGTCGTTTTTGTTTTGTATCCCTTTGTTTTTCTGAGACGGAGTATCACTCTACAGCCCAGGCTGGAGTGCAGCGGCGCGATCTCGGCTCAGTGCAGCCTCTGCCTCCAATGTCCAAGCAATTCTCCCGCCTCAGCCTCCCTAGTAGCTGGGATTACAGGAATATGCCACCATGCCTGGCTAATTTTTTTTTTTTTTTTTTTTTTTTTTTAAGTAGACACAGGGTTTCACCATATTGGACAGGCTGGTCTCAAACTACTGACCTCCAGTGACCCACCCACCTGGGCCTCCCAAAGTGCTGGGATTATAGGCTTGAGCCACCGGGCACGGCCTCTGTGCCTCTTTATGTAGTCTTTTTAGTGGCTTTACTATGTTACATTCAACTATTTATACTTTAAATTATTTATACATAACATATAACAATCTACTGGTATCAACAATGATCACTTTGGTGTGTAGAAAGTTTACATTTGCATCTATTTACCTTCCTCTGTTTATGATTATCTTCAATATTTCCTATATATGCATTTAGAATCAAATCAGGCAGTGTTATAATCTTTACTTTAAATGGCAAAAATAATATAGAAAATTCAAGAGGAGAGAGAAAATGTGTTGTATTGTTTCATATTTGTACCATTTCTGGTTTTTCTTGTTTCTTGCTGATGGTACAATATTCCTTCTTTTTTCATTTCCTTTTTACTTTCAGAAACACCTTTGTACATTTTTAAAGGTAGTTTTGCTGATGATAAATTTCTAAGTTTTGCTTTCTCTGAGAGTGCCATGATTTTCTCTTTACTCCTAAAAGATATTTTCACTGGATAAGAATTCTGAGTTGACAGTTCTTTTCTTTAAACATTTGCAAAAAATTGTGCCTCTTTCTTCTGGTATCCAAGTTTTCTGATGAGAAATCTGCTCTCACTCAAATTATCTCGTCCTGGTAAGCAGAGTTTCGTTTCTTTCTGGTTGTTATCAAAATATTTTTCTTTGCCTTTCGTTTTTCTCAGAATTTTGACAATTATATATTAGTATAAATTTTGTGGGATTTATTCAGTTTAAATTGCACTCAGCTTCTTGAACCTTTAAATATGTCTTTTTCCAAACTTGGAAAATTTCAGGTTATTTTTTTTTTCCAAGCACTCTTTCTAGTCCTGCCCTCTTTTTCTGCTCTTTTGAGACCCTGGTGGCACCCATCTTAGATCTTTCACAATAGTCCCTTTGGTCCCTGGGACTATTTTCAATTTTTTTTTTAACCAGTCTATTTTCTCTTAGTTGTTTAGATTGCATAATTTTAATTCTTTCATCTTCTAATTCACTGATTCCTTGATTCCTTCTTCTGTCTTCTGTTCCTTTTTTTTTCTGACATTGAGCCTATTCAGCAAAAGGTGTGTGTGTGTGTTGGTGTGTGTCTGTGTGTGTGTGTGCACATGTGTATCTCTTTTTAAGTTGTAAAATTACCATGTAGTTGTTCTTTACATCTTCTGCTTCTTTGCTGTGACATTTTATTTCTTTGTGGAGACTTTTTTTCTTGTTTCAAGAGAAATTATAATTTCTTGTTGAGTCTTTTTTTTTTTCCTAAATAATGGCTCCCCTAAGTCTTTGTTAGATAATTCTAATATTTCTCAGCTCAGTGTTGGTATTTATTGGTTGTCTTTTGAATCACATTAAGATATTTCCAGTTCTTTTGATTTCAATTAATATTTTATGAAACTTTGGGTCTTATTAAACCTTAAGTTGTAGTAGACTTCCCTTGTCTCACTGCTCTGACTGGGGAAAGAGAGGCACCCTCTTGTTACCACAAGGTCTTTATAAAAATGCAAGTTTCCCACTCTGTCTCCCTTGACATCCACAACCTAGTAGTGCTAGGCAGATGTGAAAGTCTTGACTCCCAATTTGGACTCCACTGATGTCACCTCAGCTAGGCATAGCAGGAACACATTATTTGTTGCTTTCCATATCGGGTCAGTGTTCACGGTGTTAGTTTCCCCCACCACAACTAACACCATGAGGAAGATGGCCTCTTTACTGTTGGGCAGTTATTGAAGTCCTGACTCTCCAACAGACCTTCTCTGACACTACCCAGGTAGGAAAAGGATGGGATGCCTTGCTGCTGGATGTGGGTGGAAGTCTCAATTGACACTGCGGGGGTGAGAAGTGTGGTATTTGCATTCACCACTGACAATGATGGTGCTGGAAGTGAGAACTGGTATTATTACCTGGGAGAGGTGAAAGTTCTAGTGTGTTCTGTAATGCCAGTTAAGTCAAGCAGATCGATAGTGTTGTTCAAAGCTCTATATCTTTACCGATTTATTTTTGTCAATTGTTGAGCAACATTTAAACCTTCTACCATAATTGTAGATTTTTCTATTTCTGTAATAATTCTATTACTTCTTATTTCACATACTTCAAAACTCTCTTAGGGGCATAAGCATTGAGGACACATCTTCCCTGTTATCTTAATGAAATTATTCCCTTTATCCCTTGTAACACGTTTTGCTCGAAATCTACTTTTTGTGATATTAACATAATCACTTCTGCTTTATGTTGATTAGTTTTAGAATAATATATATTTCTACTTCTTTTAACCTATTGATGCGCTTATGTCTAAAATGTTTTTCTTATAGGCAACATACAGAGGGTGTTGCTTCTTAACCAATAGTACAAATATTTAGACCATTTTATGTGGCTATTGATATGGTTGCTATAAATCTAGCAACTTAATAATTGTTTTCTATTATATCTAATATTTGGTCCCTTTTCCCACCTTTTATCCCCTTTTATTTATTTTTCTAATTTCATTTTACCTCTTTCATTGTCTTATTGGTTATAACCTGTAAAAAAATTGAGTGTGTTTGCCTCATAATTCATCTTAATTCTAATACACTCTATCTTCAAGTTCCCATATAGAATAAGAAGCTCATCACAGTAAATTTCCATTTCTGCCCTTCTGGACTTTGTGCTATTGCTGTTATACATTTCATTTGATTTATACAATACTGTTTTATTTTGACTTTAAATACTTAATTATCTTTTAAAGAGATTTAAAATGAAAAATAATGCATGTTACACTTAGCTACATAGCATTTCTGGTGCTCTTCATTCCTTTGTGCAAACCTAGATTTTCTATTTACAGCCACTGTATGTTTCAACATTTTAAATAACTTATAAAATTTGTTTTAGATCATTTTTATATCTTCCCTGTCTTGACTTCACACCTTCAATCTTTCCTCTACATTCTTGATATATAGAATATAGTTATAATAACTAAGTCCAACATCTCTGTTATCAACTAGTGTCAGTTTCTATTGATTAATATTTCTTTTATTACAGGTCATATTTTCCAACCTTTTGAATGCCCATGATTTTTCACTGTTAGGCAGATGCAGTTTTTTTTGTTGATTCCTGCATATTTTTGAATTTCTATAAATATCATTGAGCTTTATTCTGTGATGCAGATAACTTACATGGAACAAGTTTTATATTTTCTGGGATTTCTGTTAAGCTATTCATTAGATATTTAATTTGAGCAGCAATTACTCTATGGTTAAGTTCGCTGTGGCAACTACTGATATTTCTACCATCTCTACATTTTGCCTTTTCCAGAAGGTCATATAGTAAGAACCATATAGTACATAGTCTTTTCAGATTGGCTTCTTTCAATTAGTAATATGCATTTAAGTTTTCTCTATTACTTTTCATGGCTTGATAGCTCTTTTTTTTTTTTTAGTGTTAAATAATGTTCCACTGTCTGAATGTACTACAGTTTATTTATCCATTAATCTACTGAGGAGATCTTGATTATTTTCACATTTGGGAGTTATGAATAAAACTAAAGGGCTGGCCAAGATGACCTACTAGAAGCAGCTAGTATGTGTCACTCTCACAGAGAGAAATATAAGGGGCAAGAAATATAAGGAGCAAGTAAATACAATAAATTCATCCAAGTACATGAATTGGGATTCATCAAGAAAACTACTCAACCCACAGAGAATGGAGAAAAGCAAGGCAGGATGACTGTACACCTGGGAGTGACATAGAACCAGGGGAGCCTACCCTGCCTCTCCTGCCCTTATGAGGGAAGTAGTGACTGAGTGATTGAGCAACACTGGGAGCCCACTCTTCTCCCATGAATCCTTGCAACCCTTGAATTGGGAGATCCTCTCATAAACCCATGCCACCAGGGCCTTCAGTTTGACATACAGAACTATGTGGATTCTCAGCAGAGCAGTTGCTCAGGCAGACACAGAGCCCCAAGAGCTTTAGATACCCAGGCTTCCCAGCAAAAGTATCTGTAACCCCAGCAAAGCCAGAGGTTAGATAAACCTCCATATGTACACCAAGGAAAGGGGCTGAATCCAGGGAGTTGAGCAGCAATGGTCTGCAGGCCCCATTTCCATGGTCTCTCACGGGATAAGACCCACTGGCTTGGAGATACAGCCAACTATGGATAGCAGCATTATACCTACCTTGGATGGAGCTCCCAGAAGGAGGGATGGGCTGCCATCTTTTCTATTTTGCAACGTTTGTCACCATTGCCTTCAGGCTCTGGGGAATCTGAGGAGACTAGGGACTGGAGTGGTCTCCTGGCCCACTGCAGGTGCTCTCCAAAGAGGCAGCCAAACTGCTTTTTCACACAGTGCCCAGATACCATTTCTCTTCACTGGGCAAAATCTCCTGACCTAATTCTAGAAACACCTCCACCAGTGTTGTCCAGCTGGCAGCAGTTCCAAATCTTCCTGAGACAGAACTCCCAGAGGGAGGATCAGGTGGTTACCATCTTTGCTGTTTTTAGGCCCTCACCATTGTTTCCTTTGGAATGTCTGGGGCAATTGAGGCTAGAGAAGACCCCCAAAACAGTAGAGCTACTCTATGAAAAAACAGCCAGATTGCTTTTTTACACAGATCCCTGATCACGTTTCTCCACACTGAGAAACAAGAGTCCCCAGCCACCTCTAGGAGTATGTTTGGGCCAGCAACAAGTCCATGTCTTGCTAGGACAAAGTTCCTAGGAGAGCAGGTTGACATCTTTGCTGTTTCACAGCCTTCACTGTTGATACCTTCAGGTACGAGAAAATCGGAGGTGACTAGGGATTGAGGTGAACCCCCAGCATACTGCAACAGCCCTAAGGAAAAGTGGCCAGACTGTTACATGGGTTCCCAATCCCATATCTCCTCGCTGGGCAGGTCCTCCCAGCCTGAGTCTTCAGGAACTCCCCACTGGAACTATTGAGCCAGTAGCAGCTCTGCAATTCCCTGGGACACAGCTCCCATTGTGAGGAGCAGGTTGCCATCTTTGCTGTCTTGCAGCCTTGCTCTTGCTGTCTCTAGGCTCAGGAAAGTCTGTGGGAATGAAGGACTTGTCCAGATCCATGCTACAGAGCACTCGCCTCATAGAAAGGTGTCCAGACTATTCCTCATGCAGATCTCAGTCCTCACTTCTCACTGGGAAGGTGCTCTTGACACGGGACTTCAGCAAACCAACCTGCCCCCACCTGACCTGAAGACTGTTGAGATTCAGAACAGAAAAGCTCAATGAAAAGAAACTAAGAATCACAATAAGGTGATACCAGAACTGACAGATGAAATAGCCAGTATGAAAAAAAAAAAAAAAACCTGACATACATGATGAAGCTGAAAAACACTACAAATATTTCACAATGCAATCATAAGTTTTAACAGCCAAACAGACCAAGCTCAGGAAAGAATCTTAGACCTTAAAGACTTGCTCTCTGAAATAAGTCAGTAAGACAAATATTAAAAAAAAGGAGTGAAGATGAATGAACACAACCTCTGAAAAATACCAGATTATGCGAAGAGGTCAAACCTATGAATCACTGGCATCCCTGAAGGGATGGGAAGGAAGCAAATAACTTGGAAAACATATTTCAAGATATCAAACATGAAAATGTCTCCAAACTCTCTAGAGCAGCCAACAGTCAAATGCAGAAAATAGAGGGGACCACTGCAAGATTCTATACAAGAAGATCATTAGCACGACACATAATCAACTTTCCAAGGTCAACATGAAAGGAAAGATGTTAAAGGCAGTTAGAGAGAAAGGACAAGTCACCTATAAAGGGAACACCATCAGACTAACAGTAGACCTCTCAGCAGAAACCCTACAAGCCGGAAGAAACAGGGCCTATATTGAACATTCTTAAAGAAAAAAATCTTCAACCAAAAATTATATATCCTGGCAAACTAAGCTTCCTCAGCAAAAGAGAAATAAGATCCTTCTTGGCAAATGCTGAGAGAGCACATTACCACCACATGTGCCTTACAAGAGATCTCGAAAGGAGCACCAAATATGGAAAGGAAAGACAAGTACAGCTAATACAAAAAAAACACTTAAGTACACAAATCAGTAGCACTATAAAGCAACCACACAAACAAGCCTGTATCATAACCAGTTAATAACCCAATGACAGAATCAAATCAATACATATCAATACTCACCTTGAATGTAAACAGGGTAAATGCCCCATTAAAATGGCACAGAGTGGCAAGCAACATAAAGACTCAAGACCCATTGGTATGTTATCTTCAAGAGACTCATCTCACAGGCAATGACATCCAGAGGCTCAAAATAAAGGGGTAGATGAAAACCTACGAAGCAAATTAGAAACAGAAAAAAGTGGGAGTTGCAATACTAATTTCAGACAAACAGACTTTAAACCAGCAAACATCAAAAAAGGCAAAGAAGAGCATTACCTATTGGTAAAGAATTAGATTCAACAAGAAGACCCAACCATTCCAAGTATATATGTACCCAACACAGGAGAACCCATAATCATAAAGCAAGTTCTCAGAGACCTTCAAAGAGACATAGATTCTCACACAGTAATAGTGGGAAACTTCAGCATTTCACTGACAATATGAGATAGATCATTGAGGCAGAAAATTAACAAAGATATTCAGGACTTAAACTCACATTGGAACAAATGAATTTAATAGACCTCTATACAACTTTCCACCCCAAAACAACAGAATATAAATTCTTCATATCACTACATGACACATTTTCTAAAATCAGCTGCACAATCAATTATAAAACAATCCTCAGCAAATGCAAAAGAACCAAAATCAATCAAACAGACTCTTGGATAACAGTGCAATAAAAACGGAAATCAAGACTAAAAAAAATTGCTCAAAACCATGCAATTACATGGAAATTAAATAACCTGCTCCTGAAAAACTTTTGGGTAAAAAATGAAATTAAGGAGGAAATCAAGAATCTCTTTGAAACTAATGAGAGAAAAGTTACAACATACCAGAATCTCTAGGACACAGCTAATGCAACGTTAAGAGAGAGTTTTGTAAAGTTAACAACCTAACACCACAACCAAAAGAACTAGAGAAGCAATAACAAACCAACCCCAAAGCTAGCAGAAAATAAGAAATAACAAAAATAAGAACTGAAAGGAAGGAAATCAAGGCATAAAAAACAACTCAGAAGATCAATGAATCATGAGTTGGTTTTTTGAAAAAAAGAATAAGATGAACAGGTCACTATCTAGACAAATAAAGAAGAAAAGAGAGAAGATCCAAATAAACACAATCAGAAATAACAAAGGAGAAGTTACCACTGACCCCACAGAAATACAACCATCAGATACTACAACAAATACCTCTATGCATACAAACTTGAAAACCTAGATGAAATGGATGAAATCATGAACACATACACCTTCCTAAGACTGAACCAGAAAGAAAAATTCTGAACTACCAATAATGAGCTTCCAAGTTGAATCAGTAATAAATAACCTACCAACCAAAAAAGGCCAGGGACCAGATGGATTCACAGCTAAATTCTACCAGATGTACAAAGAAAAGTTGGTACCATTCCCACTGAAACAATTCCAAAAAATTGAGGAGGAAGGTCACCTCCCCAACTCATTTACTGTATGAGGCCAGAATCATCTTGATATCAAAACCTGTCAGAGAAATAACAAAAATGAAAACTTCAGGTCAATACTTCTGATGAACACTGATGCAAAACTTCTCAACAAAATACTGCAAACCAAATCCAGCAGCATATCAAAAAGCTAATCCACAACAATCAAGTAGGCTTTATCCCTGGCATGCAAGGTTGGTTCAACATACACATGTCAATAAATGTGATGCATCACATAAACACAACTAAAGATAAAAACCACATGATTATCTTAATAGCTGCAGAAAAGGCTTTTGATAAAATTCAACACCCCCTTATGTTAGAAACTCTCAATAAACTAGGTACTAAAGGAACACAATTCAAAAGGATAAGAGCCATCTATGAAAAACCTAACGCCAATATCATACTTAATGGGCAAAAGCTGGAAGAATTCCCATTGAAAACCAGCACAAGACACAGATTCTCTCCCTCACCACCCTCAGGAAACATTCTATTGAAAGTCCTGACCACAGCAATCAGGCCAGGAAAATAAACTAACACCACTCAAATAGGAAGTCAAACCCTCGACGTTTGAAGAGGACATAATTCTATATCTAAAAAAACCCATAGTCTTGATCATTCAGCTGATAAAAGCTCCTTCAGCTGATAAACAACTTCAGCAAAGTCTCAGGACACGAACTCAATGAACAAAAATTACTAGCGTTTCTATACACCAACAAGAGACAAGCCAAAAGCCAAATCAAGAATGCAATCCCATTCACAATTGCCACAAAAAAAGTAAAGTACCTAGAAATATAGCTAACCAGGGAGGTGAAAGATCTCTACAGTGAGAATTACAAAACACTTCTCAAAGAAATTGGTGATATACAAATGGAAAAACATTCCATACTAATGGATAGAAAGAATCAATATTATTTAAATGGCCCTGCTGCTCAAAGCAATTTATAGATTCAATGCTATTTTTATGAAACTACCAATGAGATTCTTCACAGAACTAGAAAAAAACTATTTTAGAATTCATATGGAATCAAAAAAAGGGCCCAAATAGCCAAGGCAATCCTAAGGAAAAAGAACAAAGCTGGAGGCATCATGCCACCCAACTTCATACTATGTTTATGGCTACAGTAACCAAAACATGATACTGGACAAAAGCAGACACATAGACCAATGGAACAGAATAGAGAGCCCAGAAATAAGACCACACACCTTCTACCATCTGATCTTCAACAAAGTTGACAAAAACAAGCAATGGGGAAAGGACTCCCTATTCAATAAATGGTGCTGGGTTAACTGGCTAGCTATATGCAGAAGATTGAAACTGGACCCCTTCCTTACACAATATACAAAAATCAACTCAAGATGAAATAAAGACTAACATAAAACCCCAAATTATAAAAATCCTGGAAGACAACTTAGGCAAGACCATTCTGGACATAGGAACTGGCAAAGATTTCATAACAAAGAAGCCAAAAGTGATTGCAACCAAAGCCAAAATTGACAAATGAGATCTACTTAAACTTATGAGTTTATTTACAGCAAAAGAAACTATCAACGAGTGAACACAAAACCCAGAGAATGGGAGACAATTTTTGGAGACTATAAAACTGACAAAAGTCTAATATCTAGCATCTATAAGGAATTTAAACAAATTAACAAGCAAAAATCAAACAACCCCATTAAAAAGTGGACAAAGTACATGAACGTTTTTCAAAAGAAGACATACATGTGGCCAAAAAGCATATTTTTAAAAAGCTCAATATCACTGATCATTTGCTAAATGCAAATCAAAACCACACTGAGATACCATCTTTTACCAGACAGAATGACTATTAATACAAAGTAAAAAAATAACAGATGTTGGCAAGGTTGTGGAGATAAAGGAATGCCTATACACTGTTGGATGGAGTATAAATTAGTTTAACCATTTTGGAAAGCAGTGTAACAATTCCTCAAATATCTAAAAACAGAACTGCAATTTGTCCCTGCAATCCCATTACTGGTTATATACCCAGAGGAATATAAATTGTTCTACCATTAAGACACATGCATGCATATGTTTGTTGCAGCCCTGTTCACAATAGCAAAGATATGGAATCAACCTAAATGCCCATCAGTGGTAGATTGGATTAAAAAAATGTGGTACATATATAACATGGTTACTATGCAACATTAAAAATGAATGATATCAAGCCCTTTACAGTAATGTCGATGGAGCTGGAGGCCATGATCCTTAGCATCATAACACAGGAACAGAAAACCAAATGCTCCATGTTTTCACTCTTAAGTGGAAGCTAAATGATGAGAACACATAGATGCATAGAGGAGAACAAAGGACCCTGGGTACTACTTGAGACTGGAGTGTGGGAATGAGGACCAGAAAAAGTAACTATTGTATACTAGGTTTAGACCTGGGTGATGACGAAATAATGTTTGCAACAAACCTTCCTGACATAAGTTTCCCTGTATAACACACCTGCACATGTACACCTGAACATAAAATAAAAGTTTTTTAAAAGCCTGCTTTTAACATCCTTGTGCAGGCTTTTGTGTGGACATTAAGTTTTCAATTCTTTTGGATACATTACAGGTACCATGATTGCTTGATCATATGGTAAGAGTATACTCAGTTTTGTAAGAAACTGTCGAAATATCTTCCAAAATGGTTGTACCATTTTGCCATACGCCAACCATCAACAAAAGTTTCTGTTACACCACATTCTCACTAACATTTGGCAGTGTCAGTGTTTTAGATTTTTTTTCTTTTTGGTAGATGTGTAATATAAATTGAAGCAAAAGTAATTGCAGTTTTTGCCACTACTTTCACACCAACCTGATAGTATCTCATTTTGTCTTAGTTTGCAATTGCATAATGACATAAAGTGCTGAACATGTGCTCATGTGCTTACTTGACATCTACATATCTTCTTTAGTGAAGAAGTAATTATGGTTGGTGCAAATGTAATTGCAGTTTCTGCACTGTTGATATTTGCCGTTCAATATTGGAACACATTCTTAAATAAATGTAGTTATGTTACACATCATTTTTATGCACATTTCTTGCTTTATGTTTTTTGCTAATGACTTATTACTTGCTGTTTATATTTGTTTTAGACTACTGAAGGGATGTTAGACAAAAAGCAAATTTGAGCGATTTTCTTATTTGACTTCAAAATGGGTCATAATGCAGCAGAGACCACCACTACAGATGTCAACAGTGCATTTGGCCCAGGAACTGCTAGTGAACGTACAGAGAAGTGGTGGTTTAACAAGTTTTGCAAAGGAGATGAGAGCCTTGAAGCTGAGAAGTGTAGTGGCCAGCCGTCAGAAATTGACAACGAGTTGAGAGCAATCACCAAAGCTGATCCTCTTACAACTAAATGAGAAGTTGCCGAAGAACTCAAAGTCAAACAGTCTATGGTCATTTGGCTTTAAAGCAAATTGGAAAGGTGAAAGAGCTCAATAAGTTGGTGCCTCATGAGCTAAGTGAGAATTTAAAAAAAAAAAAAAAATCGTCTTGAAGTGCCATCTTCTCTTGTTCTACACAACAATGGGATTTTGACCTGCAATGAAAAGTGGATTTTACACAACAACCAGCACACCAGTTCAGTGGTTGGACCAAGAAGAAGCTCCAAAGCACTTCTCAAAGCCAAACTTGCACCAAAAAAAGATTATGGACACTGTTTGGTGGTCTGCTGCTGGTTTGATCCACTACAGTTTTTGGAATCCCAGCAAAATCACTGCATCTGAGAAGTATGCTCAGCAAATCAGTGAGATGCACCAAAAACTGCAATGCATGCAGCTGGCATTGGTCAACAGAAAGAGCCCAATTCTTCTCCACAACAATGCCCAACTGCATGTCACACAACCAATGTTTCAGAAGTTGAACAAACTGGGCTATTAAGTTTTGCCTCATCCATCATATTCGCCTGACCTCTTGCCAACCGACTACCACTTCTTCAAGCATCATGACAACTTTATGCAGGGAAAACACTTCCAGAGCGACTAGGATGCAGAAAATATTTTTTGAGAATTCGCTGGATCCTGAAGCACAGATTTTTATGCTACAGAGATAAACAAACATTTTTCATTGGCAAAAATGTGTTGATTGTAATGGTTCCTATTTTGATTAATAAAGATATGTTTGAGCCTAGTTACAATAATTTAAAATTCAGGGTCCAAAACCACAATTACTGCACCAACCTAGTATCTATTCAGGTCCTTTGCCCATATACATGCGTATATACATGATTTTTTGCAAATATGTGTTCCCAGTGTGTAGCTTGTTTTTTTCATTTTCTTGACAGTGTCTTTACAGAGGAAAACGTTTTAATTTTAATGAATCCCAGCCTGTCAATTATTTCTTTCATGGATCATGCTATTTATTTATTTATTATTTATTTGATTTTTGTGAAGAGTATATATATAGTCCCTGTTTAGATTCAGTTGTTTTGCATGTGGATATCTTGTGGTTCAGGTACCATTTGTTGGGAAAAAAACAAAACAAAACAAAAAAACTACCTTTACTCAACTGTGTTATTTTTGCTCCTTTGTCAAAATTGGTTGACTACTGTTATATGGGTCTATTTCAGGGCTTTCCTTTCTGTTCTATTGGTCTATTTGTCAGTCTATTTTATCAACAAAACCCTATCTTGATTACTGTAGCTTTATAGTAAATCTTGAAATCTGGTAGTATCAGTCCTCTGACTTTGCTTTTCTCATTCAATACTAAGTTGGCTATTCTGGCTCTTTTGCCTCTCCATAGAAACTTTAGAATCAGTTTGTTTACTTGCTGAGACTTTGATTGGGATTGCATTAGATCTCTTAAGTTTTGAAGAACAAACACTTTCTATAATACTAAGTCATTCTATCCATAAATATGGAATATCTCTCTATTTACTGAGTTCTTTGATCTCATTTATCAGAGTTTTCATGCTTTTCTTCATATATATTTTTGATATATTTCATTAGATTTATACTTAAGAATTTCATTTTTGTGTGCAATATAAATAGTATTGTGTTATTAATTTCAAATTCCACTTCTTCACTATAGGTATATAGGAGAGCAATTGACTAGTGTGTTAACCTTCTGTTCTTCAACTTTCTTACAATTCTATTATTAGTTACAAGAGTTGTTTTGTGGACTCTTTTTTTTATTTTCGACATAGACAATTATGTAATCTGTTAACAAAGTTTGATTTCTTCCTTCTCAAACTGTATAAATTTATTTCTTTTTCTCATCATATATCTTTAGCTAGGATTTCCAGTATGATGTTGAGAAGTAATGATGAGAGGCAAAATCCTTGCCTTGTGCCTGATCTTAGTGCAAAACTTCCAGTTTCTCACCCTTAAGTTTAATGCTAGCTATAGGTTTTTTTCTGTGGATATTATTTTATTAAGTTGAAATTCTCTATTCCTAGTTTTACTGAGAGTTTTTAATCCTGAATGGGTGTTGGATTTTGTCACATGCCCTCTTGCATCTGTTAATGTGATCATGTAAGTTTTCTTCAGCTTGTTGATATTATACATTATATTAATGTGTTTTCTAATGAGGCTAACCCTGCATATAAAATCCAGTTGGTCTTAGTGTATACATTTTAAATACATTGTTGCTAACATTACGTTGAATATTTTTGCATCATGTTCATGAGAGGTATTGGTCTGTGTTAGTTTTATTTTTCTTGTAATAGTTTTGTCTGGTTTGGTGTTACAATAATCCTGGCTTTGAAGAATGAGTTAAGAAATATTCCCTCTCCATCTATGTTCTAAAAGAGATTATAAAGTGTTGATGTAAATTCCCCCTTAAATGTTTACTAGAATTCAAAATAAAAATACATCTAATCAAAATTTGAACCCATCTGGGCCTGGTGCTTTTGAGTTTGGAAGGTTATTAATTATTGATTATTTAATAGATATAGGCCTATTTAGATAGTCTATTTCTTCTTGTGTGAGTTTTGGCAGATTATGTCTCAAGAATTGGTCCATTTCATCCAGGTTATCAAATTTGTAGGGATCAAGTTGTTCATGTATTCTTTTATTACCCTTTTGATAGCCATAAAATTTGTATTGATGTCCTCTCTTTAATCTCTGATTTTAGTAATTTGTGTTCTCTTTTTTTCTTAGTTAGCCCTAGAGGCTTATTAATGTCTTTAGCCTTATTATTTCTTTTCTTCTGCTTCCAGTGTATTTAATTTTCTCCTCTGTTTTTAGTTTCTTAAGGTGGAAGTTTACATGATTAATTTTAGATCTTTCTACTTTTCTATATAGGCATTCAATGCTATACATTTCCAAGCACTCATTTCCTTGCATTCCACAAATTTTGATAAGTTGTATTTTCATTTTTATTTAGTTCAATGTATATGTAAATTACTACTAAGATTTCTTCTTTGATCCATGTGTTATCTGGAAGTGTGTTGTTTAGTCTCCAAATATTTGGAGATTTCCAGCTATCTTTTTCTTAGTGATTTGTAGCTTAATTCTATCGTCTCAGAGCAGACATTGTATAATTTCCAGTTTTTAAAACTTGCTAACGTATGTTTTATGGCCCTGAATGGCATCTATCTTGGCGAATGCTCCATGTGAGCTTGAGTAGAGTATGTATTCAGCTGTTGTTAAATAAAGTACTCTGTAAATGTCAATTATATCCAGTTGTTGCATTCAACTATGTCCTTACTGATTCTTTGCTATCTAGATCTCTTCATTGCTTACAGAAGAGTGATAAAGTCTCCAGTTATGATGGTGGATTCATATACTTCTCCTTGCAGTTAATCAGTTTTGCTCCAGATATTTTGACTCTCTGGTGTGAGGCACATAGATGTTAAGGATTACCATATTTTGTTAAAGTATTGACCCATTTTTCATTATGTAGTTCCCCTCTTTATGCTGAGTAACTTTCTTTGCTCTGGAGTCTGCTCTGTCTGAAATTAACATAGCTACTCCAACTTTCTTTTGATTTATGTTTGTGCATTATATTATTCACCATCCATTTACTTTTAATCTATATGTGTCTTTATACTTAAGATGAGGTTTTGGTAGACAACATATAGTTGGGTCTTCTTTCTTGATCCACTACCACATTTTTTTTGGTCTTTTAACTGATAAGCTTAGACCATTGACATTTAATATGATTTTTTATATATTTTAATTAATACCTACCATATTTGTGTTTTTATGTATTGCCATTATTCTTTTTTCTTATATTTACCTGTCTGCTTTTTATAGTATTAATTATTTTATATTATTCTATTTTGTCTCCTTTATTAGCTTGTCACTTATACTTCCTTCTGTTTTTACTCTTCTTAGTGGTTGCTCTGAGCTTGCAATATACATTTACAGCTACTCCAAGATTATTTTCAAATAACACTAAACTGCTTTGTGGGTAGTGGAACTACCTTTAATAACAAAATAATACGAATTTCCACCTCCCATTTTATGTATTATTGCTGTCCATTTCTCATAAGCACATATGAGCCTATGTATGTGTATGTGTGTATGTATATACGTAGTTGAATCCATTGTCTCTACTACTTTGAATAAACTGTAACCTGTTAGATCAATTTATAGTAATAAGCACAAAAGCTTTTTATTTTAACTTTATTCAGTCCTTCTCTGATGCTTCTCCTTTCTTTATTTAGATTTAAGTTTCTTCCTGTATTACTTTCCTTCTCTCCGAAAAACTTCTTTTAACATGTCTTGCAAGACAGGTCTGCTACCAATGAATACCCTCAATTTGTCTGAAAAAGTCTTTATTTTCCCTTCATTTATGAGGAATAATTGCACAGGGTATTAGGCTGATGTTTTTTTCTCCCAACCTTATAAATCTTCTCACTTCACCCTCTCCTTGCTTGCATGGTTTCTGGGGAGAAGTTTATTACCTTTGGCCTTCTACAGATAAGGTGTTTTTTTTTCCCATCTGGATTAGGTTGTTTTCTTTATATTTAATCTTCTGAAGTTTGAATACGATATGCTTTAGTTTTTTCTTGGCATTTTAATCCTTCTTGATGTTCTTTGAGCTTCCTAGATCTGTAGTTTGATGTCTGACCTAAATTTGGAAAAACTGTCAGTCATTAATACCTCAAATATTACTTTTCTTTCTTTATCTCTTTATTCTCCTTCTTGTATTCTATAATTAAAGCCTTTATATTCGCCCTACAGTAGTTGGATATTCTGTTCTGTTTTCTTTTTAAATTTATTTCTCTTTGCTTTTTAGTTTTGGGAGTTTCTACAGAGAGATCCTCAAGCTCAGAGATACTTTCTTGAGCCATGTTCAGTCTACATTACAACCAATCAAACGCATTATTTTTCTGTTAGCATTTTTCATCTCTAGCATTTCTTTTTTATTTGTTTTTAGAGGTGTCATATTTCTGTTTACATTATTCGCATTTTCTTTTATGTTATCTGCTTTTTCCATTGAGCTCCTTAGCATACTAACTATTGTTTTGTTTTGTTTTTCAACTCCTGGTCTGATAATTCTAAAACTCTTGCTTTATCTGACTCTGGTTTTGAGGCTTGTTCAGTCTCTTCAGACTGTTTTAGTATTTCTGTAATTTTTCCTTGATAGCCAGACCTGATGTTCTAGGTAAAGGAACTGCTATAAATAAGCCTTAAGAATGTGGGGGTAAGGTGCATGTGGTTGAGGAAGTGTTCTATAAGTCTATGAAGGTCTTAGTCTTTTGGTGAGCCTGAAGGCTTGGACTGTAAACTTCACCAGTGCTTCTTGGTTTCCTTTTGTTTTTGTTTGTTCATTTTCTCTCTTTATGTGTGATAGGATGGCTGGAAGGAGCTGAAGTTGTTTATTTCTTCTTCTCCACTCGGAAGACTAGAGAGCGCTGAAGTTGAATACTTCCCTTTCCCCAGCTAGATTATGCTCTGGCAAAACCCCAATAGCTTAGGCTCTGGTAAAATAGTTTCTCCTGATGGCAGGACTTGTTAAGAAGAGGAGTATGTTCTGGCTTATTTCAAAATGGTTTCTTTTCTTCTTCTCTGCCAGAAAGAATCCCAAGAGGATTTTTTTTTTTTCTGACATTCACTGTGAGGACCTGGTAGAGCCCCAGGAGATAAAACTCACTTGTGTTAGGGCTTGCCAATGACTGAGCCTTCCTGCTGTTTTTAATGTCTCAGGCTTGTCCTCACTGAACTTCTAGCAATATGTTGATTACTGTACTGGTCTTCCTATTCTGGCACTAACTCCCATGGAAGTTTCTGATTGTGGGTTTCTGCTCTGGTAAGTTGTGATACTCTGTATCCACCTGTGTCTCTCTAATTTGGGGTTAGTAGTTTGCATTGTGACTTCACTTCCCTGAGGGATGTAAGAAGAGTGATTGAGTTTTCAGTTTGTCCAGATTTTTAGTCTTTATTGGGATGGAGTCAAGACTTCTAAGCTCCTTACTTGCTGTACTGAAAACCAGAAGTCCACAATGGTGTTTTTATTTTTATACTATATAATTTTGAGAGTCATGTTGTTTTTGACATAAGGGATTAAAAATTCACTTCAACAACAATGTAGTAAAATGTTCTTTTCCACATATCTGCCAAAAATATTTTGCTATTTTCATTTTTTCAGGGTTTTTTGGTATAAATAGTAAACATTTTTATTATAATTTGTATTTAGTGGCTACTTTTGAAATTTAGCAGCATATGATTTGGCGCCAATTAAATATGGTCTTTGAATTGTCTCTTCAGCCTACTGCCATACTGCCCTGAACTCACCTGACTTTATCTGAATTGTCTATTCATATCCTTGCTCGTTTTAGGTTAGCTTATTTTTATTTATTTCTTGGTTTCTAAGAACTCTTCTTTTCTCCTATTTGTCTTAGAAACGTTCTGTTTCAAATCTATATTTTGTCTATTGATTTTACTTGTGATAATTTTTCCCATTATATATGCATATATAAATATATATTATATACAGCATGTTTGAATGTATAAACATAGTCAATACAGCTATGATTTTGTATAGTTACATAGCTTCTGGGTTTTAAGTCTAGTTTAGAATATCTTGCTCATTGTTTAGGAACATTTAGGGTTTTTTCTCTGAATTAAACTACTAACTTAATTGTATATTAAATTTCAAATATGTTTGTATCTAATTCTTGATTTCATTCATGAAAGATATTTATTCAGTCTTATGCAAGTACCATACTGACTTGATCAAAACATCTTTTAGTATATTCTTATTCCAAGACACTCCCTGCTGTAATTTTTTAGGTGTTTCTTGGTTATCTTGGGCACTTACTCTTCTCTGTTAATTTTAATGGTTTTTAGTATTATTTTTAGTTGACATAATAATTTTACATATTCTGGGATTACATAGTGATATTTCAATACATATAATTTCAAACATGCATCATTTATTTGTGTTGGGAATGTTCACTATTCTGTTTCTAGCTCTTTAAAAGTATATCATATACTTTTGTTAACCTGTATTAGTCCGTTTTCATGTTGCTGATAAAGATATACCTGAGACTGGGCAATTTATAAGAAAAAGAGGTTTAATGGACTTACAGTTCCATTTGGCTGGGGAGGCCTCACTCTCATGGCGGAAGGCAAGGGGGACACCTTACATGGCAGCAAACAGAAGAGAATGAGAGAGCAAAAGGGGTTTCCCATTATAAAACCATCAGATCTCTTGAGACTTAATCACAACTACAAGAACAGACCACATGACCCATAATTCAATTATCTCCTGCTGGGTCCCTGCCACAACATGAGGGAATTGTGGGAGCTACAATTCAAGATGAGATTTGGGTGGGGACACAGCCTAACCATATCATAACTCTAGTCATGCTTATGTAGTAGGAAACAACAGAACTCATTCCGCCTCTCTAGCTGTAGTTTTATATTCATTAACAAATCTTTCCTCACACCCGTCTTTTCCCCTTACCCTTCCTAGTCTCTAGCATCCTCTGTTCTACTTTTTACTTCTATGGGATCGACGTTTTTTAGCTTCCAAATATAAGTGAGAACATGTTGTGTTTATTCCCTTCCTGGCTTATTTCACTTAACATAATGTTCTTCAGTTCCTTCCATATTGCTGCACATGACAGGATTTCATTATTTTTTATGGCTGAATAGAATTCCATGGTGTATATATGCCACATTTTCTTTATTCTTTCGTTGTTGAACACGTAGGTTGATTCCATACATTGTCTATTGTGAATAGTGCTGCAATAAACATGGGGGTGCAGATGTCTATTTGATATAATAATTTTCTTTTCTTTGGATAAATTCCCAGTAGGGGGAATTGCTGGATCATATGGTAGTTCTATTTGTAGGTTTTTTACGAAACCTTCATACTCTCCTCCACAGTGACAGTACTAGCTTACATTACCACCAACAGTGTATAAGAGTTCCCTTTTCTCCACATCCTTCCCACCATTTATTATTTTTGATAATAGTCAACCTAACTGGGGTGAAATGACACTTCACTGTGGTTTTTATTTTTATTTCTCTGATAATAAATGATGTTGAGCATTTTTCATATATTTCTTGGCCGTTTGTATGCATTATTTTGTGAAATGTCTGTTCAGATCACTTCCTTATTTTTAAATTGGATTGTTTCAGTTTTTTTTTGCTGCTGAGATGTTTGAGTCCTTGTATATTCTGAATATTAATCTCCTGTCAGATGAATAGTTTGCAAATATTATCTACCATTTTTGTAGATTGTCTGTTCATACTGTTGATTGTTTCCTTTTCTGTATTGAAGTCTTTTAGTTGGATATAATCCCATTTATTTGTTTTTGCTTTTGTTGCCTGTCCTTTTGAGATCTTACAAAAGTCGTAAAATATTTTTGCTAACAAATATCCTGAGGCATTTTTTCTTTTTTTTCTTCTAGACATTTTATAGTTTCAGGTCTTACAATTGGATCTTTGACCCATTTTGAGTTGATTTTTGTATAGTGTGGGAACTGGAGGTCTAGTTTCATTCCTCTGTGTATGGATATACAGTTTTTCTAGTACAATTTATTGAAGTTACTTTCCTTTCCCCAGTGAGTGTTCTGGACACCTCTGTCAAAAATCACTTGGCTGTAGATATGTGATATAATTTCTGAGCTCTCTATTCTCCTTCTTAGTCTATGTGTGTGTGTTTATGACAGTACCATGCTGTTTTGGTGGTAACAGTTTGTAGTATATTTCGAGGTCTGGTAGTCTGGATTTAAACTGCACTCCAGAACAAATGAACCTAATAGATATGTATAGAACATTCTACCCAATAACTTCAGAACATAAATTCTCCTCATCAGCACATGGAACATTCTCCAAGATCGACCATATAATGGGCTACAAAACAACAATAAATTTTTTAAAATCAAAATTGTATCAAGTATTTTCTCAGACCACAATGTAATGAAACTAAAAAGCAACCCCAAAAGGAACCCTCAAAGCTATAGAAATATATGGAAATTAAATTATCTGCTCCTGAATGATTGTGTGGGTTAAAAATGAAATCAGGATGGAAATTTTATAATTCTTCAAAATGATGAAAATAGTGACACAAGTTATCAAAACCTCTGGGATATGGCAAAAACAGTACTAAGAGGAAAGTTTATAGTGCTAAATGCCTGCATTAAAAAGTCTCTTTTAGACTCCTTTGGATCAAAAATTGACAAATTTACATTATACCTCAGGGACTAGAAAAACAAGATCAAATTCAAACCAAAACTAGCAAAAGAAAAGAAATAACAAAGATCAGAGCAGTATTTAATGAAATTAAAAAAAAAATACAAAAGATCAATGAAACCAAAAGCTGGCTCTTTGAAATATAAACAAAATTGATACACCATTAGTTAGATTAACCAAAAAAAAGAAGAAAGAAGATTCAAGTAAGTTAAATTAGAAATGAAAATGGAGACATTACAACTGACACTACAGAAATACAAAAGATTATTCAAAAATCTACTAGAAACACCTCTATGCATATGTATTCCCGGAAAGATACAACTTCCTAGCTTAAATTAGGAAGAAATAGAAATCCTTAACAGATCAGTAACAAAAAGTGAGATTGAATCAGTAACTTAAAAGTTGCCAACAAAAAATTCCCAGGGCTAGATAGATTCACAGCTGAATTCTACTAGATATTCACAGAAGATTTGGTACCAATCAACTTAGTTTTAGTTCCTTCCAAAAGGTTGAAAAATAAGGAATCCTCTCTAACTCATTCTATGAAGCCAGTATCACCTTTAATACCAAAGCCAGGAAAGGAGAGGAAAGAAAGAAAGAAAGAAAGAAAGAAGGAAGGAAGGAAGGAAGGAAGGAAGGAAGGAAGGAAGGAAGGAAGGAAGGAAGGAAGGAAGGAGAGACAGAGAGAAAAGAGAAAGAAAGAAAGAAAGAAAGAAAGAAAGAAAGAAAGAAAGAAAGAAAGAAAAGAAAAGAAAAGAAAAGAAAAGAAAAGAAAAGAAAAGAAAAGAAAAGAAAAGAAAAGAAAAGAAAAGAGAGAGAAAGAAAAGAAAGAACATTACAGACCAATATCCCTGATGAACATAGACACCAAAATCTTGAATAAAATACTAGGAAACTGAATCCAACAGCACATCAAAAAGATAATTCTTTTTGATTTACCTTTTTAAATCAGGTGGGTTTCATCCCAGGGAAGCAGGCATGGTTGAACATATGCAAGTCAATAAATGTGATTCACCACATAAACAGAATTAAAAACAAAAACAATACAATAAACACAATAAGTGAAAAAAGTAGTCAATAACATCCAGTACCCTTTATGATAAAAACCCTCAACAAACTAGTAACAGAAGTAATATACTTCAAAATAGCAAAAGCCATATATGACAAACTCACAGCCAACAACATACTAAATGGGAAAAAGTTGAAAGCATTCCCCCTAAAAACTGGTACAAGAAAAGGATGCTCATTTTCACCACTTCTTTTCAACATAGTAAGAATAAGAATAAGAAAAGAGGAAGAAAAAAAGGCATCCAAATTGGAAAAGAGGAGGTCAAACTATCTCTCTTCACTAGTGGTATTATCATATACAGAGAAAACCCTAAAGACCCTTCTAAAAACTCCTAGATTTGATAAATAAATTCAGTAAAGTCTCAGTTTAGAAAATCAATGTACACAAATCAGTAGCACTGCTATACACCACCAACAACCAAGGTGAGAATCAAATTAACCACTCAATCTCTGTTGTAATAGCTGCACAAAATAAAATACCTAAGACTATACTTAACGAAAGAGGTAAAGGATCTCTGTAAGGAGAACTACAAAACGCTGCTGAAAGGAATCATAGATGACACAAACAAATGAAAATACATTTTATGCTCATGCATTGGAAGAATCAATATTATGAAAATGACCATACTTCCCAAAGCAATCTACAGATTCAATCCAATTTTGATAAAAATATCAACATTATTTAATACAGAATTAGAGAAAATAACCCTAAAATTCATACAGAACCAAAAAGAGAACCCAAGTAGGCAAAGCAATCCTAAGCAAGAACCAATCTGGAGGCATCACATTACCTGACTTCAAATTATACTACAAAGCTGTAGTAAACAAAACAGCATGATACTAGTGTAAAAGTAACTACATAGACAATGGAACAGAATGAAGAACCCAGAAACAAAGCCAAATAGTTACCACCAACTGATCCCTCTGACCTGCAGTCCAGGGAGGGTAGAACCTCAAACCGGCTGGACTGGTTCTGCTACCCGTCACAGGTGTGGGTACTTGTTTGAGCAATGGGACACCTGTTGGGCAGGTTTGGACCATCCATCCCTGCCTGTTAGCTTCTGTTTTCATGCATTTGAGGTGTGCAATTTTCTGTTGAATTTAACAGCAGAGTAGAGGCTATACCTGCTGGTATTTCCCAGTTGTGTATTTTGTGGCAGGGGGAGGGTCCTGCATGCCTCCTACTTCTGAAAGACAAAGGTCACTGCCAGGAAGCCCAACAGTGATGTGTTTTCCCCTCCAGCCTCCAGTGGGGTGTGTGGGGTGACAGTGTGAGCAGCCCTCGGATGTCTGGCTGCTAGGGAGGCAAAGAACAGGGGGATCTAAAGTCTGGGCCAGTTTTCTCTGTGAAAGGGCTTTCCTTGAATCTTCTCCTCTCTGGGATTCTTTTTTTTTTTTTTTTTTTAAATTTATTTATTATTATTATACTTTAAGTTGTAGGGTACATGTGCATAATGTGCAGGTTTGTTACATATGTATACTTGTGCCATGTTGGTGTGCTGCACCCATCAACTCATCATTTACATCAGGTATAACTCCCAGTGCAATCCCCTCCCCCTCCCCCCTCCCCATGATAGGCCCCGGTGTGTGATGTTCCCCTTCCCGAGTCCAAGTGATCTCATTGTTCAGTTCCCACATATCAGTGAGAACATGCGGTGTTTGGTTTTCTGTTCTTGTGATAGTTTGCTAAGAATGATGGTTTCCAGCTGGGATTCTTAAGATTCCTTCTCCAATCCTAAAATGGGCAGGCCTATATATAAGCTTTGTTTCTAGAATGGACAAAGCTGGATTTAAAACCCATCTAGCCATTTAACAGTTATGACCTTGTGTGAGTGGCATAGTCTCTGAACCCCAGTTTCTCTACCTACTAAAAGAGGGCTAGATCAGTGATTCTTATTCTGGAGCCAGCATCAGAATCACACAGGAGGGGGGTTCTTTAAAACTGACTATTGGGCCTGGTCCCAGAGTGTCTGATTCAGTGGTTGGAGCCTTAGGACTTGGATTTCTAACGAGTTCCCAGGTGATGCTGATGCAGTGGTTTGGGAACAGATTTTGAGGCCCCTCCCCGTCCCCCCACCTTCCGCCCCCCACACACAAACCCCTGCAAGGCTTGGTAACACTTGGGGTTTTGAGGCAGAGGTGCCACACTCAGGGCTTGGCACATAGTAATTGATGTTATTTTAATGCTAGCTGACCTCACACAGATTCCCATATTGGTGTCTCAGAAGCTCTGCAGCTGGAGACGATGTGGCCTTTGGTCTCTGATTGCCTCCCCGCCATGTGATCCCTGGTTTGCTATTGCTTTGATGAACCATTTGGGTCCAGGTGCTACTGATCATACTACCTCCCCTATTTAGGAGTTGTGCCCCACCCCCAGTGAGGGATACACTGAGCTTTGGGGGCCTGTGGGCTTAACAGGGAGATTTTGACCTTTGTATCTTTCTCTTGTCTGATTCTCTAGCTAGGTCTTCCAGTACTATGCTGAACAACAGTGGTGACAGTGAGTATCCTTGTTCGTTCCGGATTTTAGAGGAAAGGCTTTCAGTTTTTTTTCCATTCAGTATGATAATAGCTGTATATCCGTCATATATGCCTTTTATTATGTCAAAGTATGTTCCTTCTATATCTTTTTTTTTTTTTTTTTAGAATTTTGGTGTGAAGGATTGTTGAATTTTACCAAATGGCTTTTCAGCATCAATTGAAATGAATGGATGGTTTTTGTCCTCCATTATGTTCATATTATGTATCACTTTGGTTAATTTACATATGTTGGATCATCCTTGCATCCCTGAGATAAATTCTATTTGTTCACAATGAATGATCTTTTTAATGTATTATTGAATCTGGTTTGTTGTTTTTTTGTTAAGAAGTTTTGTATCAGTATTCATCATGGATATTGGCCTGTAGCTTCCTTTTTTAAAATGTGTCTTTGTCTGGTTTTGGTATCAGGGTAATTCTGAGCTCAGAGAATGAATTTGGAAGTATTCCCTCCTGTATTTTTCAGAATAGTTTGAGTAGGATTGGTATTAGTTATTCCTTAAATGTTTAGTGGAATTCAGCAGTAAAGCCATTAGGTCTGGGCTTTTCTTCGCTGGGAGAATTTTTTATTATGGCTTCAACCTCATTACTTGTTATTGGTCTGTTCAAGTTTTGGATTTCTTATGGTTCAATCTTGGTAGATTGTAAGTGTCTAAGAAATTATCTGTTTATTTTAGATTTTCTAATTTATTGGCGTGTAATTGCCCATAATAACCGCTAATGATCTTTTGAATTTCTGCAGTATCAGTTGTAATGTCTCCTGTTTCATCTTTGATTTTGTTTATTGAATTCGTCTCTCTTTTATTCTTACTCTAGCTAAAGGTTTGTCAATTTTGTTTATCTTTCTTAAAAAACACAACTTTTTATTTCACTGATCTTTTGTATTATTTTCTTCATTTCAAATTTGGTTTGAAATCTATTTCTTCTCTGATCTTATTTATTTTCTTCTACTAACTTTGGATTTGGTTTGCTCTTGCTTTCCTAGTTCTTTAGGAGGCATTGTTAGGTTATTTATTTGTAGTTTTTCTTTTTTTTTTTTATGTAGGCAATTATAGCTATAAATTTCCCTCTGAGTCTTTTTTTCACTATATCCCATAGGTGTTGGTATGTTGTATTCCCATTATCATTTGTTTTAAAAAAATTTTCAATTTTCTTCTTAACTTCTTCACTGACCCCCTGGTCATTCAGGAGTGTACACTTTAATTTTCATATTTTTGTGTAAATTCCAAAATTCCTCTTGTTATTAATTTCTAGTTTTATTCCATTGTGGTCAGAGAAGATCCCTGATATTATTTCAAATTTTTTAATGTTTTAAGATTTGTTATGTGAGCTAATATATGCTCTATCCTTGAGAATAATCCATGTTCTGGGGAGAAAAATATGCATTTTCCAGCCATTGGATGATGTATTCTATAAATATCAATTATATCCATTTGGTCTATACTGCAGATTAAGTCCAATATTTCTTTGTTGATTTTCTGTCCGGGAGATCTGTCCAATGCTAAGAGTGGGGCGTTGAAGTCTCCAGCTATTATAGTATTGGAGTGTATCTCTCTTTAGCTCTAAAAATATTTGCTTTTTATATTCGGGTGCTCCTGTGTTGGGTGTACATATATTCACAATTGCTTAATTGACCCCTTTATCATTACATAATGACCATTTTTGTTTCTTCTTAAGGTTTTTGTCTTGAAATCTATTTTGTCTGATGTAAATATAGATACCTCGGCTCCATTTTTTGTTTCCATTGACATGGAATATCCTTTTCCATCCCTTTATTTTCAGTCTATGTGTGCTTTATGGATTAAGTGTTTTTCTTGTAGGCAACAGATCCTTGGGTCTTGTTTTCTCATTTATTCAGTCACTCTATGCTCTTGTATTAGAGTGTTTAGTCCATTTATATTCAATGTTATTATTGACAGGTATGGGCTTATTCCTGCCATTTTGTTATTTGATTTCTGGTTGCTGTGTGGCCTTTTGTTCCTTCTTTTCTTTTTTCCTATCTTCCTTTTAGTGAAAGTGATTTTCTCTGGTGTTATAATGTAACTTCTTGCTTTTTTTAAATGTATCCATTGTATGTTCCTTGACTTGTGGTTACTGTGAGGTTTGCAAATACTGCCTTATAACTCAATATTTTAAACTGATGGTAAATTAACACTGATTGCAGAAACAAATAAAAATAACCAGTGAACACTCTATATGAATCTAGGCAACTTTGAAAATGATGTTTTGAAGCGCCTCAATACTGTTATATTAATCAGATGCTCTTTATATTTCTTGTTGTTGTTCTTCATGTAACTGATATGTTTTTGTGACATACTAGCTTGTGATTTTGTGTCTTCTTTTTTTTTCTCTCAAACGTAAGGTCGAGGTGAAAAGGACATTTTATCTATTTTAATTCCAGAATCTGTTTTTAGCACACAGAAATGTTTCAAAACTATTTCTTGAACGGAAGTTGGTGGGATGAATCAATGAGTTTTCAAGATAAATGTCCCCATGTTAGACTTGCCGTATATGAATAGCATTGCACAATGTTGGGGTCATATGAAACAGCTGGTATGATGTATCTTTTTAATGTTTTAGATTTATTTAAGTTTAAACTCATTGTGTTTGATGTAACAATGCCATTCTGCCTTTTTTGTTGGATTTGTATAAGTCCTATATGCTTATAATTTTATTTTTAACCACAAGTATCATTTATTTTTGAGTATGTGTCTTACAAGTAGAATACAACTAAATTTATTAAAACCGGTTCTGGCACTTTTTGCTTCTCCCGTTTTCGTATCATTATCCTTACATTTGCTTGCTTGATCACATTTCTGTTCATTCCACTTTCTCCTTTTTAATTTTGAAATTTCATATATTTTTCATTTAACTAACTGTTGTATTTCCTTTACCTGTTTTTATAATTAACACATATATCTCTACTGTTTGAGTACTACGCATGAAGTATTTTCCCTATAAAGATATACTATTCACCAGTGAAGGTGCTCTTCTTCCTCAATCCCAACACTTTTCAGAGAATTCTAAAGAATAATTACTTCCTAAGAAATGAGACATTTAGCTGCTTTCATTTCTCCTGCCCTGTCTCCAACTCCTCGAAAAGAGGAAAACTCAGATGATTTAGCACACTTTCTTCTGTGCTATTAGAATTTTTTCTTAAAGGATAGCTGGTCTATTTTAAGAATTCTTATTGAGCACTAATTTTTCAAAATCCCTGACAGCTTGTTCTTATCTATTGGGATAAAATGTTTGAGCAAGTCTGTATCCTGGTTCATTTGCTGTTTAATTAGTGTTCTTTCTTGAGTATTTTCCTCAAATTTGTTACAAGTGTAACACATTTACTGATATCTAGTATATTCTCTAATATTTTTCCTTCTTGCAAGATATCAGCTGGTAAAAAAAATTCTTAGGTCACATTCTCTTTATTCTGTTGTCCACTTACACCATCTAGCATTGCATAAAGTCTGGTAATAAACCTATCTCCCATGACTAATACCACTTCATATTTTTGCTGGGTATCTTGATTCATTTCTTACAGTTTGTGTCCCAAATAATTAATTCAGGTGAAAAATAATTCATCCTCACCTTCTATTCATTGCTGATTTCTGTGGTAAGGAAGTCATATTATTTAATTCCTAAAAATTATTCTTTGTGTTAAAATTCAAGTGCTCTATTTCAACTCTTTCAGAACGGTCTTTATTATATGAGTATTGTGTTCTGTTTCATGCCTTGTCATGTTTTTGTTTATTTTGTTTTGTTCATGAGGGCTCATGTCAAATTACTAGAATGCCTACCTACAGCAATCCCATAGGTGAAAAAGAAGGCAGAGGCTCTACCAGATAGGAGGTACTGGCTGTCCAGTGAGAAATCCATGGAAAGTCTCTTTGCTCCTTGATCTCTTCATCCGTCTCAGGCTCAGGAACTGATATAACTCAAACCCAGTAATTTTAGTCATCCTTGTTTTTTTGAGTCAGGATCTAATGTTGAACTATACTTCACTTCACATCCATTCCCATCATTTGATGCTTACTATTAATTGCCCAGAGCTCACAGAACTAATATTGCAGTGTTTGCCCAACTTGTAGGACTCCAGATTTGAAAGAACAAAACTCCCTGTGTTCAGTCACCATTAGGAAGCCCATGCTTCTACTTGCATCTCTGCCACATTTGGCTGGGGAGAAACAGATAGGTTATACTCAAGGATCAAATGATAGGAAATAGCACATATTTAGAATTGCTCAAATTCAAAACTGGGACCTGAGTTTTAATAGGCAAAATGTGGCTGTTTAGCAATTAACAAAAAAGTATAAGACTTGGGGGAAAATCGTAGTTTTAGAATTTCATAAATAAAAGCAGTTACTAGAAAACATATCTATTTTATGCTTATGATTTCAGAATTCACTGAATCAAGCATTGTTATTTACAAAAAAATGGAAGGTCTAGAAGGTGGAAGGAAAGAGGAAAGGAGGGAGGGAGATGAGAGAGGGAGGGAAGAAGGAAGGGAGGGAGGAAGGAAGGGAGGGAGGTAGGGAGGGAAGGAAGGAAGGGAGGGAGGGAGGGAGGGAAGGAAGGGACAAAGAGAAAAAAAGAGAAAGAGAAAGGAAGGAAAGAAGGATGGAAGGAAGAAGGAAAGAAGGAAGGAAGGAAGAGAGGAAGGGAGTTAAACAGGGATCTTCTAATAATGAAAGTCCCTTTTCCTGCTAGAATCAAAGGTGACTAAAACTTTTCATTTATCTGTGAGAAGAATTTGAAGACCCCTGCAAACACTGCCAAATAAAGTTAAAAGATCTGATATGCAAAAGACTAGATGGCATAAAACACAACCAAGTTCATGCCATTGTAGAAATCAGATTAGAATGTTGCCACTGGCCTGGCATTCTTGGCTTCAAGAACCTTGACTCTGGTATCATGAATAAATTTAAACTGTCTCCATAGCCTTGGGCCAGTACCTAAAATTTCATATCTGTGGGTAGAAGTAAAATGCCCACGTGCTCCCTGGGCCACCAGGGGTTTGGAAAAATGGGCACCTCTGAGTGCTTATTCTGCAGTGAAGTGGGCCTGAATTCCATCATTACCGCCTATAATAAGAGTTTGTATGCTGAGTGGCCACAAGAATGGAAAATGTGTACAAAGTCTTTCTTTTGTGACCTAATATTTGCACCCTTCTTCCATTAGTAGCTCATCCAAACAAAAGCATTCCCACCCAACATAATGTAGCTCTCCCTTATAAAAATGGAAATACAATCATCCTCTCCTCAAAGAAAGACCTCCAAAATGTGACCAGCTATCTAGCACCAAACCCAGGATTCCTGGTGATGTTTATTCCTCATTTTATTGAGATAAAAATCAAGTCTTAAAATTCTGTCATCTTTGGACAAAAATTTGAAATTTAATTACCACCAACACACTCAATTTGAAACCACAAGTGTGTGTGTGAGTGTGTGTGTGTGTGTGTGATATGAAAGAAAGAAACTATAGACAGAGACTAAAGTATTTCGTTCCCAGATGGCCATGGTTGATATATATGACTTTTCTAAGGCGATCCATTGTTTCATTGTTTCATTTCTGAGTTAGGTGACTCCTTAGTGATCTTTCTGCTGTGGAGTAACCACTAACTTTATCTCTGAATAATGTTAGTACAAGTGAAAATGCCAGGAGTTCAATTGTGCTCCATCTTCAACTCACCCTACCCCTACAGCACAGCAGCAGCCCTAGTTCCTCATTGATCACTCATGTCTCTATAGTTTATTTCTGTCATTATGGACAATTGAGCAAATACTGCACTGTCGGTTGAAAGAGACTCTCGGGCATCCACAGCTGGACTAACATGTCCATGGCTACTGATGAGCCTCTTTTGCAGTGGGAACCTTGTGGTGAGCAGTCTCAAAAGGCACAAAGGCTCTCACACTTGGAGACTGCCCCTAGCCTTCATCCTCATACCTCTTGCCCCTCCTCTTCATCATCAATCCACCAATGTTGCCCCTTCTAAATTCCTAAATTGTCTGACCACACTCTTTGCTACATTTTGTGAATTCCTGTAGCTCTATACTTCAGCCATCTCCATACAGTATAATATAAACTATAAGATATGATAGAAGTTGATATTCTGCCCAGGAGGAGAATCTCCATCCTACCTTGTTTTTCATAAATAAATGGGGTTATAACACAACACCCCTGCATCATCTTCCTAGTAATGCCAGTCACCTGTAACTCATGCCAGGTATTTTTACTCTTTATTCAGAGAGTTTATATGGAACTCCTGATGAGCCTAGATGTACATTGGAAGAGGATGGCCAGGAGGCAAGAATAGGCACAATGGGAATGTGGTCCAATTGCTCTTGCACACTTCATGTGCTTTTACAATTGGCCCCAGCTTCATCCCCTACATAACATTTCATGTACTTGATGAGTCAGTGCTCCTGGACATGCCAGACCTATGGTAACATGAATCACGTTAACATTCTTTTACTGATAAACAGCATGGTTGGTATGGCTGCTAGGAGTTCCATGGTTTTTTTTGTTGTTGTTTGTTTGTTTTGTTTTTTTAGCCAGGGCCCTAGTCACCAGCCCAGAAGCATTACTTAGAAGAAGTCTAGTGACTCTATCCATAGAGGCTTCCATTGTGAATGTCCCTATGAGGACATGGCAAAGTCTCCACACAACATTCACAATGCAGACTATAAAACCTAAGTTGCAGACAAAAGAAACAATGCTTTAATAAAACAATAAATTAAACTTGAATAGACATGCAGATTTCATGTGGTTCTTTACCCAAACCTTACTCTCATCTGACAACCTAAGCTAGGGGTAATTTGATTCAGTTTACTCCTATAGAACACTCATAACTAATATATCAGGTGTTTCTGATGCTGTCAGATCAAAGCAGCTAAATAGATCTAATGCTAAAGCTCATTTCCTTAGCAAAGACCATCCCCTAACTTCAAACGCATCTTCTCCTTAAACAATAGAAACCTTCTCATTGAAATCTGCATTTGACAAAAATATTTCATTTTTAATAACATTTAATTTTAGTTCATTTGCACAGTGTGGGTTAATTTCAAAATCTTGCAGAAAATCGTCAATAATTTGTTAAGAAATTCAAAAGTAAAGATTATTCTAATATTCTGAATGTAAAGAGAATCAATTTCCAGAAATAAAATCTTATACAATAAAGTGTGTTGATTTATCTTAGGGGGAGACAGTTTACTAAGATTGTTAAATAGCTCATGTTACTAAAACGTTAAAAAAATTGATTTGAAAATTATATATTAGTGGAGTTTTCACACCTTTTAAGCAACAGCATCTGTCACAATTTCTTATTTCATGACTTTTATTATTTTTGTAATTATATTTTTGAATGTTTATGTTATTTATATCTCATTTATAAATATAGCTAAATTGCCTAAATTATGGAAACTTCAAGAGTCAAATAGAACATTTTGCTACTTAAATTAGAGATTAAAGAGACAAATGATAACCTGACAAGGTGATAATTGAAAGTTCAGATTTGATCAAAAGAGCATCTTTGTGTGTCTTTTACTTGGCACAAACTTAGCTATTTCTCATATATCAATTCCATTGATACATTTTTCTAGGTAGCAACCATTGGTAAATGTGATTGTAACAAAGTATCTTAGAACATTTAATAATTTAAAACAGATTTTATTATGTTAATTACAGCTCTTACTAATGCTTATTAAAATTTCACATTGTTTTATATACCAATTCACTAGAGTGAAACTAAAGTGGGATTTGGCTTGACCTTAATCAAAGTTCCAGCCTGTAGAGATACTGATGTTAAATGTTTCAGGATGATATTAATGAGAATGCATCTATATTGGCTGATGCAGAGTCTAGTCAACACTATGGCTGAAGAATATACTAAACCTAGACAAGTTGCTAGACTTGAGAAAGAAAAGGCAAAATAGGTTTGGTTTTATGCTGAGTAAGGGGTGTTTAGATTTTTTTTTTTTTTTTTTTTTTGGTCATTTTTTTAACTCTCTGTGGAACATATAGTTAATCCCAAAGCATACTCAGTCGTATTCTCATTCAGGTATCTTGTTATAGAGTTGTCTACTCATGGGTGATTCCTTCAAGACACATAAAAAAGTAGAACCTCCCTCGCTCCAGCACCACCAGGCTGGGATACTCTTGAAAGCCTCTTTATTCTCAAACCATTGGTATTCTTGGCTAATCTTTCCATCATTCAGATGCTGGACAGTATTGTAACCAGATGCGTGGTGATAAATTCTAACAAGACTTTGGATCAGCCTTCGATTTACAGTACAGCAATACTGTTACTATACTAAAACAGAAGACCTTTTATAATATCAAAAATTTCCTTCTCTTACACACACACACACACACACACACACAATTAGTATATGATATGCAGCCTTCCTAGAGGACTATATTAAGCCATGTTTTCTGTCAATGTGATATAAAGAAACAAGAGACCTCCTTGTAATTTGGATTTTTCCAGGTATCTAATTTCAATCTAATGTACTGCTATGAAATGAAGCCAGTAAATTTATATGGCTATTCCATTTGAGGACTTGGTCTTTTATTTTTAGTCCGTGACAATTTCTGGTTTCCATTCCTTGTTCAGGAATGATAACAGTGTGATTTACAGGTATAACTAACAAATGAGATTAATTAAAATGTCTAAAAGTGGCACCTGTCTGAGTATAGAGTTGCACTAAATGATTCTTTCAGCTTCGTTTCCTGTAGTCCTTACCATTTACAAGCCCTTCCCTCATGCAAAGTAACAATGAAGGGTTGTTTCCTAATGGGCATGAACCAAGAAAGCAGGCCTTATCCTATGGCCTAGATATATGATTATTATCACGGACTGGAAACAACAGGTGTATTTTTCAACTTCATTTACACAAATGATCCCTGTGTTTCACAGCATTCATTAATACAGCTTCTTGAATTGCCCAATTTGTTACAAATTTTTGCTATCAGCTGCCTTTGTGATTGAATTGAATTTGTAATGAAATAGAAGCTATCTTTCCTTTGTGAACATCGCTGAACACTTTGATCACTACAAGACAAACTTGATACTTTTAAAATATCCTAGGTTGTGGAAAAGGGAAAAATGGTTACTTCTGAGGATAAAAGTACCAACTGGATAAAACATTCCAGTGCTTTGTATTTACATTTCTTCTATGAAAAAATTGCAAATAAATAAATAAATGGCAATTTGCCAAACTTTATGATCATAAAGCATTATGTAAAATGGATGTAGAAATTCTGAAACCTCAGGTGTATATTACTAGTAGTAGTTTTGATTACAATTGAAATGTTGAATTGAATTTTGTCAACATGCCTATCAGTTATGTCCCCATTTGGGGACAACAGGAGCTATAATGCATAATGAAAGATGAAAATTTTCACTCCAAGCTATACCTCTGAAATCAGCAACTGTGTTTATGAAATAAATGGATATTATTAACATACTTGAAACTGCAAATTAATGGAATTTTCAAAAGATAACTGGAGTCTCCATTCCTAAGTGACATAAATACCAAAATCAGAATGCATCAGAGAGTATGTAAGCAGAGATTTTGCCCACTAAAACAATCTCAACTCAAGCCACTTATAAGTAAGATACTCACACTGCTAGTCTGGCTGGAATGGTCCATGGTTAATGTCTGTTACTCTTGCATATTTTAAAATAGTGACTCTTTCCATCTTCATGAGTGAGTTTGAACAGCTAATCATGTAGTCAGTCAACTTGTAAGTCTAGCAAAACAATTGTAAAAGTTACATCTTATTGAAGCAAAATAATATTGCCTTTATAAAAGTGTAATTAAAAGTACTCATCCAAATAAGCCACAGTTTGATACAAGTGATTCCTTTTTTCTACTAAAGACAGTCAGAGCACCCTTGCTCTACAGACTGTGGCTCCAGAGATGCCAGTTACGATATGATTCTGATATGCTAATGTTCAACTGGTGTAGTACTTTAAACATTTTTACACAGAACTGCCATGTCTTATTCTGCAACAAATAATAAAATGCATCAGGAGAAAATCTAATTATACCTTATCTCTTAGACCATTTATCTTCTGTAGGTTATATACAATAGAATTCAAACTACAAAATCAAAGCTACTCTAATAGTTTATAGCATGAAGAGTGGCATCAACAAAGTTTACATCACAATGAAAGAAAACACTCACACATTTAAATTTTTTAAAACATAGAACTCTGTTATTATTTACTAAAAATATTCTAGAGGTCATATAAAACTAAGAAAAGGTATTCCTAGGTGGCAGTACTATGCATTTATAATCTTCTTTTATATACAGTTTAATTCTACTTTTAAAAACTGTATTTCCAAAGTTGCTGGAGGCTCTCAGAATCTTTGCCAATAGTTTGTTGCAGTAGATATAATCTGAGAAATATAATACCTCAGTATCTTCCAATCAACCGAAGAAAGAAATTCAGAACGATAGACTAATTTATCAAGGACATGGAGAAAGAGAATTTTGGAGTTTAGGCTAATTTATCAAGGTCATGGAGAAAGAGAACTTTGGTGTTTGAGTTCTGGCTGTTTCATCTTCCTTTTCTTTTCCTTCCTTCCTTCTTTCCTTTCTAATTTTTAGTGACTTTATTAGACAACTAGGCACCACAATCCCTGCTGCTGTTGTTAGAGAATTCAGGGTGCACAGTGATGTTCCATGTTTATGAGTAGGGGATGCCATCAGCCCGTAAGCCCTGATAAATTTCACACTAAAATTGTTCACTACATGTTTGGCGAGTTCAGAGGTTTTAGAGATGCCTTCAGAGATGGTGAGTGCGATACATGAAGATCTTGATATCACAATTGATTGATCCTCATTCCTAAATTCAGGAATTATGAGCCACTTAGAAACAGTTCCCATGATACTTTGAGATTAACTCCACTACTGACTTAACCGAACAAAATCTCTGGAAAAAAATATTTTTGGGCCAGATTTTTCCCAGAGATTTTGTTCAGTGGAGTGAGTAAATAAAATATCAGATATTGGGCTGGGATGATTGCGAATGCCAGCATAGTTCTAAAGACAAATGTTTACCACCATATGTAATGCAATGTATAGGATTGTGTTTGTTCTTCACCCTGTCTTCTACAAGTAGACCTTGAGCACTTTGAGAATTGCATTGTTTTATGAGTGTCAAATTTTATTTTATTAAACTTTAAGTTCTGGGGTACATGTGCAGAACATGCAGGTTTGTTACATAGGTATACACATGCCATGGTGGTTTGCTGCACCCATCAACCCGTAATCTACATTAGATATTTTTCCTAATGCTATCCCTGCCCTAGACCCCCAGCCACTAACAGGCCCCAGTGTGTGATGTTTCCCTCCCTGTGTCCATGTGTTTTCATTGTTCAACTCCCATTTATGAGTAAGAACATGTGGTGTTTGGTTTTCTGTTCTTGTGTTTGTTTGCTGAGAATGATGGTTTCCAGCTTCATCCCTGTCCCTGCAAAGGATATGAACTCATCCATTTTTATAGCTGCATAGTATTCCATGGTGTATTTCTGCCACATTTTCTTTATCTAGTCTATCACTGATGGGCATTTGGATTGGTTCCAAGTCTTTGCTATTGTGAACAGTGCCACAATAAACATACGTGTGCACGTGTCTTTACAGTAGAATGATTTATAATCATTTGGGTATATACCCAGTAATGGTATTGCTGGGTTAAATGGTATTTCTGGTTCTCGCTCCTTAAGGAATTGTCACACTGTCTTCCACAATGGTTGAACTAATTTACACTCCCACTAACAGTGTAAAAGTATTCCTATTTCTTCATATCCTCTCCAGCATCTGTTGTTTCCAGACTTTTTAATGATCACCATTCTAACTGGCGTGAGATGGTATCTCATTGTGGTTTTGATTTGCATTTCTCTAATGACCAGTGATGATGAGTTCTTTTTCATGTTTGTTGGCTGCATAAATGTCTTCTTTTGAGAAGTGCCTGTTCATATCCTTCACCCACTTTTTGATGGGGTTGTTTGTTTTTTACTTGTACATTTGTTTAAATTTCTTGTAGATTCTGGATATTAGACCTTTGTCAAATGGATAGGTTGCAAAAATTATCTCCCTTTCTGTCAGTTGTCTGCTCACTCTGGTGATAGTTTCTTTTGCTGTGCAGAAGCTCTTTGGTTTAATTATATCCCATTTGTCTATTTTGGCTTTTGTTGCCATTGTTTTTTGTGTTTTCATCATGAAGTCTTTGCCCATGCCTATGTCCTGAATGGTATTGCCTTGGTTTTCTTCTAGGGTTTTTATAGTTTTAGGTCTTATGTTTAAGTCTTTATTCCATCTTAAGTTAATTTTTGTATAAGGTGTAAGGAAGGGATCCAGTTTCAGTTTTCTGCATGTGGCTAGCCAGTTTTCCCAACATCATTTATTAAATAGAGAATCCTTTCCCCATTGCTTGTTTTTGTCAGGTTTGTCAAAGATTAGATGGTTATAGATGGGTGGCTTTATTTCTGAGGCCTCTGTTGTGTTCCATTGGTCTATAAATCTGTTTTGGTACCAGTATCATGCTGTTTTTGTTACTGTAGCCTTGTAGTATAGTTTGAAGTCAGGTAGCATGATGCCTGCAGCTTTGTTTTTTTGTTGGTTTTTGTTTGTTTGTTTTGTTTACTTAGGATTGTCTGGGCTATGTGGGCTCTTTTTTGGTTAGATATAAAATCTAAAGTAGTTTTTTTCCAATTCTGTGAAGAAAGTCAGTGGTAGCTTGATGGGAATAGCATTGAATCTATAAATTACTTTGGGAAGTATGGCCATTTTCACGATATTGATTCTTCCTATCCATGAGCATGGAATGTTTTTCCATTTGTTTGTGTCCTCTCTTATTTCCTTGAGCAGTGGTTTCTAGGTCTCCTCGAAGAGGTTCTTCACATCCGTTGTAAGTTGTAGTTTTAGGTATTTTATTCTCTTTGTAGCAGTTGTGAATGGGAGTTCATCATGATTTGGCTCTCTGTTGGTCTGTTATTGGTGTATAGGAATGGCTGTGATTTTTACACATTGATTTGGTATCCTGAGATGTTGCTGAAGTTGCTTATCAGTTGAAGGAGATTTGGGGCTGAGACAATGGGTTTTTCCAAATATACAATCATTTCATCTGCAAACAGAGACAGTTTGACTTTCTCTTTTCCTAATTGAATATGCTTTATTTCTTTCTCTTGCCTGATTGCCCTGGCAAGAACTTCCAACACTATGTTGTATAGGAGTGGTGAGAGAGGGCATCCTTGTCTTGTGCCAGTTTTCAAAGGGAATGCTTACAGTCTTTGGCCATTCAGTATGATATTGTCTGTGGTTTGTCATAAATAGCTCTTATTATTTTGAGATACATTCCATCAATACCTAGTTTATTGAGAATTTTTAGTATGAAGGGTTGTTGAATTTTGTTAAAGGCCTTTTCTGCATCTATTGAGATAATCATGTAGTTTTTGTCATTGGTTCTGTTTATGTGATGGATTATGTTTATTGATTTGTGTACGTCGAACCAGCCTTGCATCCCTGAGATGAAACCAACTTGATCGTGGTGGATAAGCCTTTTGATGTGCTGCTGGATTCAGTTTGCCAGTATTTTATTGAGGATTTTCTCATCAGTGTTCATTAGGGATATTGGCCTGAAATTTTCTTTTTTGTTATTGTGTCTCTGCCAGGTTTTGCTATTAGGATGATGCTGGCCTCGTAAAATGAGTTAGGGAACATTTTTTCTTTTTCTATTGTTTGGAATAGTTTCAGAAGGAATGGTACCAGCTCCTCTTTGTACCTATGGTAGACTTCGATCAAGTAGAAGAAAGGATATCAGAGATTGAAGATCAACTCAATGACATAAAGCACGAAGACAAGATTAGAGAAAAAAGAGTGAAAAGAAACAAACAAAGCCTCCAAGAAATATGGGACTGCGGGAAAAGACCAAATCTATGCTTGATTGGTGTACCTGAAAGTAACAGGGAGAATGGAACCAAGAGACACCTCATATAGGAGCGCTCTGACTGGCATCTGGTGGGTGCACCTCTGGGACAAAGCTTCCAGAGGAAGGAAGAGGCAGCAATCTTTGCTGTTCTGCAGCCTCCACCAGTGATACCCAGGCAAACAGGGTCTGGAGTGGACCTCCAGCCAACTCCAGGAGAGCTGCAGCAGAGGGGCTGTTAGAAGGAAAATGAACAAACAGAAAGGAATAGTATCAACATCAACAAAAAGGACATCCACTCAGAGACCCCAGCTGAAATTCACCAACTTCAAAGACCAAAGGTAGATAAATCCATGAAGATGGGCAGACACCAGCACAAAAAGGCTGAAAATTCCAAAAACCAGAATGCCTCTTCTTCTCCAAAGGATCACATCTCCTCTCCAGCAAGGGAACAAAACCAGACAGGGAATGATTTTGATGAATTGACAGAAGTAGGCTTCAGAATGTAGGTAATAACAAACTTCTCCGAGCTCAAGGAGCATGTTCTAACCCAATGCAAGAAAGCTAAGACCCTTGATAAAAGGTTAGATGAATTGCTAACTAGAATAACCAGTTTAGAGAAGAACATAAATGACCTGATGGAGCTGAAAAACACAGCACTAGAACTTCATGAAGCATACACAAGTATCAATAGCTGAATTTATTTCTGTCAATTTTTATCCACAAGAGGAAGTATATACTCCTTAATAAATGATAGTCTAAGGGACAAATGGATATGATGGAAAGATCATTCAATGAAACTAAGATAGACAATTTGATAAAGAATGTCATAGGAAGAATAGATGGAGAGAAATGGGAAAAGGGGTTTTCCGGAAGACTGCTGTAGTTTAGGGTGAGCTTTTATAGGACAAGTAGAAGATGATGCTGAAAATTATAATGATGAAACCTTAACATTGAGAACTTCTAATGCTAAAATAATAAATTAAGATTTTTCCTAAAATGTAATGGAGCAGCCTATTTAAAGTTCTTAATAAAAGAAGGCAAGATAATTAATCTGTATATTTTTAAGTTAGTTGATCCAGCAACTGAGAACAAAATAATCATCTCTGTCTGAGGTTTATTTAAATATAGGAGAAATAAATTATTAATGTGCTCTCTAAAGACATAAATGTTATATAAGTAATTCCATGAAAAATACATCCAAACCAATAAACCAGAAGGCTCTCATCTGTACACACATAAGCCTATATATTTGTGGTAAGCTCAGGCCTGGCATTCAGAGTTTAGAATTTCACATGCTAGGTCTACTCATTCAGTTAACCAACCATGGCAGCCCAAGATATGGAAACTTTTCTAGACATCATTTCACCACAGGAATCCATCTATGATCCTAGGCATTGGTTCTTATTACCTCTACCAAGAGAAAAGAGAAGTCAAAGAAATAAGCAATTGATTAATCCCTCTTTCCTCATCAACTCCTTAAAACCTCAAACTTCACTTATAATAATAACAACAATGACAATGGCAATAATGATGAATGCTCATCATGGTCATAAACAAAAATAAATCATTATTTTTTTCCTTTTTCTCAATGGACTAGAAATTAGGATTGCTGGTTTTGATTTTGAAGGGATTTTAAAAAGTATTTTTAACAAGGCATTTTGTGTGGTGCATCTATGGGAGTTATAGCTACAGCACATAAAGAAGCTTCTCTTCCCTCCTGTGAGTGTTTTGGAATTCAACTGGATAATGTTGTGTCTGTTCTTCCATTCAGGACCTGGGATTAATAGCACTGTTTTCCATCCCCTTGTCAACAGCATGCCTTAGAAGCCCCCTGTTACCCTGGATAACAGTGTGGCTGCAATTCAGACCTGAAAGAAATAGGTCTGGGATGGTCTCTCTGATACTTAGAACTATTCTACAGCACCGTTATCTCCATTTGTAATTTGTTTTCAAGAACAGTGATTTACATTTCAGTTGGATTACACCTTTTAATGTATCACAGAGTAAAGTGGCTGCAGTGCAAACTCACAGCTCTGCCACATTTCACATAATGCATTTGAACCACCAAGGAGGGGATTATAGTTACAATTAAAACCAAAAATAGGACAGACCTTTTCATGATGTGGCAGAAACACTTTGTGGGTGGCAGGAAAGAGGCAAAAAGTGCTGTCCATACTGCTATTTTAAGGTAGTATGAAACAGCACTCTACCATTGAGTTTTTATGGTCCTGGCCATTACTAAAGGAGTAAACATGAGAGTACCTGGCAATATCTCAAAAAGTTAAATAAAGATGATGCTTACTGTGGGACTGCTTCACAGTATCTAAGACAGTAAAACTTTTATTAATATATACATTCTACTAAAAGACCAAATTAAGCCGAAGTAAGATTACAGAGCAAAAGTAATGTCAAGATTAGCAAAGAATTACTTTCAATAAGTAATTATTGAATGCTTTTATAAATGTCTCTTATTGTAATGTTTCAGAAGTAGAGTAAGATTGTAAAATAGAAGCCTATACCACTTGTTTCCCCCAGAGGAACACCAAATTTTAACAACTATCAGCACACAGAAAAGCACCATCACGAGAAACAAAAATCAGGTGAGCAATCACAGTGCCTGGTTTTAACTTCATATCGCTAAAATAGACATTGAAGAAGGTCAGAGAGATAGCCTTGAACCACTAACACCACCTCTCCCCTCTCCCCCTGCAGCTTGGAGAGTCTGTACACTTTGGGGAGGGAGAATGCCATGACTAGGGGACTTTACATTGAACTCAGTACTGTCCTATCATAGCAGAGAACAAAGCAATGCTAGGCTCAGTCAGCACCTATGCACAGAGGGAGCATTTGAACTAGATGTAGCCAGTGAGGAGTTGCCCATCTCAGTGTTGAGAACTTGAGTTTCTCAACAAACCACGCCACTCTGAGCCAAAGTGCTCTTAAATCTTATATAAACTTGAAAGACAGTCTACGACAGAAGAACTGCAATTCCTAGGCAATTATTAGTGCTGGGCTGGGCTCAGAGTCAGAGAACTAGGGTGGCACATGACTAGGAAGTCACCAGCCGGGGCACCTAAGAAAGTGCTTGTGCCGTCCTTCTCCCAAACCTAGGCAGTGCAGCTTGCAGCAATGAAAATGACTCCTCCTTTCTACTTAAAGAGAGGAAAGAAAATGACTCCTTTCTACTTAAAGAGAGGAAAGAAAATGACTCCTTCTTTCTACTTAAAGAGAGGAAAGAAAATGACTCCTTGTTTCTACTTAAAGAGAGGAAAGTGAAGAGTAAAGAAGACTGTCTTATATCTCGAATACCAGCTCAGCTACAGTAAGATAGGGTGCTGGGCAGTCATGAGGCTCCCATTCCATGCCTGGCTCATGAATGACATTTCTAGACATACCCTGGGCCAAAAAGAAACACAATGCCTTGAAAGGAAGGACCCAGTTCTGGAAAGATTCATCACCTGTCAACCCAAGAGCCCTTGAATAACTAGCAGTGATACCTAGATAATACTCCCTGGACTTTGGGCTCTGAGATGTGCTGACTTCAGTACACACTCTGAGCTGTGGTGGCTACAATGAATGACTCTTTATGTTTGAGAAAAGCAGAGGGAAAAGTAAAGGGGACTTTGTCTTGTATCTCAGGTGCCAGCTTGGCCACAGTTGGGCAGAGCAACAAGCAGTCTTTTGGGGTCCCTGAGTCCAGGCCTAGGCTTTTAGACAGTATTTCGAGATCTGCCCTGGGTCAGAGGGAAGCCCATTGCCCTGAAGGGTGAATCCCACACCTCGCAGCATTCACCACAAGCTAACTGAAGAGCCCTTGAGATTTAAGTAAACATCAGCAGTGGTCTGACAGAAACACCTATGGGCCAGTGGTGGTAGTGGCCACAGGAAGAGGTTCCCCTGACTCTAGAAAAGGGAGGGAATAGTGGGAAGGACTTTGTATTATCTTTCGAGTATCAACTTAGCCATGGAGAATAGAATATCAGGCAAACGTCTAACTTTTTTGACTCCAATCTCTGGCTCCCAGGTAGCATCTCTGGACCTGCCAAAGGCATAGAGGAACTTGCTGCCATGAAGGGAAGGAAACAAACCTGGCTGACTTCACCACCTACTAATGAGAGATCCCTAGAGCTTTGAGTTAACATAGGTGGTACCCAGGCCATGGTTACAGTGGGTCTTGGGTGAGACCCAGTGCTGTGCTGGCTTCAGGTCTGACTTAGCGCAGTCCCAGTGGTGGTGGCCATACGAGTGCTTGCATCATTACACCCCTAGTTACAGGGGACTCATCACAGAGAGAATCTATTTGTTTGGGAGAAAGTAAAGGGAAAGAACAAGAGTCTCTTCCTGGTAATTCAGAGAATTTTTCTGGATCTTCTACAAGACCACCAAGGTGTTACCTCTATGAGTCTGCAAAAACCATAGCATTACTGGGCTTGAGACCAAGTCCCTTCAAATACCTGGAGAGCCTTCTCAAGAGGGATTGGCACAAACAAACCTGGGCTGTGAAGACTGCAATAAATACCTAACTCTTCAATACCCATATTCTGATGAACGTTTCCAAGCATCAAGATCCTCCAGAAAAACATGGTCTTAACAAAAGAACTAAATAAGACAGCAGGGATCAATCCTGAAGAAATTTCTATAAGTGATCTTTCAGACAGATAATACAAAACAGCTGTGTAGAGGAGACTCAAAGAAATTCAAGATAACACAGAGAAGAAATTTGGAATTCTATCAGATAAATTTAACAAGGACATTGAAATAATTAAAAAGGCTCAAGCAGAAATTCTAGAGTTGAAAAATGCAATCAACATGTTGAAGAATGCATCAGAGTCTCTTAATAGCAGAATTGATCGAGAAGAAGAAAGAATTAGTGAGCTTGAAGACAGGCTGTTTGAAAATATGCAGTCAGAGAAGACAAAAGAAAAAAATAATTTAAAACTGAAGCACACCTACAAAATCAAGAAAATAGATTTATACAAATAAATCTAAAAGTTATTGGCCTTAAAGAAGAAGTAAAGAAAGAGATAGGGTAGAAAGTTCAGTAAAAAGTATAATAACAGAGAATTTACCAAACTTAGAGGAAGGTACCAACATTCAAGTACATGAAAGTTATAGAACACCAAGCAGATTTAACCCAAATAAGACTAACTCAAGGCATATAATAATCAAACTCCCAAAGGTCAAGAATAAAGAAAGGATTGTAAAAGCAGCAAGAGGAAAAAAAAAATAACATACAATGGGGCTCCAATACATCTGGCAGCAGACTCTTCAGAGGAAACTTTACAGGCCAGGAGAGAGTGGCATGACATGGCATGACATATTTAAGGTGCTAAAGGAAAAATACCTTTACCCTAGAATAGTATATCCCATGAAAATATTCTTCAAGTATTAAGGAGAAGTAAAGACCTTCCCAGACAAATGAAAGGTGAGGGATTTCATCAACACCAGACCTGTCTTACAAGAAATGCTAAAGGGAATTCTTCTGAAACAAAGAAAAGGATGTTAATCAGCAAGAAGAAATCAACTGAATGTATAAAACTCACTGGTAATAATAAGCACACAGAAAAACAAAGACTATCATAACACTATAATTATGGTGTATAAACTACATTTAATTAGAAGGACAAAATGATGAATCTATCAAAAATAATAACTACAACAACTTTTCAAGATGGACTGCACAATAAGAAATAAATAAAAACAACAAAAAGTTAAAAAAGCAGGGGGACAAAGTTAAAAGTGTAGAGTTTTAACTAATTTTCTTGTCATGTGTTTGTTTATGCAATCAGTGTTAAATTACAATCAGTTTAAAGTAATGGGCTATAAGACAGCATTTGCAAGCTTCACAGTAACCTCAAATAAAAAAAAAATACAATGAATATTCAAAAAGCATATGATGTATACACAAAAAATTAAAAAGCAATAAATTAAATCAAATGATCAGAGAAAATCGCCTCCACTAAAAGGGGAACAGGGAGAAAGAAAAGAAAAGAGATGACCACAAAAAGCTAGAAAATAAATAACAAAATGGCAGGAGTAAATTCCTACTTGTCAATGATAACATTGAAAGTAAATGGACTGCAGCCTGGGCAACATGGTGAGGCCTTATTTCTACTAAAAATACAAAAAAAAAAAAAAAAAATGCTGGGCATGTTATTGCATGCCTATGATTCCAGCTACTGGGGAGGCTGAAGTAGGAGGATCATTTGAGCCTGGTGGAGTTTACAATCAGCCAAGATTTTGCCATTACACTTTAGCCTGGGTGACAGAGTGAGACCCTGTCTCATAAAAAAAAAAGTAAAGAAAGAAAGTCAATGGACTAAACTCTCCAATAAAAAAGACAGAGTGGCTAAATAGATGATAAAACAGGATCCAATGATCTGTTGCATAAAAGAAACATACTTTGCCTGTAAAGAATACACATAAACTAAAAATAAATGGATAAAAAAAGATATTCCATGCCAATGGTAACCAAAAAAAAGCAGAAGTAGCTATACTTAAATCAGAGAAAATAGATTTCAAGACAGAAACTGTAAGAAGAAACAAAGAAGGTCATTATATAATGATAAACAGACTGATTAAAGATAAGTATATAGCAATAGTAAATACATATTCACTTAACACTAGAGCACCCAGATATATAAAGTAAATATTATTAGGGCCAAAAAGAGAGATAAACCTCAATGCAATAATAGCTGGAGACATCAACAACCCACTTTCAGCATTAGACAGATCACCCAGACAGAAAAATCAACAAAGAAACATTGATTTTATCTGCACTATAGAAGAAATTGATCTAATAGGTATTTATAAAAAAATTTACTCAAGGCTGCAGAATACGCAGTCTTCTCTTCAGCACATGTATCATTCTCAAGAATAGATCATATGTTAGGTCACCAAACAAGTCTCAAAACATTTCAAAAACTGAAATAATATCTAACATCTTCTCTGACCACAATGGAATAAAAGTAGAAATCAACAACAAGAGAAATTTTGGAAACTCTACCAACAAATGGAAATTACAGAATACGCTCCTGAATGACCAGTGGGTCAATGAAAAAATTAGGAAGAAAATTTTAAAATCGTCAAGCAAATAATAATGGAAATACCACATACCTAAACCTAAGGGATACAGCAGAAGTAGTACTGAAAAGGAAATGTATAGCTATCAGTGTCTATATCAAAAAAGAAGAAAAACTACCAAAAAAAAAAAAAAAACTAACAATGCGTCTTAAAGAACTAGAAATACAAGAGAAAACTGAATCTAAAATTAGTAGAAGAAAAGAAATAATAAGTATCAGAGCAGAAAAAATGAATTTAAAATAAAAAAATACAAAAGATCAATTAAAAAGTTGGTTTTTGGAAAAGGTATAAAACACTGACAAACCTTTAGTCAGACTAATGAAGAATAAAAGGGGAGAAGACCAAAATAAAAAAAAAAAAAAAAGAAATGTAACAGGAGATATTACAACTAACACTTGCAGGAATTGAAGGGATCATTAGTGGCTATTATAAACAACTCTATGCCAGTACACTGGAAAATCTACAGGAAATGAACAAATTCCTAGACACATACAACCTACCAAGATTGAACCACGAAGAAATCCAAAACTTGAACAGACAGTAACAAGTGATGAGATCAAAGTTATAATAAAAAGTCTCTGAGCAAAGAAAAGCCTGGCACCCAATGGCTTAACTGCTGAATTTTACCAAATCTTTAAAGAAGAACTTATATCAATACTACTCAAACTATTGCAAAAAATAGAGGAGGAGAGAATACTTCCAAACTAATTTGACAAGGTCGATATTACTCTGATACTAAAACAGGACAAAGACACATCACAAAAGAACTCTACAGGCCAATAGAACTGATGAATATTGATACAAAAATCCTCAACAAGATAATAGCAAACTGAATTTATCAATACATTAAAGAGATTATTCATGATGACCAAGTGGAATTTATGCCAGAGATGAAAGGATAGTTAAACATATGCAAATAAATCAATGTGGTACATCATATAAACAGAATGGAGGAGAAAAACTATTATGTTCATTTCAATTGATGCTGAAAAAGCATTTTGATAAAATTCAATAGCCTTTCATGATAAAAAAAAAAAAACATAAAAATTCTGGGTATAAAGAAACATACCTCAACATAATAAAAGTCATATAAAACGGATACATGGCTAGTATCATACTGAATGGGGGAAAAAGTAAAGGCCTTTCCTCTAAGATCTGAAACACAAGATTGCCAACTTTCACCACTGTTATCCAACATAGTACTGGAAGTCCTAGCTAGAGCAATCAGTCAAGAGAAAGAAATAAAGGGCATTCAAATTGAAAAGAAAGAAGTCAAACTATCTTTGTTTCCAGATGATATGCTCTTATATTTGGAAAAACCTAAAGAATTCATCAAATAACTATTAGAACTGATAAATTCAGTAAAGTTGCAGGATACAAAATCAACATACAAAAATTGGTAGCATTTATATATGTCAACAGTGAACAATCTGAAAAAGAAATAAAAGTGTAATTCCATTCACAATAGCCACAAATAAAATAAAACACCTAGGAATGAACTTAACCAAAGCAGTGAAAGATCTCTACAATGAAAACTACAAAACACTGATAAAATAAATTGGATACAAAAATTATTTTAAAAATTCATGTTTATGGCTTGGAAGAAGCAATACTGTTAAAATTTCCATACTACTCAAAGCAATCTACAGATTCATTGCAATCGCTATCAAAACACCAGTGGCATTCTTTGTGGAAATAGAAATAACAATTCTACAATTTATGTGGAACCACAAAGGACCCAGAATATTCAAAGCTATCATGAGCAAAAAGAAAAAAAAAAAAAAAAAAACTGGAGGAATCACATTACCTGACTTCAAATTATACTCCAGAACTGTGGGAACAAAAACAGCATGGTACTGGCATAAAAAATAGACACACAGACCAGCAGAACAGAATAGAGAACCCAGAAATAAATGCAAACATCTACACTGAACTTCTTTTTGGCAAATGTGCAAAGAACATACACTGGGAAAGGATAGTCTCTTCAACAAATGACGCTGAGGAAACTGAATATCCATGTGCAGAAGAATGAAACTAGACTGCTATCTCTTGCCATATATAAAAAAAGAAATCAAATCAAAATGGATTACAGACTAACATCTAAGACCTCAAACTGTGAAACAACCATAAGAAAACATTGGGAAAACTTTCCAGGACATTGGAGTGGGCAAAGATTTCTTAGGTATTATCACACAAGCACAGGCAACCAAAGCAAAAATGGATGCGTGGGATCTCCTCAAGTTAAAAAGCTGCTGAACAGTAAAGGAAACAATCAACAAAGTGATGAGATCACCCACAGAATTGGAGAAAATATTTGCAAACTACCCATCTGACAAGGAATTAGTAACCAGAATATATAAGGAGCTCTAACACCTCTATAGGAAAATATTAAATAATCTGATCAAAAATGGGCAAAATATTTGAATAGACATTTCTCAATAGAAGACATACAAATGGCAAGCCAGCAAGCAACTGGATGCTCAACACCACCGATCATCAGAGAAATGCAAATCAAAACTACAACAATATATTGTTTCACCTAGTTAAAATGGCTTTTATCCAAAAGACAGGCAATAACAAATGCTGGCAAGAATGGGGACAAAAGGGAACTCTCATACACTCTCGGTGGGAACGTGAATTAGTACAACCAGTGTGGAGAACAGGTTGAAGTTTCTTCAAAAACTAAACATAGAATTACCATATGATCCAGCATTCTCACTACGGAGTATACGCCCAAAAGAAAGGAAATCAGTATATTGAAGAGGTATCTGCACTCCCATGTTTATTGCAACACTGTTCACAATAGTCAATATTTGGAAGTAACCTTAGTGTTTATCAACAAATAAATGGATGAAGAAAATGTGATATATATACACAATGGAGTACTATTCAGTCATAAATGAGAATGAGCTTCAGTCATTCACAACAACATGAATGTAACTGAAGGTCATTATGTTAAGTGAAATAAGACAGACAAAATAACAAGCATCAAGTATTCTCACTTATTTGTTGGAGCTAAAAATTAGAACAACTGAACTCATGGAGATAGAGAGTTAAAAAAATGCTTAGTAAAGGCTTGGCAGGGTAGTAGTGGGGAGGTGGGGATGGTTAATGGTACCAAAAAAGGTTGGAAAGAATGAATAAGACCTACTACTGGATAGCACAACAGTGTGACTATAGACAAAATAATGTAATTGTACATTTAAAAATAACTAAAAGAGTATAATTCGATTTTTGTAACACAAAGGATAAATACTTGAGGGGATGGATAGCCCATTTTCCCTGATGTGGTTATTTTGCATCGCATACCTGCATCAAAAATTGCATGCCTGCAGAAAATATTTTGGTTAGATCACCCCATAAATGTATACAACTGGTAGGTACCCACAAAAATAAAGACTAAAAATTAAAATATATATAATTTAAAAACTAAAATTAATTTTGAATAAAATTTAATTTAAAAATCATTTTAAAGTCTGACAATAAAAAATTATTAAAGATATCATAAAGTTCTTTATTAAAATATGCTTTTGTATAATTTCATTTAATTATTGAGATTAGTTCATTTGAAAATTTACTGAGGTATAAGTTACACATAAAACTTATCTATATTAAGTATATATTTTGATGAATTTTGAAAGTTGCTTTGCAATCACATAATCACCACTACAATCAAAATACAAAACAGTTCCAGGCTGGGTGCAGTGGCTCATGTCTGGATTCTCAGCATTTTGGGAGGCTGAGGCAGGAAGATCAAAGGAGACCAAGTTTGAGACCAGCTTGGAGAGCATAGTGAGACCTCATCTCAACAACAAAAACATATATAAAAAAATTTAAAAGATACGAAGTGGTTTCATTGAAGAGTTTCATTAAGACCTTTTTAGTCTATTTTCTCCCCTGACTGCCAGGTTCAGGACATCACTGATCTGCTTTCTGTCACTATAGTTTTACCTTTTCTAGAATCCCACATAAGTGGAATTATATAGTATTAGTTCCTATGGCTTGAATATTTGTGTACCCTCTGGAATTCTTAGGTTGTAATCTAATTCCCAAAGTGATAGTCTTGACAAGTGGGATCTCTAAAAGGTAATTCAGTTATGAGGATGGAGCCCTCATGAATGCATAAATACCATTATTAAAAGTGTTCCCAGAAATAGTTTTGTTGTATTGGAAGTGAACGTTCCCTGTCACCTTCCACTATGTGAAGATGCAGCAAGAAGGCCTCGTCAGATTTTAGCACTTGAATTGGACTTCTCAGCCTCCAGAACTGTAAGCCAATAAATGTTTGTTCATTATAAGTTACCCAGTCTGTAGCATTCTGTTATTGCAGAACAAAAAAAAAAAAAAAAAAAAACGAACTAAGACAGCAATTGGTACTGGGAGTGGAAGTGTTGCTATTACAAATACCTAAAAATGTAGAAGTGGCTTTGGAACACGATAATGAGTAGAGGCTAGGACAGTTTTGAAGAGAGTGCTAAAGAAAACCTGCATTGCCATGAGCACAACATTCTGAGCAATTCCGCCGAGAGCTCAGAAGAAGAGAATATAGCAAAAATCTGAAACTTCTTAGAAATTACTTAAGTGATTGTGATCAGAACATTGGTGGAAATATAAACAGTAAAGACCATTCTGATGAGGTCTCAAATGGAATGATGAATATCTTTTTGGAAACTGAGGGAAAGATCATCCTTGTTGTAAAGTGACAAGAAACACAGCTGAATTGGGTCCATGCCTGGGGGCCTGATCGAAGGCAGATTTTAAGAGTGATGAACTAGGATATCTGGTGGAAGAAATCTTTAAGCAGAAACTCATTTAGAGTGCTGAGTGGCTTCTCTTCACTGCATATATTAAAATGTAGAACAGAGAAAAATAATTTAAATAATTTAAAGATGGAATTTATAATTAAAAGGGAAGCAGAATGTAAGGATTTGGAAAATCCCCAGTGATTTGGTTTGGCTCTGTGTCCTCACCCAAATCTCATGTCAAATTCTAATCCCCACATGTCAGGGGAGGGATCTGGTGGGAGGTTACTGGATCATGGGGGTGGATTTCCCCTGTGCTGTTCTCGTGAAAGTGAGTGAGTTCTCACCAGATCTGATGGTTTAAAAGTGTGGCACTTCCCATCCCCCAACACTGCCTTCTCTCCTGCTGCTATGTAAAACATGTCTTGCTTTCCCTAAGCCTTCCTCCATGGTAGTGAGTTTTCTGAGGCCTCCCTAACCATGTGAAACTATGAGTCCATTAAACTACTTTTCTGTATAAATTACCCAGTCTCTGGTATTTCTTTATAGCAGTGTGAAGATGGACTACTACACCCAGCTAGCCATGAAAAGCATGAAAAAGCATGTGTTGAGGAGAGAAAATCAAGGGTTTGGCCAAGTGAATATTTCATAAGGAGATTAGTATGGACTGAGGTAAGCCAGGTGCTATCCATTAAGACAATGGGAGAATTAGCTTTTCCAATTCAATTTAAAAAGACAATGGCTGAGTAACATTGAAGGTATTTCAGAGATCTTAGAGGTTATGCTTCCCAGCAGAGGCCAGAATGCTATGTCCTTGAAGGCAGAAAAGTTGAGGGGGTAGGGGGAGGGGGGGGGGGGAGAGAGAGAGAGAGAGAGAGAGAGACAGAGAGAGACAAAACCAGGGCACCTGCATGACCACAATACTTGTTCCCATGCACACCTCAAGTGTTTGTTCCCCACATTCCAGCACAGAACTCCTTGGCTGCTCCAGTTGTGGCTCAAAGTGACCCAAGTGTGGCTCTAGCTGCTTCTCCAAAAGATGCAAGATGATGCTAATTCTGCAAGCACAATAAGTGCATAAGCTCTGGAGACATGGCAGCCTCTACTCATATTTCAAAGGTTATTGTAGAGACATGCTGCCACAAAGCATTCTCACTAAGGCAATGCCTAGTGAGGCCATGAAGGTGGGAGGGTCAGTGCAAATAGCTTCCACTAGGGTAATGCCCAGCAGAACTGTGGGGTTGGGATCACCAGGGAATCTCCACTAGGGCAATGCCTAGTAGAGTTGTTGGGTGGGACTGCCCCAGAGACCCCAGAACTGTAGAACCACCAGTGTGCCACACCAGACTGGAAGAGTTTCAGGCATGAAACTCCAGACATAAGAGCTACTATGTGGACCAAGCCAGCAAGCCATAGAGGTGTGGCTGCCTGAGGCCTTGGGATCCCAACTTCTACCCCAGTGTGTCCAGGAGGCAAGACCTGGAATCATCAAAGATTTACTCTGGAGTCCTAAGGTTTGATGTTCATCATTCTGTTGGGCTTTCTACTTATTTGGGACCAGTTACCCTTTATTCTTGCCAGTTTCTTTCTTTTGGAATGAGAAAGTCTATCCTAAGCCTCTCCCATTACTGTATTTTGGAAGTGAATAACTTGTTTGATTTCACAGACACACAGTTGGAGGGTAACTTTCCTCAGAGTGAATTCTATCTTGAGTTTCATTCATATCTCATTTAATTGAGACTTTGAACTTGTATTAGTCCATTTTCATGCTGCTGATAGACATACCTGAGACTGGGTAATTTATAAAGGAAAAGAGATTTAATAGACTCACAGTTCCATGTGGCTGGGGAGGCCTCACAATCATGGCAGAAAGGGGAAAGGCATGTCTTACATGGAAGCAGGCAAGGGACAATGAGCACCAAGCAAGAGGGAAAAACCCTTATAAAACCACCAGGTCTTGTGAGACTTATTCACTACCATGAGAATAGTATGGGGGAATCCCTCTCATGATTCAATCTCCGGTTTGGAAACACCTGGATGTCTAGGCAGAAGAATTGAGGCTCCTAAACTTCAGTTCTTCACTTATGTGCACCTGCAGGTCCAACGCCATGTGGAAGCTGCCAGGGTTTGGGGCTTACACCCTCTGGAGCCATGGCCTGAGCTGTACCTTGGCTCCTTTTAGCCACGGCTGAGCTGCTGGGACACAAGCCACCAAGTCCCTAGGCTGCATACAGAAGGAGGGGCCTGGGCCCGGCCCACAAAACCATATTTTTCCTTCTAGGCCTCTGGGCCTGTGATGGGAGGGGCTGCTGACAAGATCTCTGACGTGCCCTGGAGACATTTTCCCTATTGTCTTGGTGATTAATATCTGGATCCTTGTTACTTATGTAAATTTCTGCAGCAGGTTTGAATTTCTCCCCAGAAAATGGGGTTTTCTTTTCTCTTGCATTGTCAGGCTGCAAATTTTCCAAGGTTTTATGCTCTGCTTCCTCTTGAACATTTTGCTGCTTAGAAATTTCTTCCATCAGATACCCTAAACCATCTGTCTCAAGTTCAAAGTTCCACAGATCTCTAGGGCAGAGGCAAAATGCCACAAATCTCCAGTTTCCAACCAGTTCATCATCTGCATCTGAGACCACCTCAGACTGAACTTTATTGTTCATATCACTGTCAGCATTTTGGTCAAAACCATTCAACAGATCTCTAGATACTTCCAAACTTTCCCACATTTTCCAATCTTCTTCTGAGCCCTCCAAACTATTCCAACCTCTGCCTGTTACCCAGTTCCAAAGTCACTTTCACATTTTTGGGTGTCTTTACAACAGCACTCCACTCTACCATTACCAACTTACTGTATTACTCGGTTTTCATGCTGCTGATAAAGACTTATCTAAGACTGGGTAATTTATAAAGAAAAAGAGGTTTAATTCACTCACAGTTTCACGTGGCTGGGAGGCCTCACAATCATGGCAGAGGGCAAAATGTATGTCTTACATGGAGGCAGGCAAGAGAGAATGAGAGCCAAGCAAAAGGGGAGACCCCTTATAAAACCATCAGTCCTCATGAGATTTATTCACTACCATGATAACAGTAGAGGGGAACCACCCCCATGATTCAATTATCTCCCACAGGGTCCCTACTACAAAATGTAGGAATTATGGGAGCTACAATTCAAGATGAGATTTGAGTGAGGACACAGCCAAACCATATCAGGACCTGAACTTTTGAGTTAACACTGGAATGAGTTAAAACTTTCAGGTTTATGGAGATGGAATTAGGATATTTTGTATGTAAGAAGGATAGAAGTTTGTGGCAACTTGTGGTTAAATAGTCTGGTTTGAATGTATGTCCCCATCGAAACTCATGTTGAAATTTAATTACCATTATAATAGTTTTAAGAAGTGGGACCTTTAAGAGGTGATTAGGCTATGAGGGCTCCATCCTTTGAGTAAACTTATGCCATTATAAAAGGGCAGGCTCAGCCCCCTCTTTCACTTTCTCTTTGTCCTTCCACCTTTTGCCATGTTATGACTTAGCAAGAAAGCTCTCATAAGAGGCTGGCATCGTGATGTTGGACTTTCTGGTCTCCAGAATTGTAAGCTAATAAATTTCTGTTCATTATGAATTACCCAGTCTGTAGTATTCTCTTACAGCAACCAAAAACAGACTACTACAATAGTATTCTTAGTTTGACTTCTTCAAATTTGCAATTTTTAAAAATTTTCTATTTTTCCATAAGTTGTTGGGGTACAGGTGGAATTTGGTTACATAAGTAAGCTCTTTAGTGGTGATTTGTGAGATTTCGGTTGACCCATCATACAAGCAGTATACACTGCACCATATTTGTAGTATTTTATCCCTTGCTCCTCTCCCCGTCTTCCCCCCATGTCACCAAAATCTACTGTAATATTCTTATGCCTTTGCATCCTCATAGCTTAGCTCCCACATATCAGTGAGAACATACGATGTTTGGTTTTCCATTCCTCAGTTACATCACTTAGAACAATAGTCTCCATTCTCATCCAGGTCACTGCAAATGCTGTTAATTCATTCCTTTTTATGGCTGCATAGTATTCTATCATGTATGTATATCCCCAGTAGTGGGATAGCTGGATCAAATGGTAGTTCTATTTTTAGTTCTTTAAGGAATTCTACACTGTTTTCCATAGTGGCTGAACTAGTTTACATTCCCACTAGCACTGTAGAAGTATTCCCTGTTCACTGCATCCATGCCAACTTCTACTGTTTTTATGTTTTTTTATTATGGCCATTCTTGCGGGAGTAAAGTGGTATTGCATTGTGGTTTTGATTTGCATTTCCCTGATGATTAGTGATGTTGACCATTTTTTCATATGTTTGTTGGCCAATTGTATATCTTCTTTTGAGAAATGTCTATTTGTGTCCTTAACCCACTTTTCGATGGGATTGTTTGTTTTTTCCTTACTGATTTGTTTGAATTTATTGTAGATTCTGGATATTAGTCCTTTGTCAGAGGTATAGATTGTGATGATTTTCTCCCCCTCAGTGGGTTGTATGTTTACTCTGCTGACTGTCCCTTTTTCCATGAAAAAGCTTTTTAGTTTAATTAGGTCCCAGCTATTTATCTTTGTTTTTATTGCATTCGCTTTTGGGTTCCTGGTCATGAAATCTCTGCCTAAGCCATTGCAAAAGGGTTTTTCCAATGTTATCTTCTAGAATTTTTATAGTTTCAGGTCTCAGGTTTAAGTCCTTAATCCATCTTGACTTGATTTTTGTATAAGGTGAGAGATGAGAATCCAGTTTCATCCTCCTACATGTGACTAGCCAATTATCCCAGCACCATTTGCTGAAGAGTGTCCTTTCCTCACTTTATATTTTGGCTTCCTTTGTTGAAGATCAATTGGCTGTGAGTATTTGGGTTTATTTCTGGGTTTTGTATTCTACTCCATTGGCCTATGTGCCAATTTTTATACCAGTACCACAATGTTTTGGTGACTGTGACCTTATAGTATAGTTTGAAATCAGGTCATGTGATGTCTCAAGATGTGTTCTTTTTGCTTAGTCTTGCTTTGTCTATGCAGGCTCTTTTTTGGTTTCATATGAATTTTAAAATTGTTGTTTTCTAATTCCAGGAAGAATGATGGTGGTATTTTGATGGGGATTGCATTGAATTTGTAGATTGCTTTTGGCAGTGTTGTCATTTTCACAATATTGAATCTATCTACCAATCCATGAGCATGGGATGTGTTTCCATTTGTTTATGTGGTCTATGATTGCTTTCAGCAGTGTTTTGTAGTTTTTCTTGAAGAAGTCTTTCAACTCCTTGGTTAGGTATGTTCCTAAGCATTTTTTTTTTCTTGTAGCTATTGTAAAAGTGGTTGAGTTCTTGATTTTATTCTCTGCCTGGTCGCTGTTGGTGTATAGAAGAGCTACTGATTTGTGTACATTAATCTTGTATCCAAAAACTTTGCTGAATTCTTTTACCAGTTCTAGGAGCCTTCTGGTGGAGTACTGAGTGTTTTCAAGGTAAATAATCACATTGTCAGCAAACAGTGACGGTTCGATTTCCTCTTTACCGCTTTGGATGTCCTTTATTTCTTTCTCTTCTCTGACTGCTCTGGAAAGGACTTCCAGTACAATGTGGAAGAAGAGTGGTGAGAGTGGGCATCCTTGTCTTGTTCCAAAATTAAAAGGGAATGCTTTTAACTTTTCCCTATTCGGTATTATGTTGGCTGTGGGTTTGTCATAGATGATTTTTATTATATTAAGGTATGTTCCTTGTATGCAGATTTTGCTGAGAGTTTTACTCACAAGGTGATGCTGAATTTTGTCAGATGCTTTTTATGTACCTATTGAGATGATCATGTGATTTTTGTTTTTAATTCTGTCTCTGTGGTGTATCACATTTATTGACTTGTGTATGTTAAACCATCCCTGCATCTCTGGTATGAAACCCACTTGATCATGGCAGATTATCTTTTTGATATGTTGTTGGATTCAGTTAGCTAGTATTTTGTTAAGGATTTTAGCATCGATTTTCATCAAGGATGTTGGTCTGTCATTTTCTTTTTTGCTTATGTCCTCTCCTGGTTTTGGTATTATGGTGATGCTGGCTTTATAAAATGAATTACGTAGGGTTCCTTCTTTCTTTATCTTGTGTAATAGTGTCAAAAGTATTGGTACCAATTCTTCCTTGAATGTCTGGTAGAATTCTGCTGTGAATTTGTCTGGTCCTGGACTTTTATTTGTTGGTAACTTTTTTACTACCATTTCAATCTTACTGCATGTTATTGGTTGTTTAGGGCATGTAATTCTTCTTTATTTAAGGTATGAGGGTTATATTTTTGAGATTCATCCGTATTGCTTCATGTATTAATACATTGCTATTTTTTCATTACTGAGTAGTACTCAGATCTTGTTGATGAACCTCTTGAATTTTGGGGGGTCAATATGAATATTGCAATCATCACAAGCATTAGTGTGGACATGTGCTTTCATGTGTCTTGGTGAAATAACTTGAAGCAAAACTTAGGTTAAAACATGGATGATAAAGGCAATTATGATGATGTCTCAGAGACAAATGAGAAACATGTTATTGAACAATGGAGAAAAGGTCATATTTGTTTCAAAGTGGCAAACAACTTGGCTTAATTGAGTTTATTCCCTGGTGTTCTGTGTAAAGTAGAACTTGTGAGTGATGAAATTGGATATTTGGCTGAGGAAATAATCTAAGCTAAGTGTTAAGATGTGGTCTGGTTTCTCTTGATTGCTCATAGTAAGATGTGAGAAGACAGAAATCACTTAAAAATGGAACGGCTAATCAAAAGGAAGCAGAGCTTGAAGATGTGCAAAATTCTTAGCCTATTCATATTGTAAAGAATAAGAAAGTTGTTCAGTAGAAAAGACCAAGAGTGTGATCAAATGACCACCTCATAAGGAGGTTAGTTAGCCATCTAAATGGAAGCCAGAATTTGCTTTCTATGACAATAGAAAAAATGCCTCTGAAGGTAATTCAGAAATCAGAAGGGCTGTTCTTCTTATTACAAACCCAGAGTGATAAAGCCCAGTCAGCATGGAGCCATTGCAGAAACCCTCAGTTAAGGCACTATCCAACAAAATCATGGAGACATAGCTACCTTTCTGACTCATACTGGCAGGGACATGGCATGTGATTCCAGCCCAAGGGAGACACAATCACATGACCCAGGCATAGAACTGCTGCAGGGGCAGGGGTGCCCAGAGACGTGTAGACAGAGCCCCCACCACAGTGTGTCCAGAAGGTAAAACACCCTTAAATTCATATGGAATTGCAAGTGGTTCCAAATGGCCAAAACAATCTTGAAAATGAGTACAATTAAAGGATTTAATATTTCTCAATTTCAAAACTTAATACAAAACCGCTGTAATCAAAAGTACATGGTAAGTATAGACATATAGATCGATGGAATAGAATTGAGATTCCAAAAAATTAACATATACATCTATGGTCAATTGGTTTACAAGAAGAGTGTCAAGACCATTCAGTGGGGAAAGAATATTCTCTTCTGCATAAGTTGCTGGGACCACTGGATATACACATCCAAAACAATGAAGTTGAACCCTTTTTTTACACTCTATACAAACTTAACTCAAAATGAGTTAATTATCTAAATATTAAAGCAAAAACTATATAATTCTTACATGAAAATATAGGGGTTAATCTTCATGGTTGTGGATTAGGCCATGGATTGTTAGATATTATACCAAAACCACAAGTAACAAAAGATACAGATGTACATATATGTAAGTATTTACATATAGATACCTATATATGTACATCTGTATCTTTTGTTATAGAATAGTGGTTTTGCACAAATATATAATATGTGTGCATATGTGTGTATGTGTGTGTGCATATATATATATATATATATGTACACTGCAGATTAGTTGTTTCTATAGCCTGAGGTTAGGGAGTTAGGGAGGAGTTGGGAGTGACTGCTTAATAGATATAAGGTTTTATTTTGGGATGATGAAAACAGTTTTGAACTAGATGAAAGTAGTTGTTGAATCACATTATGAATGTACTAAATGCCACTGAGATATACATTGTTAAATGATTAATTTTATGTTATTGAAATTCATCCCCTTAAAAAAATATGGTTTATGGTAGGATAATAAATGAGATAGACAATTTGATATAAAAGTTAGTTTTAGCTGGGCATATAATTTTTAAAGATGTTTTTAAACACAATGTGCCCTTTATTACTATTTACTTCATTTCTGAAAACAATGGATTGATAACTCATTAAAATACTAATTTTATCAAATAAATACTTGTATAGACCAATCTTAGAAAAATAATTTTTAAAAAACCTGACACTGAAAAAAGTTAGATCAGCATCCATAGCCTCAGGCTGCATGTCCACTCCAGTGTCAGACTGTTCCTGGCAGCACAACAGTCCCAGTTTGCTTCTGCAGACCTAGGAAATAGGTCTGTTCCTACAATCCCAGTACCTAGGCCTTCACTAGTGGATCCAGTTTCCAGGCCCATAATTGCACATCCAGGCACTGAGGAAGGTCCTGTAGTCCCAGGTACCATGTCCACCCAACTTCTGACCTAGACACCAGGTCATCCAGCCCAAACAATTTCTGGCAGCAATCTCATCTCATGGACCCCATTAGCTGGCCTCCCCAAATTTTTAAACAGGCTGATGGGTGAAGGCCTTTCTCAGTCAAAGCCAGTGTGCAAAGACTTGAAGAGGTGCCTACATCTTTGAATGCACAGAGACTAATGCAAAATGAAAAGAATCACGGTCAGGAAAACATGAAACCTCCTAAGGAACAAAATAATGCACCAATGACCAACTCTAAACAAATGGAGATCTATAAACTGCATGAAAAGTACTCAAAATGATCATCATAAGTAGTGCAGTGAGCTTCATGAGAACAAAGATAAACAATTAAATGAAATCAGGAAAATAATAAATGAACAAAATTAGAAGTTGAACAAACAGATTAGATATCATTAAAGAAAGAATCAAACAAAAATTATGGCACAAAGAACACAATGACTAAACTAAACATTTCCATAGAGAACTTTAACAGCAGATTCAATCAAGCAAAAGAAAGAATCAGTGAGCTTAAAGACAGATGGGTCATATGAAATTATCCAATCAAAGGAACAGAAAGGAAAAAGAACAAAAGGGTAAAAAGTTGTTTACAGGAATTTGGGAGATCATCAAGTAAACCAATATACATATTATGAGAATCCTAAGAAAAGAAGAGAAAGAGAAAGGGGGAAAAACTTATTTAAAAAGATAATTACTAAACTTCCTAAATCTGGAGAGGAAAATGAACATCTAGAATGATGAATCACAAAGAGTACCAAAGACATCTTTCCAAAGACATATTATAATCAAATTCTCAAAAGTCAAAGATATAGAGAAAATTTAGAAAGCAGCAAGGTAAAAATGACTTATCACTTACAGAGGAACTTCTAATATATTATCAGTGGATTTCTAAGAAGAAATTTTGCAGGCCATGGGAGAGTGGAATAATATATTTATAGTTCTAAAAGAAAAAAAAATCTAACAACCAAGAATACTATGCAGAGAAACTTTCCTTCAAAAATGGAGGGGAGATAAAGACATTCCCAAACAAACAAAAACTGAGAGAGTTCATCAACACTATACCTGCATTGCAAGAAATAATCAAGGGAGCTCTTCAAGCTGAAACAAACAAAAACAACCTCACAAATGAGTAATACGAAGACATATGTAAATATAAAACTCACTAGCCAAAGTAAGTACATTGTCAAAATTAGAATATTTTAATACTGTAATGAAGGTTTGCAAATAAGTTTTAACTCTAGTATAAAACATAAAAGACTAGTATAAAGGTATTAAAAATAATTATAGTAGTTTGTTAATGGATACACATTATATAAATATATAAACTGTGACATCAAAAACAAAACATGAGAGGAGAAGAAATTAAATTGTAGAGATTTTATTCAAAGGTTATCAATTTAAAATAGAATGTTATGAATATAAGTTATTTTATGTTAGCCTCCTGGCAACTACAAAGAAAAAAACCTGCAGTAGGTGCACAAATGATAAAGAGAAAGAAACTAAATTCTACCTCTACAAAAAAATTACAAAGGAAGACAGCAAGAGGGGATGAAAGAAGCAAAGGAACTAAAAAACAGTAAGAAAACAATCAACAAATGGGTGTGGTGGCTCACACCTGTAATCACAGCACTTGGGAGACCAAGGCGGGTACATGACCTGAGGTCAGGAATTTGACACCAGGCTGGCCAACATGGCAAAACCCCCTCTCTACCAAAAATACAGAAATTAGCCTGGCTTGGCAGTATGTGCCTGTAATCCCAGCTACTTCGGAGGCTGAGGCAGGAGAATAACTTGAACCCAGGAGGCGGAGGTTGCAGTGAGCCAAGATTGAGCCACTGCACTCTGGTCTGAGCAACAGAGTGAGGCTCTGTCTCAAAAAAAAAAAAAAAAAAAAAAAAGCACTAAACATGGAAAGGAACAACCGGTACCAGCCATTGCAAAAACATGCCAAAATGTAAAGACCATCAAGGCTTGGAAGAAACTGCATCAACTAACGAGCAAAATAACCAGTTAATATCATAATGGCAGGATCAAGTTCACACATAACAATCTTAACCTTAAATGTAAATGGACTAAATGCTCCAATTAAAAGACACAGACTGGCAAACTGGATAAAGAGTCAAGATCCATCAGTCTGCTGTATTCAGGAGACCCATCTCACACGCAGAGACATACATAGGCTCAAAATAAAGGGATGGAGGAAGATTTACCAAGCAAATGGAGAACACAAAAAAGCGGGGGTTGCAATACTAGTCTCTGATAAAACAGACTTTAAACCATCAAAGATCAAAAGAGACAAAGAAGGCCATTACATAATGGTAAAGGGATCAATTCAACAGGAAGAGCTAACTATCCTAAATATATATGCACCCAATACAGGAGCACCCAGATTCATAAAGCAAGTCCTTAGAGACTTACAAAGAGACTTAGACTCCCATACAATAATAATGGGAGACTTCAACACTCCACTGTCAACATTAGACAGATCAACGAGACAGAAAGTTAACAAGGATATCCAGGAATTGAACTCATCTCTGCAGCAAGCAGACCTAATAGACATCTATAGAACTCTCCACCCCAAATCAACAGAATATACATTCTTCTCAGCACCACATCGTACTTACTCCAAAATTGACCACATAATTGGAAGTAAAGCACTCCTCAGCAAACGTACAAGAACAGAAATTATAACAAACTGTCTCTCAGACCACAGTGCAATCAAACTAGAACTCAGGACTAAGAAACTCAATCAAAACCGCTCAACTACATGGAAACTCAACAACCTGCTCCTGAATGACTACTGGGTACATAACGAAATGAAGGCAGAAATAAAGATGTTCTTTGAAACCAATGAGAACAAAGATACAACATACCAGAATCTCTGGGACACATTTAAAGCAGTGTGTAGAGGGAAATTTATAGCACTAAATGCCCACAAGAGAAAGCAGGAAAGATCTAAAATTGACACTCTAACATCGCAATTAAAAGAACTAGAGAAGCAAGAGCAAACACATTCGAAAGCTAGCAGAAGGCAAGAAATAACTAAGATCAGAGCAGAACTGAAGGAGATAGAGACACAAAAAACCCTCCAAAAAATCAATGAATCCAGGAGTTGGTTTTTTGAAAAGATCAACAAAATTGACAGACCACTAGCAAGACTAATAAAGAAGAAAAGAGAGAAGAATCAAATCGACGCAATTAAAAATGATAAAGGGGATATCACCACCGACCCCACAGAAATACAAACTACCATCAGAGAATACTATAAACACCTCTACGCAAATAAACTGGAAAATCTAGAAGAAATGGATAATTTCCTGGACACTTACACTCTTCCAAGACTAAACCAGGAAGAAGTTGAATCCCTGAATAGACCAATAGCAGGCTCTGAAATTGAGGCAATAATTAATAGCCTACCAACCAAAAAAGTCCAGGACCAGATGGATTCACAGCTGAATTCTACCAGAGGTACAAGGAGGAGCTGGTACCATTCCTTCTGAAACTATTCCAATCAATAGAAAAAGAGGGAATCCTCCCTAACTCATTTTATGAGGCCAACATCATCCTGATACCAAAGCCTGGCAGAGACACAACAAAAAAAGAGAATTTTAGACCAATATCCCTGATGAACATCGATGCAAAAATCCTCAATAAAATACTGGCAAACCGGATCCAGCAGCACATCAAAAAGCTTATCCACCATGATCAAGTGGGCTTCATCCCTGGGATGCAAGGCTGGTTCAACATTCACAAATCAATAAACATAATCCAGCATATAAACAGAACCAAAGACAAGAACCACATCATTATCTCAATAGATGCAGAAAAGGCTTTTGACAAAATTCAACAGCCCTTCATGCTAAAAACGCTCAATAAATTCGGCATTGATGGAACGTACCTCAAAATAATAAGAGCTATTTATGACAAACCCACAGCCAATATCATACTGAATGGGCAAAAACTGGAAAAATTCCCTTTGAAAACTGGCACAAGACAGGGATGCCCTCTCTCACCACTCCTATTCAACATAGTGTTGGAAGTTCTGGCTAGGGCAATCAGGCAAGAGAAAGAAATCAAGGGGATTCAGTTAGGAAAAGAAGAAGTCAAATTGTCCCTGTTTGCAGACGACATGATTGTATATTTAGAAAACCCCATTGTCTCAGCCCAAAATCTCCTTAAGCTGATAAGCAACTTCAGCAAAGTCTCAGGATACAAAATTAATGTGCAAAAATCACAAGCATTCTTATACACCAGTGACAGTCAAACAGAGAGCCAAATCAGGAATGAACTTCCATTCACAATTGCTTCAAAGAGAATAAAATACCTAGGAATCCAACTTCCAAGGGATGTAAAGGACCTCTTCAAGGAGAACTACAAACCACTGCTCAGTGAAATCAAAGAGGACACAAACAAATGGAAGAACATACCATGCTCATGGATAGGAAGAATCAATATCGTGAAAATGGCCATACTGCCCAAGGTAATTTATAGATTCAATGCCATCCCCATCAAGCTACCAATGAGCTTCTTCACAGAATTGGAAAAAACTGCTTTAAAGTTCATATGGAACCAAAAAAGAGCCCGCATCTCCAAGACAATCCTAAGTCAAAAGAACAAAGCTGGAGGCATCACGCTACCTGACTTCAAACTATACTACAAGGCTACAGTAACCAAAACAGCATGGTACTGGTACCAAAACAGAGATATAGACCAATGGAACAGAACAGAGTCCTCAGAAATAATACCACACATCTACAGCCATCTGATCTTTGACAAACCTGAGAGAAACAAGAAATGGGGAAAGGATTCCCTATTTAATAAATGGTGCTGGGAAAATTGGCTAGCCATAAGTAGAAAGCTGAAACTGGATCCTTTCCTTACTCCTTATACGAAAATTAATTCAAGATGGATTAGAGACTTAAATGTTAGACCTAATACCATAAAAATCCTAGAGGAAAACCTAGGTAGTACCATTCAGGACATAGGCATGGGCAGAGACTTCATGTCTAAAACACCAAAAGCAACGGCAGCAATAGCCAAAATTGACAAATGGGATCTCATTAAACTAAAGAGCTTCTGCACAGCAAAAGAAACTACCATCAGAGTGAACAGGCAACCTACAGAATGGGAGAGAATTTTTGCCATCTACTCATCTGACAAAGGGCTAATATCCAGAACCTATAAAGATCTCAAACAAATTTACAAGAAAAAAAAGCCCCATCAAAAAGTGGGCAAAGAATATGAACAGACACTTCTCAAAAGAAGACATTTATGCAGACAACAGACACATGAAAAAATGCTCATCATCACTGGCCATCAGAGAAATGCAAATCAAAACTACAATGAGATACCATCTCACACCAGTTAGAATGGCGATCATTAAAAAGTCAGGAAACAACAGGTGCTGGAGAGGATGTGGAGAAATAGGAACACTTTTACACTGTTGGTGGGATTGTAAACTAGTTCAACCATTATGGAAAACAGTATGGCGATTCCTCAAGGATCTAGAACTAGATGTACCATATGACCCAGCCATCCCATTACTAGGTATATACCCAAAGGATTATAAATTATGCTGCTATAAAGACACATGCATACGTATGTTTATTGCAGCACTATTCACAATAGCAAGGACTTGGAATCAGCCCAAATGTCCATCAGTGACAGATTGGATTAAGAAAATGTGGCACATATACACCATGGAATACTATGCAGCCATAAAAAAGGATGAGTTTGTGTCCTTTGTAGGGACATGGATGCAGCTGGAAACCATCATTCTTAGCAAACTATCACAAGAACAGAAAACCAAACACCGCATGTTCTCACTCATAGGCAGGAACTGAACAATGAGATCACTTGGACTCAGGAAGGGGAACATCACACACCGGGGCCTATCATGGGGAGGGGGGAGAGGGGAGGGACTGCATTGGGAGTTATACCTGATGTAAATGACGAGTTGATGGGTGCAGCACACCAACATGGCACAAGTATACATATGTAGCAAACCTGCACGTTGTGCACATGTACCCTACAACTTGAAGTTTAATAATAATAAATAAATTTAAAAAAAAAAAAAAAGAAAAGAAAAAAAGAAAAGAAAAAAGAAAATAATTAACAGAATGAAAGCCATAAATTCTCACCTATCAATAAGTGCTTTAAATATAAATGTACTAAATTCTCCAATGAAAAACATGAAGTGGCTGGAGAGATAAAAGCCATGATCCAACAATATGCTCCCTATGAATCACTTTAGCTTTAAGGATAAACACGGGCTGAAAATGAAGGAGTTATAAAAGCTATTTCATGCAAATGGTAACCAAAAGAGAGCATCGGTGGATATACTTACAGCAGACAAAATAGACTTCAAGTCAAAAACTATCCAAAAAGTCAAAAAATATCATTATATCAGGATCAAATCATCAAGAAAGTATAACAATTTAAGATATATATGTACCCAACATCAAAGTCCTTTATATATACATATCTAATACATATGTATAGTAACTATAATATATATAGCAAAAGTAAATGTTAGCAGAACTAAAGGGAGAAATAAACAGCAATATAATAATAGTGGTGGAATATAGTATTCCACTTTTTACAATGTGTAGGTTATCCAGACAGAAAACAGCAGACATGAAAAACACTATAGGTCAAATAGACCTAACAGATAGATACAGAACATTCCATCCAACGGCAGCAGAATATGCATTTTTTTCGAGCTCATATGGAACATTCTCCAGGATAAATCACATGTTAGGCTGCAAAACACGTCTCAGCAAGTTTTAAAAGATTAAAATTATACCAAATATCTTTTCTGACCACAATGGTATAAAACTAGAAATCAGTGACAGGAGGAAAATTGGAAAATTGACAAATATGTAGAAAATAAACAACCCACATCTGAAAAACCAATGGGTCAAAACAGAAATCAAAGAAAATTTTAAAAAAATTATGTTGAGACAAATGAAAATGGAAACACTACATACCCAAACTTATGGGATACAAGAGTTCTAGAGGATAGTTTTCAAAAATGCCTACATTAAGAAAAAAAGAAAACTCAAATAAGCAACCTATCTTTACACCCAAAGGAACAAGAAAAAAAAGAAGAAAATAGGCCCAAGTTTGGTAGAAGGAAAGCAATAATAAAAATGAGAGTCAAAATAAATATAATAGAGACAAAAATAAAAGACCCATAAAATTAAAAAAAAAAAAGATTTAAATTTTTGAAAAGACCAACAAAACTGACAACCCTTTAGCTAGACTAATAAAAAAGGGAAAATATTCAAATAAATTATAAATGAAAGAGAAGACATGACAACTGATGTCATAGGAATACAAGGGATCATGAGAGACTCCCATGAAAAACAATAGTTCAACAGATTTGAGAAACTAGAAAAATAGATAAATTCCCAGAAACATACAATCTACCAAGTCTGAATTATGAAGAAACATAAAATCCGAACAGACCAACAATGAGTAAGAAGATGGAGTCATTAATAATTTTTCTTTTTTTCCCAAAAAGCCCAAGACATAATGCCTTCACTAGTAAACCCTATCAAACATTTAAAGAATTAATTCCATTTCATATTAAATTCTTTCAAAAACTTAAAGAGTAGGAAGTATATCCAAGCTTATTTTATCAGGCAAGCATTATCCTGATACCAAAGCCAGACAGAGATACTAAAAGAAAAGAAAATCATAGGTACAAAAATCATAGATACTAAAATATTCAACAAAATGCTAGCAAATTGAATTCAACAGCTTATTAAAAGGATTATACACCGTCGTCAAGAGGAATTTATTCCTGAGATCTAAGGATGCTTCAAAATATGCAAATCAACAAATGTGGTACACCTCAATAACAGAATGTAGGATAAAATACATATGATTATCTCAATAGCTGCAGAAAAAGCATCTGACATCCTTTCATGATTAAAAACAAAGTTCTCAACAAATTGCATATAGAAGGAATCTACCTCAACACAATAAAGGCCATATTGGACAAGCCCACAGTTAACATCACACTCATTGGTGAAAAGCTGAAAATGGTTCCTGAAAGATCTGGGAACAGGAGAAAGATACATACTCTCACCACTTTTAATTTAAATAATACTGGAAGTCCTAACTAGAGTGAGGTAAGAGAAAAATACAAAGGGCATCCACATCAAAAAGGAAGAAGTAAAGTAGTTTTTGCATATGGATAACATGATCTTATATATGAAAACCTTAGATACCTACCAAATACTGTTAGAACTAATAAACCTATTTAGTGAAGTTACAAGGTACAAAATTAACACACCAAAACCAATTGCTATACAGTAGCAATTATCTAAAAAAAAAAAAAATTCCATTTACAATAGCATCCAAAAAAACTCACTTAGGAATAAATTTACCCAAGAAGATAAAATATCTATACATTGAAAACTATAAAATATTAATGAAATAAATTGAAGAAGACACAAATAAATGGAAAGATAGCCTAAGTTCACAGATAAAAAGAATTAATATTGTTAAAATGTTCACTACCCGGAGCAATTTACAGATTCAATGTAATCTCTATGAAAATTCCAATAGTATTTTTCAAAAAAACCTTTTTAAAAAATCCTAAAATTCATGTGGAACCAGAAAAGACACAGAATTACCAAAGTTATCTTTGGTAAAAAGAGCAAAGTTGGAGGCATCACATAACCTGATTTCAATATATAATATAAAACTATAGTATTTAAAATAGTATGATACCAGCATGAATAGACATACAGACCGACAGAACAGACTAGAGAACTCAAAAAGAAGCACGTGCTTTTGTGGTCCACTGATCATTGGCAAAAATACCAATAACACACATGGGGAAAGGATTATCTCTTAAATAAACTGATGGGCAGTTTAAAATAAAAATGAGTGTTGGGGAAGGTTAAAAGAATGAAATTGAACTCTTATTTCATACCATACACAAAAATCAACTCAGAATGGATTTAAGACTTAAATATAAGATCTTTAGCTGCAAAACTACTAGAAGAAAACTTTTGAAAAAAGCTTCTTAATATTAGTCTGGGCAATGATATTTATTTATTTATTTATTTATTTATTTATTGTACTTTAAGTTCTAGGGTACATGTGCACAATGTGCAGGTTTGTTACCTATGTATACATGTGCCATGTTGGTGTGCTGAACCCATTAACTGTTCATTTGCATTAGGTATATCTCATAATGCTATACCTCCCCCATTCCCCCACCCCACAATAGGCCCCAGTGTGTGATGTTCCCCTTCCTGTGTCCAAGTGTTCTCATTGTTCAATTCCCACCTATGAGTGAGAACATGCAGTGTTTGGTTTTCTGTTCTTGCGAGTTTGCTGAGAATGATGGTTTCCAGCTGCATTCATGTCCCTACAAAGGACATGAACTCATCCTTTTTTATGGCTGCATAGTATTCCATGGTGTATATGTGCCACATTTTCTTAATCCATTGTGTCACTGATAGACATTTGGGTTGGTTCCAAATCTTTGCTATTGTGAATAGTGCTGCAATAAACATATGTGTGCATGAGTCTTTAAAGGAGCATGACTTATAATCCTTTGGGTATATACCCAGTAATGGGATGGCTGGGTCAAATGGTATTTCTAGTTCTAGATCCTTGAGGGCTCGCCACACTGTCTTCCTCAATGGTTGAACTGTTTATAGTCCCACCAACAGTGTAAAAGTGTTCCTATTTCTCCACATCCTCTCCAGCATTCTAATGATCGCCATTCTAACTGGTGTAAGATGGTATCTCATTGTAGTTTTGATTTGCATTTCTCTGATGGCCAGTGATGATGAGCATTTTTTCATGTGTCTGTTGTCTGCATAAATGTCTTCTTTTGAGAAGTGTCTGTTCATATTCTTTGCCCACTTTTTGATGGGGCTTTTTTTTCTTGTAAATTTGTTTGAGATCTTTATAGGTTCTGGATATTAGCCCTTTGTCAGATGAGTAGATGGCAAAAATTCTCTCCCATTCTGTAGGTTGCCTGTTCACTCTGATGGTAGTTTCCTTTTCTGTGCAGAAGCTCTTTAGTTTAGTTAGATCCCATTTGTCAATTTTGGCATTTGTTGCCATTGCTTTTGGTGTTTTAGACATGAAGTCCTTGCCCATGCCTATGTCCTGAATGGTATTGCCTAGATTTTCTTCTAGGATTTTTATGGTTTTAGGTCTAAATTTAAGTCTCTAATCCATCTGGAATTAATTTTTGTATAAGGTGTAAGGAAGGGATCCAGTTTCAGCTTTCTACACATGGCTAGCCAGTATTCCCAGCACCATTTATTAAATAGGGAATCCTTTCCCCATTTCTTGTTCTTGTCAGGTTTGTCAAAGATCAGATGGTTGTAGATGTGTGGTATTATTTCTGAGGGCTCTGTTCTGTTCCATTGGTCTGTATCTCTGTTTTGTTACCAATATAATGCTGTTTTGGTTACTGTAGCCTTGTAGTATAGTTTGAAGTCAGGTAGCGTGATGACTCCAGCTTTATTCTTTTGGCTTAGGATTGTCTTGGCAATGCGGGCTCTTTTTTGGTTCCATATGAACTTTAAAGTAGTTTTTTTTCAATTATTTAAAGAAAGTCATTGGTAGCTTAATGGGGATGGCATTGAATCTATAAATTACTTTGGGCACTAGGGCAATTTTCACAATATTGATTCTTCCTATCCATGAGTATGGAATGTTCTTCCATTTGTTTGTGTCCTCTTTTATTTCATTGAGTACTGGTTTGTAGTTCTCCTTGAAGAGGTCCTTCACGTTCCTTCTAAGTTGGATTCCTAGGTATTTTATTCTCTTTGAAGCAATTGTGAATGGGAGTTCACTCATGATTTTTTTCTCTGTTTGTCTGTTATTGATGTATAAGAATGCTTGTGATTTTTGCACATTGATTTTGTATCTTGAGACTTTGCTGAAGTTGCTTATCAGCTTAAGGAGATTTTGGGCTGAGACAATGGGGTTTTCTAAATACACAATCATGTCATCTGCAAACAGGGACAATTTGACTTCCTCTTTTCCTGATCGAATACCCTTTATTTCTTTCTCCTACCTGATTGCCTGGCCAGAACTTCCAGCACTATGTTGAATAGGAGTAGTGAGAGAGGGCATCCTTGTCATGTGCCAGATTTCAAAGGGAATGCCTCCAGTTTTTGCCCATTGAGTATGATATTGGCTGTGGATTTGTCATAAGTAGCTCTTATTATTTTGAGATATGTTCCATCAATACCGAATTTATTGAGAGTTTTTAGCATGAAGGTTGTTGAATTTTGTCAAAGGTCTTTTCTGCATCTGTTGAGATAATCATGTGGTTTTTGTGTTTGGTTCTGTTTATATGCTGGATTACATTTATTGATTTGTATATGTTGAACCAGCCTTGCATCCCAGGGATGAAGCCCACTTGATCATGGTGGATAAGCTTTTTGATGTGCTGCTGGATTTGGTTTGCCGGTATTTTATTGAGGATTTTTGCATCAATGTTCATCGGGGATATTGGTCTAAAATTCTCTTTCTTTGTTGTGTCTCTGCCAGGCTTTGGTATCAGGATGATGTTGGCCTCATAAAATGAGTTAGGGAGGATTCCCTCTTTTTCTATTGATTGGAATAGTTTCAGAAGGAACAGTACCAGCTCCTACTTGTACCTCTGGTAGAATTCGGCTGTGAATCCGTCTGGTCCTGGACTTTTTTTGGTTGGTAGGCTATTAATTATTGCCTCAATTTCAGAGCCTGCTATTGGTCTATTCAGGGATTCAATTTCTTCCTGGTTTATGCTTGGGAGAGTGTATGTGTCCAGGAATTTATCCATTTCTTCTAGGTTTTCTAATTTATTTGCATAAAGGTGTTTATAGTATTCTCTGATGGTAGTTTGTATTTCTGTGGGGTCAGTGGTGATATCCCCTTTATCATTTTTTAGTGCATCTTTTTTATTCTTCTCTCTTTTCTTCTTTATTAGTCTTGCTAGTGGTCTATCAATTTTGTTGATCTTTTCAAAAAATCAGGTCCTGGATTCATTGATTTTTTTTGAAGGGTTTTTTTGTGTCTCTATCTCCTTCAGTTCTGCTCTGATCTTAGTTATTTCTTGCCTTCTGCTAGCTTTTGAATGTGTTTGCTCTTGCTTCTCTAGTTCTTTCAATTGTGATGTTAGGGTGTCAGTTTTTGATCTTTCCTGCTTTCTCTTGTGGGCATTTAGTGCTATAAATTTCCCTCTACATACTGCTTTAAATGTGTCCCAGAGATTCTGGTATGTTGTATCTTTGTTCTCATTGATTTCAAAGAACATCTTTATTTCTGCTTTCATTTTTTTATGTTCCCAGTAGTCATTCAGGAGCAGGTTATTCAGTTTCCATGTAGCTGAGTGGTTTTGAGTGAGTTTCTTAATCCTGAGTTCTAGTTTGATTGCACTGTGGTCTGAGAGACAGTTTGTTATATTTCTGTTCTTGTACATTTGCTGAGGAGTGCTTTACTTCCAACTATCTGGTCAGTTTTGGAATAAGTGCGATGTGGTGCTGAGAAGATTGTATATTCTGTTGATTTGAGTGGAGAGTTCTGTAGCTATCTATTAGGTCTGCTTGATGCAGAGCTGAGTTCAATTCCTGGATATCTTTGTTAACTTTCTGTCTCATTGATCTGTCTAATGTTGACAGTGGGGTGTTGAAGTCTCCCATTATTATTGTGTGGGAGTCTAAGTCTCTTTGTAAGTCTCTAAGGACTTGCTTTATGAATCTGGGTGCTCCTGTATTGGGTGCATATATATTTAGGATAGTTAGCTCTTCCTGTTGAATTGATCCCTTTACCATTATGTAATGACCTTCTTTGTCTCTTTTGATCTTTGTTGGTTTAAAGTCTGTTTTATCAGAGACTAGAATTGCAACCCCTGCCTTTTTTTGTTTTCCATTTGCTTGGTAGATCTTCCTCCATCCCTTTATTTTGAGCCTATGTGTGTCTCTACATGTGAGATGGGTCTCCTGAATACAGCAAAGTAATGGGTCTTGACTCTTTATCCAATTTGCCAGTCTGTGTCTTTTCATTGGAGCATTTAGCCCATTTACATTTAAGGATAATATTGTTATGTGTGAACTTGATCCTGTCATTATGATGTTAGCTGGTTATTTTGCTCATTAGTTGATGCAGTTTCTTCCTAGCATCAATGATCTTTACATTTTGGCATGTTATTGCAGTGGCTGGTACTGGTTGTTCCTTTCCATGTTTAGTGCTTCCTTCAGGATCTCTTGTAGGGCAGGCCTGGTGGTGACAAAATCTCTCAGCATTTGCTTCTCTGTAAAGGATTTTATTTCTCCTTCACTTATGAAACTTAGTTTGGCTGGATATGAAATTCTGGGTTGAAAATTCTTTTCTTTAAGAATGTTGAATATTGGCTCCCACTCTCTTCTGGCTTGGAGAGTTTCTGCTGAGACATCCGCTGTTAGTCTGATGGGCTTCCCTTTGTGGGTAACCCGACCTTTCTCCCTGGCTGCCCTTAACATTTTTTCCTTCTTTTCAACTTTGATGAATTTGACAATCATGTGTCTTGGAGTTGCTCTTCTCGAGGAGTATCTTTGTAGCATTATCTATATTTCCTGAATTTGAATGTTGGCCTGCCTTGCTAGGTTGGTGATGTTCTTCTGGATAATATCCTGCAGAGCATTTTCCAACTTGGTTCCATTCTCCCCGTCAATTTCAGGTACACCAATCAGATGTAGATTTGGTCTTTTCACATAGTCTCATATTTCTTGGAGGCTTTGTTTGTTTCTTTTTACCCTTTTCTCTAAACTTCTCTTCTCACTTTATTTCATTCATTTGATCTTCAATCAGTGATACCCTTTCTTCCAGTTGATCAAATCGGTTACTGAAGCTTGTGCATTTGTCAGTTCTTGTGCCATGTTTTTCAGCCCTATCAGGTCATTTAAGGACTTCTCTACATTGGTTATTCTAGTTAGCCATTCGTCTAATCTTTTTTCAAGGTTTTTAGCTTCTTTATGATGGGTTCGAACTTCCTCCTTTAGCTCAGAGAAGTTTGATAGTTTGAAACCTTCTTCTCTCAACTCATCAAAGTCATTCTCTGTCCAGCTTTGTTCCCTTGCTGGTGAGGAGCTGCATTCCTTTGGAGAGGGAGAGGCACTCTGATTTTTAGAATTTTCAGCTTTTCTGCTCTGTTTTTTCCCCATCTTTGTGGTTTTATCTACGTTTGGTCTTTGATGATGGTGATGTACACATGGGATTTTGGTGTGGATGTCCTTTCTGTTTGTTAGTTTTCCTTCTAACAGTCAGGACCTTCAGCTGCAGGTCTGTTGGAGTTTGCTGGAGGTCCACTCCAGACCCTGTTTGCCTGGGTATCAGCAGCGGAGGCTGCAGAAGAGTGAATATTGCTGAACAGCAAATGTTGCTGTCTGATTGTTCCTCTGGAAGCTTCATCTCACAGGGGTACCCGGCCATGTGAGATGTCAATCTGCCCCTACTATGGGGTGCCTCCCAGTTAGGCTACTCGGGAGTCAGGGACCCACTTGAGGAGGCAGTCTGTTCGTTCTCAGATCTCAAACTCCATGCTGGGAGATCCACTACTCTCTTCAAAGCTGTCAGACAGGGACATTTAAATCTGCAGAGGTTTCTGCTGCCTTTTGTTCGGCTATGCCCTGTCCCCAGAGGTGGAGTCTACAGAGGCAGGCAGGCCTCCTTGAACTGTGGTGGGATCCACCCAGTTCGAGCTTCCCAGCTACTTTGTTTACCTACTCAAGCTTCAGTAATGGCAGGTACCCCTACCCCAGCCTTGCTGCCGCCTTGCAGTTAGATCTCAGACTGCTGTGCTAGCAATGAGGGAGGCCCTGTGGGTGTAGGACCCTCCGAGCCAGGCATGGGATATAATCTCCTGGTGTGCCATTTGCTAAGACTCTTGAAAAAGTGCAGTATTAGGGTGGGAGTGACCCGATTTTCCAGTTGTTGTGTGTCACGGTTTCCCTTGGCTAGGAAAGGGAATTCCATCACCCCTTGCACTTCCTGGGTGAGGCAATGCCTTGCCCTGCTTCGGCTCTTGCGAGGTGGACTGCACCCACTGTCCTGCACCCACTGGCCAACACGCCCCAGTGAGATGAACCCGGTACCTCAGTTGGAAATGCAGAAATCATCCATCTTCTGTGTCGCTCGTGCTGGGGATTGTAGCCTGGAGCTGTTCCTGTTTGGCCATCTTGGAGATTTTGTTTGTTTGTTTGTTTGGATTAAACCTCCAAAGCATTGGCAACAAAAGCAAAACTAGACAAATGAGAAACTTCCATGACAAAAGAAACAATCAGTAGAGTGAAGGGAATGGGTAAAATATGTATAAACTATACATCTCACAAGGGTTTAATATCCAAAATATAGAAGGGACTCAGCTCAATAACAAGGAAACAAAGAACTCAGTTAAAAAACAGGCATAGAACATGAATTTAGATTGTCTAAAAGAAGACATACAAATGGGTGGAAAGTATGACAAAACACTCAATGTCACTAATCACCAGGGAGGTGGATGCAAACAAAACCACAGTGAGATATCACCTGATACCTGTTAGGATGGCTATTATCTAAAAGACAAATAGTACCAAGTCTTGGTGAAGATGTAAAGAAAAGGGAACATTTGTACACTGTTCATGGGAATGTAAAATAGTACAGTGATTATAAAAAACAGTCTGGACATGCCTTAGAAAAATAAAATAGAATTACCATATTATCTAGCAACCGCACTTCTGGGTATATATTCAAATCAAGTGATATCAGTATCTTGAAGAGATATCCTCTCTCTCATATTTGTTGCAGTATTACTCACAATATTCAAGATGTAGAATCAACCTAAGTGTTCATTGTCAGATAAATGGATAAAAGAAATGTGCTGTATATATACATATATAAAATGGAATACTATTCTGCCTTAAAATAGAAGGAAAACTCTGTCATTTGTAACAACATGAATGAACCTGGAGGACATTATGCCGAATGAATCAAACCAGGTACAAAAAGACAAACACTGCATGATATGACTTATGTAAGGAATCTAAAAAAGTCATACTTGGACCAGACGAGGTGGCTCACACTTGTAATCCCAGCACTTTGAGAGGCTGAGGTGGGTGGATCACGAGGTCAGGAGATCAAGACTAACCTGGCTAACACGGTGAAACTCCATCTCTACTTAAAATACAAAAAATTCGCCGGACATGGTGGTGGGCGCCTATAGTCCCAGCTACCCAGGAGGCTTAGGAAAGAGAATGGCATGAACCCAGGAAGCACAGCTTGCAGTGAGCCGAGATCACACTACTGCACTCCAGCCTGGGTGACATAGCAAGACTGTCTCAAAAAAAAAAAAAAAAAAAAAAATTCAAACTTGTAGAAACAGGGTAGAATGGTAGTTACAGGTGGGTAAGAAGAAGGGTAATAGTGAGATGTTGGTCAAAGTATCCAAACTTTCAGTTACAAGTATATTAGTTCTGAGGATTTGATATACAGCATAGTGATTACAATTAATAATATTGTATTGAATAGTTCAAATTTCCTGAGAGGATAGATCTTAAATGTTATTACCATACACACACATAAAGGCAACTATGTGAGATGATAAATATGCTTATTAGTTTGATAGTGGTAATCATTTCACAGTATATACATATCAAAACATCATGTTGCACACCATACATATATAAAATTTTTATTTGACAATTATATCTCAAAAAAGCTGGGGAAAAGATAATGAACAAAGTTATTTTAGGAAGTGAGAAGATATCATTATATATCATGGAAATATGTTATTCAATTTAATTATCAAACATTTGACTTCATATACAAGGATCTCTCATTTTGTAAAATATTAAGACTATTGGGCCGGGCGCGGTGGCTCAAGCCTGTAATCCCAGCACTTTGGGAGGCCGAGACGGGTGGATCACCAGGTCAGGAGATCGAGACCATCCTGGCTAACACGGTGAAACCCCGTCTCTACTAAAAAATACAAAAAACTACCCGGGTGAGGTGGCGGGCGCGTGTAGTCCCAGCTACTCCGGAGCCTGAGGCAGGAGAATGGCGTGAACCTGGGAGGCGGAGCTTGCAGTGAGCCGAGATTCGGCCACTGCACTCCAGCCTGGGCCACAGAGCGAGACTCCGTCTCAAAAAAAAAAAAAAAAAAAAAAAAAAAAAAAGACTATTTCTCTTTTTTTCAGAAAAAGTCATTGTACTGTGACAAACATTATAGATATTTAGAATCAGACAATGTAGGAAGGTGTATCCTATTTTGATCCAAAGATAGATCCAAAGTAGTAAAAAGTTCCTTGTAGGTTTCATCAGTGTTCTTTTATTTGGAAGAAAGTGGTCTAAATACTCACTCTTCTTTCAGTGTTCTTATCATTTTAAAATATATTAGAATAATGAGGCTAGCCCAACTATATTTTATCCAACACACTAATCTGGAATCATATTATTTAGGGAGCCATAAGGCCCAATGAAAGAAGACACTACCTATGTTTTCAAGAGGGGAAAGAAGAAAGTGAGAAGTAATTCAATTAAAGCATATATATATTTACAAATGTCATACCACATACCTGACAAGTTCATGGATATTCAGCTTCAGAGATGACTGATATTTCAGTGTCAATTGAAGTCAACAGGACTAGCATCTCTTCATTTCCCTTGATTCTGCTCTCTTGCATGTAGTGGCTATCAATTGCACCAGCCTACACCTATGCTTATTACTAGAAGAAAAACGCTGTCACTCCCATTCAAGTCCAGAATTCTAGAGGCTGGAAACCCTAGGAAATAAATCCCTAGATCCTCCAGAAAAGAACACAACCTACCACCCCCTAAATTTTGGCCAAAGTCACGTGAACGTCTCACCCACAGAATGGTAAGATAATAAATTTGTTTTGTTTTTTTTTATTTTATGCTTTAAAACATATCACTTTCATCTTATGTTCTTTAAGTAAGTGATAATTTGTTGTGGCAACAAGAAAAAAAGAAAGAAAAACCAACACAATAGTATTTTAGTCATTTATAGAGATATAAATTTGTATTGAAATTGGGAGTGGGTGGGTACGTATGAATGGGAGTACTAACAGTCTGGCCATTCATACGATAAATAGGGAGTCATGGGATAGTCACCCACAGCACTCCAGGTCCCTCCCAGCATTTGAATCCTTAGACTTTACTCATATGATCTCCTTTTGTTGATATTTTCCAAAAGATAACATCAAGAGAAAAAGAAAATAGTTTCAGGAAGAAATAGAAAGTTCAGGGTACAAATGGTCACTGGTTACTAGCACAGAAAGAGAATCAATATAAACATCATTTCCTTCTTACATGCTAGGACATATCCAATGCCTTATCTCATTTAATATTTCCAAAAACATTCAAGAAGGTTGTATTATTCGTACTTTTACCAGTAAATACGGAAACACAGAAAGACTCTTTTACCAATGTTACAAGCTAGTAAAGATTAGAGTCAAGTTTCAAATCCAGATTTTTCTGAATTCAAAATTCTTGCCAGATCTCCTCTACTAGAGCTGCCTTCCAGGGAAACTAAAGTGATGAACTTGTGACTCCATTTGATGTGATTATGCTTTTTCCTCAGACATGCTCACACCAAACAAGGAGTTAGTATACATGGAGAGGCAGATCTTTTCTAGTGCTTTAGAAATCTCCTTTTTCTCCACTCACAAACCAATCAACTTCACATACCCTCAGCACCATGCTAAGTGCTAAAGACAAGCATCTGAGAGAAAAACAAGGCACATTTTCTTCTTTAAGAGACCCGAAAATATTTGGAGAGACAAGAAAGGGGGGAACTTGAAGAATGTAATTGAACACTAAATAATACTGTGCTATCACCAAAATGGCAGATGTATACATATGTAACAAACCTGCACGTTGTGCACATGTATCCTAGACCTTGTAAAGTATTAAAAAAAAATTGAAAAATAAGATAAAAAACGAATCAGTACTGTGAATAATAATAATAATAATAATAATAATACTGTGCTATATGTTCCTAGAAGGAAGAAATTAGTGTGATCTGAGAGTATCAAGAAAGCCTGCACAGAGTGGGAAGGACTCGGCCGACTCCAGGTGAGGCTGAATCCCTGTTGTGCCTTCAGACAAGTGTGGAGCACACTTGCCTGAGAATCAGATGGATACTAAGCACTTGCTAAGTGGAGGGAGGCATTCCCTTGCCCTCAGGGCACTCAAGACACTCACAAACATTGTATGAGTTTGTGACAAACCAGAATTCATCTTGGGATGTGATATGTTTACATCAAATAATTTACATAAAAATTGGGGAAGAGAGAGTATTATCAATCCTGACGTTGTAGGACAGGTTCATTAGACTCAATATTATGTCATGGTTTGTCCTTTGTTTTTTAACAGTTTCATGCCTGCAATATTTCAAACTTTGTCAGTTTCATTGTGTTGTTCAAAAAGCACCAACTTGACAATTTCTATGTAAGCTGAAGCCCAGAGGCAGGCACCCCTGGGGTTCTGATGACTCAGAAGTAGTGCTTATTGGCAGAAATGAAGGGAATTGGCTAACCTTTATGCCATTCCAGTTTCACTTCCACATCCAGAGGATAATCCTTTGATGGTATGAAATCGATTTTGAATTTGTTCATTTGTAAATTCCTCTGTATAAACATTCAGAAACATCCTCATTGAATTTTACTCACCTAACTTGTGTATATTGGATATATTCAGCATCCTAATCTGAGAGTAGTTAATTTAACATGAAATGTATTTCAGAAAATTGGTCTCTTCATGCCTGTGGCCCTTACAGACTTCTGTCCGTTTCTTGTTTGATGGGTTTGATTCTATTTTTTTTTTCTAGGGGAACCAACCTCGTTTGTCTGTCAGTTGTCTCTCTTTTCCGCACAGCATCAAATCTAACATCTTCTGCTTTCTCTCATTTGGGATAATTTCACTGAAATACAGCTCATGCTTATTTTTTTATTACCTTGAAACAACAACAACAACAACAACAAAAAACCTGTTGCCCAAGAAGCTCAGCCTGCCTCCTGAGCCAGCCTTCCCCATGCACTCAGACCCAGAATACATGACATAAGAATGGAAGGTGCCAGTGACATGATGTATTCCCTGTGGGCAGCTATTCTACTTAATTTCCTTATCTAGAAAGACAAGTTTGCAGAAATTTTAGATCAGTCACAGCTAAAGCAGTTTATAGGCAGCCAAAGCCAGAAGGGGTTAAGAACAATCTCTGAAGTCTGGTTGGGCAATGGTGCAGGGAAAAAAAATAAAATAAAAAATAAAAAAACTTACAAAATGTTGAAGGTGTTTAAATTTGTTTAATACATGTCTTTTTCTTTGAGGTAACTGCTTTATATGTGGTTGATGTTTTAAAATTATGCCTATTGAAATGTAAAATAATCAGAATTTTCCTGCCCTATTCTTATTTGAATAAATCTTATTACACATTGCTTTTACCCATGACTAGGTTATTGCAGCGCCGAGTCAATATCATTCACATGATTTGGATTAAATTATAGCAGTGCAGGTCTCTTTTCTTTCTTTTCCTTCTCTCCTGAATATAAACTCACTGTGATTTTTCTTTGGCTGGCATTTGCTCCTTTGACTTTCCCCCATATTCAAGAGATGGTGTATGCTCCAAACACATAACATTATCAACTTTAAGGGCTGCAATTGATTGAATATTTTGACAAATATACCCCTCTAATTCCTGAAGCCATATGGACGTGCAGGATGCCATATGGAATAAAGTACTCTGCCTCATGAAATGATCCAAAAGCATTTTTTTTATTAGCGGTTATTTCCTTGAACTGAAAACTGATTAAATTTTGAATATTCCATCACTGGGGATAGTAATCTAGCCAACTCTGTATTCTTAGCAGCCTCTCTGGGGATGGAAGTATACTGCTGAAGTGAAAGTCCTTGACAGGGGTCGCCACATTTTTTAAAATGTCAGGGGAAAGGTTACTTCTGTATTATTTGTATATCCATTAAGATGTTTGCTGTAGGAAGCAACAGAAAACCCTCAATTAGCTGTCTTAAAAGTAGGAGGAAATGTGGTTGTTTTGTATAACAGGAAGCCTCAGGCATGGCAGTGAAAGGGTTGGTGAAATCTGAGGCTCCAGAATACCAAGAACCAGCACTCTGTCTGCCATGACTCTGTCCTCCCTGCCTGCCGGCTTCATTCTCCGGCTGGCTGCCCTCATGGTTGTGGGGAGGCTACAGCAATCTGGGCAGGAAACACACATGTGGCAGTGTCCAGTGGAAGCTAATTCATCAGCTCCTGCTGACAGTCTCTTTTATAAGAAAAAATTCCCAGAAATCATTCAACAGGAACACCCTCACAACTCCTTCTGTGTGTGTCACGTGCCTGTTCTGACCGTTAGCATGTCCAAGGGAGGTGGGATTCCCTTGACTAGCCTAATGTAGCATGTGGATGCAGAAGAAAGACGTTAGACAACCCCCCCCCCAATTAAATTGGTGGTCTCTTAGAAAGGAAGTTAGAAGCAAGAGCTCAATGTGGAGTCTTGTAACCAACAAAGTTTGCTACATGCTAATAATATTTCCTTGTACTTAAAAAATTGACTTGGCCATTCCACCTCCATGAGATCTACCAAGTAAATTCTTTTACATGGGAGAAATAAGTGGAGTCACCTCCAAAGACCATCAGGAAAATATTTCATTGAAATCTGAGGCTGCCCAGCCATGGATATTTGTTGAAGTCTACCTTTCCAGGACTCTGAGGACTATTTCTTAGAGAAAATCTTACTGAAAATAACTTGTAGTCTTTCTTCTTCATTGCTAAATGGCTGTAGAAGTATTTTCAAACCACTAATCTCTAATTCTAATTCTCTGCAATTCTATTTCTATTTATAGAATGTAATGCTTTTTTCTTCTACGAAGTATTAATGAAGATGGAAAAGCAAAATTAAGAGCATCTAATCCATTAGCCATTCAGAACTGAAGCTTGTTTCAAAAAAGTAGATACAGGACATCCCATGCAGCTTAGAACATGAATGTCCTGGTTTCATGTTGACCCCATTGAATCAGGAAAGTGGTGTCTTGAGCAGAATCCAGATTTTTTTCCTAACATTTGCAAATAGTTTGGACTGGCTTATCTCAGGCAATGAAAGGCCTGTATGTGGAATTCCTAATGTCTGCACAAGTTCTTTCTCTGATTTGCTGAGTGAACTACAGCAACTTACTCCATCAGAAACTCAGAGTTCTTATCCATCCGGTGGTGGTGAGTGAAAGTGGTATTCAGTGATTTCTAAAATTTCATTTAACTCTGACTCTGTGATTCTCAGTTGAGTTAAAATAAATTGAATCTCCAAAAAGGTCAGATGAAAGCGAATCATGGTGTCCAACCAAGTCTCAAAGCCATAGCTAATAATCATTGATATTAAATATTTAACTATAGCTCCTAAGCAAATATTGGAATAGAAATCAAATTTTCGGTGAACTACACTTCACAATTAATAGATTACAACCTGGAATGGATTTCTCAAGCCCATCTTTTCTCAAACATTAAAAGGTTATTGTTTTTTAATATCCCAAATCTGACTTCCTTATTGTTGGCTACAAAGTGTTCTCTGGTAGGAAGTCTAGGTTTTAGAGATAAATATACAAAACAAATAAGAAAAGGCATTAGAGTTTCTCTTTCCTTGTCTAAGATGCCATTGAACTTCAACCTCTAAAATCTAAAGTAACAAAGAGCATTTTTTATAAGTATATGAGAAAAAGAGGCAGTATGTTTATAACCTACTTACATCATCTGCTCTCAATTTTTCATTCGCAATTCATTTTGATTCATCTTCATCCTATGTATTGAAATTCTTTTAGCCCATTAACACTCTTTCTTTCAAAGGTCTGTAAATGAACATAATTAAGGAACATATTTTTGTAAGCCCTAGCTTCTGAAATATTCATTATTAACCTGCTGGCTACACTTGTCCTTTTTTATATTTATATAATTAATTAATTCTCTCTCTTCTAATCCACACAATTTCAAAAAAAAAACATTAATACTCTTCAGGTTTTGACTTGTCTGTTTCTCCTTTCTGCAGTTAAAGGAAATAGTTTTTGTGAATCAGAATTTCTCTCACCTTTCCATTTTCTAGTAGAGTTGAAGCACTTGAGGATAGTGACAGTTGGACAATTTTTCTAGTTTGCTAGAAAAAGAAAAAATGACAATACATTTAGAAGAGCTTGGGAAGAGAAGTAGTTCTAAATATAAATGTTCCATGATAGCAACATATAAGATGCATGGTCCAGACGTCAGTTCTAGGATATTCGTGGGGGCAGGTTAGTGCCAGATCCAAGTAATTTAAATTGCTGCTCTTATATAGCTTTGAATTCTGGCTGATGAGACCCACCCATTAGTTTTTCACAGATGAATTATATAAGAAAGTCTTATACAATTTCCAGATTGTAATTTTTCTGTGTTAGAAAACAAATTGCATCAAGGCTAGTAATGAAGTCACATACGAGCCAGGATCCACCAGTGAGCGGCAACTATTTAGTATCAGGATCCTCACAACCTAGAAGACATCCTAAACTGTCTAGAGTTACCAAGAAAGAATTGAAAGTTTGTTTTAGCTGTTTTTAGTAACAAATTATCTGCCTTTGATATTTTCAACCAAATAAAATAAATATTTTTTAAATGAAAATGAGAAGTAGAAAACTTGGCACCACTTTTTCAAAGTGTTCCCAGATCTCAAGTCTTCTGAAATGACTAAATTACAATGGAAAATCAATTTCATGCTGGTTTACTCTGCAAAAGGCCTTAACTGGATAGCTAAGAAACATAAAAACTGGAAATGGTCATGGTGACACCAAAAGCTGCAGCTGATTTTCCTGTGTAGGAGTTTCCATATTTATAAAAGTCAGTGAACTTTTACACAGATTTGCTGATTCTAATGAACTGCTTTGACAGAATTAGGTCTGAGAGTGGTTGTCAGAGAGCAATCTGAGGCTACCCACTGAAAGTTGGGCCTCTTGTTTAAAATCTCAAAAATAATATCCATGCTGAGAAAGCAGCTTGACACTGTGCATCTATTGTGTGTCAAAATACTTACAATGTTTTAAAAATTGTATATCTCTAAAAATGCCTGGAAGAGGCTTATGTTCTCTTTCCTTATTCCAACCAAATGTTCCACCTGTGGAAGACAACTGAAAAAAAAATAAAGGAGATAATATCAGATACGTAAAGTGTTCTTTAAAAAGGAAAACAGATTGATGTGATATAATGTATATGTGCTTGTTTGTTTCATTCGGATGGTGGTGGATCAGCTCCAGTTGCATGGCTGACCTTTGGACAAGGTGACAGGAGTGATGACACTTGAGCTGAGTCTTAAATGACAAAAATGAATAAGCAATTGGCATATCCAGACAAAGGGCTTTCCAAAAAAAAGGGAACAGCTGGTACAAAGACCTAAAGACTAGGAAAAAAATGTTGATGTGTTCAAAGGCAGCAAGAAAAACGGCGTGGAGTGAAGGTTGAACTTGAGGGAAGTGTTGTAGGAGAAAGAAAGGATGAGTCCACGTCCAGGTTGGTGAGTTTGAAAGCTCTGCAAAAGAGTTTGCTATAATTCTAAGAGTAGCAGTGAGCTGCAGGAAAGTATCAGGTAGGAGGATGAGTCATGTGTTCAAAAATACTTCTGACTTTATTGGGGAAAGTAACTTATAGAGGAGCAAAAATAAGAAGGGATTGGTTACAAGGCTATTGCCTATTACTGAGGGAAGAAATAATGGTGTGTTGGATTGGGTGGTAGAGGCAGAATTGATCAGACATAGATTCAGGACATATCCCAAAGATATTTTTGAAAGGACTTGCTGATGAGTTGAATGTGGAGAAATGGGAGGAGAGGTAGGATCATGCATGATTCAGAAGCTTTGTCTTGAGTACTCTCTGTGGAGGTGGTAGGTTAGTTGCTGTGGGGAAGGCTGAGCATGTTGGGAAGTGAGAATCGGGAGCTTTCTTTTGTATATACAAGGTTTAAGATGCTAATTTGACATCAGAGTAAACATTTCAAGTAAGTAGTTAGATATATGACTCTGGAAATTTAGAAAGAATTTAGGGCTAGAATTTTAAGTTTCCAAGTTTTCAATACTTAGAAGGAACGCACACTCAAGGAGCTGCTGGAAATGAGCTAGGACATGAAGGGTGATTGCACAACAAACTAAAAGCAAGATGACAGCAAAGGAGACAAACACAGACTGTCCTAGGCAAGAGGAGGGAAATCAGGTCACATGATAGTACAGCTAAGAGATGAAGGAGAGAATGGTCAACGAAATATCAACAAACAAGTGACCAATGGGTGGCAATGGGGGTCACCAATGGGTAGCAATGGGGGTCACCAATGCCCATGATGAGAGCACTTTTAGTGAAGTAGAGGGAACAGAAATTTGATGGAAATGAACTAAAGAGAGAATGTGAGGTAAGAAGATGGAGTGGACTACTATAGATCATTTTTGTAAGTTTTTGGTTTTATTCTTTTATTGTTTTGCTTATTTTAACTCAAAAAAGTATCCAAAATAAGGTTGTAGCTGGAGACAGGAAGTCTGGATTCAAGGGAGAGGTTTTGATTTTACTTTTAAAGACCAGCCATTATGGTAGATACATTTACATGCTGATGGGAGATATTAATAATGCACCAAATAAGAAGATACTTGCTGGTTCCTCCCTTTCAAAGGAAGAAAATAAAACTAAGTGACTTGGAGGGAAAAGGTACCGCAGTGGGTACTGGGTGCATTGCAAGATCAACCTGCAGCTGCATAGCCCTTCAGAGATGACACTGCAAATGATGGAAACACTCTGGAGACTGAGGGTTCTGGAGTAAGAGATTTTAAGGCCAAGCTTAGAGATACGTACAAGATACACACGGCACAACACAATTTTATCAACACAGCAAAATTTTCTGGTTGAATTCATCCGTTAATTCCTTGATTTAATTAATTCATTCAACAAATACACATTAAGTACCCAGTATGGTCCGTTTACTCTGTTAAATACTGAAGGTAGAATAGTAAAACAGACATAGTTCCTATCTTTTTAAATACATTTCATTATATTGCTTAAATGTGGACCATGTCTTATGATACACATACATGCATGCACTAAAACTATATATATTTCATATGTATAAACACTAAAACTATTTATAAAAATATAAATATATGTAATATATATGACTATATATAGTTTTATATATAAAACTAAAACTATATATATTATATCTATAAAACTATATATGTATGTGGCATTATTTTGGCTGAAATTCTGTAACAGCCTATGTGTCCTAAAATTTGAAAATGTGGATTTGCTTTAAATGCTTAGATCTAGGACTAATTATCATAGGCACTCACCAGATTACTATAGGAATTATTTGGATAGCCCATGAAAATTGAAAAGTTTGTCAAACTCTTGAATCTTAATCTAAATAATAAGGGACCTCAAAGTAAATTCAAGATGGAAATACATAAATATATGTTACCTGCGCTGTGAGGCCTCCTCTGCCAAACGTCCTTAATGGCAGAGGTAAGAAAGAGCTACACATTCACTCATTCCTGGTCAGGGGAGATGTACCACCTAGGTTCGGTCTGACTTCAGGGAGGTCCACAGAGTGCATAGTCTCACTGTGACCAAGAGTGAAACTGAATCTCCATGAGCAAAGGGGGTGAAGAGCTTGAGAAGCCAGTAAAAAGCCTATGGAAACTGCGTATTGGCAGGGATATGAGGTGACCTGAGATGTTATTTCTGGTGGCAACTGGGAAATTTTGGGAACTTGAGATCACCTGAGGCCTGTCGGTATCTACGATGTGCCTGTTGCAGATTCTTGATTTTCTGATGTTGCTTTCTCGGATGTAATTTTATGCTGAAAAAAAAAATAACTGCTGTCTCTTGTTCAAGTGCCTATTCATAACCACATACATGGTTATGAAACGATTAATCAGCAACCTGTGTTGCTGGGGCCAAGGAAAGTGTGTGTCGTGGAACACAGGGTGAACTATGCGAAGTGATTTGGAGGAACAGAAGGGAGGCTATTCAAAAGCCAACTTGCAACTGGAAGTTTTCGTTCTCTGACAAAAATAATCCTGTTTCCAAGGCCCTTCTGTACTCTTCTGTGTAGACAAAGAAAGAAACATTTCTACTTGCTAATTTGAAACTTGTTGTAGCAGAGAGGTATATTACTGTAGTTTCCAAAATTATAAGGGTACATGCAGAGGTTAACAGGAACAACAAGGTTAGACCTGCAGAAATAACTACAGTCCACAAAAGTCTTTGCTGTTAGAATAACAGCAGCCAGGGGCATGAAAACGAGAAGACATAAAACATAACGAAATATCAGAGACAATCACCAGCACAGTAATGAGAGAATCTCAGAAAGAAAAATGTGAGGATAGAGAAGAAAAAGAGACACAGCTCCTTTAGCTACTGTTCTCTAACTCTTTACCTAGTCTCTATCAGAGGACAGTTAACACCAGTATTGACAACATAAAATCTGCAGAGTATTCATGATGACCAGTTATTTCTGTATATGTCTATAGATATGTGTCACACTTCATCTTGTTATCCGTTAGTAAATTGTACTTGTTTCGCCATAGTTAGGTCAGTTATTCTCAAATGTGCCTTTAAAAAATAAGACATTGGCTAAAACCAACACTATTTTATTTTATAAAATACTTTGTTTATTTGGTAAGGAAGTTTGCTTTCTTCTTAGATATACTTATTATTGAAATGCACTTATTGGCTGGACGTGGTGGCTCAGGCCTGTAATCCCAGTACTTTGGGAGGCTCAGGCAGGAGGATCTCTTGAGCTCAGGAGTTCCAGACCAGCCTGGGCAACATAGTGAAACCCCATTTCTACTAAAAGACAAAAATTAGTCAGGCGTGGTGGCATGTGCCTGTAATCCCAGCTACTGAGGCTGGAGAATTGCTTTAACCCGGGAGGTGGAGGTTGCAGTGAGGCAAGATGGTGCCACTGCACTCCAGCCTGGCGACAGAGCAAGACTTCGTCTCAAAAAAAAAAAAAAAAAAATTTATTTATTAAATGCCTAATTGGAGAACTCTTTGGACTCCTACCTACTGAAAACTAGTAATTTAAGAATATATTAAATTAATACAATTTACCATTTTTAAGTTTACCTCCTCACTAACTCTTCCACAATGTTTATAAGAGTTTTGAATATTATTCATTTTGTTCAAATAATTGATAGTTATAAAAATAAAATATTGAATTTATAAAAACACTAAATTAAATGATAAGTATAAAATGAAAGGTAAATGCTACAAACTTTCTAATTTAAATAACACAAGCAAACAAACAGGCAAGCATTACATAGACACATAAGAAAAGCAGAGATAATCTATGTTCAATGTTGCTCTGGGCTTCCTGGTAGCAAAAGCAAAGGGGTCTATTAAAGAGGTGGTCTAATTTCTCTGTTCAATAATATAAAATGAATATAATCTGAGAGAGTTTCACACATCAGTGCATAAATGTGGGCCTCTGAGATGTATAATGAGGAAGACCTGTAAGCATGTTTTTCCAAGATGCAGAATTATTCTTATATGCCCTGTTTTTCTATCATCTCATTCTATTAAGCGTTTTCTGGTTTTAGTCTCAGTGAACAGAGAGCCACTCAAGTTTGCTTAAGTAAACAAAATTTAAGTTTGCTTAAGTACTGGCAAATTGAAAGTTGGCCTCACTGGTATCTAAAAATGTGAGACCTATACATATTTCAAAACATCATGTTGTACATAATTAACATATATATATATATATATATATATATATATATATTTTTTAGACAGAGTTTCGTTCTTGTTGCCCAGGCTAGAGTGCAATGGCATAATCTCAGCTCACCTCAACCTCTGCCTTCTGGGTTCAAGCAATTCTCCTGCCTCAGCCTCCCGAGTAGCTGGGATTACAGGCATGTGCCACCATGCCTGGCTAATTTTGTATTTTTAGTAGAGACAGGGTTTCTCCTTGTTGGTCAGGCTGATCTAGAACTCCCAACCTCAGGTGTTCCACCGGCCTCAGCTTCCCAAAGTGCTGGGATTACAGGCATGAGCCACCGCACCCAGCCTAACATATATACTTATTTGTCAATGAAAAAAAAAAATGAGGCAAATGTGGTTGGCTGTCCAGAGCCTGGACATTTAATTTGGTAACCAAGGTTAATGTCTTCACATAATGTCATCTCTGCATCTCTCTTTCTTCTGACTTCATTTCACTCTGTACATCTATCCATTTGTCACTCTCTAATCCAAGGGTATCTGATGTTTGATTATCTTACGCTTTGCTGAAAATCACTATTTCTATGGAGCCTCCAAATGACTCTTCAACTCAAGTAACTCTGTCTCTTTCAGTTCAAATTTCTGGGAGTCAGTGGTTTTATAGGATTTTATTGATTCAGGCACCCATTCCTGGTCCAATCAGCCATGGCTGAGGACTGGGGAATTAGAGGCCTTCGAAGTGGGATTACCTTTCTAGGGGCTGTAGAAAGAAGACAGAATAAGACATATCTAATAATAGCTTTCAGTAAAATATAATAACAATATAAGAAAAAGAGGGCATTTTTGGGAGTTGGTTAATCTTACATTGTTATTGAATTATTACTCCAAACACACTTTGCAGCATGAATTACTCTAGGAGCATAGTGCTGTTACATTTCTAGATTCTATGTGCAGCCTTTACGTAGTCTGCATGTTTTAATGTAATAGGCAATGTCACAAGACAGCAGGTCAGCTGAAGATGTGGCTGGACTCTAGGAGACGGTCTCTCTTCTCAAATCAACCTTTGGCAAAACCAATGAGTCACACTGGATTATTCACCTCCAGAAGCCTGGACAATGCTGTCTGCCTTGATCCCCATGTACACTCTACTAGCTATCAGCTCTGTTATTGCACCTCTGGCATTCATCAAAAGCAGGGGCGTTGAAGCTTGACCATCGTTAAATTGAAGGAGACAGCCGGCAATTCTATATTTCAAAAATCCTTATTGATGGTCTACTATGTGCTAAACTTTCTGCTAGGTTCTGGGATCACCAAGATAAACAAAACACAATTCCTTCTGAGTATCTCCCAGGTACTGAGCAGAGAGAAGTACCCAGATGATAAATGTTGTGTAATGTGATAAGTGTGGTAAAAGTACTGTGGACAAAGTGCCATGAGACAAGAGAGAGGAAATATAATTAAGAGAGACTCCTCTTCCTTTTGTGTATTGTTGTAGAAGAATTCAAAAAATAATTTCTAAATAGTTGAGGAATTATAAACTGAGTGATCATTAGAGAGGTTTTTAGTGTTTTCTATTTGTTTTGTAATGGGTTATTGAGTTTGTAGTACATATGGCTCCAAATTGAATCAGGACCTCCAAAACTTTCCTCAATTTATGTGTTTCTAAAATACTGTGATTTAGACCTATGTGTTTTAGAAAAAATACAATGCCTTTAAGAAGGCTGTGATTTTCTACGTGTTCTTTTATTTTTTGCTTTTGGAATAAGCTCTTATCTTTTAAGGGAGAAGAATTTAATTTACCAAATTTCAGAATATGAGTAACACCCAGGTACTGAGCAGATAATTTCGGAATATGAAATTTGGTAAATTAAATTTTGTGGCATCTTCTAGGGATAAGACGTTGACTTGTACACCTAGAAGTGTTCACATAAATATACAATTGTTTATATTTAAAATGCTATTCCTCAGATGTCTGAATGCACCTGGATTAAGTTATAGTATCGGGACCAATTCTATGTCCACTTAAAATTGTAATAATCATTTTGCAAAAAATACATACAGATACAGACTTCAGTCAAGGGATTAGGCTGAGGGTATGAGGTCTGCAGAAGAGGCTATGGTTCACAGCTGACTAATTTCAGGTTGTTAAGTGCTTATCGGGACGCCACCAGAACATGCTCCCTGGCTTCCAATCTCCTTTCCCATCACCATCTAGACAGATCCAGCCTCCAATATATGCTTTATTCACATGGCAATTTGAATCAGAGTGTTGCTTATCTTGGATTTTGTTTCTTACACACTAACTAGATGTGGGAAAAGAGGCAGACAGCCAAATGTCTGTGGGACTCAAATGCCCATCTGGAAAACGAGTGGTAGACTAAGCCAGTAGCCTGTAAAATTTTTATTTTTTTTTGATAGGCACCTCATCAGATTAATAAAAAGTGCATCCTCTTAAATGCAAACTTATTTATTCTAACTTGTGGGAAAGTACTACCACATAGCTACATTATATATATTATAAACTATATGTGAAACAGAAAATAAAATAATCCCGAGATACATGTACATGTAAATTGTTGGTAACATTTTAGTTCTTGCCTTGGGTGATTAATTCATGTATACTCATGAATCATGCCTGTTTCGTATATCACACAATAAAGTATAATTAAAATGAGAGGGGACCTTGCATGAACCAAGGTCGACAGAGAGTCCTGTATTTAAAATAAATTAACCTATTTCTATAGACTTGATTCTCTAAACTTAGATTTTTAAAAGCTTGAGATGATGAAAAAATTGTACAATATTTTTGAATGTCTTCCTAACCATGATTATGTCATCCTATTTTATCTAAAAGACAACACACACTTAGAGTGCAATTCAGCATTACTGAATTGGATGCAGATCCGTATGTTAAATAAAATTTTTAAAGACTTATTTATCTCCTTTTTTTGCAAGCCTCTTCATTTCACGTTTTAAAATGTCATGACTTATGCTATATGAGCTCTTTCCTCAATTGTTTCAAATGGGCTTATCTTACCAGTGGCATCTGAAATCAGTGACTTCTTTACAAGAATAATTTAAATCACTTGTCCATTTTGTGCTGGTTAGTCTAGCTGAAACTACATAATCTAGTTCCTAAATCTGCTTAACTAGGTGTACATAAACTCTACCATATAATGATATATAAGGCAATTCTGTGATTAAAATCATCCTGTACCTGGCTTCACATGGAAGAACTCCCTTTTTCTCCCTCAGTTTACCATGGGAACCACATGGGATTCATACAGCACTGATATGCAAATGGAAAGCAATAGTGTTGTTATACTGGTTGTTAAAGATTTGAATCACTTTCATACTAGATGTAAATAGTCACTTTCCCAAGCTCCTCAAAATAACCACCACTCTGACCCTTCCTCTAAACCCTCATGTCTCCCCAAGATACAGCAACTAAAGAATTAACATCTGCATCTCTGTGGGTGGTGTCCATCCTGATTGGTCTGATGAGTGTGCAAAGTTGGGGGAGACAGCCCTGGAGCTCTGACATTCAGACTAGGTGAGAGCCTCGGAGAGAGTTTATATAAAGTTTTCTTTATTTGTGTAAGTAAACATAAATAGATAAGAATTAACTATCATATCCTCTCCCCAAAAACCTTCTTTCAGACCTCCGGACTTGACAGTATCTAAGATTCCTTTGAGATTACCAAGGAAAAAAAAATCTCCTGTGTTTTTTATAATCGACAAATGGAACTCTTCAAATTCATAATTACATTTTTGCATAATGTTTCATACATAAACTTCTATTTTGGAGACAACTTTTCAGAAATATAGCTGTTCTAAACATATTTACTGATACTTTTGTTCATATAAACAGATGTAGGGAAACTAAAATATGATGTCTAAATTCACATCTAAGCTTTGTCACTTAGTCTTATCAACTTGATAAGAGGAAACTCAATGTCACATAATTAAGGGTAATATTGAATATGTGAATTCTTCAGCAGCTGATCATATTTATACATTTAGACTTTCTATTTGCCTGCACACTTCGTGGGCAATTTTTCTAATTCTTTTGAATTAATTTAATGTCACTGCTTGAAATAGCCTAGGATATAGAAAAATGTCAATGATTGGCATTTCATTTTCTTTAAACAAATAATAAAGCACTTGTATTGAAACACTCTACGTGATGGCTGCCAGGAATCAGTGCATTACTCCACAGGTAGAAACCAATTGATCCTCAAGTGGGCAAGTTGGTCTTACCCCAATTTTGAGCAGAAATATGTTGTATCATCAAAACCTTTGGGGCAGTTGTCATGACTTGAGCATAGCAGGATGAATAAAACGCTCCCAGAAAAAAATCATTATATTTGGAACTTTTTCTTTTTAGTGAAGGAATAGAAACAGGTTTATTGAAGTTCATCAAAACTTCTGGTTTTTTTTTTTTTTTTTAAGAAATACATGTTGCTGTATCCTATTGAATTCTGGCATCTTAAGAGAGGACTAATAAAGAGTATAAACATTTCTCTCTGTGCAAACATGTATGAGATTCAGAAAAATGATAGCTCCAAAAGCACTAAGAACATCAAAAGCAGTGTTTAGTCCACATAACAAAACAAAACAAAATCAAATGAAATCATTGATATCTAGAACAGTTTCGTTTTAATGAAACAAATCATATACATCGTCGTGGATTACATAGATTCTGGATTAGGTTTGCATTTTAGCTGCTATTTTGATATCCCTAAGCGGATGGATGAGAGAAAGTGTGGAGTGGTACCAAGCACCCACATGACAAAGGGAGGCTGGAGAAAAACAAAACGAAACAAAAATCCAAACCACAATGATAATAAAGAATGGATCTGCCAAATATCTTATTGCAGTATCTCACTTGGTCCTTTCAACTATTGTGTTAGGTATTATGATAGATCACATTTTATTAAGGTTCATGAAGACAAAATATATCAGTTGAGGGTCTAACAGGTAGTAAACGGTAGAACAGGGATTGAAATTCGGATCTATCACATCAAGGTTTCTGCCCCTAATCTGGATTGTATCCTGAAAGGGAAAGCAAGATATTTATGGGCACACTTTGTGCCAGAGACTTTGCATACAATGTTCCATTTCATCTCCACAGCATTCATCTTTCTCAACACTACTGGAAGTTAAAAAGTATATGTTGAAAGAATAAACGTAATAACAGAAAAGAGGGCATTTTATGTCTGGGAAAAATAATGGCGGAAGAGAAGGAAATAGGAACAAAAGGCAGAAGCCAAAGATCAGAACAGAGATAACTGCGCTAAATATAACATCACCATCCTCAGTCCAGGAGGAATATTATTTCTACTGTTTGTGGGATAAATATTCTAGAATTATTATTTAACGCTTAAGGGACAGGATTACCCCAGTAGATATGAAGATTTGGGGGAATACCCAAACCTCTGGGTTCAAAGAAAAAGACATCTAGGTGGCAAAAGTCTGACACACGTCTCCTCAGAGGCATTTTAATCATTGTGGTTCTGTTTTCTTTGACAAATAAAGCAATAAAGCATTTTCTCCTAATAAGTTCAATTGGAATTAACACAGGAGGTATCAACCCAAATTTCAGAATGACACTTTTTTTTTTTTTTTTCTTTTTTTGACAGAGTCTCACTCTGTCGCCCAGGCTGGAACAGAGTGTTGCGATCATGGCTCACTGCAACCTTAAACTGCTGGCCTCAAGTAAGTCTCTCTGCTGAGCCTCCTGAGTAGACAGGACTAGAGGCAAGGACCACCACACCCAGCTAATTTTCTTTTTAACTTTTTTTGTAGAGAGAAGGCCTCACTCTATTGCCCAGGCTGGTCTCAAACTCCTGGCTTTAAGTCATCTTCCCTCTTTGGCATCCCAAAGTGCTGGGATTACAAGCATGAGGAACTGTACCCACCCAGAATGACACATTTTTTAGAATAGTAGAGAATATCTAGAAAAATATTATTCTTCAAAGTAGTCAATTTTTTAAAAAGTACAGCAACATTGCAGGAGTTAATTGCAGATGCCATCTGGTTCCATTTCTGTATAGTATGACCTCCTATCGATTGTAGTAGTTAGGCTATGTTGGGTGCAAGTAACAAGAAAAGTAGAGCAGGCTAAACAGTCAGGAGCTTAGTTCTCGCCTTGACGAACCCAGTGGAAGGTAAGTGCTGGCACAAGTTTGTCAACCTCCTGATGCTACTGGGGGCCCACAGAACAGGGCAAGCTGCATGTCCAGCAGTGCATACATGCTCAACATCAAAAGAAGGAGACAGACAGAAAGACAAAGTGGTTTTGTCTGGAGAGATTTTTGTCTTTTTATCAGGAAGGAAACCTTCCTCCCACCCGTCTCCTGGAACACCACCCTTTGTTCCTCCATGCTTCTAGTGGATCTCGTCTTGAGTTCAAATTGTCCACACTGTCCCATGCTCACTTGTTACCCAGTCACTGGCCACAGGGAAGGAAATTTGGGTAACAGAGTGATATCATCAAGAATCCTCCCAGACCCGGCTCACCTTGGCTTCAAGGGATCTCAACCAGATGCCTAACAAATCAAAGGTGCATTGACGAGGATACCTGCAGGTGGGATAGGATAGCTGGCTGCGGTGAAACCACTAAGACGTCTGCATGTCGATGACAGAATTATTATTTCACAAGGAGGAGTTGTTTGATTGAAATCAGTGTAAGCCTCTTTATCCAAAATAATAGAACAAAAAACTTCATTTTAAAACATCCATATTTTCCTGTACAAGTAAAACAAATAATGAGGTCGCATTTATTGAGGGCAATTGGAATAAAAATGTAACTTAAGACTCGAGATTGTATTTCCTTTCAAATGACAATATGCGTATTTCAGACCACATTTTAATCTGCAGTTTTGAAATATGCAAAGTGCTTTTTGTACTAAGAAAATAGAATGATTAATATAACTACTACACATACTACATCCTTTTTCTAGTAAAACATCAGTTTTCTTCAATGTAGTCAGTGTTGCACCATTATTTTAAAGGCCATGGACAGTAACAATATGTTTTTGAAAACTAAATCCTAGATGGCGGTGACAATGTGTAAATGTACTCATTTATATATAATGAAATGTTGAATTCCTAAAAGGCAGCTCTAATTAAATGGAAGAGGGAGAAACTCCACTGTTTGGTCGCATTCATTTGTCATACATCTCAATAAGACACAATTACTTATTTAATGTTTTAACGATTTGGTTAATGCTGTGCCACCCTTATTATAAATAACTAACATGGTAACATCAGAGGACAATGTTAAGAAAAGGGAGAAATATTTCAAATTGCATGTATTTAAAACAATGCTAGTTATAATTTAATCATCTCAATTCTGTGACATTAATAATTTATCAGAAGCTGCAGCCTGGGTAGCAGCTCAATATGTGTAATTCATCTCATGGAGTCACTGCTGATGGTCAGTTAACCTAATAAGTACAGAGTGATTCAGCTTCCTAAAAGATAATTTAGTAACTGTCCAGCAGTTGGTTCCTTTAGAAATTTCATCATCTGTCATCTTCTGCATAAAGTTCCGGTAGAATTGTGCTAGGAATGGTGGGGCTTGGATTAAATACTGAACTGCATTCAGGTAGTTCTTGTGTAAATAGTCAGTGTCACTGTCAGACGTTTTCTGACAGCAGCATATCAAGAAGTCACAATTACCGGGCTCTGTTAGGGTAATATGGTTTTATTCTCAAACTATGTGAAAACATCTCCTTCTTCGAAGACCAAAACTGACTTGTTTTCTTAATCCCATAGCCCTCAGCTTCATAGAATTTCATGTGCTATTTATTCTGGGCATCAATCATCAAATGTCCCTTGTGATTTAGAAAGCATATGTATGTCAGAGTCAGAATTTTCTTATAATATCAAAAGCAAGGAGGTGGATGGTGGTCTACGTATTTCACTAGTAGACTTTGAGGCATAGGAGAGCATGAATCAGAGCGAGAAACCTAAACAGAAGGGAGGAACAATTCAAAACAGAAAACTAAACTTTAAGATTGTATGTGTGCGCTGGTGAGTGTGCGTGTCCATTTATAACATAGTATTCTACCTTGGTAACGAGTTGCCAATTAAGCAATTTTGCTACTAAGGAAACAGTCCTAACTTGGAAACATGTTACTTTCATTCCACAGCACAAGGGGAAATCTAAGTCAAGATCAGCAACAGCATCTTTCCTAGACTAAGATAATCATCAGGTAAATCTGCCATGAGAAATCACAGTGTATTACCATTTCTCATTCTTAAGCAAAGATCAGCAGCAAACAACAGGACACTATCTCATGTAGCGAGTTATTTGGGTTGGGTTTTACCTAATAGTCTGAAAAAAGCATTAATCCTTTGCTTCAGTCCTGAATTTAGTGGCTGGGTTGAGTTCCTGTTCTCTGGCATGAATACAGCATAACAGACAAGGCATCCTTCTCATCCCGACCTTTCCTGAGGCTGCAGGAGTAAAGGCGACTGTGAGCTGTGACTGCTTGATTGGTTGGGAGTATTTATGAATGGATTTTTTTTTTCTCAGTCCTTGAGCCAGTTCATTCACACCTGCGTGTTTCTAATCTCAGAAAACTGCTGAGTTTTGTTCTTAGAAACAAAGGTATCCCCTAGGACCATAAGTAGTTACTAAGTCATGACTTCTGTCATGCCCTTGAATACATCCATCGTTTTTCTTCCCATCACAGATCTGTGCTGTTTTTTAACTTGAGAGGCTGATCCATGAGAGTCCAATGATTTGGACTCTCAAATCATTTTCCTGTTGATTTACTTCCTTATGACTTGGGACCTATGCATAAATAACCCTTTTATTGTCATTAAAATCTTTTTCACGGCATTGTAGTATTTATAATCAATATGTTGTTTATGATTTAGAAAACTCTTTGGAATTATTTTATGAGATTTAAAGAGAAACCTCATGCCATTTTTTTTTTATTTGTCCAGAAAAAAAGAAAAAACAAAAAAGGAGACGGTGGGGGAAGGAGAGGATGCATACTTTAAAAATGTAAGTAGTTATATGGGAGAAAGGAAGTGCAGGAGCAGGGGAGAAATGTGTGAAATACAAACAAAAAGACAAAAATTGATTCTGTGAAGAATGAAGTGAATTAAAGCAAGCAAGGAGAGCCGCTTAGCAGAACAGGCTGTCCTCCACGTACGAGGATCTTGCCAGTGAACTTTGCAAGAGTCTCTAAAGTAAGAACAGAGATATAAATGCCCACCAGGAACCAGACACAAGGAAAACACTTTTTTTTTTTCCAGGCAGAAAAAGAAAGAAACGATATGTTTAACACGCACCGACCGTCTATACAGTGCCAACTGCGTTCAAAAGCTCGTCTCTCAAATGAAAACCATGCTTGCTTGGACTCTGCAGATCAAACAAAGCTGTTTGAAGATAATTATGCTCTAATCCATCTGTAGTCTCCTTGTAGGTGTTTGGGAAAGTGAACTCAATTTTCAATAGGAGAATCTTCCCTAATACCTCGGGTCAATAGGATTGCTGGCGAGAGACCCCATTTGAAAGGAACTGGGTACGGATCGAAGGCCCTTGCTAGGTGGTGGTGGATTTTTATGACGTTTGAGTCTTCACTTTACTTTTGCTTTTCTCTCAAAGCCAAGAACAGAAAGAGATCATGTCTCTTCGTTGTAACTGTATTTCTGTTGTGGGCACTTTGCACTCAAACATTCAAGTCTTATTTATAATCAACAAGGTTATGATTTTCCTTTCTCTGTTTCCTCTTTTATTTTTGCCATATTTGGCAACAGAAGATTGGCAAGGCATTCTCCTTTTCAGCATACATCCCTGCTCAAGGACTTGATTAGCACATTTTTGCCAATAAAGCAGGCAGTAATTAGTTTTTAATAATCAGTACATTTCTGCTATATCAGCATGCGATTCCGAAGCTTGAGATTATTTTAAAAACAGTACTCAATAGCACAGGATGTCACATATTAACTTTGGGGCAAATATAGCTTTTAGAATAATGTTTTGAAAAGCAGTCCCCTGTAAATATAAGGTGGTATGGCACCATCTGGAGACTGGTTTTCTGACATATGGCTTGAATTAACAAGTTTAAAACTGTTAGGATCAGTTTTTCTTTCACTGAAGGCAAAAACCACAAGATTCAGAAGTGAAATATGCTCCAGTCACTGATACAAAGGCTCACCAAACGCGGGGCCTCTTGGGCTAGATTTTTTTGTTGGCAGTCAGCGTGAGTTATCAATAGTAAGGCAAGTCGTAACACGACGAGAAATCACAAGGCTGCCAAGGCTTAAGATTTCACTTCAAATAGCGCTTCCATGGGCCCACACCACACTCCCTAGCAAAGGACACTGCCTTTTTTTTGAAAGTGGCTTTTGAATTATGATTATTACATCCTCAACATAAATTGTTGTTCTTGGGTTGACATGAAAGATATTTGAAAAGACAAACTTGAGTGACAGATGGAAACGGTGTCTTCTGATCTCTCCTAATTGAACTTTTGTACGATGAATTGAACAGGAGAAGTTCAAAGATCCAGGATCTGTATTACACAAATATTGTTTCATTTAATCAAAACTGTCTTTGAAGTGTGGTGCTTGTGGGCCACCTGTAGCTTTGAAATTTAAAGTCACATAAAGCCTTTGGTGATACTTGAAGAGGACAGGATGCAGCTAGAATAACTGCTGGACAAAAAAGGATAAAAAGTGAAGATGCGAATGAAGGCAGTTTTCATATTCATGATTCCTTTTATTGCCCTTTCATTTTTTCAGCAAGCTGAGCTCTCTAAAGTTGTAAAGAAAAGCATTCGTGCATTCAGACACTTACAGGGCTGATTTTCGTCATTGGAAATGTATTTGTTTGTGGTTCAGCATCTAAACTATAATTATTCCAGCTTTGAAATAGCCCATCAGGGTTAAGTTAAGCCCGGCTAATCTGATTCGACTTTCTCTGTCTGCAACTCCCTGTATGAAGATGATTATAAAATTTCTCTCATAGAGATCTGGAAATTCAGTTCTTTTTCAAATCTTGGCATCAAATACGTTTGTGGCCAGAATCGGAAACCTCTATTGAGATAGAATATTTTGCTAAAAAAGGGGAAGTGTTATTGAAATGATACTTTATATTTACACAGTTTGCAAAATACTATCAGGTGTGTTGTCACCACTTAATACACACAACAACTCTGGGACATAGTCATCTTGCCATTTTATAGATTAAAAACAGCAAAAACAAAAGCCCGAGGCTTAGAAGTCTTAAATGATTTGCCTAATAGGTCACAGTTAGTCAGCAGCAGGAGGGAGATGACCTTGAGATTGGAGTTCAGGCTCCCAGCTCTGTCCATCATGTCCCTTCCCACAGGCTGGTCTCTCCAGTCACTTTCCTTGCAGTGTGACGCTCCCCCGGAGTGGAAGGGAGCTACGTTTCAGGCCCTGTGGAAGCTGGTCCTTGGTCTCTTTGGTTGCCACTGTTATCTATGCCCTCTACCATATGAGGGCAGCAGGAAAGCAATGAGATGTGGGGAGGGGGAGCAGAGGCAGCAAGGCATTTGAGTCACATGAAAACTCAGTATCCTGGAGTCTTGCTTTATTAATCAACAGGGCACTCATTGCGCTTAAAAAATAGGTTTCATGGGAGCCCGAGATGGCGGATCACAAGGTCATGAGTTCAAGACCAACCAGACCAATATGGTGAGACCCCCATCTCTATTAAAAATACAAAAAAAAAAAAGAAACAAAAATCAACCAGGTGTGATGGCAGGCGCCCGCCGTCCCAGCTACTCGGGAGGCTGAGGCAGAAGAATTTCTTGAACCTAGGAGGTGGAAGCTGCAGTGAGCAGAGATCGTGCCATTGCACTCCAGCCTGGGTGACAGAGCAAGAATTGTCTCAAAAAAAAAAAAAAAAAAAAAAAAAGGTTTCAAGTGAATCCATGTTCTTGCTTTAAATAGGTATATAGGCCTTTCTGTAAAAGCATTCTAGAAAACCTTTTCACAATGTGCCCTCTTCATATAGATCAGATAGCAATTCCATGTGATTCCTCTGGATCCCCAGATACTGTTCTTCTATAAGTACTTTTAGATGTGTGGAGGCCTGTAGTGAATGTAGTAACGATTCTTTTCTTTATTTTTTTTTTTGAAGCATTGGTTTCTGCCCTGAGATGAGTCTTTTTGGCCTAGTTGGGGAAATTTCACTTAGTTAGTTTAAAAATCAGGAGAATCACAGAACAGACAGCAATCTTTGGGAGCATTTGGTTCAATACAGCTAGGTTACAAACAAGACAACTGAGGCTTAAGAAACGTTACTTATAGAAAATCGCAGAACTACTGAGGTTGGCACCCAGGCCTCCTGTCTCCCCTTTCCCTAGGCTTTTTTTTAGTCAAACTACCTGTCCTAAATGTTATCTACTAAAACAAAACAAAAAACAGACAAAAAGTACAATGTTTCAGGCATCTCAATCCATTATTCTCTCAATCTCCTGCTGTTTTTTATCCTTCTTCAGAGGACAGCCATCACCTATTTGACCTATCACATATTTATGGTTTATTATTTGTCTTCCCAGCCCCCAGGAGAATGTAACTGGTAAACATACTGGTAAATGCTTAACAACCAGCTCTCTGAAGAGAAGGAAAAACAATGACTTGCAGCATTTGCTGATTTTGTGGTGTGAATCCACCCACCAGTGGTCGATGTCAAGCTATGAATGTGGCTCAACACAAAGGTGAAGATATGAGTCTGCTAAACTTGCGGAGACACTCCAATTGTTTCACAAAGGCTCTGGCTGTATCCCCAATGTCTAGAACGGAGCCTGGCATGTACTGACTGCTTAATAAATATCTGGAACTGCCTTATGGGAGTCATGAGGCTAGTTTTCCAGAAACTACTGGAATTCTGCTGCTCTGAATTTCCCCCTAACGTGCAAGGCTACAGCATCCCTTCCTTGGGGAGAATGTTCATTTTCCCAGCTTGTCTCTTTCTGGTTGTTGGACATTGGCCAGATTCTGTTTTAACTTAAACTTTAAGTGGGGGAAAAAAAAAAAAAAGCATAAAGGGTTTGTCAGGTGAAATTTTAAAAGCAGATTGAGAAAAACTAGATTATCGTAATGAGACTCGTGTTTGGGAACATTGTGATAACAATGTGATTCTTTTTCTTTCTCTTTGTTTTTGAACACTTGGGATGACATCATTCATTCTCTCCTTGGGGGTGCAGGTCCAGCCCTCTGGCAAGCATTTCTACAACCTTTCCCTCTGCAGCCTCTGCCTAGAAGCCACTCGCAGGAAACTGGTAAGCTCTGACCAAGGCTTTAAGCACTCGGAGAATCAGTGTCTTTGTGGCGGATACTATAACCCATTATGAACTGAGTTGTATGCTTTAATAATGAGAAAAATAAATCCCAGTTCTGCTCTGGTAATTAGTGTAAGTGGAACTTATGTCGAAACCAAATGTGGGAGGGCTTTGTTCGGTCATATACTTTTGACATTTTTATGTGCAAAACACTGTAAGAAACGAGGCCACCATGAAAAACATGTCCAACCATTTTGGTAATCTTGAAGTTAAAATATCCACGAATGCACAAAGGAAGAAAAGGGATACAAAATGAAAAATTAAAACCACATCCTCCTCTCTTGTAGAAGAAAGGTGCATCTTCAAATACAGAGCAGCTCTCTCAAAGGGCAGTCATTTTTTAAACATGAATTTTCATGTTTTCTGTAGAGTTCCCAAAACATGACCAACAAGGCCTAACAGCAACTCTGTATATTTTTCACACAAATATATACGTTGCGCATGTGTATTTTATATAAATTATTAAGAGAGATGAGCGTCTTTTTGGACCTTTCTTACTGCAGCATGTAGTATAACTTATATTAAATTCCACAGGAACAGTGCAAATCAACAAGACATTTAGCCTTAAGATTTCAGTCCTAGCATAAGCAAACAGTCTACTGGAAATTGATGCATTCAGAAATTTCAGGAAATTTATACCTTTCAGAAATTCATATATCAGATATTTTATTTGGGGGGACACATTTAATTTCAAGCAAATGATTTGAGGGGAAACATCTTAACTATGGAAAACTCTTAACGAAATATAAAAGGCTGCAAAAAAAAAAAAAAAATGGCTTTGTGTTAGGGCACATTGAATACCTGAGTGATCATATACCCCTTGGAGGCAGCACTCATAGGCAGACAGCTTTGTGCACCATCCCCCCAACACACACTGTGTGCTCAGCCAACATACACTGATTAGGATGAGGGGAAATGATTCAAATGGACTCAAAAGCTAACTGAAAATGTACCCTTGTGATTCGTAATTGACAAGGGAAGACTTCATTTTGGATTGATTATTTACACGACACTTGTATGTCTCCTTATGAACACTCTGACTTCTACATTTATCAGAGTAATGTTGACTTAAAATAAAAAAGAAAATTTTAGGCACTGTGGTTCTTCAAAAGCAGCCCAATTTAGTTGCCTAATGTTGGTTCCAATGGAAAATATAATATTTGTATTTTTCTTTTTCCTCTAATGAATATCTTGAGGAAAATCTAAACCATGTTGGCCTGTTAAATGAAGAAAGTGATGGAAATACAGATATAGGAGGGGAGTGTTTTTTGGTTTTCTTTTTTTCCTATTTACATGAAACTGGCTAATAGCCAAGCAGTCTGGTGTTTCACTTTAAACATACAGTCGTTTACCCCACAGAGCATCAGTCAGCTGCCTTACCTGAGACAACCTGTTCCCTTCCAGAGCTGTTCTTTTAAGGAGGTTTGTTTTGAACTTATTCATAATCAGCCATCACAGGGACATTAATACAGTTATTTTAAGGCAAGGATCTGTTCAATGATTACTAGTCCGTCAAAACACAACTGGTAACTCCCAACTAAGAAGTGCAATAACTTATTTAATGTGCTGAATGAAACTCTTGAGAGCATTAAAAAATACTTTGTATTTTTAAAGTATACATAATCATAAAACCAGAGCTTAATTCTACATTCTACATACAGGTGCAAACCAAAACAAAGCCAAAAAAGAAAAGGGAAAAAAAAAAAATCCTCCAGGTTTTCTTACGAAAGGCATTAAGACTAAATTCCCTATCAACAATTGCACTGTCTTTCTTTTAAATGTGCTGATCTAGGAAGCTTGAAGAAATTTTTAAATTTAAAAATTAGAATGCAATGTATGAAGGAAAATATTTAGAATGGTAGGAATTTCTGCAGCCTAGAAAACTACTTTGTGAGGGTCAAGGACTGTCAGTAAACAAGGCAGAGCAGACCACCATTTATACCTTTAATTTCCCCTCCCTAACAGATAAATGTTATAATTCTTGAAAGCTTTCATTAGAGAACTTTCCAAGTGAAAAAGAAAAGTCTAGTCAAAAAAGGGGCATTAGCTTAGCTTTAAAATAAATGAGCTTTTATCACTCAGGTGAAGTGTGCTATATCTCTCTCTCTCCTCCCTACCCATCTCTCTCGCGCTCTCTCACTCTCCCCCTTCCATCCACCCCCTTCTCTCTGTCTTAGGCAAACAGGTATATTAATAGATCATAACCACAGCATTTTGCTAACAGTCACAAAGCTATATTTAAATGTAGAGTGCCTCTGCCATGAATTCTATAGTATCTTTATAATCTTATCTTAAAAATACTTGCTATGGCACAGCATCGGTGATCCCAGGTGTGTGACCGTGACCTAAGAGATCTAGCTACCGCCAACCTCTTTCTTCCTCACCCTCCAGGAGAGGCTGCAGGTGGAGGTGGCCCCAGGCTGACCCCTGCCCTTGAAAGAACAGGAGGTAAATCTAAATGGGCCCTTAGCTTTTTAGCTCCCAGGTGAGCTGATTTGGAGGAACTTTGCTCCTTTTAACCTGATAATTAAAACGCACAAGAGTTTGCATTGAAGGGGCCCAGAGGCGTTGACCCAGGTAGACTCAGGTTCCTTTCTGGCTTCCAGTGTCCATGAGACCCCCGCCCTGCCCCCAGTCACACATCCATTCACTGCAAGATAATTATGCAAATATATACTAACTAGGCTTAGTTCCCTACTTAGACTTCCTTCCCACTCCCTGCATCCTAGCATGGGTGCTGACAGTGTTTTGGAAGAGTTACTAAATAGCTGGAAGGCTTTCTGAATATATCTATCCTGGCCTGTCAAAGCTAGAACGGCGACGGTCCATCTGGGCCTGAAAGACAATTTCCATGGTGTAAAATACTCTTTCAATTCTTTCCTACCATAGACAACCAGCTGGTGCTGCAGTGAGACAGCCAAATCCACTGTGTGTAGACCTCCGCTCCAAGCTACAGAATGGCCTGGGATGACCCTGAGGCCGCATCTTCAGAGCAGTGAGCACAGGCCTTTCTGAGGGGAGAAGGCAGGTCTGGTATTAGCGCCACCGTCTAGCGCCGAGGCTGTGGAAGGCAACAATGGCAGGATATGCAAAACGGTTGAAACATTAATAAAAATGGTTGTTTTTTTTTTTTTTTCCAACTTTCTGGATATTAAGCACAGAAAAGGATTCATGGGGAAAAGAGCCTAAAGTTTTTCAAACAAATGCCTACTTTTCAAATGTCTATCTTACCCAGAAGCCCTATCTGGCACATTTCTGTTGTGTGATTCTGTATACCATTATAAAATCATAAACAGCATTTGAATCTGGCTATGTGGGCACAGTGGAGGAGACTGTTTCTTTCCCTGGAAGTCCTGGGATTCTGCTCACCCTTTCGTTCTTCTAAAAACATCATTTGCGAATGTGCTTCGGTACTGATGTATATAGAGTATTTATGAGCCATGTGGGCCTGAAAGTGATTCAGACTCCTCAGGAAGGATTTCTGGATACACATCTATTATTATTATTATTATTATTATTATACTTTAAGTTCTATACATGTGCACAGCATGCAGGTTTGTTACATATGTATACGTGTGCCATGTTGGTCTTTCATCCATATCACGTCTTCTGGGAAGGATGAGAAACATGATTCTTTTCTGAACCACCAGGTCAAGGTGAGTAAGACTCAATATTTAGTAAGGAGCCACAAAACACAGGCCAAATGATCAAGCAATGGAAGTCCTTAGGGCTCCATACTGCGCTGCCAGCCCAGAATCAAAGGCAAAGGCCTGGGAAAGCAGACAGAGCTAGCAGCAGCCTAGGGGAGAGTAAAGCCAGTCATTGCACTGTTCATTGGTCAAAAAGTCAGGAAGAGCAAGAACAACAAACAAACAGAGAACAAGTTGATTTTCTCAGGCAAGGTAAGAGTCAAAAAGGGTGGAAAAGTTTCTGGGGAAAGTGGTCATGGCACCCTGCGGGGGGTGGAATAATTCTTACGGACCTTGAATAAGCAGCTTTGACCTTGAATGAGTGACTTTGATAACCAATACTCATACAGCTTTTTCCCTAAACCTCAAGCCTTTGTTTTTATCAGGACCCCTGTGGAGACTGCAGGCCATAAGAGGTCAGTTGCTGACTGCCCTGGGCAGGGCCTTGCCTTCACAATTCTCAGTATTCAGAAACTTCTTGCTGGTGTCCCAGGAGCAGGCAACACCCCTGTCTCAATGACATCTGGTTTGGCAGCCCTCTGACTATGCTACTACAGCCAGGAGAAAAATCTCCAATCAGTATGTCCTGGTTTAATCATGAGCTTGGCCAGTTTAAATAGAACTTTGTCCTCTGCTAGTGTGACCAATGTATTCCTTGCCATCATTGGACAGGTAGGTCAGGGCCAGACTGCGCCCATGAGAACCTCACTAATGGGATGCCACAGAGGAAGAGAACACCATCTGGATTTATTCTGCGCTATTGCCAGGGTTGTAGAGAAAAGCAGTAGAGGTTGACAGTGTCCGTGTACCATTCTAGAATCCCTGATGATTAGAGTAGTGAGCCCTGTGATGGAAAAATGCGATTGAATCTCTCAAGCTAATGATGTCTCTGAACTTGGCAACATTGCTGTTTGTTGCTAAGAGCCCACCCTACTTATTCACATACAGTCAAGAACGTCCCTCACTTTTGTAAATGAGTTTCAGAAAAATACGGCTCCCTCAGGCATACTGACATCTCTGACATGTGACAAGCAATGTGTGTATCGACTGCTTAGAATTGACCTGAAAGGTAACCATACCCCAAGTCTGCCTGGGTGCCAGTAGTATCCTGGTACACAGTTTAAAAAGAGGCCTATGACAAATTAAAATTAAATGAGATGCCACTACGTACCAACTAGCATTGTTAAAATTAAAGCCTGATGATTCCAAGTGATGACAAGGCTGAGGAGCAACTGACTCTTAGAATACACTAACAATGGAAGTGTAAATTGATTGAAAATTTACACTACGACTGTGGGAAGCTTTGTAGATAGCAGATAGTAGCACTATCTACTAAAGTTGAAGACATCCATATCCTTTGAACCAGCAATGCCATTCTTGTGTATATAACCAATAGAACTACTCAGACATACTCATTAAGAGACTGATACATAAATGCTTACAGCAGTATTATTCATAATAGCATGAAATGTGGAAAAGCAAATAAATCTCCTTGATTGTCAAAATAGATAAATAGTTTCTGGTCTTACATTTAAGCCTCTAATCCATTTTGAGTTGATTTTTGTATATGGTGAGAGATAGGGGTCAAGCTTCATTCTTCTGCATGTGTATACTTAGTTTTGCTAGTGCCATTTTTTAAAAGGGCATTCTTTCCCTGATGTGTGTTCTTGGCATCTTTGTTGAAAATCATTAAGCTGTAAATATGTGAATTTACTTCTTGATTTTCTATTCTGTTCCATTGTCCTATGTGTCCGTTTTTATATCAATACCATGCTCTTTTGATTATTATGGCTTTATAGTAGGTTCTGAAGTCAGATAAAGTGATGCCTTCGGTTTTGTTCCTTTTATTCAGTATTGCTTTGGCTATTTGAAGTCTTTTGTGATTCCACATGAATTTTAAGATTATTTTTTCTATTTCTGTGAGAAATGCTGTTGGTATTTTGATAAGGATTTCCTTGAATCTGTAGATTGTTTTGGGTAGCATGATCATTTTAATAATATATATTTTTTTCAATCCATGACCATCTTATGCTTTTTCATTTGTTTGTGTAATCTTGGATTTATTTTTTCATCCATGATTTATAGTTTTAAAATTGTAGAGGTCTTTCACCTCCTTGGTTAGATTTATTATGAGTATTTTATTTTATTTTTGTAGCTATTTTAAATGGGATTGCTTTCTTGATTTCTTTTTCAGCAAGTTCACTATTGGTATATAAAAATGCTGCTGATTTTTATTTTTATTTTTATTTTTTGAGGCGGAGTGTCACTCTGTCACCCAGGCTGGAGTGCAGTGGCGTGATCTCAGCTCACTGCAACCTCGGCCTCCCGGGTTCAAGCGATTCTCCTGCCTCAGCCTCCCAAGTGGCTGGAATTACAGGTGCCTGCCACCACCCCCAGCTAGTTTTTGTATTTTTAGTAGAGACAGGGTTTCACCAGTTTGTCTAGGCTGGTCTCGAACTCCTGACCTCAGGTGATCCGCCCATCTTGGCCTCCCAAAGTGCTGGGATTACAGGCATGAGCAACCGCGCCTGGCTGCTAGTGATTTTTGTATGTTGATTTTGTATCCTGCAACTTTACTGACTTTGTTATCAATTTTAAGAGTTTTTTGGTGGAGTCTTCAGGGTTTTTTTCTATATAAGATCATTTAGTCTGTAAAGAGAATCACTTTGACTTCCTCTTTTCCTGTTTGGATGCCTTTTAGTTCTTTCTCTGCCTAATTGCACTTGCTAGTACTTCAGTGCTATGTTGAATCAGAATGGGTAAATAAATTATGCTATACTCATAGCGTAACTAACTATCCTAGTGTGTCCAGAACTAAGAAATTTCCAGGAACATAGAATTTCTAGTACTAAAACACAACTGTTTGGGTTTTAGACACAGTGTGTAAAAAGGTTAGAAGTTACCACTCCATCCTAAGAAATAAAAAGCAGATAAAACTGAAAAATCAACAACTCTTCTTAGATAAGTCAGAGAAATGAGGTCACAGGATAAACTTCCACCTCAAAATTGGACAAACAAACAGGTGAATACAGAGAATCACAACTTAACCTGAGCAGAAACCACAAGTTGAAACCAGTGCCAGGGTAGGGAAATTAAGCAACTAATTTCTGGAGGATCTGTGTGGACAAGTCTGAAAGTTAAAAAGTCCAGGGGGTTTGGCTGCAGTCACTCATGCCTGTAATCCCAGAACTTTGGGAGGCTAAGGCAGGATTGCTTTAAGCCAGGAGTTCCAGACCAGCCTGGGCAACAAAATGAAAGCCTGTCTCTGCAATTTTTTTTTTTTTTTTTTTTTTTTTTTTCTGACATGGTGGCATGTACCTGTAATCCCTGTTACTTTGGGGAGCAGAGGCAAGAGGATCTCCTTAACCCAGGAGTTTGAGATTGCATTGAGCTATGATCATGCCACTGCACTCCAGCTTGGGTGGCAGAGGAAGACCCTGCCTCTTAAAATGTTCTTTTCTTAATTTTAAAATTTTTTTAAAGATTTAAAAATTCTATCCCAGTTCTCACTACTCTAATCATCAGGGATTTCAGAATGGTACATGGACATTGTCAACCTCTGCTGTTTTTCTCTACAACCTTGGCAGTAGCACAAAATACATCCAGATTGTATGCTCTTCCTAAGTTTCTCTAAATTAAAAATTTTTTAATTAAAAAAAATCATGTGGGGCTCCCACACTTTTGTAGGTTTTACCTCCTGAGATACATTAAATTATCATACTGAATATCAGAGAAAAATATTCCCAGGATTCCAGCAGGGGCAGAGGTAAAGTAACCATTTTTGAAACACCCCAGAGCAGCAGTCCCCAACCTTTTTGGCACCAGGGACTGGTTTCCTAGAAGACAATTTTTCCACAGATGAGGTGGGGAGATGGTTTCAGGATGACACTGTTCCACCTCAGATCATCAGGCATTAGATTCTCATAAGAAGCACACCTCCTACATCCCTCGCATGAGCAGTTCACAATAGGGTTCACCTTCCTATGAGAATCTAATGCTGCTGCGGATCTGACAGGAGGCAGAGCTCAGGCAGTAATGCTCCCTTGTCCACCACTCACCTCTTGCTGTGCAGCCCCATTCCTAACAGGCCACGGACTGGTACCAGTCCATAGCCCAGTGTTTGGGGGTTCCTGCCCCAGAGTATACTGTGCTCCTTAACAAGGTATGCCCTCAGCAGAAACTACTTAGCACCAAACTTTCTGGAGTTTTATTAGAGCCTAACTTACCTGGGGAAAAGGAAATGTCACACTCCAGGCCCCGCTAGCCATCCCGTCCCACTTAAGGATGGGAGAGAACTGAGAAGAACTTGTGAAAATCACAGTCCAGAGATACAGCCTTATTAAAAGACTGAAACCTAGTCACAGGACTATAAAACACTTCCCCTCTCATACACCTTACCACTATATTGCTAAATGCCTATTCTTCTTTTACCAAGTATGTCATGTCCATCTTTCAACAGAAAATTACAAGGCGTATTAAAAAATAATGAATTCAGTTGAACAGCCTGAACAAGCATCAGAACAAGAGTCAGATACAGCAGGAATGTCAGAACTACCAAACCAGGAATTTTTTAAAGTTATAGTTAACATGCTAAGGGCTTTGAATGGAAAAAGTAGACGACATGGAAGAACAGATGGATAAGGTAAGCAGAGACATGACAATTCTAAAGATGAATAAAAAATACATGCTAGAGATCAAAAACACTATAACAAAAATAAAGACTTTGATGAGTTTATAAGTAGAATTATCACAACAAGGAAAGAAACTCTGAGTTTGAGGATATCACAATGGAAGCTTTCAATACTGAAAATAAGAGGGGAAAAACAAAATTCAGAGTATCTAAGAATTGCAGAGCAGCTACGAAAGATGTAGCAGATGACTAATGGGAACACCAGAAAAAGAATTAAGAGAGAAAGAAAGAGAAGCAACATTTAAAGCAATAACGACAAAATATTCCTAATTCCTCCTTTTGTCCCTGGATCATTGCTTTTATTCATTTCACTTACATATAAGCATATATGTTTACACTCATGCATTCACAAATGACACTGTGGTCAATGGCAGCCTACATACATAACAGTGATCCCATAAGCTCAACAAATTCCCCCAAAGGCCCAATTTTCCCAAATTAATAACAGACAGAACACCACAGGCCCAGGAACTCAGATAACATGAAGCATAAAACAAAACAAAACAAAACAAAACATTTTACCTATAGAGAAGCAAGGATTAGAATTATGTCTGGCTTCTCAAAAACCATGCAAATAAGACAACAGTGGAGTGAAATACTTAAAGCATGAAGAGAAAAAAATCTCACCAACCTAGAATTCTATACTTTATTAAATTATACTGTAAAATCAAGGAGAAACACTTTCTTAGACAAACAAACATGGAGCAAATTTTTTGCTAGTAGACCTGCCTTGCAATAAATGTTAAAATAATTCTTCAAAGAAAAGGAAGATGATATAAAAAAGAAACTGATGTGAATTTAAAAAGAAAGAACATCAGAGAATGAATAAGTGAAGGTAAAATAAAAACTTTTTGTTATTAATTGATCTAACAGACAACATTTTTTTTCAAACTAGAAGCAATAATGTTTACATTATTTAGTATATATGTGCATGTGTATACATATATGTTTGTAAATATATGTATATATACACACACACAGGCATATGTGTCATGTGTCACATAACAACAGGGATACATCTTGGGAAATGTGCTCTTAGTTGATTTCATCATTAAGTAAATATCATAGAATGTACTCATGCAAATCTAGATGGTACAACCTGCTATATACATAGGCTATATGATATTGCCTGTTACTCCTAGGTTACCGACCTGTACAGCATGGTACTGAATACTGTAGACAACTGTAACACAATGGTAAGTATGTATGTATCTAAATATATCCAAATGTAGAAAAGGTACAGCAAAAAATATGGTATTATATTTTTATGGGATCACTATCATACATGCAGTCTATTATTAACCGAAATGTCATTATGTGATGCATGAGTATATATACATATATGCCTATATGTAAGGGAAATGAAGGGAAGCAATGACACAGGGCACAAAGAAGGAAATTAGGAATATTTTGTTGTTATAATTACTTGCTCTACCTGTGAAATGGTACTTTGTTATTTGAAAGTAGACTTGGATTTGTTGTTAATGTATGTTCTAAAATCTAGGGCAACAACCCCAAAAAAGTAAATTATATATACATATATATACACATACACACACACATACACACACACATATACACACACATACATGTGTATATATATAAAATATGGTAAAGCAGCAGAGAAAATGATATCATATAAAATGCTCAAATGAAACCACAATAGGCAGAAAAGCTATGGAAGACAACAATAGGAACAAAAATTAGGGCAACAAATAGAGAACAATAACAAATATGACAGATATTAATCCGACTATATCAATAATCGTCTTAAACATCAGTGTTCTAAATACATGATTTGAAAGACAAAGATTGTCAGAGTGGATCAAAAAATAAGGTTCAACCTATTTTCTGTATGTTGTTGACAAGAAACCCACTTTATGTAAAGATATATAGAGAATAAAACTAGTGGAATAAAGAAAGAAAATGGGAGCAGCTATATTTCAGACTGAGTAGGTTTTAGGGCAAAGAAATTAGTTAGGGAAAAAGAGGGGCATTATATAATGATAAAGGGGTCAATACTCCCAGAAGACATACCAATTCTTAATGTGTATTTGCCTAATAATAGAGCATCCAAATACATGAGACCGAGCTGTAAGAAGAAACATTAATCCACAATCATAGTTGAAGACTTAAACATCCCTGTATCAGAAATGGGGAGATTTCAAAGCCAGAAGATCATAAAGAACATAGCTCAACTTACCAGCACCATCAACTGAATATAATTGATATTTATAGACCATTTCATTCAACAACAGCAGAAAACCCATACTCTTAAACTTACATGAAATAGTCACAAAGATAGACCACATTCTGATCCATAAAACAATCATAATCAGCTCAAAAAAATAGAAATCACACAATGTTTGCTCTCAAACCAAAACAGAATTAATCTAAATATCAATAACAGAAAGAGAGCTGAAACATCCCAAAATACTTGGAGATTTAATAACATACTTTTAAATAACACAGAAGTCAATGGAGACTATCAAGAGATATTTTAAAATATTTTGAACTAGATGAAAATGAAAATATAATTTATTGGAATATGTGGGATATACTGAATGCAGTGCTTAGAGGTAAATTTATAGCATTGAATGCATATATGAGAAAATCTAAAATCATTCTTCTAAGCTTTCACCTTCAGAAACTAGAAAAAAAAAGTAAATTAAATTTAAAGTAAATTTTTTTAAAAAAAGAAATAATAAAAATTAGACCAGAAATAAATGAAATTTAGAACAGGAAGTCAATGGAGAAAATTAACAAAACCTAAAGCTGTTTCTCTGAAAAGAGCAATAAATTGATAAACCTTTAGCCAGGCTAAGAAATGAAGTGAGAGAATACAAATTACTAATATCAGAAATTAAAGAGCAGATATTACTACATGGCCCATGGACATATAAAGGTAATAAAAGAGTACTGTTAACAACTCTATGCCCACAAATGTGAAAATCTAGGTGAAACAAAAGAATTTCTTGAAACACACAAGATGTCTAAACTCACACAAAAAATAGACAATATGAATAGGCCTATATTTTGTAAAAAATAAATTAATAACCTTCTAAAACAGGTGTCAGGCCCAAATGAGTTCACTGGGGAATTCTATCAAATACTTAAAGAAGAATTTATATAAATTGTCTACAATTTTTTCTAGAAGATAGAAGCAGAGGGAATACTGGCTAACTCATTCTTTGAGACCAGCATTACTTGCCAAAACCAAAGACACTACGAGAAAAGACAACTACCGACCAATATTGCTTATGTAGACGCAAAAATCCTCAACAAAATATTAGCAAATTGAATCCAACAATATTTAAAAATACTATATCCTGCAACCAAATGAGATTTATCCCAGGTACACAAGGCCAGTTCGATATTCAAAAATCAGTTAATGTAATCTATTACATTAACAGGGTAAAGAAGAAAAATCACATGATCATCTCAGTAAATACAGAAAAAGCTTACGACAAAATCCAACATCCATTTATGGTAAACACTCTCAGCAAAATAGGATGGAGGGGAACTTCCTTAAATTTAACAGAAGAACATCTTCAAGAAAAAAAACCTACAACTATATATTCAACAGTGAGAAATGTAAAGCTTTTCCACTAATCTCAGGACCAAGACAAGGATTTCCCCTCTTACCACTGCTCTTCAACCTCATACTAGAAGTCCTAGCTAATGCGATAAGACAAGAAAGTGAAATAAAAAATATATAGATTGAAGAGGCAGAGATAAAATCATCTTTGTTTGCAGAGTGCATGGTCATCTATGTAGAAAATGAAATGAAAAATCTTTAATAAGTGATTACAGCAAAGTTAAAAGATACAAGGCTTGTAATCAAAAGTCAATTGCTTTTGTATGTTCTAGAAATGAACAAGTGCAACTTGAAATAAAAAACACAATTCCATTTACATTAGCACCCCCTCAAAAATGAAATACTTGCATATAAATCTAACACTGTATGCATGAGATCTGCCTGAGGAAAAATACAAAGTTCTGATGAAAGATATCGAAGAAGAACTAAAGGTATTCTAATGTTTATATGAAGAAGTAAAAAGACTCAGAAAGGCAACTCAATACACAAGATCAGATTACTGACACTACCTGACTTCAAAACTTACTATAAGATCACAGTAATCAAGACAATGCGATATTAATGAAATAGTAGACAAATAAATTAGTGTAACGTAACAGGGAACCCAGAAATACACTCACATAACTAGAGTCAACTGATCTTTGACAAAGAAGCAAAGGCAGTACAATGGAGCAAATATAGACTTCAACAAATGGTGCTGGAGCAACTGGCTGTGCACATGAGAAAAAAAATACATCTAGACACAGACTTTACAATCTTCACAACAGCTTAATCAAAGTTGATCATAAATCTGAAGGTAAAAAATGCAAAACTATAAAACTTCTGAAAAATAACATAGGAGAAAATCTAGCTGACCTTGGATATCTTTATTACTTTTTAGATACAACAATAAAGGTACTAATAAGCTGGACTTCATTAAAACTAAAAACATTCACTCTATGAAAAACAGTGTCAGGAAAGTAGAGTACAAGCCATAGATAGGAGAAAATACTTGTAAAATGCATATCTGCTAAAAGATTCTACCCCAAATACACAAAGAACACTTAAAACTCAACAGTAAGAACACAGACAACCTGATATAAAAATAGATCAAAGATTTTAAGAGACACCTCAACAAAGAAGATATACAGATGACAAATACGCCTAGGAAAAGAAGCTCCACATTCTGTATCATCAGGGAAATGCCATCTAAAACAACAATGAAATATCATTAAACACCTATTTGTAAATCCAAAATCCAGAACGAAATGCTGGTGAGGATGTGGTGCAACAGGAACTCTTATTCGTTGCTTATAGGAACACATGATACAGCCACTTTGGAAGACACTTTGGAAGTCACTTTGGAAGTTTCTTACAAAACTAAATATACTCTTACCATACAATCCAGCAACTGAATTCCTTGGTCGTTATCAAAGGACGTGGAAACATGTCCACACAAAAACCTGCACATTATGTCTATAGAAGTTTTATTCATAATTGCTAAAACATGGAAACAATCAAGATGCCCTTCAGCAGGTAAACGGATGAATAAACAGTCTGTTTCTGGGAAAACTGGGATGATTGGTCTTTATACGGTAATGAAATAGGATGAATGAACATAATACCTTGAATGAATCTCATAAGCAAATCGTTTGATGGAAAGAAGTAAAACACCAAACAATGAGTTCTGTATTGTTCATTAATATAAGTCTCCTAAAGGAGGCAAAACTAAACTATGGTGATTGGAGGAACATACAAACTGAAAAAAAAAAAGATGGTTACTAATTGAGTGGCTCCCCTTTCTCCCAGTGGGCCTGGGAGATGTAATGAGGAAGTTTTCTGGAGTGGAGAAATGCTCTCATTCAGGAACAGAGTGGGAGTTTATCAGTATTAGTTGTATAACAAATCATTAAGATGTATTTGTGATTATTTCATATTTCTATATTTATGTTGTATTTTAGTTTTAAAAGGTTAAAACAAAAGATAGGGTGAGAAAGAATAGCTTTACACCACAGCAAAAAAGCCTTTCTCTGTCTATTCTGGAAGACCATACAATAGAGCAGAAACTGCATAGATCTTTGAATCAAAATACCTGGTTTAAATTTTGGTTTTACTCCATGACCTTGGGCAAGTTGAGCGTATCTCTTCCTCTAGGGGCAAAAATATATTGGTTTCATTTTCCTGAAGACATAGCTACACAGTATGCTTGGCACTTCACTTAAATACTCAGCGTCATCGAACAGGAAGACAATAGCACCTATTTCACAAGTTGCTGTGAAGAATAAAAGAGACAAAGAAAGTGAAATGTCCAGCGGGAACCCACCCATGTGAGTCAGTCAGTGGGTGGCAGGTCCCCACTCTGCATCCTCATTTCTCATGTTTTTAGGACTATTCACTGCAAATGCAGTTCTCCCACAGTGCCAGGAAATATGATGTTCTACATTTGATTTCAGTTCTGCAAGCGTAAAACTGCACATGTAGATGCAAATCGTTGGGAGCAGATGCTGCCATGTTGTGGAAAGGGTGGACCTCTGTCTCCTGCAAGAATGTCTTGTCTAACGTGAAGTCCCTACCAGCCAGCCCTCATCCACTCTTGCTTATGGGTCTGGAGAAGGGCCTCTGCCAAGAGGGAAGAACCCCCAGATATTTAACTAGAATGGCCAAGATAAGACTGTAACAAAAAGGGATAGCAAACACCAATTCCTATTATATATCACCATGTTTGAATCAGCGCTATCCCATGGCACAGCTTCAAGCAGACAACAGTGGCTCTCTATTGGGGGTTTAATGTTGAGTGAAGCATGGTCTCTACCTTGAAGGAGCTTAGAGGCATGGGGGGCTCATACATTAGGAGGGTAAGCTCAGATCATTGAACAAGAGCACATCTGACCTGCTGTCAAGGCATGCAAATGAGTTGGCCTTGCACTTGATTACATGGGACACATTCAGCCGCTCTTATGAAAACTATGCCAAGGACAGAGAAGCCAATGTAAGCTTGACCAACATCTATGCAATATCTCCTCCATGGCAGACACCTCACTGACTTGGTCCTTATATTGCCCTTATCTTAGAAGTGAAGAAATTGAAGCTTGGGAAAATTAAGTGGTTTATTTTTGGTGTCACTGGAATGAAGTATTAGAACCAATTTATACAGCTGGAGTTAAAGTAAAGCCCATTTTCTTTCTGCCATAACCAGAGAGCTATTTATGAAGACTTTTCCGTGGCATGTCACAGGTTAACATTTCTCACATGGTATTCCGTAATACATCAGTGTCCCACAAAATGTTAAAATAAAAGGCAAAATTTGGTCAGAAAAATTAGCTAAACAATTCTTCACCCTATAGGAGTTTTCATCACCTGAAGCATTTCTATTACCAATTATGACCCTCAAGGGAGAATATGTACTTCATTTTACAAATTTATGTATTTATTTTTTTGAGACAAAATCTCACTCTGTCACCCAGGTTGGAGTGCAGTGGCGCGATCTCATCTCACTACAACCTCTGCCTCCTGGGTTCAAGCGATTCTCCCACCTCAGCGCCCCCAGTAGCTGGGACTACAGGCCCACACCACCACATTCCGCTAATTTTTATATTTTTAGTAGAGATGGGGTTTTGAGATGTTGGCCAGGCTGGTCTCAAATTCCTGGCCTCAAGTGATTCTCCCCGCTTGGCCTCCCAAAGTGCTGTCATTACACGCATGAGCCACCATGCCTGGTCACAGATTTATTTTGACACTCAAATATTTTATTCTCCCTCAGTACACAAGTGTTCTATGGAACCCAGCTTGGGCAATGATGCCCATTCTCAGTGAGATGCTTCTCGGTGCTGAATTGGATATGTAACTGCACAGAGAAAATAATAAGCATCTCCCCATAAACCCAGTAGAATAAAGCTCACAAACTCGCCTATCATCCTCCATGTTTGAACATAAACTCAACTGTGTGCTTTGTGACAAGGCTAGGAGAAAACTCACGCTTCTAAGCAAACATCAGCAAGCTTGCATTTTTTGTTATCGCTTGTCCTTTAGAGGAGTTCAGAACTTTAACTAGAATTATAACCAAAGGACAAGAGACTTAGAAACAAAATGATTCTTAAATTCATAAAGACAAAACGATGTCTCCATGGCCTCATTAGTAAAAGGTTCTTAAAGTTGGATGTCCACCAGAATTATCTATGGAGACTTTTAATTTGTTGTAATTTTTTACATTTATTTTCTTTTATTTTTATAGATTTAGGGGGTACAAGTACAGTCTTGTTGCATGAATATATTGTGTTGTGGTGGAGTCTGGATTTTTAGTGTATCCATCACCTGAATCATGCACATAGTCCCCATTAGAAAATTTTTCATCCCTCACTCACCTCCCACTGACTGACTTTTCTGAGTCTCCAGTATCTATCATTCCATTCTCTGTGTCTAGGTGTACACACTATTTAACTTCCACTCGTAGATGAGAACAACAGTTTTTGACTTTCTATTTCTGAGTTATTTCACTCAAGATAATGGCCTCTAATTCTATCCATATTGGTGCAAAAGACATAATTTCATTCTTTTTTGATGGCTGAGTAGTTTTCCACAGTATATAAATATATATACCATGGAATATATATATATACACACACACACACACACACACACACCATGGAATACTATATATAGCATATATAGATATGGATATATATCATTTTCTTTATCCAGTTATCCATTGATGGGCACTTAGATTGAATCCATGACTCTGCTATTGTGCATAGTGCTGCAATAAATATACAAATGCAGGTATCATTTTGACATAATGATTTCTGTTCCTTTGGGTAGATAACTAGTAGAGGGATTGCTGGATTGGGCAGTAGTTGTATTTTTAGTTCTTTGAAAAATCTCCATACTGTTTTCCATAGAGATGGTACTAATTTACCTTCTCACCAACAGTGCAGCTCCCATCATCCATGGTTCTGATTCAGCAGGTCTGTTTTATGTTGTTTAGTTTCGTTTTTGTGTTCCATCAGTCTGGGCCACAGAGCCATTGCTCTCCAATGAAGTAACTCTACTTCGCTGATAACAAAGACAGAAAATTAAGTTTTCAAGTATTGCCTTGATGTTCTTGATTTAAAGTGTAATTTTGTGAAGAAACTGGAAATATCCTAATGCATAAGAATAAAGAATTTCTTGAATAAAATATGGCCCTTCCTTACAACTGAATACACTGTGGTTCAGTACATATCATATTATGGAAGGAATTTAGTACCTCTGCTGTCCCTGCTAAATGGCCCGCCCCACAGCCCTCAACTGCCAGTCGGTTTCTACTTTGCTGTGACATTCTTCTACCCCACCTGCCTAGTCAAGATCATAGACAAATGTCCCCTCATCCCTTGGGTGCACATGCAAAACTCAGCAACTTATAAGCAACTCAGAGAGGAGAGATGAGGACAGGTCCACCTAGGCACTACTTTTCACCCCTAATCTCTGCATCTGCATCTTCCCATTTGCTGAAAGGGAACGGAAGGCTTCCCTGCTCACATTCTATTCTGAGTTCCCCCTGTCCTTGACACGTGGTCAAACTCAAAGACAGAATCCATCAGTTCTTCCTCTTTGTGTAGGTTTTTGTCATTTAGAAATCCCTTCCTCTCCCCACAAAACTGGCTTTTAAAATGATCACTTTCTGAGAAAGTTGAGAAAGTGAGCTTTGAGACGTAATGAGCAACGGGCTTGTCCTCCAGGCTGCTGCTCATGCCAGGAGCTTCAAGATTCAGCCTTGGCTGTAGACAGTAATGAGGAAACCATGGAAAGAGGAAAAGTAAAAGACAGTCTTTCTATTTGCAAATATTGGATTTATTATGCTTAAAAAAAAAAAACCTTTCTTACTTTCAATTGTAACTTTACTTCTGCCTACCTGGTCACTTTCTCTCGTTCTTAGGGACCACCTCCTTCCCTCCTTGCCCATCACTTGGGCCACACCAGCTTATGGGGCTCTACTGGGACCCACGATTGAGAGGGACTGATTAGCCCAGCAGGGCAAGGGAGTTGGTCTCACACTGCGATTCAGGCAACCAGGGTGGGATCAGCCAAAGCTGGGACTAAGCCTGCAGTGCCCACAGCCACCTCCACTGCACAGGAGACAATGACTCACTGGGCTTCTGAGGGCAGACATAGAATCCCTGCTTATACTCATATCATGTCCCAGCCCTTTGATAGAGATGCTTGAAATGAATCAATAGCTCTAGCAGGGATCATTAAACCTACCAGCAGTATTTGCTTCTGTGTTCAATGATCCACTTTTTCTGCCCCCAAACATTCAAACATTTCTTTTCCTTACTGGGTTATTTTTATCTCTCTCTTCTTATCTCTTCCATCTGTCCCCCCCCACCCCGCACCCGCCCCACAGCACCAATACATATATGTAGCTCCATTGTCATAGGACAGACTTGGCATATTCTTGAACACTCTAACAAAATCACTACCTTTTATAGCTTGAGCATAACTCAAGAAGATATCAAGACCAATTCCTTTATTTCGTCAGTGACACCAAGAGATGTTATCAGTCATCTCCAGGATTACACAGCCAGGTAGCAATGGTATGGAAACTAGAAATCAGGTCTAATATTGCACCTCTCCAGTTCTCCTGAAGTGTATTCATAAAAGGCAAATCTGTTTTAATGTTAACTCAAGAAATGCACAGAATGCTAAATCTGTGTACACACACACAAACTCACACATAGCTCTCAACACCACACATAAATGCTTTTGATTATCTGTCTTTCTTTTTTTAAAAAAGTACTTTCCTTGCTTATCCCTTGCAGTTTCAATAGCTCGGAGAGCTAAAAGTTGACTCAGTATCTACATTTTTTAAAGCTCTCCTTTTCAGAAGCAATGCCCATTTTGAAACAAGCTTACACATATGTGAAAAAAATGTCGTGCTTTATATCACGTTGTGCCTCTGGACATTTTGTCAAATTCTTTTCTTTTTTTTTTTACTTTGGGTCCTAATGATCCCAGACACTCACTATGCAAGGGAGTGTAATATGTTGCTCGCCTCCCTCCCCTTGAAATATTCAAGTAAGAAGGTGCTCTGAGGCTCTGTGTCCTCTGCTCAGATGGATCGCCCACGTCCTCTATTCATATTTGCGCCTGCATCCTTGCTGTTACCCTCATCTACATACATGCCCTGATCATTTGCAGGCTGTCTTTTCTCCTTTGAAACAATCTCTGTTCTTTATATCCAAGCAGTCAAACTCACGCATTCATTTTACTGTTTCCACTGCTACTTTGCTATGTAGGTATTTGTATCGATGATTGGGAGCAACTGGCAGTACATAAAATACATTTGTTCAGCATTTTTTTTCCACGGAAACAAAAGCAGGACCACCTCCGTGTCTCATGCAAGAGCTCCATTGAAAAAGATCTCCACCGGGTGCCAAAGGAAAAGTCATGCCTACCAGGACCAATTTGGCGACAAGAGCGATAGGCATGTTCTTCCTTGAATTCTAAGCTTTTCTTGCTCTGTTAGCATTTTCTACAGATCTTTGAGAGGGGACAAAAATCAACATAATCCTTTCCCAGGCTGCGATGGGTCTTATGATGCATGAGGCACCATCATGACCTAGTTTACAAATCTTCATTACCTGGGCATATGCTCAGAGCTTCTGCTGCTTGCCAGCCCTGGGTCTGGGGTTGGTTCTAATAAGGACCACTTTCCATTAAAAGTCCTGGCTGTCCCCTCAAACTCAGAAGACAGCCTGACTTTCTTTAGGACTTATTAGAGTGTCCACTAAAGAGTTCATTTAATGCAAAATGTTTATAATTTATTAGGATCATTAGAGCCTCAAAAATCAGATACAACATTTCAGCAATGGGAAAGTCCAAAATCACAGAAAGCAGTTCATTAGGAAAATAAAATATACCATTGTGCTTAAATTAGAGAATATTTTCTCATTAGTAAAATAGGATAATGCAAGATATCTGAGAAGGAATGAGGGAGAGCTTGCTAGCCTTGAAGACATAACAAATCATCGTGACACTATTTTTTATACAGATAAGTGATTCTCGTACCTTCAGCCTCCTGTGATGCTTACTGATGCTTTCTTGAAGAGAGATTCTGCCCAGGGACACAAGACAGCTGCCCACGGGAGATAATATGAGGCTCCCAGAAGGCTTTGCAGCTGGCAAGGGGAGATAGAAGAATGTCCTTCCAGCCACTGATGGGAGCCTGAAATTTCCCTTATAGTGAATCATGAGGTTTTTTACTCAAAGATTTGGGCTCTGATAAAAATACGAATGTCCCCATGAGGAAGGAGTCTTCTGAGCCACCATTGTCTGCTTATACCTCAGAATGAAATATTTGTCAAAACGTTTCTTGGGAGTGGGCTTTGATAGGGCAAGGGATGTGTTAAGGAGAAAGTTTTTAGATAGCATTGGTTTAAGAAGATGGGGAAGGGTGCTAACCACTGAATACACCATGGAAAATTGCGTATTCAGTTGTTCACACCTTTCCCCTTTAGCAACTGAATGCCCTGGAGGCAAAAGGAAGAATGGGAAGATGAAAAACTAGCAGTTTTGTCTTGAGTCACCTCCGCCCTGGTTACTATATCCAGAGTTGAGTTCCCTGTCAGTAGAGATGTTCTAGAACAGGATGAACAAGGGTTTGGCTGGCAAGAGGTAGCTATAGACAAGATCGAAATATCAAATGCATGGCTGGACTCAATCCATGTAATCATTAATTTTGCAGGCACCTACTGTGTCCCTTCTACAGACACTGTGATAGGATGTATATGGCATTGTTGTAGCTTCAAGGAGCTCACTATGTCAAAGGTAAATCCAACCAGCTCTGCTTGCCAGTCTAATGCCTCTGCTTTGTGAACTCTGCAGAGGGTAATAAAATTTTTACTTGAGCAATAATATTAACTAAAGGCTTTGCCCAAGTGTGTGTGTGTGTGTGTGTGTGTGTGTGTTTAAGCCAGTTAAGTGGCACACCGAGCTTCTCACCCTGCAGTGGCTGCCAATACAGCAGTTCATCATTTCTTAGGAGAACTGCCTAAGCCTACAGGACTCTGTGTAAAGAGATCTGATTAGGGATTGCAACATATGACTCATAAAGGAATGTTGTACCTTAGATGTTCAAAGCATTCCTTTTAAACAGAATTCCGAAGAGCTGTTTCTTAAGAACTATTTAAATAAATAATTTGCTGAACAGGAAAGACAAATATTCACTAGAAGTAATTGGCTTTTAAAAAGTAACTGATTCAAGGGAAAAATCAAAGTCAAACCAGCCTCTTTCATTTTTGTTTACAACATCATTGAGGGACTCCCCAATCACCAGTGTCCGTGTTCTCGGCTGCCTCCCAGAGCCCTCCCACAGGGAACAGGGGATAGAAGCTCAACTCAAGTGCATAAGAGCAGCAGTTTGATCTGAGAAGAACCAATGAATTGTACTTACTTGTCTTTTTTTTTTTCTTTTATAAGAATCTTTCCTCTTCCCATTTCAGTTTTTGAGGCCAGGAACTTGTATAAGTACTTCTCTTTCGATGTGGGATCTGAATGTGCCCATACGAGTAAGACAGTCATGATCATCTTCCCAGTGGAACAGTAGTTAACAGTTTTGAATCAATAATACACCTGCAAATGAGAAATGAAACAGTACACAGGTCTCAGCAGTGGAATCATTTCTTCAAAACTAAATATTATCCAGTTATGATATAAGGATTGTGGTAATACTAAAAAGGTAAACCAGAAATTCATCTTGACACTATTTCTTATAAAGATAAAATTCCCTGTAATAGTAATACTTTCCAAAGCATTTTCACATACATTATTGAATTCAGTCCTCAAGAAAAGAATAAGCAAATATATTATCTTTATTTTTAAAATGAGCAAACTGACAATAAAAAGTTAAATTTCTAGTCCAAAGTTAACAGATGAGTAGGTGAAAGACCTAATATTTTAACCAAAGTCTTAATACTTTACGGTCATGATTCCTTTAGTTGAAATGTACATTCCCTAACATACTGTCTTTTTGACAGTCTCCACGATTTTTAGCTATGCAAATATAGGAAGTTCTTTCTTTATTCTGTAACTCAATCAATCTATCTATTAACAGATATTGTGCATCAGGGCTGACATGTGGAGGTTACAGGGAAATCTCAGAGGTGATCTCTACCTTCAAAGAGGCAAATCTCATACAAAGGAAAATATAATGCATACTTAAGGAAAATAATAAGAAGCAAAAGATCAATGATGATTGTAATAATTAAGGGAGGCTGTGGAAGTAGATTGGAATTAATAAGTAGTTTGTGAAAAAGCTTCAAAGGAAGCTGGATGGAGTGGATATAGATATGTATAGGAGGGGGTAGGTGATGTCTGCAGTCAAGTAGGCTTGTAGAATGCCATACACTTCTAGGATATCAGTCTGAAGGATAATGGGGGTTGTGTCCTGGGTGGAGACTGTCCAGTAAGTTCCAGACACACATAAACTGAGTTTTGAGACAAGGATACAGTAACAGTAAGGATCTCAGAGACTTGAACAGGGCAAACCAAAGCAGTGACCATTGCCCACTGTGCAATGACTTTGTGGGCACCAAGAATAATCCGAGTGCAAATGTTCAGTCTACAGCTTGGTCAATATCCTGCCAGTGGCTGCTCGCTCTGAACCCACTGAAATAGTGTGTTTTCTCAAGCTTGGTTCAAAAATGCAGATACTCCTTGACATACAACGAATTTACAATCCAACAAACTCGTCATAAACTGAATAATTCTAAGTCAAATCATGGAAGGTCAGGGACCATCTGTTCAGGTTAGATGAAATTGTCACTCAGTGTCAAAAGTGGAGCAGGGTGCAGAAGTCAGGCTGTGGCGGATAGATAGAGAACTAAAAAAGTTAAGGACAACAAATAAAGTCAATGATGGTGGAAAATGCACGAAACTCCATTGAGAGGGAACTGGGAACCTACACTAAATATGGTACCATTAATTTAGAAAGCAGAATGTGTGGTTAATTTCCATGTCATCAGAAGACCTCTATCTTGCAATATAGTTGATGAAAGGGCTGTAATGGGTAAGAGTCAACAATAATTACTAGAATTGCAATATCAATAGTATTATACACATAACAGCTAATATATATGGAGTACTGACTCTGTGAAGGACTTGGCTAAGCATGACACACACAGTCTTCTAGTTAACTGGCAATACTACTGAACGACATGCAAACTGTCCACTCACTCTATACATGTGAAAACTGAGTCTGTGACTTTCCCAAAGACTTCACTAAGGAGTAGCAAACCCAGTGTTCTTAACCCACTTGATCTGATGCAGAAACCAAGTTATATATGTACTGAAGGTGTCCTTTGCATGAAAGATTAACTTGTAGATGCCAAAGTATTCATGGAGAAGAATTCCACTGTGCATTTATGAAATAAGTAAATAGCCATGTATGATTCAATGAGGAACACCAGGTCAGAAAAATCCAGAAAGCAAATGAGAATGTGTCCGATGCCCTGTTACTAAAGTTTGCATTTCTCTAGGTTAGGGAGAAAGAACCCCTTCTTGAAACCCTGCCTTGTGCCCTAATGTCATGAGTCTTCCCAGCCCCCTTTGGGGATGTTCTCAAGCTCATGGAGGGAATTCTTCTCTCATCTTGTGGTTGAATATGCTGAGACAGAGGATACTATCCTACTTTCCACCTCATTCAAGAAGTAAGTCTCCTGCACTTCCCAGCCCCAGCCTCAGGACCTTACCCCAACCACAAGTCCATGGGATTTTAATTAAGAATATGAAAGCCTAAACCCTTATGCATTATTTTCTTTTAAAAATGTCCTCTCAACCTGGCATGTGTGGTAGAGAAATGAAACAATTCATTTTGACAAGCTGCACTAAACTGAGGCCTGAAGCATACTGTGAGAGCCTCTCTGTGGATCCCATAAAGTACTCAGGAAATATGCACTTGACATCTGGTTTGCTGGATTCCTGCTGAGAAATGGAGGCTTTGGTGTGAGGCTGTCGGTCCGGACTGGCAGATTGGCTGTGCATATAACTGTGCATGAATCCACACAAAGGGGTCATGTTCAGGCAATACTTGGGCATGTTCCAACAGAATCTCAAGAAGGCACATGAGCAGAGATTGAACAGTTGGATTCGTGTACAGAAAAGGCAGTGGTAACTTACGGATGGGAATGTTAGGCATGCACCTCTAAGACATAGCGAACATGAGGTGCGTGCTGCGGAATATGATTCAAATACCAAGATACTTTAAAGTACATATACTTGGAGGAAAGGGGGAAAAATAATAAGACCTTGGTAATTGTTCGCAGAATTGCAAAATTGCACTTCTCAGTGCTTTTTGGATAGATCACAATAAAATATTTTTAAATATTTTTAAATATTTTAAATTTTGATGTGAGTTTCAATGTATAGCCACAAAATAGAAATGAAACATATGAAGACTAGCTTACCATACTTAAAGTCCAGTGGCAAAAAGACTGTTAAATAACAAATCTAACTGAATTTTTTACAACTTTTTCTAACACATCGTAGCACCTTATTGAGCAGCATAGCAAAACGGTGAAATATGCAAGACTTGGGGTTAGGTTGCAGGGTTCAAGATTGAAATCTACCACTTCCTAATAGTAGCCTTAGGTAAGTCAGTGACTGAAATGCCTTGTGCTCAGTTTCCCTCATCTGTAGAATAAGGACGTTAATATATTCTTCAAGGCATTGTTGTGAATTTTAAAGAAGAAGAAGAGAGGCGTCTTGAAGCTTCTCTACATAGATGCCTCTATGGACTTTTGGGCTTACTGACAGCACGGTGGTGAGGTTGCAAAACCCAGTTTTCCAAGAGGCAGGAAGACGAAGCTACCATTCTCTTTTGGCTTTGAGCTGGAAACTGATACAACTTTATTTACACTGTGTTCAATTTGTCAAAGCAGTCACAGAATCTATTCAGGTTCAAGGGCAAGGAACCTAAACTCACTTCTCAATGGGAGATCTGTCAATGAATGTGCCATCTTTAATCTGTCACATGGGGTCACAGAGCCTTTTGCAAACTTAGTGAAATCTATGGGCCTTCTTTCCAAAAATCCAGGTGTGCAAATGTACTGGGATCAATATTGGCTCAAGCCTTTATGAGAAACTAACATAACCATGGCTAAAACAAGATAGAAGGGTTAACTATCTTTTACAGAAAAGTCTGGGATGATGGGGTACAGCTTCAGCTACAGAAGGTCATTCAGGGACCCAGGTTCCTTCTGATTTAATGGTCTGTTAATTTCTGAGGTATTGCATTTCTTAAACAAAACTGTTCAACATCATCATATTTATGCTCCATTCCAAGAAAAGAGAGGAATAGGAAATGGAGGTCAGGTACATGGTTATAAAAAATATGCCCATATCACTTTTGCTCATATTCCTTCAGTTACTTGCGTACTCAAAACCTTGTCACTTTGCCACATCCAACTGCACAGAAGACTGGAAAATACACTTGTTTAGTGATCATGTGATCAATTAAATCTTTAAATGTTCCATTACTAAAGAATAGAAGAGACTGGATGTTATTTATCAATTCATAGGCTCCTGTACAACAAGTAACAACAACAATAAAACCTTGAATGCAATTTCACATGGTTTACGGAAAATCTAAGCACACATTCTGGGATCCTAACCAAGGATCTAAAACTAAGAATCACCTTGTTTAGAATTTTAGAAGAAAGCATTTCAGGTTATAATATTTTTAGAGCTGGCAGTATCTTTTTTTTATGATCTAATCCTGTTCTCTGATTTTAGAGATAAGAAAGCAGAAACCTAGAGAAGCAATTTCTTGCCCAAGGTCATATACCTAATTACCCAGACAAGCCTAGTTCTCCTCAAGGTTAATCAGTGTTCTTTCCACTCTGCAATGACCCACTCCCTTTCAGTTCACCAACTAAATAAGTGCAAAACATCGGTGGCAGAGAGCTACGAGGAAGTGTATAATCTCTTTGGAAATGTTAAGCTATGCATTCCCTCTTCTATTTATCAAAAACATGTGCCAAGCACTGAGTCAGGTGCTGACAAATATGGGATGCATCATAACAATAAACAAAAAGATCATGCCTTTAGGGAGCTCACAGTCTAGTTTTGGAGGGAGAAGGAAATAAGTATTTGTTATGCAAAATGACAAAAGTGTTCCACTAGAATAAGGGGAAATATGAAATCACGGAGAAGGGAATGACAACTTGAGTAAGTCATGACAGGCATTCCAAAGACAGCAGTGCTTGAGTGGGAATGCAGTAGGAGGAAACAGAAGGAAGCAGAGGACACATGGTGAGAGGGAGAGAGCAATGGCAGGCTCATGGTATGGTTAATGCCTAGAAGACAGGCATCTCCTACTCCCTAAGTGAGAAGCAATCACTTAAGCAAGTGCAATCACGGAAAAGTTGAGAAGATATATTAAAGGGAGCTCAGGAAATCACAAGATTTGTCAATGAAGTTGCTCTCAGGTATCAGGAAGAGTTGGAACCTAGGATAGTTCCTCTGCATTTGGATCAGACAACCGTGTGGGTGGCAAAGAAAGGAAGAGTGGAGGCATTCTGTTTGAATATACCATGATTAAGGTAACTTTGTTTGTCCAGGTGAAAATACAGAGTAAGAAGTCAACGGCATAGTCTTAATCTAGGAAGAGGAATCAGGCCTGAAGATATAAACAGGAGAATTTGGTGTTTACATGGTAGAAAGCAGAGGGAATGGCGTACAGAGAGAGTGTAGCATGAAAAGACATTTAAGGGGAATATTTGTGACTTCCAGTATTTAGTGGTGGTATGGGAAACTGTAGTCAATAAAGGAAATTAAGGAGTATCAGCGATGAAAGAGGAAAACCACGGTACCTTAGTGTCTTAAAAGCAAAAAGAGAAGTTGCGAAATTCCAAAGGACAGTAGTTAGCAATGCCAAATATTGCAAAGCTATCAGGTGAGCAGGCGGATTGAAAATTGTTCCCCGGATCCTGCATCTGGAAATGATTGCCATTAGAAAGAGCAGTCCCAGAGGAGTGCTGGAATAGAAGGCAGACTTCAGCAGATTAAAGAAGTGAGATAGTAGCCACTGCTGGTGTCAACTTCTTGCTTAGGCAGCCTGGCTATGAAGGGCAGGAGAGGAATAACGCAATGGCTGCAAGAAGGTACAATATGAATAAGACTTTTACTGACGGGAGAGATTTGAGTATGTTTCTATGCTGATGAAAATTGGGTAGCGGAAAAGAGGAAGTTAAAAAAAAACTTTATACAGAGAAGAAAAAATCGATGGAGAAAAGTGTGAAAGGAGGCAAAACTTGGCTGGAAGTTAGATGAGGAGAGAATAGAAAGCAGTTTTTCTCTGTTTATTTGGAGATAAAAGGAGGATGGAAAGAAAGGCAGGACAGAAGGGAAGAAAGAACAAAGGAGAGAGGGAGAGAAAGTTACTGAGGGAAGAGTTGAGGAAAACCTACATAAATACATTTGTAGGTATGGGGGTGTGAGGTTGAGAAAACTCAGGCCTGAGCATTCTCTTCTGGAACCGGAGACAAGCTCAGAATCTGCTGGGAATAAGCATGGAGACGAGGAAAATAAGTCTAAGGAGAAACATAAAGGCTTGAAATGGACCAGGGGCATGTGGGAATACAAATGGTAGGTGCTTTTGTTCAGAGCTGCTCAACAGCTCTAGGAGGGTTTGGTCTGGCATGGGGCGGGGGATACATTCAGTCGGAAACGGAGAACAGCAAGGACATTAAGGCTATAGGGAGATGCAGATGAAGTGACCCAAGGGACTAGGCTGGATGCAGAGGTAGAAAAGCTAAAAAGAGAAGTCAGAGAACCTGGGATACAAGGAGAATAGCCTGGGGATTGAAGATACCTAAAGGCATGAGATAGAAGTGACTACAGATAATGAAAGGCCCAGAGTGGGAAATGCTTAAATAGTCCAAGTAAATCCCTATGTGGGTGGCAAAATAAAGGATTATTGAGAGTTCAGTGGAAAATTGATTGATCATGCAAACAGTAATGGTCAGAGTAGGAGTGGAGAGGAGGATGGCTTCTTCCATTCTGTTAGTCAGCAAGAAACAATCACTATCTCCTCTAACTAGGGGAAACCTTCTATGGTGTACACACCAGATGGTTTTACATGTTCTTGGCTGGTGCAAGGACCTGGACCTTTGAAGGGGTTTGTTTACATGTTATATAGTTTACGAATTAATCATAACGCATCTATTGCCTTTCTCCTCAGGCTATCAACAGCCATTTATGAGAGGAAAATGCAGACTGGATGAAAATGTAATATAACTAGCTATAGAATGACCACTGGGAAAAGTTCAAGAGTCATTCTTTTCTCTGAGATTATCAGATCACCGGAAATTTCTTAAACACATTTAAAAATGCATTGCAACACAAATGGGCTAACTCCTCCATTACATTTCTTGGCTCTTTTTTGAGCCAGAGAACCATAATGAATCCCATTTACCTACCTTCTGTATTTCACTTTCCCCAGATTCCTCCATGTGTCCGCATGGCAAAATATGCCCTGTAATGGGTGAAGGTTAAATACATGCGAACCTCAAAACCCATTCATATGACCAAAAAAATGTACTCACTATCTGCTCCCTTCATTCACCCATTAGGTATTCCTGTAACAGGCTTCTCAATGGTTCTCAGATTTGCAAATTGTCTCCCATTCAGTTCACTTGAACAGATGTTTATTGAAAACTTCCTAGATGCTCGGCAGAAGAGAGCATGGACTCTGGAGCCAAGATCTGTAGGTTAAATTTTACTTTGCCAGTTTAACAAGCTAGCTTTAAAAATCTCTTCTTCAATTTCCTTGCCAAAAAAAAAAATGTAGAAAGTAGTAATACTCTACATCATAAGATTATCATGAGTATGAAATGGCATAGCAGGTGGAAAGAGCTTAGCACATTGCCTATGGGACAATAAGTACTCAACCAATGTTTGCTATTATCATTAGATGCTATTGAGTTTATTTAAAAACATAGTGTATGATTTAATTCTTGCTCTCAGTCTTGTTTGTGGTAAAAAGAGAAATGATACAGGATCAGTGTGAGAGAAAAAAAAAAAACATATCCAATTTATACCAAAATGTGTAAATACTCTAAATGAGAAACAACCAGTGTTAGCAGAGGTTTCATTAAAAAAAGTGCCCACATAATATGAACTTACAAGAAGTGGAGGAACTTTGCTAAATAAAAAGGGAAAAGGAGACATTGCAGAATAGGATTTAAAAAATAGACTAGGAAGCTATAAAGGTAGGAATGATTGTATGAGACAGAGGGAAAGAAGGAGAACCATATGCCCTCTGAGCAACGTGCTGAAATGCAGGGAAATTGGATGGAAAGATTGGCATGCCAAAGCAATACTGCAAGAACACCAAAATGTGATAACTGTGTCTTGAAGAGTGCAAGACACACACTCTGGCATATTGGGAGAGAGAAGTCTGGTGCTGTGATTCCTTCTATGAATTTGTTCCAGTTTTCCCGCCACACCAAGAACTCCTGAGATAGACCATACCGTATTCACCATCAAAACCACAGCTGCTTTCTGTGACTGACACAAAAGAAGTGTTGAATAATTTGTACAATTAAAAGAAAAGAGGAAAGTGAGAAGGAATAAAGGGAAAGTGGAAGGGAGGGAGGGAAGGAAGGAAGGGAGGGAGGGAGGGAGGGAGGCAGAAAGGGAGGGAGGGAGAGAGGGAGAAAGGGAAGGAAGGAAACAATTTGCAACGTCAGAGCGGGATGACATAATGTCTAGCTCCAGGAATGGGGGGGATATGTATTTGACTGTGCAGACTATGCCAGTCTAATGCCCATGCTTGTTCACTAGGAGGAGACTGTTTCAACTAACTGTTTTTGCTGGTGATGGAATTTGGGCTGCAAATTAAACTGTTTTCTCCTCTTCCATTTTTGATGACTATCCCAAGGCATTTCATCCAGGGTCAGCCCCGATAGTAAGGAGGCAGATCTGTATACTAGGCAGAATAGTAAGCATGCTAATTTAAAGGTCATCAAGCAGTCATGTGATAAAAGACAAGCTAAAATAAGGGTGCCACTGAGCACTGAGATGAAAGCTGAGTAACTTCCTGATAGAAAACAAATGTAGCAGAACAGACTTCCCTCTCCTTTCTTTTTTCTCTAAATATGAAATTTACTAACACTTTAACTTTCCCCAGAGAGCTGCATACGGCTTGAAATATATATATATAGTTTGTGTGAGTTCATCAAGGATTGAGGAGACTAGGTGACATATAGTAGGGGTTAATCACAAATTCCCTCAGTAAGGATCACAGGCAATCTTGACTGACTTCATTGAGAAAGAATGGATGCATCTTGGAAAGAGAAAAACTCTGATAAGTCATTCGAAGAGCAACACGGAGTGTGAGGAGAGAGCAGAGAGCATCCCAGTGGAAGCCTTTCTGCCCTTTAGTGAAGATTAACCAGCACCTTTGCCTTCATGAAAATAAAGGATGGAGAAACATTTATGCAACTTGCAATCACCTGAGCTTTGCATGTTTCCTATTTCAGGAGATTTTCCATCCTTTCAAAAATTCCACCCACAAATCACCAGGGCTCCAAACAACAGAGCAGAGAGATTTTAAGGAGTCCCACAAAGGGGGAGGGGATGGGCAACACCAAATCTTTAGCCTCATCTGTTTCTTTTTTGTTGTTGTTTCTAAAATAAAGCTGCAATTGGCCCGGTGTAATCTGATAAGTGTCTTATTATAAACTTGAACATCAATGGAGGGTAAAAAAAAAAAAAAAAAAAATGATGAAACTTGCAACTTAAAAAAAAAGAAAAAGAAAAAAGAAGGAAAGAAAGAAAGGGTCTAAATGACTGGCAGTTCCCATTTCTTTACAAGTGTTACATTTCAGTCCTCTGCCACTACCACATGTTTCCTGTTCACAGATAATTTGTACAACATATTTTATCATTCAGTTTTAGACACAGTTGAAAGGCTTTTGCCTAAGGCTTGGAACACTTTGAAAATTGTATACCATTTGCAAGGCTTTCTTCTGCTTCACTGTGCAATTAGGTGACTGTCTTTCTACAGACATCGAATTTATCATTTATGGGAGGGGGTGTGTGTGTGTGTGTGTGTGTGTGTGTGTGTGTAAAACCAAGGTGAACTAGAATGAATGAGAGAAGCTTTCAGTAACCTATAGATGAGGGATTAAGAAGCAAAACAGTGATTTCAGCTCTTTGAAGGACTATACTTCTCAAACAGTAAGTGGGTTTTCTCCATTAAAGAAGTTAGGTTCTGGAAGATTTTCATTCCAAATATTGTCTCCATCTTTACTCCACTCTACATTCCCTACTGGTAGTTAAATCACAGTGTAACAATCCTAAAGAAACCCAGTCTCATTAGTTTCTACAAAAGCGATTTCAGGACTTTTTGTTAGCTTCCCCAGCCGCCTACTTTGCCCTGTCTTGCCTGAATTTCGCAGTTTGCCTGTGAAGCACTGATGTGCTCAGAGCTTCCCCTGGTGGAAGTTGCTGGCAAAAGGTGTTCTAGCCAGGAAGGGCGAATCTGAGACTTGCTCCCAGGCATGGACTCAGCGGAGTGTTCAGTTGCCCAAGAACAGAGAGTACACAATGTGACTGGAGGTTCTGATTGAATTTCCTATGCGCTTCTATGTTTTACATAACCTGAATTTTAAAGTCAGATTTGATAAAAGATAACTTATTCCCATCATTATGCCACTTTGTATTTTTCCACTGAATAATGCAAACGAAAAGACAGAGCAAGGAAGCCTGATTCAACCCTCCCAGGAAGAGCTTGACTTTCCTCTGAGGTTGAATTCCGCATCCATCATTATGCAGGCAATGTGGTTCTTCTCCTGTATTTTAAAAACGTGGCAACAAAATGGTTGTGGAAAAGTCTAAACAGCATTGACCGTTTTGAAGAGAGAGGGTATTTAGGCCTGCATAGGCCCTTTAAAGCATGGTTGCCTTTCCTTCTTCAAAGGTAAACTTCCCATATTAATTTCACTTATATCATGTCTCTGTAATATTTGTTAGCCTATAAATCCTGAATATAGCTTTGTGTATATTTTAAGTCATAAAGCCTGTCAAGGCAGGTTTTATAGGTGTGGGTGGGGTTGGAAACTAAAAACTATAGTCAATTAATAAACGTGAGCACTGTTAATTATAGTGACCAGGATGATAGGTTTGTAATCCACGCCAATGGTGAGGAAGAAATAACAGAATTTGAAATCTATTTAGAACAATCTTTAAACGCTCATAACAAAACTGAGCCTTAACTAATGGAGGGGAGAGAGGGAGGGAAGAGAAATGTTTCATGTGGTCCTGTTATTTTGTTTCAGAAGATGTTATCAACCTAACAGCAGCAACTTTTTGAAACAACTAATCATTAGATTTAAATAATTTTATAGTCCATATCGCTCTGAATGCTAAACAGGCTAGAAACACCAGAAACATCTTCTGATGTAAATCTATTTAAATAATTGCCTGAGTAATACACTTTCTATGATTATATATTTATTAGAGACAGATTCAAAAAAAAAAAACCCACACAATTATATTCAAAGATGAAGTCCACCTATCAACGACCCTGTCTATTCAGAAATAAAAGCTGGACCACAGAGGTTTCGTAGGTCTCCAACTGGACACAGGCACGTTTGACTCCTTTGCTTCTTTGACAAAAAACTGAGGATAATGTAAAATAAAGCCACTTAGAAATGCTATCCTCTGTAAGTACTAGGAAAGGACGATTAGAGCTGTACAGACCTTTGTTAGATTTATACATGTGCACAGAGTCAAGACCAAGGGGTTTGGGTCAGTGGGAATGTCATTATAATAATAATTTATGGGAGGGCAATAGCAGTCGGAAGCAGCAAAGACACCCACAGTGGAAGAGCCATCCTAAATAAAGTGGAACGTACTTTCTTTTTGAAATCCATCCAGGATTCTTTGCAATGACATAGACTTTCGGACCCCAGAAATCAGGGCATCTAAAGCAATCGTTTATCAGAGAGGCCTGCAGTCCCTAGGGGGACCTGCAGGTGGATGTATAGAACTCAATACAGCAGCTTTTCATTAAGTCTTGCCCACTGCCCCTTTCAGTTTCCAGAAAGCAAGGATGTGATTCCTGACGATTTGCCTGAACACCTTTCACCTAATCAGCTCAGCTCTTCAGCCCTTTATGAGGAACTTTCTTGTAGACTGAAGAGGCTACATGAGAGGCTACGCTATTCTTTACTAGCCAAGTGAGGATGGGAAAGTATGAGTGGGTGGGGGAAGGAGGGCTCTCTTTTTAAACTGTTGCTTCCTTAACATATGGCCCAAGTGAGAGCAAATCCTGAGAGATGAGAGAACAGCATCTGCTCTGGTTTGAATGTGTCCCCCAAAAAGCATGTGTTGGAAACTTAATCCCCAATGCAACAGCGTTGGGAGGTGGGTCCTAATGGGAGGTGTTTAGGTCATGAGGGATCCACCCTCATGAATGGATTAATGCCCATTATAATAGCGCTAGAGGCTGTGAGTTTCATATCTTGCTCTCTCACACTCACTCGCCCATTAGCCTGCTGCCATGGGATGACACAGCACAGAGGTCCTCACCAGATTCCAGCACCTTGATATTGAACTTCTGAACCTCAGAACTGTGAGAAATAAACGTATTTTCTTTACAAATTACCCAGTCTGTGGTATTCTGTTATGGAGACACAAAACAGACTGAGACAGCATCTTACAACAATCTGATCACCTTATGGGTATGGATTGGAGAAAATTCTTAACTGTGGAGTTCAAAAATACCCCACATCTAAGAGGCAACTTCCTATATACTGAGTTCGTGGGTGTACATACAATGAGAATACATCTTCCAGGGCAGGGCATGCAAGCAGCTGAATTCACATGCAGGAATTGTTCAAGAAATTGAACCACTGTGGGCTGCTTTTTAAAAACTATGACTTTCAGGATTCTTAGTTGAGCCTATTCTTGCCACTGACATTCTATATGACCTTGGGCAAATCATTTAACCTGTAGGTGCCTCAGCCACAAGAACAGTATGATTCTTTGTCTAAGATGCAATTTCAAAACAGAAACTCCATCTTCATTTTCCTTCCTTTTCCACTGCTTGATCTCATCATTGCAATGCAGAGAGCTGCTCTTAAGGTGCTTTCTGATTGACCTGCCTGCCCGTGGCATTTGAAAGTGTCATTCCTTCTCCTTGGCTGACTCACAATGTGCACCTAGCTGGAAGGAGGGTCTCTTGGTAAGGAGACACACACATTTGGCTCACCTGTACAATGTGCAGATCTGCAGGCTTGAGCTCCTCTATAGACTAGACTATGCTCCACCCCCAGATCGCCAAGTAGAGACTCAACATGAACTGAAGGTCTTAGTGTCACCTCCTAATCCTACTGTGTTCTGTGACTCAGCACTTCATGCACTGTAGATGCACACAGAAGCCACTGCAATTATGCCTCCCATGTGCAAGGGGGCAGTAAAGCTCACACGTTAAAAGGTCAGCTTTGGTGGGAACAAGCTCTGAGTTCAAGGAGTAGGACTTTCAGTTACCCTCTCACAGATAGAAAAGTTCCTGGCTGATAGTATTGCTGCCTGTTGGAGGATCACATTTTCATTTTGAGAGTCACTGGCCCAGGGCTTTAATGGAGGTGATGAAGAAAAAGTCAGGTTATATAGGAGAGCACTTCTGTCTTCCGAAGGTAGAGAAGTTAGGAAGCTCATTGCTGCTTCTCTTAATATCCCCTATTCTATCAGGAACCAGATATCTCAGACTTTCTTCTCCCAGCTGAAGGAAAGGATGGAAATTCTCATCCAGGAATGCTGCTCTGGGGGTCAAAACCTTGGCATGGCCTCCATGGTATGCCGCAAGGATCCTTCAGGCACTTCTTAGCTCTTGCGGGCACCAAAGAACACAGGTGCTTGTTCATAAATCTTAATAAGGAGTAACTGAACTAACAGCACACATTTGTCTCAACTTGTAATGGAGCAAGTGGAGATATTTCCTGATCCACTTCAGGAACTGGCAACTTGGTGCCACTTCACACTAAGGACTGGTACACTGCCTGCTGCCAGGGAAACCACCTAACCCCACGTCTCAAGCACTTAGTTGAATTGAACTCAAAAACATTTAAAAATCCTTCTAAGAACATTCAGCAAAAATTGACTCTACTAATCTTATCACCTTCTACTTCAGACTCCTATTTAAGCTAGTTTACCAATTTCCCCTACACATCCTGCAATTAATAATTCATCTAGTACTACTCAATCTGTGGGACTATTATTTTTGGAAAGGACTTCGTACATTCAGTACTTGTTTACATTAAATTCTATTTTTTCTTTTCTAAATCCAAACTTTCCTAGTTAATAGGACTTAGAGGAGCTAAGAATATTAATAGTTCTTCTGGTCGCAAGTCTGAATTCCACATCACCCTATTTGTCAATTCTCATTGACTGCATGACAAAAGTCATCCAAACTTTCCTTTCTTTGAAAGTTTCTTTTATTATTGTTCCTGGGCTTGATAAAAAGTGATGAATACAGTGACTTTTCTCCCACGAGAAATACAATGACTCATACTGCATTGTACAGAAAAACAACGTAGAGAAATAGAAACATACAAACAACCTAACGCTTTAATAAAAGTAGACCCCAGTGACCCTTATGTTCCTTTGACTGCTTCCAAAATCTCCAAAGTTCATTGGAGGTCATGTCCAATGGATTGTAGTTTGTAGTGCTATACCCTGTGTATCTTGAAATTCAGACTTCATATATTCTACATATTTTAGGCTAAAGGTAAATTCAAATTGCACATATCCTCACACATTTTCTTGCTATAATCATAAATATGATCTTACAGGGAGTACCATTTACCTTTTGATTGAGAGATCAACACCAATTGAATAATCATAAAGAAATGCTTCCTGAGAACTCTCTTGAAAACATACAAAGCCTAGAAGGGAGGCAGAGTGATTCAAAACTTAAGTGCTGTTCTAGCTCATGAATCTCAGGCCCATGTCTTACGTTTTTCAGAATTACATTTTGTCCTGGACATTCCCCTCCCCGCCCCCCCCCCCCCATGTGTAGGGAAGGACTGATGCAATTTCAGGCAATAACAAGATACCTGTAGTATTAGAGGACAATGAGTGGGGTTCTGTGGGGAGAAAAAATACTAAGCGTTAGTTCTGCCTCTAAGCCTGACATCACTGTTACCAGCTGCGTGGTTCACAGGCTCCCCAAATTCTCTGAGCCAGAGTCTGGCAACTCCAAAATGGAAATTGCATGAAAACCAACCTCACAGGATACTATGTTGCTACTGAGAAAACTTGTAAAAAGTAATGCAAATTATAAGTGTAACAGGCAATCAGACGTGCCCAGGATGTTGATCCTATGTATAGATCCAACACACAGACATCAATGTTTTTGCTGTTGGACCAGGAAGAAAATGCTAAGTACGAATTTCCAGTTTTCTCCAGTCCCTTTCCTATTGCTAAATGAAGATCATCCCATCATTGTGTATCAAATGCAGCATATGTGAAAATACCTCCCGATCATCTTTCACAGGAATTCTTTCCAAGTGAGAAAGTAAAGAATGGGGTCATGGGCTTTCTGGAGTAATACAACCCAGGTTTCTAGTGTGATTTCGATTAGCAGATTCTATCCCCAGTTTTACTTGTGTGTGGGTAAGCTGCAATCTATGATTTCATGCATTTTCTGAAGGAAAAAGAAGGAAACTTAGCTAAAAGTATTTTATCACATTTCATAAGAAGGACTCCTGGAATTCATGAGGAGTCATCTGAGACAGCCTACTGCTAATCCAAGCCAGGCAATTAATCATAACGCAACAGACAGAAAATGTGAATTGACAGTTAATGGAGCATACATTTAGGTCACAGCTTATCACCTTCACTATCATCCTCTTCATCCTCTTCCTCATCTTCATCATCCATGGCAAAAGTAGTGAAATGCGGGTGCAGTGATTCTTTCTGTTTTGGTTCTTAAAAAAATATAAGTCAGTCAAATGTCAACCCGTGCCAAGCTTTCTTGTGGAAGATTTCAATCTATATTGAGAAAGGCTTCCATTGTCCTCTCTATCCTCTCCTAGATGTTTAAAGTGTCGTGCTAACGTGTCAAGTCAAAGTGAGTTCTAATGCAGGAGAACACATACCAATGTACAGATTCCTTTTATTAAATTTGGGGGGTTTTGACCTTTCCAGATTACCTGACGTTATCCCAGATGTTGCCTGTTTACTGTGGGGCCTCAGTAACTCATGTTGGCATTTAACAAAATTTAGAAATATGGGAATTTTTTAAATGTTTTCAATTTTTTCAAGGAACTTTGATTTAACCTGAAGCCATGAGTAAATTCAGATGGGTAACAATTTTAACTACCTCAAAATGAGAGATCATCTGTAAATCATTAGGGTAGATTTTGGAGCAAAAGCAGAAATTTTTGCAATGCCTTCTTTGGCAGAAATCACTCTGCCTATAAGTTAATTAGGGTGATATTGCCATCTAGTTATCTGTGGCTGGATCATAGACAGCAATAAGGGGGAAATTTTGTATTAGCTCAGTGAATAAGAAAGAAATGCTTCATTGCAATGATAGAATAACAAACTGGCTGATAATTAAACTGGTCTGAATTTACAGTGTCCACAAAGGTCTGGGAACCAGCACAGCTCAGTCTTTGTCTCGTTGCTCCATGACCCCTACAAGCTTTCTTATGGGAAATTTGGGAACAGAATTTGATGAATCTGGTTACAAAAAGTACATCCCTGATATATAAAGTATTTTTCAAATGCTAATTCCAAAATGAATATATTAGACACATAAGAAAGAAGATTGACAGAGAAAATGATGCTCTGAGTCACTCCAGAGTAAGAAGTTACATGAATAAAATCTATCATATCCACACACACACATACACGTGCACACATACATGTGTATACATACATGTGCATGCACACACATTCTCACACACTTGCACAGGTTGAAGTCTTGCACTCCAGCCTCTGTGGATAATTTGTGAATTCCTAATACCCCCAAGATCAGGGGAAGAATGGAGAGTTTTCTCTAACAGTGTCAACTATATGAGAGAGCAGAAGAAGGAAGTTTTGTGAACAGACCAGCATGGCTCTAATACCAATTAATGGTACATGACTGGCTAAATGACCCAACCCCTCTGATCCTCAGTCTCCTCCTCTATAAACTGAGAATAAAACACATACCTCATTGGTCCCATCCTATTCTCTCCACCCTTCACTCTATAGTTCCTCATTATGTAGACAGAATTTTGGCTCTTCCAAAGCACTGGTGACTGGCATTGGTCAGAAACTCAGAATGGTAATGGTGAGCTTCCAACTAGGTTGCTACACTTCTCTATCCCTCTCTAAATGAAAAGAGGGTCACTTTGCTTCAACTGTCCCTGTATTTTTGGTTTGTAATAGAAGTTCCTTGCCTCACTCCTAGAATTTCAGCCCTTTTCAATTGTTTATGCTGTTTTTGGCCTTGTACTTACTTCCTCTTTGCTCACTCTTTGGGTGGCCACCATTGTGTTTATGAAATATGCCCTGATACATTTCAGGAGGCTGGTGAACACTCATTATAACATTTAGGACTTTGTACAATTTAATCACATTCAGAAAATTCCGTTTTCTAGATGGAATGTTTGGTTCTGTTTGCTTATCTGTATTCTGTCATTTCACTGTATCTCATATTTGTAGTGGGGTGGAAGAGGAGGAAATTGTGCAAATGGAAGAAATTTTGCTGCCTAGATTTTAGCTCAACGGATTTGGAAAAAGATTTGCTTCCCTGATTTGACCAGGATTAATAAGGACCACATATATTAAAGTGCAAATTTCATTCTAATCATTCCCTCTTTAAATACGTGAGCCATGCTGGGTTGAAAACGCGGCTCTGAGTTTGATGTATCATCTGCTACAGAGCAGAGTTCATGTTGCTTCCATGTTGGTGCCTGGTGTGTTTTATCTGCTCTACATCTGCCCCTGGTTTCAATAATTCACTTTGTTCCAAGTTTGGGGCATGTGTGTTTATCAACGTTCTTCTTTGTTCAAAGGAATGTTCTATGACCCAAATCACAAGTTTTTCCTTTAACTTGTCCCTCCAGCTCCACACAGGGAATGTCGTACTTTTGTTTACATGGATATCCTCATCATTTGTTTTTCCTGGAAGGAAGGGCAGCAATGATTTTATCTTGAAAAAAATCATATTTTCCCACTGTTGTAATATTATTGGGACTGATGTCCTTAGGACCATTTCTTAGAAGTGCACGTTTCACTTATAATCATCTAGGATCCAATTGCATTGGGCAATTAATCCGATTTAGATGAAAGGCAAGTTTAATTACCCATTTACTTTATTTCTCACCAAAGGACTCCAAGACCCTGATTTATCTCACAGAACCATGATCCCAGGTTACTACTGCTCTTATACTTTTTAGAGGAATCCATGAGATTGACTCTTGGACCTCTCTGAAAGAAAATATAATTTATTTTGGAAATGACATTGATAGACTAAATCTCCATGAAGGAGAATAACAATGTTGATAAGCATTAAAAGGAAATGCTTCTTCCCCATCCCTCTAGTTTCTACCAGCTCACTCTACTTTCTTGTAACTCCCCACAGGAAGCAGTCATTCTCCTTGGCTCTCCCCTGCCAATCGCTTTATAGGAGCAGACCCCCAGCAGCATCCTATACTGCCTGGTCCTGGGTGGGTGAGACTATCATTAGTAGAGTTCAGTAATAGAAAGCCTACTTTGCTGCCCACCCAAGCCACATTCTCCAGAATCAGTTTTAGCAACAAGAAAAGAAATCTAATTATAGGCCTCATAAGAGCCCTCCCTCTCATAAAATGCTGCCCAAATCCAAAACATGCACATATAATTAGTCATCTGCTGGCATCGTTCTCCTGTCGCTTCCAGTTATTGCCTAGTTAACCAGCAAACCCCAGGTCTGGACCGAAGGACGCATCTGCAGTCATTCGAGGTTACAGATGGTCACAGCTTTTACAGAACTTTCCAACATCTAACCTATATCCCTTCCTTTATTGCAGAAGTAATGAATGAAGGTAAGATTGACATAAAGCCCAGTATTCTCAGCAGGATGGCATGTGGCAGATTTACAGCAATAAAATAGCAACATACATTGAAACTGTGTGTGTGTGTGTGTGTGTGTGTGTGAGAGAGAGAGAGAGAGAGAGAGAGAGACAGCAGGGGTGTTACTAGCATCTAATAAATAGAGGCCAGGGAGGCGGCCAAATATCTCATGATGCATAGGACAGCACCCACAACAAATAGTCATCCAGCCCAAAAGGTCACTAGTGCCAAGGGAGGGAAACTCTCATCTAACCTCATATCACAAGCATCATGGTGGTTTTCCCTACCTAGGGAGGCCCCTATTCTTTGGTACTTCACAAGGACACCACAAGATGTACGCTCTTTAGGCAACAATCATTCATAAACACATAATGAAAAGGACACTTGTGAGTCCCCAACTGCAATTTACAACTCCATTATTCAATTCAAAATCCATAACATTAATACAACATCATACAAGCGTGATTGCAAAACAAAATTCCAAACCCATAATTCACCATGCTGCAAGTACCTGATTAGCTACTTGGTATAAGCCATTCTCCATTATGTATCCCCAAATTATCTATTTGTATTAAAGACATAATTCTGACGTTTCCATCCTGTTGTGTTAAATCTCTACGGATAGACCTAAAATGATTTTCCCTTCTGATTTACTCAAAATAAATAAATCACTAACCTCCACATCAAGCTCTTGGGTCCTTTTTTCACCCCACCTCCTGTCCCCCAGTCCTGAACTACAACCAACCTGGCACTTCATTTTCACATTTTTTTTCCCATTAGATTGAAAATATCTCATGGGATGCCATCAACTTTAATTTCAAAATATGGGAAAACTTTGAATTAGAAAACCTGAATCTACTTTTATTTTCTACTGGTTGCGATTAAACAGGTTACTTAATCTCACTGAGTCCCATTTTGCTTGAGTACAAAATGACCCAGCTCCAAGAACCACCCTGATGACCTCAAAGAGTTGCTGTGCAGATTGAATTTAAAGCATGTACCTTGAATTCTCTGAAAATTTTGAGTTACCAGACACAAAATATACAAAAGTAACAACAGTGTCCTTGTGGTAGGCAGCACCTACAATGGCCCTAATAATCTACCTACCTCAGTGCTACTCACACTCTTGTGTCATTTCCTCCCTCTGAGGGCCTGCTGTACATATTAATTAAAGTCTAACAAATAGAATATGACAGAAGTGATGGGAAGTCACTTTTAAGATGAGGCTCTAGAGAAAAAGTGGCTTCTATCTTGGGTTCTGTGTTCTGCTCTCTCTTGGGTCACTTGCTCTGGAAGAAAACAGTTGCCCTGCTGTGAAGCAGCCTTGAAGAGAGGTCCACCTAAGTGCCCTTGAGGTCTACCAGCGCTTTGCGAGTGGGCTTAGAAGAGCATCCTCTGCCTATGAGCCTTGAGATGACTGCAGCCCCAGCCAAGACCTTTGCTTGCAAACTCTTAAGAGATCCTAAACCAAAACCACCCAGCTAATCTGCTCCCAGATTCCTAACCCACTAAGACGTAACAAATGTTTAATGCCTTCAGACACTAAGTTTGGGAGTTGTTGCTGGAATGAGAGCTCCAAGTCTTAGCATCCTTCCTCAGCTTGGTGATAACTTACAATCGTTTTCACTGGGTTTCTCCACCTGCAGCTTAATTGTCTCCTGTTTTCATTTCTTCAGACTATCCCTAGGCCACAGGCTGCTCATTGTCCTGGAGTATCATCGAAGAGAAGTGTGTGTCACTGACCCTGTCAAAGCAACCAACCTTTGGGGAAGACGTACCTCAGTAAAGGTTGCTAAGAACTTGAAATTTCAGACCTTCATTCAGAATTCCCATAGTTCATCACCATCTTTGTGCTCTGCTACTAATGAATAAAGTGTAAAATGAAGAATTTGAAAGAAAAGTGAAGCATTCACTAAACGTTCCCACATTCAAATATTAACAAATCTCTTTAAAAATAAGTCCCTGGCAGACCTTGCAGTGAGCCAAGATTGCGCCACTGCACTCCAGCCTGGGCAACAGAGCAAGACTCCGTCTCAAAATAATAATAACAATAATAAGTCCCTATGTAATTCCATGAACAATATTAATTTAGGAAAATTACATGTAGAACAGCAGAGTACCTTTGGTTTATTTTCTCTCTTTTACTATGTTTGACAATAATATTGTTTATCGATATGTTTAGCTACATACCTTTATTTCTGCAGTCATATTTCAATATATTTGGCCTTTTTGTTTGTATGAAGTATATCCATGTGTATAAGGCACAGCTTCTGCATGCCTTTCTGTGAACATTACTAATAATTCTTGTGAGCCAGTTCATTCTACTATGTGCTCTTCTCTCTATTCTTCAGTTGCTAAAGTCAACCCATGGGTTAGTCTTTATTTTACATAGATTTATGCCTGTATCTTTGGAATTGCCATAAATTCTCAACTCTCTCTATAGGCTTAGTGCCTATATGAAGAATTTAAAAATTCCTATAGTATTCCTCCATTCAACCTGTTCCCAAACTGTTTCCTTTCTCTGTCTTGCTATTTTGTACCTCTGACTACACCTTCAAAGGAAATGAAAATATAATGGAAATATGTGTACTCCTTGGAAATATTTAGTGTAATCCCTGGGGGAAGAAAAACATAAAAATACCTTTGCAGTGTCTGCTCTGATGGGTTATCCCTTTATTAATTTATCTAATGGAACTTCTCTTTAATATACATTTATGGTTTGTTTCCATTCCTGAACCAAGGCTCATGGAAAAATAATGAAGAGGGTGGTTATGTAATCTGTGTTGCCCTAAATTTATAATTAGAACAAAGAGATGGATGTGATATTAACTTGAGCATAAGTAAAAATAAGGCAGATCTGAGGACCCAGGATAAGAGATGCAGAAGGCACACATATTTTTTAAGTCCTGTACTAAATTCCCTGACTTACATCCCTGGAGATCTGATCACTATATCATAATATTGAACAGATCAAGTGAGGTGTTTGGTACTCTTAAACAGAACAGAAGGCAGCTCATTTCCTACCGGCTTGCAACTTCTGAAATGTTCAACAATAATGTATATTTGATGAAAGAGATGGTTTTCCGGCCTTTATGCTACTCTGTATTAACATAGCATTCTTGGTACCGTGCCTGTATACTTCGGTGATAAATGCCATCCGTACAGCTTTCCCAATGCAGAAGGAAGGATAATTAAAACCAACCATCTCATCTCAGAGATGTGTGAAGATTAATAAAATTATTTCTCTAAAGGTCCCTGAGCTTTTGGAAAGAAGAATTCAACATACAAAGTATTACTCTGTAGTTTAATTTGTAGTTATGTGAGGTAGTTTATAAGCACTTTACATCAAGTGAAAAACATAATTAGTGCTACATTACTATTTCAAAGGTCATTTTATATACAAGGCAACAAATGTAAAATATGAGGATTTAATCATGAATTAATTTATTGCACAGCATATGTTATGTATATTAAGATACAGGTTTTAGAATCTAACTAATAATAAAAGTGATGAAAGAAGTAACAATACTGGTGAATTACTTGATTTTCTTCAAGTTTAAAATTGATGAAAAAAAATTAAAGAAACTTCTTCTGCTCTATTTCTGTGTGAATTCCAAGTTAAGGGCAGGTTTCTGAAGACCATAGAGTTCAATGTGGGAGATAACTCGTTTCAACTGTTCTTGAATTTTTAATTGAAGCTCAGCAATGAATCTGGAAGGGATTGGACTGGAGGGAAGCTGGAAGGAAATAGATTAGGTAAGACCAAGCAATGATTCGTAGGGTGAGTAATGGGACCTGAACTTTATGGGGATAGTAGAAGTGGGAAGAATGGAGGAGAAAAAGGTACATTATAAAAGAAGAGTCTGGTCTCGTAACAGACATCATAAAAGAGACAGTGGTTTTTGCTATAAGGAAAACTGCCAGTGTGGAGGTCTAGAAAAGTGCCATCCAAGAGAACTTTCTGTGATGATAGAAGTCTTCCACCCCTGCTCTGTCCCATATGGGAGCGACAAGGCACATGGGACTATGGGGCATTTAGAATGTGGCTGGTGCAGCTTCGGAGGTTGAATTTTTTTTCATTATGTTTCATTTCAATTAACTTAAATTTAAAATTCAAATTTTACCATATTGGCCCGTGCTGATCTAGAAGAATAAATAGTATCAGAAGCACCATTGGTGAAAAAAAAAAAAAAAAAGAAGCCAAGAACAAGAGTTTGCTCCAGGACCGGCAGGGGTACAGACAGCAGATGAGTATAACACACACACACACACACACACACACACACACACACACAACTGTATAATCATATGGTGAAAAAAGTAAGATAAGAGCTACCTTAAAAAAATCTCTTTTTAAAAAAACTCATTTGAAATCTTGATGATTCTGAAAGATTTTCAGGATTTACTGTTCGCAGTCTCTGTCTGTGTGTATGCCATTCCTTCATAGAGGTTTCATCTACATCACTTACTGGTGACCACACATACTACCCAGGGGGTCATGTGAAGAAAGACGAAACTGAGACCCTGCAAAGGCAGGTAGATACCGAAGTAGCAGGGCCAAAATGTCTTGGAATGAGTCTATCCCATTTCTTTTAGGTCATCATACTGACATTTACTAAAGGCACACGACCTCTAAGGGCAAGCCACGCGCAATTCACAACACAGAGTTGATATATAGAATAAAATTCAGAGAGTAGTAATAAAGGCCTTTCACAATTGCAATAATAACTCATAAAGGGACAAATGTATTTGGTGCAAGAATTGTTTTAGGTTGCAGCTGCTAACTTAATATATTTTGCTTCTCTTTTCTTTCTTCCAAATTGCCAACATTTCCCTGAGGTTATAGATAAATAAACAGTTTACTATCTACTAGGAGTTCTCATTTTTTTCGACTTTAGTTACTTTCCCAGGAATAAATAACACGGGTATTGTATTTGAAACTGCAAATACTATATGTATGATAAAAACTAATGTGCATAATGGGAAGTTTCCAGGGTTTTTCATCTTAAGAGATTTTATAAAAGTAGACACTATTAGATCTGTGTATATGGTAGCAGTTTATTTACATCATAAGCGTGTTTGTACACAAGTTGATTACTTCTGTATTTATTGCTTCTGATTAGCAACAACTTTCAAAAAATGGCATACCTTGTCAGCATGCTGTTATATGTCACCATAATAATAAAACAGTTCACCAAGTGTACCTTAGAGGTATGAGCTTTCATCTTATGTATGATTAAGGCTTCATCATACCATGATATTACAGGAGAAGGCCCTTTTTGGCTGTCTGTAGTGTTCTATGAGTCTATAATGTTCAAGGAAGTAGAATGCCACAAGTGGCTTATTAGATTGTTTTTCAGTTCAGAGTTTCAAAAACAAAAATGTCTGTTAGATTAGTCTGTACACTCTTCATGGTGATGATGTAAGGGTGTACCATATTCCATTCCATTCACTGCATGCGCCTGTAACAATATATCCCACTAATGAAGTAGTTTTCATACTATATTATCCAGGTTGCAGGAAGATAGGGGGACACACTTCAGGTAGGGTCCCAGGCTTCCCTGCCTTTGTCTCAACCAAACAGCTTTGCTTTTGTGTTTCATCTACTGGTATTCTTTGTAAGGTTTTGTTATAAAAGTGATTCCGCTATTAAAGCCAAAGGAAAAAAAAACTAATATTACACACACACACACACACACACACACACTCAGAACACATCTGTTGTGTCTCTTTTATTTGTTGCCCCAGATGCCACTCCTCTGGTTTTCACCCTGCACTTTGCTCGAGGAGGTAGATCATTACAGACAAGCTATGAGCTGCATCAGTCTCTGCCTTTCACACAGGTTTAAGCAAGAGGAGGCCACAGCAGGAGCTCTCAGAGCAAGATGGGTGCAAGTCAGGTATGTATCCCTCCTCTCTCACTGTGGAGCCTCCAGAGATGGCTGTGCCCCTCAAGGAAGGCAACCACACTCGTCAGACAGTCCACTCCGTCGAATTATTCTCTCTCAATTCACAAAGTGCTCCCCTTTCCTGGTCCTTTAAGCCTTCTTCCAGGGTATTGTGCTATCCTGTTTAGTCTCCTAAGCCCCATCCATGACTCTGTAAACAGTAGTTCATTTAAATCTCCTCGAATGACCCAAGTCAAGAGTGCCTGCCATTTGCTCTTGCTGGGCTCCCACTTATTTGTGTATAGGTGTATATTTGTGCAGACACAAGTCATAAACACACCACACACACATGCACACACCACGTACAGAGAGAGACAGAGAGAGAGAGAGAGAGAGAGAGAGAGAGAGAGAGAAAACCCAAACCTCTAAGTATAATTTCAACGTCAAATCAAATATCTAATATCAACATCACAGTGAACGATTCATTTACTAAAAAGGAAAAAGAAGATACTCATCCAGCCTATTCGTAGGTTTTCTAAGTGCTTATAATTCTTGGAATTACATAGAAAATTCCCTTTTAAAGAGAGGCAGTAATTTTAAAATATTAGAATATTAAAGGACACATTTAATGTTTTATTTTATTTATTTATTTATTTTTGAGACAGAGTCTTACTCTGTCACCCAGGCTGGAGTGCAGACTGCAATGGCACAATCTTGGCTCACTGTAACCTCCGCCTCCCAAATTCAAGCAATTCTCTTGCCTCAGCCTCCCACCATGGCTAAATGTTGTATTTTTAGTGAACGTGGGGTTTCACCATGTTGGCCAGGCTGGTCTCAAACTCATGACCTCAAGTGACCCACCCACCTCAACCTCCCAAAGTGCTTGGACTACATGTGTGAGTCACCGCACCTGGCTGTTTTAGTTTATTTTCAATGACTCTTTGCCACAATTCGAACTGGACATATCCTTCAAATCAGTAATAACACTTCTAGGAAAACAATCTTTGAAAATGCACGTGCACAAAAAAATGTATTTTGAAGAACATTATTTGCTACAATGATGTAATAGAGGAAACAGGAACACTGTAAAATAGGAAAATTGGGAAAATTCTTAATGGCAATCATTAGGTGGTATGGTCTGAATGTGCCTCCCAAAAATCCCTGTATTGAAACTTAACCATTCATGTAATTGTATTAAAAGCTGGGGCTTTTAGAAGGTGATTAAGTCATGAGGGCAGAACCCTTAAAGATGACATTAGGGCCCTTATAAAGGGCTTGAGAGAGTAGGTTTGCTCCCTTCCAACCCTTCTGCCATGTGAGGACATAGTGTTCCTCCCTTCCGGAGGATGCAGCAACAAGAGACCATCTTGGAAGCAGAAAGCAGCCCTCAGCAGACACCAAACCTGCTGCCATCTTAATCTGGACTCCTCAGCCTCCAGAACTGTGAGAAATACATTTCTGATTTTTATAATTTAACCAGTCTCAAATATTTTGTTACAGACCCACAAACAGACAAAGACATTAGAGAAACATAAACTGTGATACATTTATACTATGTAATACTATGCAAAAAATAAAAAGAATATTAATATGCTCTGAAACAGAAAGAAGTTAAAAACAAGCTGACCTGATAATAATGCATATACTATTATCCCATTTATATAAAGGAAGTTCACATATCTGTGTACATGTACATATGTCAAGTCACATAGGTGGTTATGAAAGGTGTTTTGAGTGGTTGTCTCTGAAGAGAAAAGTTAGACATTAGAGGCAATATGGAGGGGCAGGTGTATACAGTTTTAGATGGATGATGAGAGCTTACATTATTTGATGACAAATAAATCCAACATATCAATCCAACCTAAAGATTTTTAGACACTTTTTTTCACTTGATCATTTAGTGTGACAAATATTAATTTCACAAAGTATGTGAACATGTAATTCTTCATATCTGTATTTAGAATTGCCTATGCAGGCTGTTCTGTTTATTTTCCTCTACTTTTATTGTAGTTCAAATTGTTGCTAACATCTTCTATACATGATCTTACTAAATTTTTTTGGGGGGGGTGTTAATTTTCTAAGTTATTTTGCCATTTTTATATAAATTAACTTTATATTCTACCCAGTTATAACTATTTTCCATTTATAACAAATATTTAGCCAAACATAGGGATTTCAGAATAAAAAATAACTTTTATTGTGGAATTAAAACTTATTTAAATAAAAATAAACTTAAATAAAAAGTGTTTTATTTCAGAATAAATCCTGGTGATAATTTTTCCACTTTATTTAATTTTCTAATATTTTTTGAAATTTTAAAATATTTTCTCAAATAATAACAAATAGAAAATATTAACTATTCTTTTATCTGGGTTATAAGTATTCTTATATATTCTTCATGTAAAGTGTTACATCAATGCGATGGTATTTTTTTGAGGTAAAAATATGACCAAGTAGAAAAATCAGGTGATATTTATTATGAGGAATTTAAAAATAAAGGCACACTAGTTAAATTTGTAAAAAAAAAAAAAACCCTGTAATGCATAGTAGTTATCAATATGTGAATTAAGAGTCTGAAATATTCATTTTAGGGCTTATTTGTTTTCATATGGTTTATGTAGTTAGAGACAACATTCAAAATATAATTAAATCTTTGGAAAATAAATTAAAATTGGTACATTGTTTTAATATGGACTACAGAAGTATTTGCAAAAAACTGAAAATATAAAATTAAACATAAATATTGTAAACTGACCAGGTACATGCATAGAAAACATTTAAAAAAAACCTGATGAAAAGTTTTACAGATGAAAGCTTGAAAGTGCTTAAAAGTTGTTTAAAAACCTCCTGTATGGAAAATTTTCAAATTGCTTGTAACGTGTTGCTTTTTCATTTACTTATGAGCGCATTTTCTGGTAAGTCATCTACTTCTAATATGTACATAATTATATAAGATTCAGAAGAGATAAGAATAAAAAATCGGGGTGGGGAGTGGGTGTGGTGTAATCCTGTAATCCCACACCTGTAATCCCAGCCTGGGAGGCCGAGGCGGGCGGACCACCTGAGTTCAGGAGTTTGAGACCAGCCTGGCCAACATGGTGAAATCATGTCTCTACTAAAACTACAAAAGTTAGCTGGGCGTGGTGCCTCACACCTGTAATCCCAACTCAGGAGGCTGAGGCAGGAGAATAGCTTGAACTCAGGAGGTGGAGCTTGCAGTGAGCCAAGATTGCACCATTGCACTCCAGCCTGGGTGACAGAGAGGGACTCTGTCTCAAAAGAAGAAAGAAAGAAAGGAAAGAAAGAAAGAAAGAAAAAGAAAGAAAGAGAGAGAGAGAGAAAGAAAGAAAGAAAGAAAGAAAGAAAGAAAGAAAGAAAGAAAGAAAGAAAGAAAGAAAGAAAGAAAGAAAGAAAGAAAGAAAGAAAGAAAGGGAGGGAGGGAGGGAGGGAGGGAGGGAAGGAGGGAGGAAGGAAGGGAGGGAGGGAGGGAGGGAGGGAGGGAAGGAGGGAAGGAAGGAAGGGAGAAAGAGAGAGAGAGAAGAAAGAAAGAAAGAAAGAAAAAGAAAGAAAGAAAGAAAGAAAGAAAGAAAGAAAGAAAGAAAAGAAAAGAAAAGAAAAGAAAAGAAAAGAAAAGAAAAGAAAAGAAAAGAAAAGAAAAGAAAAGAAAAGAAAAGAAGGAAGGAAGGAAGGAAGGAAGGAAGGAAGGAAGGAAGGAAAGAAAGAAGGAAATCAGGGTGGAACCATGTAACGATAGACAATAGACCTTGTATACCCTTCTCAGCCATTTGGTATAGGGAAGGGGGTTTATTGAAGAATGTCATAAGAGAATATATAAATGCTTTAGATTATTCAAATAATTAAAAATTTTTAGAATCATTTCTTCAGCACTAAGTGGAACAAAGGTGGAGACAACCAATATCAAAGAACAAGCCAAGTTAATTAGGATGCTATTAAGATGGCCCAGCAAAAGAAACAAAAATGAACAAAGATGAATGATCTAGAATTAAGATTTGAGAAATGGATGTGTGGGATGAAAAGAATCTGATACAACTTTCAGTCTTGAGTGACTTGTTGGTTCCACCAGAAAAGCCTCCCTTGTCCTCCTCAAGGCCACTTTCTCCTGTCCTTCTGGTATCAGTCTCTCCTTACAGTGCTGGGGATTCATTTGTGACTGAAGGCCAAGAGTTTACGTTGGTGCCAGATATCAAAGTTATGGGGACCCTAACATAGACAGGTGTTGCTTCCTGGTCCTTTCTGAGGTGGACAGAATTCAGATTTTCTGTTCCCTCCTGACCATTTGTCTAGGTCCATTCAGAGAAATCGAGTCCCAGGAAATAATTGCAAAAGCAAAAAGGCCTGACTGCCAGGGCAGTCATGTGATCTTGTATTTTCTCTTAGGACATATGGTTCTTGGAGGTCAGCACCTAAGCAAGAGGCAGAAAGCACAGAATCCCCTAAAGTCCTTCAGGTTATTTTGGTCTCTGACAACGCAGATTTCTTAAGAACCCACATAGCGGGTAGGAGGTGGCACCTTGAGAGCCACGCAGGGCTGTCAGAGGAACGGCAGCTGAAAGTGGACTTGAACTAGGAGCATTGTGTATCTACCAGCCTTCCACTGCAGACCTCAGAAGGAGCTGATTGTCATAAAGGGGGTGACTGAAGCCAGGAAAAGTCTACATGGTGAGCAAGCACATCTGGGTGGATTGCTCCATCTTTCAGCAAGACGACCCTAAGAAATGGATAAATAGTATTAGCAAAACAGAAAAATACAAAACAAAAACAAACCTAAAGTACAAGGAAGAAGAGCATCTGGAGGAAGAACATGGCTGAAAATGACATGTGACAGCAACTGGAAGAAAATGTCAAGACACATCCTCAAGAGAATGCAGGAAAAAAGGCCTCTGTCAACCAGGAGCACTGGACGGTCAGGAGAGGACAGGTTAAGAAGAATAAGCAACACGATTCCATAACATAGAGTGAAAGAGAGAGAGAGAGAGAGAGAGGACATAAAAAGACTAACAAGGAAACTGAAAACACACACCAAAATCAAAACGAGATTAATGCAATAAAGAAGAGAACTGACAAGGTAGGTATCAAATTGGTGATAGATCACATTAGAGAAGCTATTTCAGGGTGCAAAGAAAGTTGAAAGAAAGTCAGATTCATATAGAGATTTTTTCCTATTCTTGAAGAAGAGATGCAAGCAAATAGATAAGTCATAATCAAAGAGATGAAAAGGGGCTAGCTAGGCAGACTTACAGTTGATCACCTTTCTACAGGCAGAATTCATTGAAAGTATTTACAGGTGTAGTCTTGAACAGAGAAAATTCAAAAAATACCACTTTGCCTTCATTCTAAAAATTAGAACAAAACAATGAGGGTTTTTTGTTGTTTTTGTTTGTTTGTTTGTTTTGAAACAGAGTCTCACTCTGTTGCCCAGGCTGGAGTGCAGTGATGCGATCTTGGCTCACTGCAACCTCCGCCTCCCAGGTTCAAGCAATTCTCTCGCCTCAGCCTCCTGAGTAGCTGGGGTTACAGGCATGCGCCACCACACTCAGCTAATTTTTGTATTTTTAGTAGAGATGGGGTTTCATCATCTTGACCAGCCTGGTCTTGAACTCCTGACCTCAAGCGATCCATCCACCCACCTCAGCCTCCCAAAGTGGTGGGATTAAAAGCGTGAGCCACTGCTCTCTCAGCCAATAAGGGTAATATTAATAATGGAAAAAATGTAGACTTAATTGAACTCTAACTATGTGCTAGTGCTAGTAATTCTTTTTCTTTCTTTTTTTTCTTTTGAGACAGGGTCTCTCTCTGTCACCCAGGCTGGCGTACAGTGGCATCTTGGCTCTCCATACTTGGGACCACAGTTGCACGCCACCAAGCCTGGCTAAGTTGTGTATTTTTAGTAGAAACAAGATTTTGCCATGTTGCCCAGGCTGGTCTCAAACTCCTGGACTCCAATGATCCATTTACCTTGGCCTCCCAAAGTGTCGGGATTACAGGTGTGAGCCACCATGTCCAGCCTGTATGCTCATAATTCTTCTAAGCACTTTATGTGTATTAATCCATTTAACAATCTCTTTTTATTACTCATCATCTACAGCTAAGGAAACAGACACAGAAAGGGCAAGAAACAAAGATCACACAGCTAGCAAATGTGAGAACTGGAATTCAAAGCCAGGTACTATAACTGCAGCTTTACACAGTAAATAATATTTTAAAAAATTAAAAATAGAAAATCTAGTGGAATATAAAACAGAATATATGCCTTCAGAATAGTGACGAAAATAAAACCACAAAAACAATACGCCTATTGTAAAAGAAATGAAAGGATTTATCAAGCAAGCACATGTCTGCACATACACAAAACAGCACAAGGTGACTTAAGTAAAACTGAACATCACAATAATAAATATAAATTAATTTACTTGTCTATTAAAGATAAAAAATCTTTACTAGGCAAAAATCGAATTCAAACAATATATCTTTAGGAAAAAATGCATCAAATACAGAGTTTTTACTGCGGGTGAGCAACAGGATAGAAAAATGTAGAAAAAGGTAACAAGTGCAATAACAGGAAATCAGGAATTGCAATATTTATATCAAAGAAAGCTGAATTATAAAAAACTTACGAGAGGCAAATAATTTTTTATAAATGTTAGTTATCAAAGGAGGCATCGTTTACTTAAGCCTGTAAGCATCATATACATTTTTATTAAGACATATTAATCATTAACTACCACTTATGTAACATAAAGAGAAAAGGACAAATAAAGGTATCCCATGACATTAATGCACTGTCATTGCCTGATGTGGTAAATGAAAAATAATCTGGAAGACGTAACTAGTAACACTGAGTTAAATATATACAAATTAAATTTTGTACTAAACAGACAGAATTTATTCTCTTTCATATCATCCTTGAACATTTATAAAATTTAGTCATTTATGGGCCACAAAACAAAATTCACTAAATTTCCAACATAATGAAGCATGAAGTCACACTCTTTCAGCTGAGGCTGCAGCCAGCAGAAAATAAAAATAAAGAAAAAATAAAATCACATTCTCTGCTGTCATCGTAATAAAACTAGCAAAGAAACAAATTTTTAAATAGAAACATTTAAAAATATTTAAATTTCATATCAAAGAGGAAATATAAGCTGCAGTTATTAAATATGTGTAAAATCATGACAATAATACAACTACATACAAGTGGTTTCCATTTTTGTCTTTTTGTCAGCTTGTATGGTAAAAATTTCCAGCAAAAGGCATGTTACATCCTTTGAGATATTCTACAACATAATTTTTTAAAATGTGAAAATAGCAACATCAGAAATATTACATATCAAAACTTTTGAGATAAGGCCAAAGCAATATTGAGAAAAAATCGAAACCAGAAATACTTTTAAAGGGAAAAGAACTAATAGATATAAATGTATGAAACTTTAGGTACAGAATTCATAGAATAACAAAAATTCTAGGAAAGTATGATGAAATAAGAAATATAAATGAGTAAATTAGAACACGAATAGACAAATAAATCCAATAATTATTCAAAAATGCTAATACACTTAATAAAATTGTAATGCATCTGGCAAAACAGTAGTTAAAAAATAAAAGCACATATATTCCTGAACAGGTACAAAAATAAATAAATTCTGGTGGCTTTTTTCTCAACTATCAGGATATACTAGAGACAAATTTATGCTTATAAATTTTCAAACATGACAAAAGTAAAGTCTCTAGGAAATAAATAATAACTAAAATTGACACATGTATATGTATCCAAACTGATCAAATATTTAATTTTCATAAAATGCAAATAATTTAAAATGTATGTCCACAATGGACATAAATGCCCAGTCCAGATAGTTTATATAAGTTGGTACTTTTAATATAGTACTTTTAAGTTGGTGCTTTTACACTCCAAAGTAAAGAGAAATCTTATTTTTTCAAATATGATCAACATTAAAACATAATAGCTGTTTTCCTGAGTAATCTTGATACCAATATGAGACAAAAATAGAGATCCAAAATAAAAAATGCAGATCAATTTCACTCGTGATAAAGATCCAAAAATCCTAAATAAAATACCAGCAAATCAAATTCACCAACATATTGCAAGAAAATATGCAGTAACAAAGCTGGTTCAGGAATACAAAAGATTTTCACATTAGAAAAATCAAAATATGGAAGATATTGCATTAATAGTAAGAAAAACTGTCTGATCGAGGTAGTATGGCATTGTGGAAGAGAGAGATCTTATCTACTCATCTGACAAAGGGCTAATATCCAGAACCTACAAAGAACTCAAACAAATTTACAGAAAAAAAACAAACAACCCCATCAAAAAGTGGGCAAAGGATATGAACAGACACTTCTCAAAAGAAGACATTCATACAGCCAACAGACACATGAAAAAATGCTCATCATCACTGGCCATCAGAGAAATGCAAATCAAAACCACAATGAGATACCATCTCACACCAGTTAGAATGGCAATCATTAAAAAGTCAGGAAACAACAGGTGCTGGAGAGGATGTGGAGAAATAGGAACACTTTTACACTGTTGGTGGGATTGTAAACTAGTTCAACCATTATGGAAAACAGTATGGCGATTCCTCAAGGATCTAGAACTAGAAGTACCATATGATCCAGCCATCCCATTAGTGGGTATATACCCAAAGGATTATAAATCATGCTGCTATAAAAACACATGCACACGTATGTTTATTGTGACACTATTCACAATAGCAAAGACTTGGAATCAACCCAAATGTCCATCAGTGACAGACTGGATTAAGAAAATGTGGCACATATACACCATGGAATACTATGCAGCCATAAAAAAGGATGAGTTTGTGTCCTTTGTAGGGACATGGATGCAACTGGAAACCATCATTCTCAGCAAACTATCGCAAGAACAGAAAACCAAACACCGCATGTTCTCACTCATAGGTGGGAACTGAACAATGAGATCACTTGGACTCGGGAAGGGGAACATCATACACCGGGGCCTATCATGGGGAGGGGGGAGGGGGGAGGAATTGCATTGGGAGTTATACCTGATGTAAATGACGAGTTGATGGGTGCTGACGAGTTGATGGGTGCAGCACGCCAACATGGCACAAGTATACATATGTGTCAAACCTGCACGTTATGCACATGTACCCTAGAACTTAAAGTATAATAATAAAAAAAATGAAATTAAATTAAAAAAAAAAAGAAAATGGCAACTATAGTTTCTCCTCCCTGAGAAATGTCCACACATGTACAAAATGGGGTGCACAACGCCAAGGCTTTCTTTCAAGAAAGACCCATGAAAGTTAATACAATTCATTATTATTACTTTTAAAACAATAATAATCTTCCTGCAATACTAATAGAAGGATATTTCCTTAACATTGTATCTAATAGCAATAAGCTGCAAGGATTTGGCATGGTATCATAAATACAAATATACACCTATGTATATATAGGGACACACACAGTATATATGCACTATCATTGGGAAATATCTTCTGGCTGTTCTAGCCAGTTTAATAAAATCATAGGAAAAAATTAGGCATAAATAGTGGAAATAAGATAAAAGTTATGATTAGTTAATAATGATAAGATTGCCAACCTAGGAAATTATAGAGTGAACTCAAAAACAAATAAAATAAAATGAACAAGAAAATTTAGTAAGGTGGCTAACTTCAAAACACACCTCCTCTATACATACATGAGAGTTTTATATACTAGAAATAACTAATTAGAGAGCATGATTGGAAATGTCTCCATTTGCAAATACACAAAATTTTATCAGACCAAGTTTTTAAAAATGTAAGACCTATATTAAGAAAATGATAATGTTTTACAGTGGAGAATGATACAAGATTTTAATAAAAGGTTGATACATCATTCTTCTTTATCAAAAAGTTTAATTTTTTACATCTGTTAATATTCCCAGATAATTGTTTATAATGTATAACTATAATTATAATTTTTGCAATAGTATACTTTATTATAATTTAAAATTATAATATAATATTAATACACAGCTGATATACCAGCGTAGCCTTCTATAAACTTTCAGCATATGACAACAATGGCACCTCAGATAAATAGAGAAAAAATAGAACACATTTTAAATGATGTTACAACAATTGACTAACTGGATATTGTCTCTCCTGAAAATATTTCCACTTAAAAAAGTAATGCAAAAATACTGAGTACCAAATATTAAAAGCAGGAAAACTATCAATGAATTCATGAAATGTAAAATGAATTCAATATAGTCCAAAAGTCAATGCATCAGAATAGAGAATGCCTTTTTCAAGTAAATGGCAAAGCCACATTTACAAAGCAAATGTGCTATTCCATAAAAGTTCAAATCTTTGTGCATCAAAATATATATGTGTGTTATTTTAAAAGATAGGACAAAAGAAGGTAAAATGTTTGCAATATTACGTTTCAAGTGATCAATCACTTCAACAATAAATTGGCACAAACTATGGGACCATAATTACACAGAAGCATCAAAAGCCTTAGAAATCTTCACTAGATTTCATCATCAGTTCCTCTTCCAGAATTTTTTCCCTAATTAATTAATCATATATATGCTCAAAGTTTTATTCACTAGGATGTTTGTGGCAGCATTGTTTAAGATGGGGTTTTAAAGATGGAGTTGATGTGGCATGCTAGACCAGTGCTTGGAAAATGTTCAGTGCAATTGTTTGCTTTTTATTTGGATGCGTGTGAGGACAAGATAATTTCATCTCCTACTCTTATCCTCTCAAAGTTGTCCCAAGAGAGTCTCCAACACAGACTCTCCCAAGAGTCTGGGGGAACTAGTCAAGGTGTTTTATGTCATATGTATTAATGTAGAAAATAACCTGGGAGTCCCATGAAGCACTTCTCTTCTTCCCACACTCATCAGTATCACGCTGCCACTGAGATCCCTTTTCCTCCCTTATCTTCACACAGGACCCCACTGCTGGCTCCTGATTCTGCCTTCTGAATTTTCAAGCTGACCCTTCATAGTCCTCTTCCCTTTATATACACACAGCAACTCAGCTATGCCCAGTCTCTCCCTCCAAAAATGACTACTCATACCTGCAGCCCAACAGAACACAAGCCCTGGCATGATAAGACCCACCCTCATCAGAAGGCAGCAGGGGCTTAGAAATAAAATTTTTCTTTATACTTACAAGAGCAAAATACACTTTCTAATAAATACTTATTTATGCATAAATGTGCATATGCATCCATGTATGTATACATTAAATGACTAGACTATATAGCAATTCCATAAAAGTTTTGCTTTTTCTGACAGACAGTTAGCTCTCCAATGATGTATTCTCCACTTTCATAGTTGTCTTAGTTTAGACTCCTTGGAAAAAGAGTCAGAGAGAGAGAGAACTGGATGCAGAAATTTGACCTACACCTATAAAGAAGTGGTGGCAGGATTCAGTAGAGGGAGAAGTCCACACACCGTGCAGTTGCAACTGAGATTTCCGTCAATCCTTCAGATAGTTCTGGAGCTGGGATGGCCCTTCAGAATTTTCTCAAATAGAAGCAAAGGGTCTGGGTCTACAAATCTGCCAGTCATTAGCCACAGGCAATGCCAAGTGAGCCAACCAGCTGTGGGCCTTCAACAGCTGATATTTCCACAGCCAAGGACCACCATATCCCATCCAACAGTGTAGAGAAGCTGTGCAGAAGAGACTGGCCTGACAAAAACAACCTCTAGAAGGGCCTCAGGACTAGTTCCTACCAATAGAATGTGTGTGAACGTGATGCTTGCTACTGCTTGGCAAGGTGGTTAAGAAGTTGGCCTGTTTTCCTGCATGAGTCAGAAGAGGTTAGGCTATGCTGTGGCAACAAACGACTCCAAAATTCTAATAACTCTCAACACAATAAAATCGTATTCCTTACCAATGCAGTGTCCACTGTGCTTCCAAACATTTCCCCAGGGCAGCTGTCCTCCATCTGGTAACTCAGGGATTCAGTCTGCTTCAGTCATGTGACCCTGTGTTCTCAACGTGAGGCATTTATATTCACCGTGCCAAAGGGAGGCTAGGGAATTGAACCATTTGTGGACTTTTCATTACCTCTATCTAAAAGTGACATACATTATTCTGCTCACATCTCAGTGGCCAGAACTGATCATAGTAACCCCACGTAAAGGGCAGAGAAGTATCATTTTCCCGGAATAAGGAATTAGATATGGGATCTGGTGAATACAGCTTTGTCTCTGCCACACTCCTTCCCTGTTTCCTCTCTGCCAGAGAGAAGGAAATAACTGAGTCCCTGGGGGACAGCAGTGCCACCAGACAGGAGACTGGGTCCTTGAACTTCCACATGGAGGGCACTTGGCCAAACACTCACATTGGACTAAGCAAGAAATAAACTTCTATGAAGACATTACACTTATTAGATTTATCTATTACAGCATTAGACATCAATTACAGCATCTAGTGTTATCTTAACCACAATATTCTCTTTGGGCTTTGCTGAATTTTTTAAAAATTTCTACACTTAACAGGCATTATTTTACAACTAGACAAAAATTATTTTTTAGAACCCATGATATGTATTTGCTTATTTAGAAATCAGAGTGGAGGAATGCTGGAGGATATTGCAGCAGTTTTTTGAGGATGAGGATTGTGTCTGATGTCTGTGGGCTCACAGAACCTGGCATCAGTCAAAGTCTACAAGGTTCTCCATAATGCATACAGAATTTACTTCATAATCACAGCAACTGTTCATCATTGCCTGGACAGTATTAGGTATTTAGTGTTTATTATTAAATATATAACTGACCGACTACCTGAAGAGATGGATAAACTATCAAAACTAAGAGCAGCCAAAATATCTAGCCAGGCTCAGTGCTTTAGAGCATTCTCTGTTGGTCGCTCTTGTTCTTAGAAAAACTCTACTTTTCAGCTGGACCTTTGGGAATTTTTATGATGTGACGGAACTGTTCTTTCTAGGGTCATCTCCTATCATATGTGCACATGCAGTTTGCAATATACTTATTTAAAACTATGTATGATTCCTTAAGCAATTGCTGTGTCCTTTCTCACACTCCAGAGTTTTTTTGCCCAGGCTGGGCCCTCTGCCTGAAATACCATTTCTCTCCCTACGCTCCTAGCCAACACCAGTTCATTTTTCAGGATGGAGAATCAATGTCTTCTCTTACAGAAGGATTTCCAGGAAATGAACTATTTTTTCATCCCTCTTTTATCATGGTGCTCAACTGGGCCTCTGTGGTGCTGGCATCACAGTGTTGACCTTGCCTCTGGGTGCTGCTGTTTGCATCTCTCTCTTCCTCCCCAGACATGAGTCTGTCCAGGACAGCTCCTGTTTGCCCTGAGATCACATTTAATGTCTCATACGCAGAATTATTTCCCCTAACCTACCGTGGTGCCTGAACAGACATTGCAGTGTATGTCCATTAAATAATCACCTAGACTTATGTGGGGAGACTATTTTTTTTCCTTCAAATGTTTGAACTTTTGGGGTCCCTGTGCATCTGCTTACTTGGGATTAGCACATATCAAAATCTACCACCCCTGGAGGACTCAGTAATTCAGGGTCCACCAAGTGCTTTATCTCAAGGTGAGGTCTGGACTCACTTATTGAATCTGGGAAGCTGCTAACTCACGACCTGCGGAATAGGTGTTCTTGCTTGCATTTAACCTAGTGCTTGGGGGAGGAGGGTTGCAACATATATGGTAATGTTTAGATTGCTCTCCATTTAAATATCTTAAAATTCTCAGAAAATGTAATTTGAAACCTTTGTCTTGCCACAATCAAGCCATTACAAAAAACTGAACAAAAGTTATGCCAAAATTTAATTGTAGTTTTCAGGATCGTGCCATTACAACCTAGTCATCGGGGTACTTTTAAAGATACTTTATAGGATGTGGTACATGGAAAATTTAACTTCTTAATGTAACTGATTTTTAAAACAGAATAGATTTTAGTGGGCTCAGTAAAAAAAAAAAAATCCCTGAACCATGACATTTCTCTCAGTGTTAAATATCTTTCAATGAGGATGTTGTCACATGCTGGTAATTATGACGAATACATTTTTCAATATTAAACACAATGAAGAATTTTGAAGTGAAAGAATTTAAAGGAAATTCTTATTACGAATTTTAAATTAAACTATATATTTCCCATCATGATGTGATTATTATTAAAACATTTATATGTACTCATGTGTGTATCACCCTCAAAGAGACAGACTACGTAACATACACATACATTTTGCTCACCTCCCTGTAAAATATTTAGATAGGATGTTTTATCATGATTCTTAGTCATGTTACCCACATATGTCTTTAAGATATTTGAAGATACTTTCTGTACTATTATTTAAACTCAAACCTTAATGCAAATGTTATCTACATATGGTACTACTATAGTCAATGGCATAGTTTACACGTATTACATGTATATAGCATGTTTATTTCTAAATAGATTGGTGAATATAAACACATTTAATGGATACAGCCTTTCTATGCTACATTCTACAGATCTAAGATACCATAGAGAACTTTAAATTCAACAAATTTATACTTGAGATATAATTTCTGTAGGTCTTATGAAATAGTAAGAGCAAGAAAACCAACAACTAAAAATTTTTATTCTATAATTTAATCCAGTCACAGTAGTAGATGCCTATGCACAGGTACGGTTAGGAAATATATGGTCATATAAAGGGGAGTCCTACTAAATCTCTTGGTTTGAATAATATTTTATGTTTACATACACAGAAATGTAATTATCTATCTGTAACTTATTTACTCTTATTCTTACATTCTAAATTGTGTAATTGCTGAGTAGTAGATTAGGGGATGTTAAATTGAAATGTCTATAAAACTAAAAAATGTTGAAACATAAATTATCACCCTTAACATATTATATGATGAGTAATATATATAGACATCTCCCTATAATTATTATCATAGTGAACTTGGCATCATTAAATTTAAAATATTTCTGGATTATAATATATTTTATAGTATTTGGCCAGAGATTCAATAAATAACATTTACTTCAGACATTAAATTTTTTTGTCATACATTTATAAAAATGTGTACTCGTTTGGGATCTATGAGCTGAGATTTTATGTGATTCTATGGGCAAATTCTGACTTTTCCATTTTTTACCACTTTGTGGAGAGAAAAAAAATGACATCAATGTCAAAATCCTCTGAAATAGAAATATCTAGAGAGCTGGCAAAATAGGCAGTCGTGGGACCAAGTTCAATAAATTATGTGAGGAGAATTGCTAACTATGTATAATTATTTTAATATGTATCATTAGGCCATATTTTTTGTAGTATGCAGTTCCACTTTTACATTGTTTCCTTGTTTCCAGCCCAAGGACATATTTCAGCATTATAATTTGTTCCTCTTAATGTGACTGTTATTTGTGTTTTAGGAATGATTTGTAGATTTTTTTGACAAGGGACAGGGGCCTCTTTATATCATAAATATATTATAGAAAATTGGAACCAAACTATTGTTACTCATTGTTATGCTGGCAATTTAGAGAATTCACAGTTCATGAGCTTTGCTAACTTACATTTCCAGGACTTCGTCTCTCTCTGTTAAGAACTTCTGTTTCTCCATCATTTTGACAGGGCTTTTTCTTCTAAGTGACTTGCCTTGTATATTTGACCTGCCCTGCCTGCATCTAAAGAAGAATGAAGCTTTGAGGAGGACCCATCCTCTGGTCTAAGACCATCCCCCATGCTTGAGTTAGCTGGAACAAAGAAGACCCGCATGCATCGTGCAGACTTTAACTTATTTGATCCACATGAAGATCTCTCACCATCAGACTTTCACAGGTGGGAAAATGGGGGACAGAGATAATAATTGTCTGCCCAAGAGGTTCCAGTTAGGGAGGGGGTCAGCCAGGATCTGAATCCAGGCTGCTGCTTCTCAAATCCTCTCACCTTACCTTTACCATATTGCAGGCATTGGTGCATTTGTAGTTGGTAGAATGATATTAGGATTTTTTTTTTCCCCTGAAGTTACCACTTTGGTTTATAAGCAGTAAAAACAGGAAGTTTGGGGTGCAAGATGACCTGCAGTGGCACCAGACATTACACACTAGACTGTGTCCATCTTAGCCTGTGAGATATGCAGTCACCCAGCTGCATCTGGGGAAAGACGGCGCATCTTCTTGTGTGTCTAACATAATGCAGAGTCCATCTCACCTCCTTTTATTTCTTCTCTCATATTAAGCACTGAGAGCAGTTCTGACCCTTGGAAACTGTGACAGCATAAGGCTGTCAGTCCCCACAGAAGGCTTCCTCATAAAGAATGAGTATTATGTCTTTTTCATAAGAATTAAAGATCTAATCTGACCAAAGCTCCATCGATGCTGATCGGGGATAGAGGTTTCTTCAGAAATGGAAGACACATGATTACCTTTTATGGGTGAGATATTCTAATTATTCAGCAGGGATTTGTTTCAGGTTACAGGATTTTTATTGGAAACCATTTAAATTTCAGTACCTGTCATTCGAAGTGGACAACGTAGAAGCACGTATAAGAATTACTGGAGCACAAGGCCAGGCCCTCCGTAATTTGCATACACCCATATAATATAATTTTTATCTTCTTTTCACATAGGAAGGCAGTGAATTGCAGATATCATCCACAGACTGCTGCATAGCATATTGGTCGTAGCAAACTGTTAATAATAATAATGCAGGAAATTCAATTTTAGGAACTAGCTGTATTTATCCACACAAGAAGAACTTTCTCAGATGCTAACTCGAGCAAATGAAGGGGAGAGTGTGTATTTTCTCCTGCTCTTCTGTTACTTTACTGTTCACCAGTTCGAAATTAAACCTAGTGCATATTTTCCGGCAGCAGCTTGATCATTTTAATAATGAAGATTAAACAAAAAGCGGACAGATGAGTAAGGAAAAAAACTGTAAGCAAATAAGTAAGAGTTGAAATCTGTAAGTTGTTTCACTAATGTATGCTCCTGGTTGATCTTAGGTCTATTAAAGCAATTTGTGAAGCTATTACATTTGGTTTATACAGCTGAGGAGTATCACCAAAGTCAGACAGCAAATACTTACACCATGCACTTACACTCATGCCTGCTAATATCCTTAGAGATGCTGTTTGTCACCATTCAAATGAAGCTTCCAGACGATACCTTGTCTTCAGAAAATATCACCTTGTCAATAAATCTGCATTTCATATGTTGCAGAATTATTCTAGGAAATGCCTTTTAGAATAGTGTACTTAAGGCAATGCTTTTTCCCAACTGTTTAAGATTCATACAGCACTGACTCAAGGCTTCCTACCAAGCTCCTCACACATTTCTACCCACTCACATTACCCTCCAAACACACTAGCACCAGCACAGCCACAAGGACACACGATCAGATCCCATGGTCTTAGAGAGAGGTGAGTGAAGATGCTGCTTTCCCTCTGGGAGAGGAGCTTTGATCCTGCCCACATAGGACCAAAATGTTCAATAAAATGATTCATGGCTAAAAGACTGTCGAAATCCAAGGACAATGGAAAACCCAATTGGAGATGTCGTAGGGGACATAAGGACTCCCAGAGTGACAGGAAAGCAGGTAAATGCATGGTTATGTGGGTGTGGTAGGGCCCCTGCCTGAGGACCTGCCGGTATCTCCAAGTGTCTGACTCTCAATCCAAGAAATACTGATTAAATAGGTGGTCATGAGAACTAATCAGTTCTTCTATGGGGTCTGTAATATAAGGTTCAACATATCCTATAAATAAGGGCTTTGGGGAGCCTATCAGGGTTTGCAGCATGACCATAGGAAGAAAGCAATAAGAGGCTGTAGCCATGGATCAAAGGGAGCCAGTGCCTTTCCTATGAATTCAGTTTTTTGCTAACTGAAGGCCTCAAAGCTGCTGAGCTCTCTCTGTTGCCTGCTATGAAGTTAACTCTAATGTAAACACCCAGAACCAGTGGCTTACAGGCCTCCATGAAGTTTCAGTGAACAGGGCCATCCCCTATCATAATATGCCCCTTCCCAGAACACTTGGTAATCCCCAGCCAGTCTTCCAGTTTCGAGTCTTCAGTGCCCACCACCTGTGAGAAGAGACCTAAGGAAAGTGATCCAAAGAGAGCCCAGTGTCGAAAAATTCATATTGACACTTTGATCACAAGCAGCGTGGAACCCAAAGTTTTTGAACAACAAACCATTTGAGAGTGTGTAACGTGCTTGTGAAAATATTCGAGGCATAATTAGATAAATAACAGATCCAGTGTCTATTTTTACTTTGCCTTGATGAGAAGCTTTGCAGGAGAGACTGCTGGTAGTTAATTCTCCTTAACAACAATCTGTGTAATCACAAACCCCAATTAACCGTGCCTGTTCTATGCTATACAAACTATTTCCTTAGCGCTTCACATCACTACTTTGTAATTAGCTTTCATCTACACGAGCTTTGACTAAAAAAATATAAAAGAGTGTAAGTGATTGTACTGCCACTCAGTATTCTGCGAAATAATCGCTAGCGATTTCAATCAGATTAATTTTATCACCCGTATTAAGGAAAATTACCTCCCTCTTCACTCTCTACAGCTGAGGGCTATTTCATTTCCTGAGATGTTCATAAAAGCATAATATAAAGCAATCCGTAATTGTAAATATCCTTCCCTAATAACTTTGAGATATTTCCTTAATACATCTTTACATTTGGAGTTTCCGTTCCATAAAATACAGTAACAAGTGCTCTATTATGTTTTAAGTGTGTGCTGTTAAGCTGGACAACTTAGTGCTGTCCTTCCTGTTTTTACATAGGGTTATATTTAACTTGCAGATAATGGGAACAAGGTTTAAAAGTGATGGAGCGGAATAATGGCGTTACAGCAATAATATATCTTGCCTTTGTGAGGAATAGAACTTTACAGCCCTATTTCAGGTCAGCCAACACGGATGCCATTTTTCACAGCCTGACAACTTTCACCTTCACCCAAACTCCAAATGGATTTTAAACACCCTTTCCAGCCAGGACAGAGGCCTCTCGCTGCCTGTGTCCTTCCTCGCGAACCCTTTCAGAGATTAACAGAAAAAGATCAAAAAGGAAAAAAAAAAAAAAAAAAAAAAAAGGTTGGGAGAAAGACTATTACTATGGTTGCAGCTGCAGATTCTTCTTTGGGTATCCAGAGATCCCCAATTGTTGCAATTCAAAGAACTGAGATCTTCCACGAAGAGTGAGTGATCACAGGAAAGGTTTCAATCCTAGCAGGCAGGGGGCTGGGACTTTTCTATTGGATCGTATTGCTTCTCTCAGGCCTGGAGTGGAGTGGTTTTTCTGACGTGGTTGCAGGCAGCCCTCTATGCCACGCTGAACACTGCACTGCAGCCCGCTGCCTCCCTGACAAGACGATTTATTAGACGGGTCATTCCATTAGAGTCGTAACTGCAAGGTGGATTTTAGAAGTCCTCTGGATTCTGAGCTCGAAAGCATGTCACAGCTGGGGACCCTGGGGAGTTTACTTGAAACCTCACTGATAACATTAAAATATAATTTGCATCCTAAGCTAACTATCCATAGTTTCATGCATAGAAAGTCTACCAGCATCTAATACCTGACATACCAAGACAACACGCAACTGCGTGTATCTGTCCTGGTGAGCACAGGTCATTCAAATTTGATAAAGACCACAAGGGGGGAGGCTGGTGAGCAGGGGAAGTTCTATCACTCAAGGCAGTGGACCTTGAATTGTTCTCATAGAGTCAGGCCCCATAGGGAAATGAAGTGTTTAGGAGACTTTAATCTGCTCCCTGCAGCAAACACAGTGGCTTTTGCCAGTTCGACTCAGAAGTGTTCTTCCTTTCTTAATAGTCTTCCTGCCCCCTGTCTCCTGGCAGGTTTGCACCGGTTTTTGTTTTTGTTTTATTTTGTTTTCCTGCAAAAGAATGCAGTGTGGACCCAAATTTGGGGGTTCGAAATGGGAGAGGGTAAGAAAATAAAGTAACATCGTTTGTTCTTTTCTTGGCTTACCAATGCAAGAGTGGACACAACGGAGGGCTGTGTTCCAGTGTGAAACAACACCCAAACCAATGGCTTAGAGTATCCATTTCCTGTATCGCTGTGTTTCTGGAAAAGTGTGATGCCCCAGTCAGTGACTGCTGATGTAGTCGATGCTTTGCAGTGCCCACTGAGATCTGGGACACCCAGTGACATCATGCTGCCTCTGGGGCCAGGCCTTCCAGGATGTCAGCAATGAGCCAAAACAGACCCTGCAACTGAATAAGACTCCTTCGTTGTATTTCCCCATTGTCTGGGTAGTCAAAAAATTAGGTTTAATGCATGTTCTTGCCCTTTATAGTGTGATGTTCTCATCATGATAGAATTGCTTTTAGAAAGTGAAGATGTCATTGGCAATTATGAGAGAGACTCCAGCTTGTGCATTTTCTAAGAAATCTAGCCCAGACTACTGGAAGGCTCACCATGATGCAGCATTCATTTGGAGTCATCAACAAGGCCACATCAGGTTAAGGTCTGGCATAAAATCTTAACCCTGAGCTGGGAAACCCGGGTGGGTAATATCTAAATTTACAAATTCTACCTTAATGTATATCTCCCAACATGTCAAATGTTAATGAACTGTTACAGGTGAAGGAATTTAAGGCTAACAAATTAGAGACACAGAATGCATAGTGGGAGGTGCATGGAGGAAGACACTAGCCTCATATTGTACAAGTAGCTGCTTCAAAAAGAATATTTCTATTTTGAATAGCTCTCGTCAGGCATTAGTGATTAAAGGAGCCTTCTGAAGGAATCTAAATCCTCTGTTATTTTCTTTAAAGTTCTAGGGTGTAAGGAAAAGCCAGCAGGCATATAAATGGTGGTGACCAGGACATACATTCACACCAGTGAACCCACCTAATATAAGCTGGTGTTCAAGATGGCCGAAGAAATGGGGCTCTGCTAGCACAACTTCCTATACTGTTCTGTCAAATGGGCTCACACAGGAACCAAAGATCAACTGTTCTTTGAGATACACAATTAATATAAAGATTTTTCCTTCCCATTGTAGAAAAATTACCTAGAGAGAAAAAGTTTAATATCAAAATACTTTTAACCTGTGACTTTTAAAGTCTTACAAAGACAGTTTTGTTTCGAATTCTTACTTTTAAATAGCTTTGAAGAGTTATAGCAATCATTTCATAATTTCTTTATTTCTCAGGCAGTGATTTTTATTGAACATTTACTATATGTCAAATGCTATTCTTTTTTTCACACTTAGCCACTATTACACAGGTAAGTAACCTGAGGAAGAGATGCAAAGCTGAAAACTATAAAATTCTTTTACAAGTTTCTGCTTCACATCACTGGAAAATACTCCTTAGAGAGGATAAGGGTGAGGAAACTCAAATTAACCTAGCGTATTTAAAATTGTCATGTTTTAAGAAAGAATGTAACTAAAAAATACCTATGTTGATTTATTAATTTACATGAAAAAAGTCAAAAATGTTTAATTCTCTTTTTATAGTAATACAGTGCCTCAAAAGAGATCCAGCTTCATTAGCAGAGGTGTCCATACCCACCCATCTGACCCCGAGTCACACTGCTGGCTCCCATAGCTAGGAACTGAGCAGATTGCCTTCTGTCTGAATTTAACAAACAAAAGCAGGTCTGGCCAGAATGACAGCAAGACCCCGTTTGGTTTATAGGCAAGAAACACTGACATCACTCTCTTCAGCCAGGAGCACTGTTAACATGCAATAAAAGCAGAATGATGGCATTCAGACAATATTCAACTAAGCTGAAAAAGTCACAAGTGAATGAAAGGATAAAGCGGACTACAAGGCAGCTGGAACTTCATGTTCTCTAGGTTGGATGGGCTCCCACAAACCCTCCCTTTATGCCCAGTGTCTCTGGGACAGATGCCAACCAAAACCCCAATATATTTGGTGGAGCCACGGGGATCCTCAGGATTAAGGTATACGCACAGTTCCAATCTTGAGTGATGGGGAAATCACCAAACATTCCTCTAACTACAATTGGGATCAAGGTACAAACTACATCAAAATTAATGGTTTCAGAATCCTCTGCTTCTGTGACTCAGGGATGCATGAATCAGCTCAGGCTTCTATAACAAAGTACCCCTAACTGGGGAGCTCAGACAACAGAAATTTATATTCTCATAGTTCTGGGGGCTACAAGTCCATGATCAAGGTGCCAGCAGGGTTGGTGTCCGGTGAGGGCTCTCCCCTTAGGCTGCAGATGGCAGCCTTCTCACTGGGTTTTGTTATGGCTTTTCTTCAATGTGTGTGCAGAAAGAATAGTCTCCCTGGTGTCTCTTCTTTAAAGGACACAGTCCTATGAGCTCAGAGTCCCACTCTATCACCTCTTTTAAGCTTAATTCTTTTCTTAAAGGCCCTATCTCCAAATACATCCATATTGGATGTTAGAGCTTCAATGTAAGAATTTTTGGGGAAAACAAACATTCATTCCCTAATAAGACAGTCTAAATGCCTGAAGTAAGATCACCACACAATGAGTGTCCTAATTAGCTTAGATGCCATCACAAAACATAGACGAAGGCAATGAAATAGGCCTTGGTGAATAAGTTTAACTGCATCATGCAGTTGAAGAATAGCAGCTGTTTACTCCAACATTTGTTAGCATTTACTACATGCCAGACGCTAGGAAAACAAAGATGAGTACAGCAGGATTCCTGTCCTTAAAGAGTTTCCAATCTCTCTCTCTTATTCACTGCATGAATTCATTGTTCAGAAAAGAATTCGCGAGGACCTGCTGCAACTTGAAGTACAACCGTGTTTTGCTTTGTTTTGTTCTGTTTTTTAAAGAAGGCTCCTCCTTTACCCCAAAACTTATTTAAACAAAACCCATTAAACTTTGATTGTTTTCTGGGAAACTAATGTGAGCTGTCCAAGATCAACAACGTTACTACCCTTTAGAGTCCTTTACCTACTACAGCAATCAGTAGGCTGCAATCAATCGATCGATCTTGTAGTATTCACTACTAGAGATAACTTTAGTCTATATGCAAATATCACAAATATATCAGGATACTATTATACCCAGCAAAATATCTCCCTGCTGAAAATTTTCCTTGTAGAATAATTATTGGTGATTTTGTCTTATGGGGATTGTATTTGTTTGTTTTGTTTGCTTGTTTATTTATTTGTTTTGGGGTATATCGTTTTGTTTCCCCTTTAATGGTTGCTCTAGCATTTAAAATAGACATATTTATTTTATCACAGTCTAACTTAAATCATATCAGTACTCATGTACTATAAGAACCTTATAACAGTATACTGCATTTCACACTTCACAACTTCAGTGCTATTATTGTCAAATATTTCCATATGTTAGACAACTCATAATACATTATTATTACTTTTGTTTTAGGCAGTGAATTGTCTTTTAAATAACATAAAAATGAAAATATATATTTTATATTTACCACTGTATTTACCAATTTTGGCACTCTTCATTCCTTTGCGTAAATCCAGCTTTCCATCTGTTATTATTTTTCTTTAGCCTAAAGAACTTTCCTTAATATTACTGGTAGCACAAGTCTGCTGATGATGAATTATTTCAGCTTTTGTTTATTTTTAAATTTCTATTTTATCTTTATTTTAAAGGCTATTTCATGGATACTTTTAATAGGAAAAGTTTATGTTGACTTTTCTTTCCTTCCAACACTAAAAAAAATTTATTGACATTTGGTTTGCATAGTCTCTAAACAGAATAGGCAACAATTCTTACCTCTGTTTCCCTTTACATAAGGTGAAGTTTTTTCTAGCAGACTTCAAGATTTTGACTTTGTTGTTGATTTTTAGCTACTTGATAATCATGAACTACAGTGCTTATTCTACTTGGAAGTGTTAAGTTTCTTGAATCAATGGATTTATAATTTTAATTATATTTGGAAACTTTTGTTATTATTTCTTCAATTATTTCATATTCCTCCTCTCTCCTTTCCTCCTGAGACTCCAAATATACATATTATAGGCTACTTATTATTATCCCACAGGTCTTCTCATTCTTTTAATCATTTTATTCTCTGCATTTTTGTTTAGATATTTTCTATTGTCTTGCCTTCAAGTTTACCGACCTTTTCTTCTGTACTATCTAATCTGCTATTAATCCCATCCAGTTAATTTCTCATTGCAGATACTGTAGTTTTTTAGTTCTATGGTTTTTATTTGCTTCCTTTTTATGGTTTCCATTTCTATCTCCATTATGTTCACGTTTTTCTTTTAAATTATTGAATATATTTATAATAACATTTTCAATTCCTTGTCTGCTAATTCCATCATCTCTCTCATTTATGTTTCTGTTTCTATTGACTTATTTTTCTCCAGGTTATGGGTTACACTGTTTTCTGTCTTCAAATGTCTGGTAATTTTTATTGGATGCTGCATATTATGATTGTAACATTGTTGAATGCGTAGATTTTGTGCCCTTTGTATAAAGTGGTAGATTTTGTTCTGGCAGATGGTTAAGTTACTTGAAAATTATTTTTATCCTTTGGAAGCTTGTTTTTAAGCTATGTTAGGATGAACCCCCAGTAGCCTTTTTGGGTGCTAGTTTAGTCATGGTAATAAGGCCTTATCCTGCTGGTGTCTCTACTGAATGTCCTACATATGCAACAAAATTTCATCACTCTAGCTGAGAGGAATATAGGAAACTCCTCCTTTAATCTCTCTCTCTCTCTCTCTCTCTCTCTCGATATCTCTGTATGTCTCTCCTCTGCTTTGTAAATTCCAGTTGCATGAAACTACCTGAACTCCAATCATGTCCCAATGGCAAAAGCGTCTCCCCAGAAAAGAAATTCTCCCAATTCCAAATCTTCCAAGGGAAGCACGTTCTAATCCTCAGCAAACCTCAAATACTATCTAATAATAGAAAGAATAGTTTTAGGGTTCATTTGAACAAAATCATAAAGAGATTATCTAAAGAATATTTGAATCCTGACCTTTGAGTCCTGCTGAAAGATAAGGAATTAAACCATTGATCCAGGCTTACCCCTGAACTGGCTCTAGTAAATAAAAGAAAAGGAAAAATCAAAAGAAAGCCTGAAACCTTTAGACCTAAAGAAGAGTTAATAGCAGCTGGGGATGACGTTGTGCACCTGTAGTCCCAGCAACTCCAGAAGCTAAGGTGGAAGGATTGCTTGAGTCCAGGAGTCTTGGCCTGCAGGTAGCTATGATCGTACCACTGCACTCCAGCCTGGGTGACAGAATGAGACTTTGTTTCTTAAAATAAATAAATAAGTAAATATTATGAAAAGCTTTTGTGATGAATACACATAAAAAGTTCTTATTATAAAGGAAACAACAGTTCATTAGAGTGCTGAGCACAATTTCTTCTGATGTGTAGTAGTAAAAAAAAAAAAAAAATACAAAAGCCCAGTACTGGGGGTTGATAACTCAAAATTCACAGAATGATTTTTTTTTGACCAAAACTCATTAATTTGTAGGGGTTAAATAAGACCAAATCCTTTTAAAATACAAGCACCCAATTTACTAATGATTTGTACCTATGCACAAATCAAATTAATTGCACTATTTCTGGAAAAATTACAAGTAGAGAGGGAAATTTCACATTCATCAAACCCATTTAAATCCATTTGAAACCCTTTTTGAGAGGCATTAAAAAGATTTAGCTGTTTAAGGAGTGAGCAAGGCTATTTGGACACAATTATTTAAAAGTATTAAAGCACGCTCTGGTTTCCCCTAAATTTAGTAGCATGATGCCCAGGACCTCTTATAACACTCTCTTATGCAGTGAAACTGTCCTATGTTTGACATTGGCCTCAGTTGTTTTATTTTAGCAAAGCTTCTGGCATTCATAAGAGCCCAGACCACTTTTGTCTTCAAGAAATATATATTATTAAGTCTCTAATTAGAAAGGAATCAAGAAATAAGCTGTCAGCTAAATTTATGATTACTTATAAAATGTTAAGGGCCACAATGGTTCATTTTAAAATGCTGGCTGCCACTAACATTTCCTTTCCTTTTACTGCAATCACTTAACAAGAAAAAAAAAAAAAAAGCATTTCTAAGCCACCAAAATTACATCTAAAAAACTCACAGTACTGATGCTCAATGAAGTACTTTGCAGGACGGAATGTAATCATTGAGATGGGATTAGGTTTTAGTATTGCTTACAGAGACTCTGTGTTACAGGCCCCTAATAACCCTTTTGGGGGGCAAAATGCAACCATTTCCCCAAATTTCACACGTCCTAGTTCAGTGGCATTAACAGACTTACATGGGTGAGGCTAGGAACGGGCACAGTGGACGGGTGAAAGCGGTAAGAGATGCATTCTGTGCAGAGCAGGAGAGTTTAACAGCACTCCTGCCATTGTTGTTAATAGAAATCATGTGGTTATAGCCCCATTCACTCAGTGGACAAGTACAGTGCTCCAGCTTGTCCTATTACAGCCTTTCATTAGGGAACAACTGCACCTCTCTTCTTTCTACATTAAACATGGGCTGCACTTTGTGAACAAAAACACTCAAGTATTGGACCAGTAACTTGGCTCCAACTTCGACTTTGTTTGCCCCTTGGTTCAGTGTGTTTCTGCTCCATCACGAGGCTGACATGTGCAGGCAACAGGCGGCAGGTCTGTGCATGCATATCGCTGCCCTTTCAGAAGGGCAGCCTCAAGATTCCCAGTGGAATTTGCCTTGCCAATTGCGGAGTCCCACCTGCTCGAAGCCCATAGCCACTAACAGAAAGGCTTCCTGGGATGTGCAAATAAAGGGGCCGGGAAATTTTCTTTTTCAGATGTGTGCTGCGAAATGTGTATCAATCTGAACAATTGCTTAACGCCAATTACAAAGCTGACTCTAGTGCTTTCTACTTTCTGCATCTATAGTCCTATTTTCCAGAACATTTTTCAGTATTAAAATATTGGCAGCACACAGTGGCTCACACCTGCCGTCCCAGCACTTTGGGAGACCGAGATAGGATTGCTTGAACCTAGGAGCTCAAGACCAGCCTGGACAACATAACAAGATCCCATCTCTACAAAAACATAAAGCAAATTTACCAGGTATGGTGGTGGACACTTGTCCCAGCTACTGAGGAGGCTGAGGTGGGAAGATTTCTTGAGCCCAGGAGGTCGAGGCTATAGTAAGGCAGTAGGCCATGATAGTGCCACTGCACCCCAGCCTGGGTAACAGAGTCAGACCCTGTCTCTCAAAATACATGCACACACACACACACACACACACACACAGATATACATATACCTTTCTGCTTAGCACTACATGGTCCCATGAAAAGACTGGGGAATTTTTTGTAATGCCAGAATGTTAGCATTCCCGTGTCTAACAGATGCTTTACTCCCTCAATCACCCCAATTTTTAATGTGTAAAATGGTCCCACTTTATCTTCTAGACTGTGTTCTGATCCAACTTCATCTATAGAGTAACAATTTCTAATAATATTACAACCTTAGTGACAGCCTTGTTCTGTAGATAGCCGGACCACCTTCTAGTCATACTCACTTACTCTTGGCAGTGCTTCAAGCTGTTACCAATGCTTTCACATACCAAGCCTCCCTCATCTCATTGAATTTGTTGATCTTTGAAAGAAGTATTTCCACTATCTGGATTGGGTCAGACATCACCTTGCTAGCAGGATCAGCCAAAGGATATTGGCCTGCTCTTGCTTCCAGCATCTTCTATGCCATTGAACAGCTCACACCATGCCCCAGGCAGCAATGGCTCTCCATCCCACTTTGGGATCTTGCATTCTTCTCTGTCCCCCGGGCCTTTAAAATTTCCACTACTTCACCATCCTTAGTTCTACTTCTACTAAACGTAAAGGTCCACTCTTACATTTAAAGAATCATGGACTTCTAAAGAAGAGAAATAAATGTGAGGTAACCTCACCCAAATGAGGAAACTGAATAGCATGTTGATGAAGTGAGTTGCCCAAGGCCATGGCACTAGTCAGCGGCACAGTTGATGTCCGGAATTCTGTCCAACGGCGATGCTTTCCCTATTTCAAGTCTGAGTGTTGCCTGATGACTAGCTATTTGTGTTGATATGATAACCTAAGTGTTTCAAGACCATGCCAGCTTGCTTTCCAAAACAAGTTTAAGGTTAATTTGCACAGCTCCTTTGTCATCTAACTGAAGGAGAGACAAGCAGAGAAGTTATAGACACCATGCCATTTCCCCTTCTTTATTGGCTTGCAGCCACTTCCATCAGGACTACTACTACCTGCTTAAAGGAAACAAAAATGCACCACCAATTCCGTTGTTGAGCTGGGGAGGTTTTCTCCTTTGGAGACAATGCCATCATGAATTATTTGTGTCTCCTACCCTCCAATTTGGCCTTCAAACCTTTTCTTCGACTCCCTTAACAAAGAGAATGATAACAAAAACAAGTTTCTTTATGAGGAGTTTGGAAGAGCTAAGAGACCAAGACATGCAAGGATGGCTAGAAGAAAGAATTCACTCAGAGGAAACCCTCGACTCTGAGGAGTCCTGATCTGCTGGGGTGGAGACTGTGGGAGCGGTGGCTGCAGTATCAGCGGCATTTGAGAGACAGCCTGGGGTCACACTAAACTCATTTCTGCTCATCAACAGGTGGTTGTCTTGAAGGAGCAACAGTACATGCATCTGTGCCCTAAGGCAACGACCTACCTCCCTGTCCTTGGAGGTGTTCAGGCTTGGACATATGAGAGAAAAGCCGCCTTGGACAGAGGCGGCACTCCATGAGTACGAATGCTCTGTGGTTTTGTGATGGGTTTTTCACAGTAATGATTTTGAATGTCGTTATTGACATTGAAAGCTGCCATATCAGTCACCATCCCCCATCACAACATCTGCACACACTTCAGATGCATGTAATTTCTCATGCCAATTAAGGGGCTATTGTTTTTCCAATCTTCTAGTTTGGCATCCATTTTTAACCTTAGTTTTGTTTATCTTCAGAAGTCAATGACAGTCTTCCTTTGTAAGGATCAGCTGAGCACTTTACAGACCAAAAGAAAAAAAAAAAAGAAAAGAAAAAACATCAAAATATACGGTATTATCATTGCGGTTGTTTATTAACCTGGGGGGAAAGTGGGGAAACAATACAGGTGTTGACAGGAAGTGATCCCCTTTGAAAATTTAAGTGTATTTGCTTTAAAAATACAAATAATAAAATCACTCAAGATATCATGCCAAATGCCACCAACAATAAATTAAAAGCTTTATACCTTCACACTACCAGTTTTAAAAGCCTCAATATTTAGATGCAGGGAAACCATAGCTATATAAATTTAAGACACAGACACCTGATCAGTACATACAAACATATATTTTTGTATCTACAGAAACTTATATGTGAAAAAGAAAATCACACATGCAAACGCATTGGCTGCTTCCAAAAACTTGGCCCTGAAAGTTGACTATATTTTGCCACCGGCAGATGTTGTTGTTGTTTTTATCATTGGAGACGACGGTATTTTTACACATTTCAGGAAGGATCGCTGAAATCACGAATGCTTTTTAAAACACACTGAAAGTGATCATTTACATTCAGGGTCCAAAACAAGGTGCACATAGGAGCTGGCATCGTATCTTGGCACTTTAATGAGATGTCCTTTTTTCTTCCTCCCTAAACAAATGCAGGATGATGTGTGATTCCCTTTTCAAGCCAGGTCACCTTTAAGAGCCCAGGGATGGCCGTCACCACTGAATTGCTAGCTGGCCCTCGCCAGAGATGTCTGCCCGTGCAAAACCTGTCACAAAGGACTGAAATGACAGCTCTCTGACTCACTCCTACATTGTGTTTGTTTAGGAAGGCCCTAGAAATTGTATTTCACCAACCACATTCGCTATCAACACACAATTATCTGGCTTAATCATGTGGAACAGTGGCAAATTCACCTGGGGCCTAAGAACTAATGACATTCTCGTCTGAGCTGCTTTAGTGAAATAGCCTAGCACCTGAAGCAGGAACAGTGAGATTGCTCAAGAAAATTTGGTTTTCTGTTTTCATTTCACAGCATAGGGCCTCTGCTCAAATCAACAAACACTCCTGATTAAATAGCCGTGGTAGTCGACTTCTTGGCACTCGCGTGCGTGGCTCTGAATGTACATCGAGCACCCCAACCTTTACAGGAAAAGAATTGTGTGTGACTTGTTGGCGATGCACTGTCTTTTTGATGGGGGGAAGTAAGTAAATAAATTGCCATTGAGTAATTTGGGTATGATCACAGTTATTAGTGTGGACGACCCCTCTATGGCTGAAGACAAGCCTGAGACAGGAGCCCCCTCGATGCACTAATACGCTCAGGTATATATTTTCATTTCCTCTCTCCATCTGCGGCGAGGGCATTAAGATTCCGCTTACTCCTGAAAAATCCAGCCCCTTCCTCGGCCTTAAACCCCCAATGTGCGAGGGCTTTGTGGAGTCACTGCTGACTCTGCGGCTAAATCCCAAGGAGGGGAGAGGCCAATTTTCAAAAGCTGGCAGTGGCAAGAAATTGAGTGTTCAGACTTCCAAATGCTTCAAAGAGAGTGTCAGGTGCAGTGTTCTCCCTGAAAGGCTGCAGGAGAAATGGCCTTCATTTATCAGAATAATGATTTAGTTTCATTAGTATGCAAAGGCCAAGGCAGAACAGCATACCAAACTCCTAGTTTCCTTTTTGGTGTGCACCGTACACCAAATGTTCTTGTATTTATTATTTTAAAAAGTTTTTGTTTTATCCCTCTTGTTAGCAAGGACCATGGGACTCAAAGCCGATAAGCAGGACTGCAGAACGTTTTAACTTTTCGCTCAGTTATTTGGTATTACTGCTAGCGCTGATGCTGGGCTTCTTGTATCAGAGCTCCACAGCCTGCTGTTTAGAGAACATTGGGAAGTCCTTAGGTTTGCTTCTGTGAGCCCTGCCTCTAATGTATCTGCCTCTCATCTCTTTCTGCCTCTCATCTCACCACTTCTGACTGTCCCTATCACTACCACTACCCTCTGCCCCCAGTAAGTTTGCAGAAATACACAGACTGAGTTAAAAAGTACTCAGGGCAGAAGCAGTATTAAACCCAAAGCAATAAGTTCAAACAAATGAAACAATAAGAGAAGCTCCGTAAAAGTTAAGAATTGGTAAAATCCTGAAGATTCATCATCAAACAGGCTTTAAATATTACTCTTTTTTCTTTTTTTTTTTCTGAGACGGAGTCTCGCTCTGTCGCCCAGGCTGGAGGGCAGTGGCCGGATCTCAGCTCACTGCAAGCTCCGCCTCCCGGGTTTTCGCCATTCTCCTGCCTCAGCCTCCCAAGTAGCTGGGACTACAGGCGCCCGCCACCTCGCCCGGCTAGTTTTTTGTATTTTTTTTAGTAGAGACGGGGTTTCACCGCGTTAGCCAGGATGGTCTCGATCTCCTGACCTCGTGATCCGCCCGTCCCAGCCTCCCAAAGTGCTGGGATTACAGGCTTGAGCCACCGCGCCCGGCCTACTCTTTTTTCTTTAAAAACAAAAGAGGGGGCATTTTATAGGAAAGTGTTTTTGACACTCGACAAGCTAAAGGTGTGCATGCATGCACGCGCGTGTGTGTGTGTGTGTTTTAGGTTAGCTCCAAAATTAAACTGCTTTATAATAAAATGCCTAAGGGCACAAACAGTGGCACTTTTGACTCCTATTCTATGTTTTTGTTGTTAAAATTCACATCTGTTTATATTTGGTATTTCTTAAGAGTTTAGCTATCGTTGTTTTTGATAGTTTTGTCTTTTAATCTTTGTGCTAGAGATAAACTTGCTTTACAGTCCTAGAGTATTTTTAATATGAACTTGTTTTACTTATACCATTACAAATTGTGCTTTTATATGCTTAATGTTATTAGTTAGCAGCCTTTTGTTTTAGTTTAAATAATTCCCTTTTATAATTCCTCTTAGGTAGGCCTAGTGGTGACTAACTTCCTTAGCTTTTGTTCTTTAGGGAAAGTTTTTATTTCTACCTCATTTATGAAGGATCCAGAGTGGGTACATTTGCTGTACTATTTCTCACCAGCCAAGTGAAGTTCATGTGGCTCCTGGGTGCAGAGGCTCATAATATGACTGTTTCCATTGCTCTGACACAAAGTGTAATCAGCCTGCCTTGTGGAGTGCACATACAGTTACCACGCACTCATCGCAAATAGGGCATGGATACTGATCATTGATTGTAACAGGCAGCTCCCAACTTCATCAGAAAGGGGGCCATGATATAGTCCGAATACAGTAAATCATGAAAGATTTCTCCTAAGAAGTAGGCATTTAACAGAAGAGATGAGAGTAGTTTACACGTGAAGAATTGGAGCTCAGGTAGGAAATACCATTAATTCAAAATCAATTAGCTATGAGAAGCTAGCCTTCAACCTGTATCAGTACCTTTTCAAGTGCTTATATGAAGTTTCCAAAGTGCAAAGCACCCACAAAAATCTAAAATCATATTCTTCCAAAATACTACATATCCAGAAGTCTCTAGTCTTGCTGGAGAGGTCGATGCTTTGCTGGATCTGCATCTGTTTTAGATCCAGTCTGCTCCCCAGAGTTTTTCTTCCCACCTGTCCTTTTACCCATTGATTCACAATGTTGATGTGTCTTTATTCATCACCCACTAAAGGAAAATACGGATTAGCAAGACACATTCTGCCATTAAGTAGACCACAGTGTGGAGGTTGTAGGGGAATAGAAAAATAAAACTCTTACATTTTATAGTGTGCACAATTGCCTTATGATTATAGAGAGATATGCAAAGGCTTAATGGGCAGAAATGAAAAAGAATACTTTTTTCTATTCCAGAAGAAAGGGCAGAAACTTTCCTCAAGAACAAAAATAATATGATATCTAAACAGGGTCTTCAAATAGTACTAAGGGTTTTGCTTCTGTTTCTCTGAGAGAAAGGACAGGAAATAGTGCATTTCAAATGGAGAGTGAATAGCATTTCAGTGAATAGCATTCATTCACTTATTCATTCATTTATTCACTCAATCATAATTGCTATTGCTCTAGACACTGAAAATGGAATACTGGAGGGAAATGACATGATCCATATTCTTGCAGACTGGAGGTCTACCAGGAAAGACATAAAATTATCAAATAATTACATAGCTACAAATAGGGCTGAGTGGCATGAAGAGAAAGAACAGGGGGCTATAAGGCCCAGAAACAGGGACACAGTTCCAAGCACAGCCGGGACTCTCAGAGCAGGTGAGCATAAGCTCAGACCTGAGGGAGGAAAATGAGGAGAGACACACACACACACAGTGGTGAGCATTCTAAGCAGCGGGGAGGAAGCTCCTTCTAAGAGCTGTTGCTCTGATGCCTAAACCAGTTAAATCCTGACTGTGGCTGATGACTTCAAATCTCTGCCCCAAAAAGGATAATACCAAGTTGACAGCCCAATTTACAGAATTCTACTTGACTCTTCTCTCACTACAAGGTATGCTAGGTATGACTGTGTGTGAATCACTCCTCTTGCATGCATCCACTTCTAGTTGGGTGAGAAAAAAGGGAAAACCCCAAATCTTATGATAAAATAATAAAATCAATTCAATGGAAAAAAAAAATATCTCTTGAAAGCTCTGGTTTTCCTTGGCATGACCGCACTATCTCTTTCCCTCTCCTACAAGGTCTAGCAGCAACAATGATCTTCCCTACTCTTCAGAGTGAAAAGTTTCCATCATCTCGCACAGAGAGCGGAATTATAAATCCCATCTGATCATTCAGATGAAGTATTTATCCAAGAGAAACAAAATAAACACTTCATCTCCTTCTTCCCTAGATGTAAACCTTCTATTTTGCTCTATAATCCACAGATTTCCAAAATAATCTGATGATTTCTAATTAAGCATGATGAAGTAAAAACACCCACATTAATTTGTGATTAAAAAGAACACCATTGCCATCTAACCTTAGCAGCCTGTTTTAAGTTTCAAAAGGAAAATAGCATTCATGAGCTATACACCAAGTAAAGACCATCAGGTAAATAGTGGGGATCATCATAAATGCTACAAAGGGAGAGAATCAATTCTCAACGAGGGAGAAAAACTAGGGACTGAGAATGTACAGAAATCTAGACTCTACTCAGCTGCTGGCCAGCTGTGCAACCAGGTGTAATCCTCTTAAATTCTCTAGGTTTTGTTGGCCTCAGGTTCTCCATAAAATGAAGATGGTCCCTTGTTTTCCAATCTACGTGGGTAATGAGAAAAACAAATGAGCTTCCATGGTTTAAAAAAATACTCTTCAAATTATGCAACTAAATACATCTAAAGTTAGTATTTCATCATTACAAATGAGGTCCCTTAGATCATCAAAACATGGTAAGAAAAAGCTTCCTCAGCCTAGTGGGAGCAAAGCTTCCTCAGGAGTAAAAAGAGATAGGCACAAAATATTGCACAGTGCTATGAACAAACCCACCGTTGGCTTGTAAACCATTCTCTTCATGAATTCTCTGTAAGAGACCCAATATGTATTCCAAAATAGCCTCTTCTCTTTTACCAAAAAATCCCCCTGCCACTTGCTACAAATTGTAAACACCGAACTGACTAAATGTTTTTGGCAATAGTTTCTAACCAGGAGATTATAAGAGCGCACTGCAATCTGTAAATAGTAATCAGTCTGGCATAGCTCAAAGGATGACATTTGAAGCTGGATTCATAGGCCTTGAATGCCATGGAAGGAATTTAGGCAATAATTTTGAGAAGGCTATTAAAATATGCCAGATGTTATCACCCAGGTTGCTTGTTCAGAAGAGCTGAGATGACGCACTGGCTGTGTTCCTGGTGACTCTGATTCAGTAGACAGGGAAGAGATCCTAAGGATCTGAACATTTAACAAGCACCCCAGTTGATTCTTGCTATCAAGCAGGGTTGAGAAACACCACCATGGGCCTTGATGAGCCACTGGAGAGTTGTAAGCAGGAGATTGGCACCATCCATCTACACTAAAAGCCAATTTACAAATGCCATCATCTGGAGAGCTTCAGACTTTAGCAGCCTGACTTCTTGGAATTGGCAGAGGAGCTATTAAAAATCCCAGTGCTCAGGCCAGAGCACCTGAGGCCAATCACAACAGAACCTCTGGGGACAGGATCCAGGCACAGTATTTTTATTTTATTGGATTGTATTTTGGATTCAGGGGTACATGTGCAGGTTTGCTACATGAGTATAATGGTTGATGCTAGAGTTTGGGCTTCAGTGAACGCATCATCCAAATAGTGAACATAGTACCCAATAGGCAGTTTTTCAACCCTGGCCCCTCCCTTCCTCCTCCCTTTTGGAGTCCCCAGTGTCTATTATGTCCATCTTTCTGTCCATGCAGTCACAGTGTTTTTAAAGCTCTCCAGGTTTTTTCAGTGTGCAGCCGGGTTTGAGAACTGAGAGGATACTGAGTATAGCTGTCTCTGACTCCTTACCAAACAGGATGGTTGTCCATCCTGGGGGCCTGGGATCAGATAAGGAATAGTCAAAGCTCACTGGATTAGCTGTGTCACTTGCTTTATTTTTGTTCATTGAATTTATAATTACCTAACACTTTAATATACTTTGGCAATACTCAAAACACACACATATACACTCACAAAGGAAAATACACACACACAGTCTCCCCTTCTAGAATGTATGTTTCATCAGACCAGGGACTTTGGAATAGTAGTTCCTAGTAGATTGATCATGCATGTATATTACATACATAGTTTCAATTATGAGGAAAGGGGGGGCAAATATCATTAGCCAATGCAATCTTAACAAAGCTTATAGATTTTTCAAAACAAAAATAAAGAAGAAAATAAGTAAGTAAGATTTTGTGGGCAACGGTAATGAAGAGAGAGATGTTATATGCAGAGGCAGAAACTGTCCAAAATACGAGGTTAATATTAGTGATAAAATGGCCATATTGGTAATGAATTCACCACTCCTTAAAGGGAAAAATTCTCATGGATAGCCAAGCATTTTTTATTATTACAAAGTCATTTAAATAATACAAAGATTTAACTACATCTAAACGCTATACTCACAACCTCTTGTACCTTTATTCAACTTGACTCAGACACAAACAAAACCACAAATCAATAAACTTGTATTTAACAAAATTAACGTGACACAAGATATCTTGCAGAAACAAAAATGTTAATTTTGCATTTATTTCTACATTTAGTGGTATTTGTATTTTTATTTTTAAGTTTTCTCCTTTTTAACTTTTTAAGCATAATGGAACATTATCTGAATCATTGCTGTTGAAATATTGGTATTTTCTGTTTGAACAATAAATTTGTATTTCCTTAACTTTAACTAGCAAATATATTTAATATTGCACCTCAAAATAAGATATTGACAAAAGGTAACACGCCAGTTTAGTCAAGCTCTTCAGTGTGTAACAACTAGGATATTAACAATAAATATAAATTGTTTTCTGCAGAGATTGGATGTCCTTCCACAGTAAATGTTGCTGACCACAGGTTTCTTTGAGAGCAACATAAGAACCCAGGTTACCCAAGGGCATGACAGTAGATAACATTTGTGTTTAGGTGTTTGTATTTATAGACAGATAAACATAAAAAAAGAGATGAAAGTACTATAAAAGGTCAATAGTAGTTATGTCCAAGTAGCAAGGTTATAGACAATCAAGTGGAATTTTGTTTTTGTTTTCAAAATAAATATGCATTAGTTGATTTATGAAAAGCTTTTTGTTTTACTGTGTAGCCCATTATTAAGTTGCATATGGTATGAACTAATTCTTTGAGGAAAATGATACAAATGGATTTCAATGTATTGATAAATGTCTGTATATGCATGTACTAAAAATTTAACTATAACTCTCCTTGGGTGATGAGATTACAGATGGGTTTTTTAAGTGCTCTTTTTGGTGCCTTTATGCATAGGGTAGGTACCTACGAATGTGGCTGCCAATGATTCCCACCAGCCAGGTGTCAGGCCCTCCTGTGATCTGCCACCTTTGAAAATGAGCAAGACACTGATTTGCTTCTAACAGAGTACAGCAAATATGATGGAATGTCACTTTCAAGATTAGGTTTTTAAAAGACTTGCTTCCTTCTCAAACTCTGTCATGCTCTTTCTTGGAACACTTGTCTTGGGGAAGCCAACTGCCATGTTGTGAGTCTTGTGTGGTGAGGCACCAGGGGCGAGGGAGCTTATGAACAAATTCACACTCTCCTTCCCATACCCCTCCCCAGTAGAGTCTTCGGATGAGACCACTGTCCCAGCTGTCAGCTTGGCTGCAACTTCAGGAGAGACCTTGAACAAGACTTACCCAGCTAATCTGTATGCAGATTCCTGACCTAAGAAACATTCAGGTAATAAATGTTATTCTTTGTAGACATTAAATTTGGGGGTAATTTGTTATGTGCCAATAGATAATTAGTTTTCTATATTAAAAAATTAACATAACTTTATAATCAGAGTTTTGGTTGATTGGTTGGTTTCCTCTTTCCTTGTTTTCCCCCTTCTTTTCTCCTTTTCTTTCCTGAGAATGATGTGGCTGAGTAGGATTGCTCAGTGGCTTTTGATAACACTGCATTCAAATCACTTGTCCTATTGTTCTGACTTCTATTGGACCCACATTTTTCATTTTTCTATGGTAAGCCATTGTTAGAGTACACACTATCATACTTATTAAATAGTCAGACTATATAAAGAAGTCCCTTGTGCTCTGAAAACACTTCCTACGGACTGGCATTGCCCCACTTTCCTCTTAAAGTTATCATTCGAGTGACTCTGATTTTTGCCTTGAGATACCTTGTCATAAAGATAGAGCAGCAATTTCTTAACAAGTAACACAATTAATGGATTAGGTTCACCTCAAAACACTAAATAACATATCTGTTCCTTACTCTAGTCATAGACACAAAAATTGGAATCTTAAAGATGAAGAGGAAATGATGGAAAACGAAAGGAGAACCATGCGATTAGACATCTAAATGGAGGTATGCAAGCATGTCCCATCATGAACAGCAGCGAGCGCCACTTCCTGCACAGAAGCTACTGTATACACAGCACTTATCGCTGATCCCAGATTCCATATGACATGTCTGAATCAGGAATAATATGGTAATTTTCACAGTTACAGAGTGGAAAATCTTTATGGCGTAGCAGCAGAATGTGTCTTTATTTCACATTTTAAGAATCATGCCACAGGATGGAAGTAAAAACATTTTGAATAGATGTAGGCGAGCCTCCGAATTCAGGCCACAGAAGCTACATAGCTTTTTGATAGAAAACACTCTTCCTGTTCATCAGGGTTGCTAGCCTATGGTGAGCTTAATTAAAATCAATGGAGAAAAAAATTGAATACTGAGAAGCACTATTTGGGGCTCATGAGAGGTAAATGAGTCAAAATATGAAATACTCAAATAACCTTGGGTCATGGACTAGTTTAGTGATCACCTTATTGATCCATTGAAAACCATCTCTTTTCTTTTGCTCTCTTGTGCTATCTCAGATGGAACTGGGAGTTGATAAAACTTCCATTTTGGAGCGAGAGTTCCTGCTTTTTTTAGCCCATACAATCCCCACCCTCCATCCACCTCCTGTTCTGTTTCTCTATTAGCAGTTTTTGCACCATCTCTGTTGCTCTTTTATTCGCACCCACGTAGCAAAAAGAATATCAGCTGTCTAGATGAAAAGCTGTGTCTGCTAGTGGCCTGGAACCAAACATGCCTCTTGATTTCAAATATGAGAAAAACGTACATTTCTTCCTTTTATCTCATTTGGGCACAACAAAATTATACTTTATGCATGTGTAACTAGAGGTCAGAAAGGAGTAAACTGAACCCCAAGTGCACTCAATTCAATGTGATCGATATTCCTTTATTTTAAAGGGATTCATAAAATAGCAAATGTGCAACTTATGAAAACAGCCAAATTATTCACCCCTCCCTCTAACCATGCCCTTTGGCATGTCACTTTCAAGTTCCTCCTATAAAAGCAGAGTATGTTCTTCTACTCCGTCTATTTTGTTTGGACCAATAGACTAGAGAGGAAGTGGCAGTTCCAGGTCAAGACCTTAGAAGCCTGTGGGTTTCTCACTCTTACAACTCTGTCATCAATGGGGACACACTCAGACTGGGCTGCTGGAGAAACAGAGACACGTGGAGCACAGCTAACCTGCCCTATTTTTCTAAGTGGAAGCCATCGTGCATTATGCAACAGCTGATCCCCAGACTCCAAGCCCAACCGAGAACAGCAGAACCATTTACCCAACCCCCAGCTGACCCCAGATGGAACTGGGAGTTAAGAAAGCTTCCAGTTTTATCTATGTCTAATCACATGGTTCTTCTCTCGTTTTCCACCATTTCCTCTTCATCTTTAAGATTCCAATTTTTGTGTCTCTGACTAGAGTAAGGAACAGATATATTATTTAGTGTTTTGAGGTGAACCTGACCCATTAATTGTGTTACTTGGTAAGAAATTGCATATATTGCATATAAACAATAAATGTTTTTCATTGAATGCCATTGAAGTTATCGTGGCTTTGTTGCACAGTATTATAATGGCACTAGATAACTGATAAAGCAGTTTCAGTGTCAATCCTCATTAAAAATAAGACTTACTGTGGAGTGTAATTTGGGAAATAAATTAGAGTATAAGCATTGCTAGTGCACGTGTGTGTGTGTGTGTGTGTGTGTATGAAATAGAGAGAAAGGGCACAGTCAATGTTTTTGTATGTGAATGACTAAAACCACATTTATTTCTTCAGTCTCAAAATGACACTGGATAACTCACCCACAGAATACTCATTCATTCACTCACTCACTTCATTATCCATTACCTAGCTAACAACATATTAGATATCAGGGATCTAAAGGCGAATAGGCTGTGATCGCTGCTCTTGAAGAACCTTCTGTATACTTGATGATACATTAGAAAATACACTATGGTAGAATGACGGCTCTAGCTTCTCTCTCTTGTAAATTATAAACATGACCCAATGTTTCACTACGGCTAATAGTTACTAGAGGTTGTAAGTACTATCTTCTGTTTAATTGTCTATTAGAAATTTGTCTAAACTTTTCTTTTAAAAAGTCAGTTTGTTTATTCCTCAGTCCATAATGTTACACCTCAAGGTAAGACTCCCTTTCAAATCTGAAACTCTTGACATTGGCAGTATAGAAAAATAAAGTACATGTCGCACAGTGGGTGCCAGAGACCTATATTATGTCCTACTGTTGGTTACAGAATTTTCAATATTTCCTTATCCTTTTCACTCATATGAACTGCAGCTTATAGCAGTGGTAATCATTTCCTGTGTTTGAAAAAGAGATGAAAGCATTCATGGATGAAAGCAAGTTGGATTTAATCTCCTTCTCTCTCATCCAGTGCACTGTACTGATCATTTTCCAAAAAAACAAGACTTAAGCTCATTTTTGTCATGACAAAACTAGTTTCATAATAATCAGATGGCAATTCCTAGTGTACACAATTCTAATATAATTACCAGGAGGAAATGTAGAGGGAGTTGCAGGTTTGAGATAAAGAAAAGCCTGTGAATTTTGTATTAATGTCTCAGACTCTCTTATTTGTGCAAGTAATCAATCTTTCAGGGAGTAGAATAGTAATTCTTTGTGAAAAAAAAATGACAAGAGTCAGAGGAAGAAAGAAGATAATCTGAGTTCCATTCGGTACACAGCAGGTCAGCTGTGATTGACAAAGCTCATCACAAAACTATAGCTCACGGAGTAATCCCAGTAGCAGAGTCTCATTTGCAGCCGAAGCAGTGTTAATGACATGTTTAACAGCTGCTTGTTGAAGTTTGGAATCTGCATTAACCCGCAGAGCAGTGAACAGAGAAATGAGGGAAAGTATTGAAATCAAGCCTTCATTATTCTGACAGCCCAGGTGAAAGGGTGCCCAGAGGTTGTGGAGAGGTGGGTAGGAGGGTCTGGAAGGTGGAGGGTTCAATTGCATGTAAGGACCATCTTGGAGATGACAGGGTCTGATCAATAAACAGAGAAGTATAAAAGTAAACTGACGTGTTCAACTCAGAGACAATAAGGCAAGGAAGTCAGGCAACCAGAATGAAACCATAACTTGGACACCAAATATTATGCAGGCATTACAGTCACTAAAGATCAACTCAATATTATGTAGTGGTGGAGGTTGTTGCATGGAGAAGACCAAGTGATGCCATGGCTTTAGGCTTCTTTACCCCCAGAAATCTTATTTTTTCATCCCAGCTCAAAAAGCAACGGGGTATATGTATCACAGTGTATTTTCTAGACTACATATAATAGTATATGTTGAATTCACTTAAATGAACAACCCGTTTCTTTAAATGCAACTCTTTATAATGGTCCCTTTTTGTTCCATGGAAGTATATCTCTGGCTTTTCCATTGGCTGAGGGCATCTGTTGCTGAGGGAGAAGAATGAGAACACAAAGGAGTTGTCAGGGGATTTGGGGAAAATTCTAACTTCTTCACACTTTTTTGTTTTGTTTTGTTTTGTTTGTTTTGTTTTTTTTTTGAGACGGAGTCTCGCTCTGTCGCCCAGGCTGGAGTACAATGGTGTGATCTCAGCTCACTGCAACCTCCGCCTTTTGGGTTCAAGCCATTCTCCTGCCTCAGCCTCCCGAATAGCTAGAATTACAGGTGCCCGCCACCACGCCCAGCTAATTTTTTGTATTTTTAGTAGAGACGGGGTTTCACTATGTTGGCCAGGCTGGTCTTGAACTCCTGACCTTGTGATCCTCCCACCTCGGCCTCCTGAAGTGCTGGGATTACAGGCGTGAGCCATTGCGCTGAACCCTTCTTCACACTTTTTAAAAATAGGCTTAGGCAGCTTGTGGAAATGCCCTGACCTTCAGTGTCCTTATCTATAAAAACAGAATAATAACACTCACTTTATAGGGTTGTTGTAAAGAATAAAGTAAAATATGTAAATCCCCCAGCACAAGTACACACTTCATAAAACATCGGCATTATTTCCTAGAGATGGCCACCGTCAGTAGGTAAGTGTGGCAGACCTGCCAAAAGTACCTCAGTGGTATAAATTGGTATAAAATTCCCACAAAAACCTGCCTTTGGGTAGATAGTTACCTCCATGTTACCAATGCATTTTTTTCTACTTTGTTCACAGAGTTGTGTCAAATACCTAAAAATCATGGCTGGCACATGCTAGCCACTCAGAAAATATTGTGAGTATACCTGCTGTAGGAATCTGAAGAGTCTTTTTCTATACTGTATTTTGCTTCTATGGAGCCCCTTCTTCGTCAAGAAGAATGCTGGAACTCCTGAATTATAGGATCTTGGAGCTCATTTCATCAACCCTTTCATTCTGCACATGAGAACCAAGGCCCAGGGAGAGGATGATTTGCTTTAGGCAAAGCAAACCATGAACGAAGGTTTCACAACCTTATGGTATTTCATACGTCATAATGTGTTCCAACCCTTCTCTTTGCTTTACCCGGGCATCAGGTAATGAATTTCCATGGTCATCAAATGGGTCTGCTCACAAGGTATTCTTTCTTTAGCTTCAAGGTATTTTACCCCTCAGGTCCTCTAGGTTCTCCTATAAAAATTAGAAGACTGGAGAAGAAACTTTTGTTTTGCACTGTTTTCTGTAAAATTTGGTAGTTTGGGGGAAAGTCCTACACAGAAATGCTGTAAACTCACTTTCCATCCTCGTATTACCATTTAAAATAGAGCAATTCTTTTTAAAAATTTTATGTATACTAGATTCTATGTAAGATTTATTTAGGATTAGAAACAGTTTCTTCAGCTAAATAACAACTGACTAGATGATCTCTGGGATATCGTCCCTTCTGTCCATTATGAGAGTGGAAAAAGTAAGGCCAACCCACTGGGAACTCATTTATTTTTATCACAGCATTCACCAACTTTTCCTTCCCAAAGGCTCAGGGGCCCAACGAAGCAAGCAGGAGGGAGAAGGGAGAGAGCAGAGAAAGGGGACAAGAAGGAAGAACAAGAAAGCCACCACTAGTGAGAGGAAGAAAGCAAAAAATTGACTAACAGTTTCAAATTATTTTGGTTCATGTATTCCTATACCCATTATCTTAATCTTACCAAAAATTCTCTAATGGAAGTAGCAAAGGCATTATTTCCATTTATCTGAGAGAAACTGAAATACTAGAGGCTAAATTAACGTCCAGGGCTCTGTGTGCCATCAGTGCCGGCATTATGGGACTGGAATGCCCATCTTAAGTTCTTTCTACATTGTACACTGATTAAGGCAAGATGACATCACGTCACTGGGGCTGCTTCCTTAAGGCCAATGTGTCTTATGTTTGGAAAACAACAGTGGTCCGATGGCTTACATCTTTGAGGTCTCAGAATACAGACAATCATCTCTCTTTCCCCACAGATCACGCCATATGTCTGAAATAGCCAAATCCTTCACAGATCTCTACCATGGCCACCAACACTGCATGCATTTTTCTGCGTTGCATCTAAGCAGTAAGTTATCTGTTTCAGGTCAATTACCTGGCCATGAGGCCAATAAGACCAGGCAGAGTGGCTCACACCTGTAATCCCAATACTGTGGGAGGCCAAGGCGGGAGGATAACCTGAGGTCAGAAGTTGAAGATCAGCCTAGCCAACATGGTGAAACTCTGTCTCTACAAAAAATACAAAAATTAGCTGGCACATGGTGGCAGCCACCTGTAATCCCAGCTACTTGCAGGTTGAGACAGGAGAATCACTTGAACCTGGGAGATGGAGGTTGCAGTGAGCTGAGATCGTGCCATTGTACTCCAGCCTGGGCAACAAGAGCAAAACTCTGTCTCAGAACAAACCAACGAACAAAACATTTAATGTATCCAGAGGTATTATACTCAACTTCATTTCCTTCATTTGGTGCAAATGAAGATAAATGGATATTATTGAAATTTTGAAGTGTGTCAGGTGTTTAGACATCTCTGGTTTTGTGACATTCTGGGATTTTCCCCCCTCACACCTACCCCCACAACTCTCGGCCCACCCACAGAACCTCAAAGCCTTTTTGAAATTCTTCAAATGTTTTCAAATGCAAATGGTTTCAATTTACTTTTTGCATACATCTACATATATGTTGGTATAAAAATAAATATTCATTTTATAAATATATCTACCTATATGTTTTTAAATATACATATAGAAGTCACATGCCTTAGTTCTTTCTAAAATCATAATTCAGAGAGCCACTTTGGGGACATGGTGGGGAAATTTTCGGGTCTCTCTTGCTTCCTTCTGCTCTAATACAGTGCTTCCCCATTAATTATGGTTTGCCCCAGCATCTCCCATACTCAGACTTAAGGTGTGATGCCTTCCTTTTCCCCAACTTGGTATTAATAATAATGATAATACCTACAGGTTATTCAGCACTTGCTGTGAGGTACCACATTGGTTGTTTTATAAACATTATCTCTTATGATTTTCCCAATAGTGAGAATTTCTCCTATTATCTGTCTTTTATAAAAATAAACTAGTTTAGGGGTTAAATAAAAGTCTAAGGACACATAAATACTAAGAGAAATGATTTGTATTCAAACCTAGGACTAGTTTTCCCTAAAATCTATAATATTAACCATTAAATTATGTGCTCTGGGTCCCACTTTCTAAGGTTGTTCCTATGTATTAATATGATCTTCATTCCACAAATCTGTTGAATATCTCCTTTGTTCCAGGCATCCTTCTAACATGTCAGACACCACAGGGAGTGAAACTGAAAAAAGTGCCTGTATTCAGGGAGCTCACACTCTACTGATGAACACAACAACCACAAAAGAAGAAGAGGAGTAATCTGACACCATTCTTATTTCACAAATGATTGTGGTTGAGTCCATTACAAAGCAGGGGAGACTTGCCTTTTATTGTAGCCCCCCTGGAAACCTCATGCTTGGTTAAAGAGAATGGCTTATAAAGGAGAGCAGGGTCAAAGGGGATGTAAGGGGCTTGGTGGTGTGTAAGGCACATTGGCAGGTAGGCTCTGGGTTTCCAAGGGAGCTCAACAAATCATACTTGCCAGCAACCAGCTTCTTATACAATTCTTGCCAAAAATAATGGTCCTACTTCAAAACTATGAAAATCACACTTTTTAAGTGATAATTCATGTCAAATGAGAATTTGATAGCATATTAGATAGAGTGCATAGACTGGTTTAGGATACAGATTATATAAATGGGGTATTGGACGGGCACTGTGAAAGGATATGTGAATGGTGTGATTTGGCTCCGTGTCCCCACCCAAATCTCATCTTGAGTTGCAATCCCATGGGTCAAGGAAGGGACCTGGCTGGAGGTGGCTGGATCATGGAGGTGGGTTCCCCCATGCTGTTCTCATGGTAGGGAGTTCTCATGAGATCTGATATTTTTATAAGTGTTTGGCAGTTCTTCTTTCCTCTCACTCCCTCCTGCAACCCTGTGAAAAAGGTGTTTGCTTCCCTTTTGCCTTCCACCATGATTGTAAGTTTTCTGAGGCCTCCCCAGTCAAGTGGAACTGTGAGTCAATTAAACCTCTTTCCTTTATAAATTACTCAGTCTCTGATATTCTTTATAGCAGTGAAAATGGACTAATACAGTAAATTGGTACCAGTAGAGTGGGGTGCTACTATAAAGAGAACCTGAAAATGTGGAAGCTACTTTGGAACTGGGTAATGGACAGTGACTGGAAAAGTTTGGAGGGCTCAGAAGAAGATAGAAATAAGTAGGAAAGTTTGGCTTTTCCTAGAGACTTGTTGAATGGTTTTGACCAAAATGCTGATAGTAATATGGACAATGAAGTCCAGGCTGAGATGATCTCCAATGGAGATGAGGAACTTTTTGGGAACTGGAGCAAAGTTCACTCTTGCTATGTTTTAGCAAAGAGGCTGGCAGCATTTTCCCCTGCCCTAGAGATCTGTGGAACTTTGAACTTGAAAGAGATTATCTAAAATTTGAACTTATGTTTAAAAGGGAAGCAAAACATAAAATTTTGGAAAATTTGAAGCCTAATGATGTGAAAGAAAAGAAAAACCCATTTTCTGAAAAGAAATTCATGCTAGCTGAAGAAATTTGCATAAGTAATGAGGAATCAAACATTAATCACCAAGACAGTGCGGAAAATGTCCCCAGAGCATGTCAGAGGTCTTCACGGCAGTCCCTCCATCATAGGCCCAGAACCCTAGGAGGGAAAAATGATTCTGTGGGCCAGGCCCAGGGCCCCACTGCTTTGTGGAGCCTCAGGACTTGGTGCCATGCATTCCAGCCTCTCCAGCTCCAGCCATGGCTAAAAGAGGCCAAGGTACAGCTTGGGCCATGGTTTCAGAGGGTGCAAGCCCCAAATCTTGGCAGTTTCCATATGGTGTTGGGTCTGCGGTTCCACAGAAGACAAGAGATGAGCTTTGGGAAGCTCCACCTAGGTTTCAGAGGTTGCATGGAAACACCTAGATGTCCAGGCAGAAGTCTGCTGCAGGGGTGGAGCCCCCATAGAGAACCTCTGCTAGGGCAGTGCAGAAAGGAAATGTGGGGTTGGAGCTCTCACACAGAATCCCCACTGGGTTACTGCCTAGTGGAGCTGTGAGAAGAGGGTCACCATCCTCCAAACTCCAGAATGATAGAACCACCAACAGCTGGCACTGTGTGCCTGGAAATGCCACAGACACTCAATGCCAGCTAGTGAAAACAGCTATGGGAGCTGAACCCTTCAGAGCCACAGGGGAAGAGCTGCCCAAGGCCTTGGAAGCCCATCTCTTGTATCAGTGTGACCTACATGTGAGACATGGTATCAAAGGGAATCATTTCAGAGTTTTAAGATTTAATGACTGTTCCACTGGATTTTGGACTTGCATGGGACCTATAGTCCCTTTGTTTCATCCAACTTCCTCCATTTGGAATGGGAGCATTTACCCAATGCCTGCACCCCCATTGAATCTTGAAAGCAGCTAACTTGCTTTTGATTTTACAGGCTCATAGGAGGAAGGAAGTTCCCTTGTCTCAAATAATACTTTGGACTGTGAAACTTTGAGTTAATGTTGCAATTAGTTAAGACCTTTGGGAGATTGTTGAGAAGGCAAGATTGGTTTTGAAATGTGAAAAGGACATGAGATTTGAAAGGGGCCAGAAGCAGAATGATATGGTTTGGTCCTGTGTCCCCACCCAAATCTCATATCAAACTGTAATCCCCATGCATCAAAGAAGGAATCTGGTGGGAGGTGACTGGATCAGGTTGGGGGGATTTCCCCCATGCTGTTTTCATAATAGGGAGTTCTCATGAGATCTCATGTTTTTAAGAGTGTTTGGCAGTTCCTCCTTCCTCCCTTTCCCTCCTGCTGCCTTGTGAAGAAGGTGCTGGCTTCTCCTTTGCCTTCCACCATAATTGTAAGTTTCCTGAGGCCTACCCAGACATATGGAACTGTGAGTCAGTTAAACCACTTTCCTTTATAAATTACTCAGTCTCAGGTATTTTTTATAGCAATGTGAAAACAGACTAATACAGTGAGGAAAGTGCAGAGTACACTAAGGTGAAATGCCAGTTACAACTAAGACCTAGGCAGAAGACCATTGAGACCTGGTAACCTGTGGAGTTCCTCCCAAGGGCATGCAGAAGATGTGGTAACTGAACAGGTTAAGAAAGCACATGATACTTCTGTGTTTGAGACACATTAGGAGTGTGGATACAACCCAAGGTCTTCTACATATCCCATTCCTTTAATTACTAATAGACTTAAAAAACTAATTTGTTAAAGGTTTGATGCTTTGATATATATTTTAACATAATAAAGTTGCTTTGTAAGAAGCGTTATTTTATTTAACCTAGGAGTTATTTCCAAAATGTAGTTACAAGGGTCTACCAGGAAGTAAAAATATTCAGAGGATGGGAACAGGGTATGCTCGAATACAATCATACTTACTATTTTTAATGAGGGTTCAAAGTAGGAGAATACTTAATTTTTTAATCACATAAATATTTTATCATAAAATGGGACAAAAATAAACTTCACATTTTGACCTCATTTTCATTAAAATTCATATATTTTGTACTCTCTTTACAGTTACAAAATAAAATTCATCATATTAGTAAAAAAAAAAAAAAAAAAGAAAAGAAAAGAAAAGTTGAGGAAGAGCTATTAACAAAATAATGTCCAGCTCTTTGCCTTCCAGGCATATCATAGGATTTCACTTCCCTGCTTACTGTGAAGTAAACCATGACCGTGGTATGACTCAGCACATTCCCATCCCTATGCTGCAATAATCCTGGGAGGAAATATAGAGGAGTCACCTGGGTCCAACTGACTCCAAAAAGCTCAGCCCCTAGCTGACTCACAATGGACATGCTATGTAAGTGAAATATCATCTTTTGTTGGATTAAGTCACAAGAAATGTGAGGGATATTTATTACCATTGCACATTGTGATGGTTAATATTGAGTGTCAACTTGATTGGATTGAAGGATACAAAGTATTGATCCTGGGTGTGTCTGTGAGAGTATTGCCAAAAAAAGATTAACATTTGAGTCAGTGGGCTGGGGAAGGTAGATCCACTGTTAATCTGGTGGGCACAATTTAATCAGCTGCCAGTAAATATAAAGCAGGCAGAAAAACGTGAAAATGAGAGACTGGCCTGGCCTCCCAGCCTATATCTTTCTCCCATCCTGGATGCATCCTGCCCTCAAACATCAGACGTTCTTCAGTTTTGGGACTTGGACTGGCTTCCTTGCTCCTCAGCTTGCAGACAGCCTATTGTGGGACCTTGTGATCATGTAAGTTAATACTTAATAAATGCCCCTTTATATGTAAAGGGGAGTTAATAAACTCCTATATATACATATATCTTATATCATATATATGTATATCTTATGAGTTCTGTTTCTCTAGAGAACCCTGACTAATACAGAACAAGGAGTGGTTCTAGAGGAATGGAATATTAAAGATGGAGTTCTTTCATTGGTTTTGGGGTTTCTGGAGTTTGCTGCTTAATATTATTAGACCTAAAAATGCTAAGGACTCTACTTCTAATGATATGGAGAACACTGATAGTCCTTGGTACGAAGTGTTTAGAGAGCTATGCAAAATAAATGCATTTGACACCCTGATTACTGCTCGTGAGAGTCAAGGAGTTCAGTGACACTTTACATAATACCTTTGGCCATATGTGGAGAACCAAGGAACATAATGAAGCTGGTTGATTGTTCCAAAGTTCAGTGGACAAAGTGTTAAACGCAAATGATGAACTCAGGGACTCTGTCTCCCGGCTTCAGAAGCAGATACTGAGCCTCAAATATGCTAAGACTACCCTGAGTGAGAGTCTTATGTCCTGTAGAGAAAGAGCTGAAATTGTGCAAAAACAGACACAAACTCTTATCATGCGAGTGGCTGACCTGCAAGGAAAGATGCATGCACAGCCTCCCCAGGTGTCTACTGTTAAAGTGAGGGCATTGATTGGAAAAGAATATGGGACCCCGTAACTTGAAATGGGGACGTGTGGGAGTACCCTGATGAAGCTGGGGACACTGAGTTTGTAAACTCTGATGGACCTTTTTTCCCAAAAGAAACAGCTTCTCCATCCCAGTAGTGACAACATCCCCTCCCTGACCCATGCTGCCATCAGCCTTTCCACCTTTGAGGAGACAAACTCTGTGCTGCCTGAGGCAATAGTGATGGCCTTTCCTGAGGCAGTTGTCAGGCAAGATAATGTTGATTCTCATCAGGAGCCACCCCCAACACCACTGTTTGCTTCCAGACCTATAACTAGACTAAAGTCCCAGAGGGCCCCCAGAGGTGAGGTTGAGAGTGTGACCCATGAGGACATGCACTACACTCAAAAAGAACTGTTTGAGTTCTCAAATTTGTATAAACAGAAATCTGGAGAACAGGCATGGGAATGGATATTAAGGGCATGGGATAATGGTGGAAGGAACAAAGAGTTGGATCAGGCTAAATTTATTGATTTGGGTTCACTAAGTAGGACACTGTTTTTAATGCTACAGCTTGGGGAGTTAAAAAAGGTTCTAATAGTTTATTTGCTTGGTTAGCTGAAATGTGGATTAAAAGATGGCCCACTGTGAGTGAGCTGGAAGTGCCTGATCTCCCTTGGTTTGATGTAGAGGAAGGGATCCAAAGGTTTAGGGAGATTGGGATGGTAGGATGAATTAATCACTTTGGACTTCCTCATCCCAGCTGGAAGAGTCCAGAAGATATGCTCTTGACCAATGACTTGCAAAATAGATTTGTGAGGACAGCACCTGCATCTTTGAAGAGCCATGTAATTGTTCTTCTCTGTATATCAGATCTAATGGTGTGAACTGCAGTCACTCAACTACAAAATTTAAATATAATGGGGATAATTGGATGCTGAGGTGGTAGGGGCCAAGTGGTGGCAATAAACTATGAAAGGCAAGGTGGGCATAACTACCGTAATGGACAGCAGAGGCAAAACAGCAATCAGAATAGTCTGACTTGTGTAGAGCTCTGGTATTGACTGGTTAATAATGGTGTTCCCAGAAGAGAAATTGATAGGAACCCTACTGCATTCCTACTTAATTTATACAAGCAGAAAACTTCTAGGTCGAATTATAAAACAGAGAATCATAGCCCCTCAATCAATTTCCAGACTTGAGCCAGTTTACAGACCCAGAACCCCTTGAATGAACAGGAGGCTGGGTCTCATTAAAGAAGGACCCCACTATATTACCAACAATTTGTGCAGTTAATCTTTCTCCTATCCTTCCCCGAGGAGATCTCCAGCCATTTATCAGGGTAACTGTGCATTGGGGAAAGGGAAATGATCAGATATTTTGGAGACTACTGGACACTGGCTCTGAGGTGACATTGATTCCAAGGGACCCAAAACGTCATTGTAGTCCTCCAGTTATTAAAGTAGGGGCTTATAGAGGTCAGGTAATAGAGTTTTAGCTCAGGTCCAACTTACAGTGGGTCCAGTGGGTCCCTGGACTCATCCTGTGATCATTTCCCCAGTGCTAGGATGCGATGCATAATTTGCATAGACATAATTAGCAGCTAGCAGGACCCCCACATTGGCTCCGTGACTGGTAGGGTGAGGGCTATTATGGTGGGAAAGGCCAAATGGAAGCCATTAGAGCTGCCTCTACCTACAAAATAGTAAACCAAAACAAATCAAAAACAATATAGCATCCCTGTAGGGACTGTGGAGATTAGCGCTACCATCACGGACTTGAAATATGCAGTGTGGTGATTCCCACCACATCTCCATTCAACTCTCCCATTTGGCCTGTGCAGAAGACAGATGGATCTTGAAGAATTACAGAGGATTATCATAAGCTTAACCAAGTGGTGACTCCAGTTACAGCTGCTATACCAGATGTGTTTTCATTGCTTGAGCAAATTAATACATCTACTGGTACCCGGTATGCAGCCATTGACTTGGCAAATTCCTTTTTCTCCATTCTTGTCCATAAGGCTCACCAGAAGCAATTTGCCTTCAGCTGGTGAAGCCAGCAATATACCTTTGCTGTCCTACCTCAGGGGTATATCAACTGTCCAGCTTTGTGTCAAAATCTTATTTGGAGAGATCTTGATGACTTTTCACTTCTACAAGATATCACACTGTTCCATTACACTAATGACATGCTGATTGGATCCAGTGAGCAAGAAGTAGCAAACACTGTGGACTTATTTGTGGGACATTTTCATGCCAGAGGATGGGAAATAAACCTGACTAAAATTCAGGGAATTTCTACCTCAGTAGAATTTCTGGGGGTTCAGTGGTACAAGGCCTGTCAAGATATTCCTGTCAAGATAAGGTGAGGATAAGTTGCTTCATTTGGTCCATCCTATGACCAAGAAAGAGGCAAACACCTGTTTGGATTTTGGAGGCAACACATTCCTCACTTGGATGTGTTACTCTGGCCCATTTATCGAGTGACCGAAAGGCTGTCAGTTTTGAGTAGGATGCATAACAGAAGAAGGCTCTGCAACAGGTCCAGGCTGCTATGCAGCTGCTCTGCCACTTAGGCCATATGACCCAGCAGATCCAAAGGTGCTTGAGGTGTCAGTGGCAAAGTGGAATGCTTTTTGGAGCCTCTGGCAGGCTCCAATAGGTGAATCACAGCAGAGGCCTCTAGGACTTTGGAGCAAGGCCCTACCATCTTCAGCAAACAACTATTCTCCTTTTGAGAGACAGCTCTCAGTCTATTACTGGGCTTTGGTGAAGACTGAACATTTGACTATGGATCATCAAGTCACCAATGTGACCCGAACTGCCTATCATGAACGGGGTGTTTTCTGACCCATCTAGCAATAAAGTGGGTCATGTACAGCAGCATTCCATCATCCAATGGAAGTGGTATACATGTGATCGGGCTTGAGCAGGTCCTGAAGGCAAAAGTAAGTTACATGAGGAAGTGGCTCAAGTGCCCATGGTCTCCACTCCTGCCACCTGCCTTCTCTCCCCCAGCCTGCACCGATGGCCTCATGGGGAGTTCCCTGTGATCAGTTGATAGAGGAAGGGAAGACGAGGGCCTGGTTCACAGATGGTTCTACACGATATGCAGGCACTACCTGAAAGTTGTCAGCTGCAACACTACAGCTCCTTTCTAGAACATCCCTGAAGGACAGCGGCGAAGGGAAACCTCCTCAGTGGGCAGAACTTCAGCAATGCACCTGGTTGTGTACCTTACATGGAAGTAGAAATGGCCAAATGTGCCATTACATATGGATTCATGGGCTGTAGCCAATGGTTTGGCTGGATGTTCAGGGACTTGGAAGAAGCATGATTGGAAAATTGGTGACAAAGAACTTTGTGGAAGAGGTATGTGGATGGACCTCGCTAAGTCATCAAAAACTGTGAAGATATTAGTAACCCATGTGAGTGCTTACCAACAGGTGACCTCAGCAGAAGAGGATTTTAAAAATCAAGTCGATAGGATGCTTTGTTCTGTAAACATCACTCAGCCTCTTTCCCCTGTCACTCCTGTCATTGCCCAGTGGGCCCATGAACAAAGCGGTCATGGTAGCAGGGATGGAGATTACACACGGGCTGTGCAACATGGACTTCCACTCACTAAGGTTGACCTGTCCATGGCCACTGCTGTGTGCCAGGAGCAGAGACCAACACTGAGCCCTCAATATGGCACCATTCCTCGGGGTGATCAGCCAGCTACCTGGCGGCAGGTTGATTATATTGGATCTCTTCCATCATGGAAAGGTTAGAGGTTTGTCCTCACTGCAATAGACACTTACTCCAGATATGGATTTGTCTATCCTGAAACCAATGCTTCTGCCAAGACTACCATCCATGGACTCACAGAATGCCCTATCCCCCGTCATGATATTCCACACAGCATTGCCTCTGACCAAGGCACTCTCTTTATGGCTAAAGAAGTGCAGCAGTGGGCTCATGCTCATGGAATTCACTGGCCTTACCATGCTCCCCATCATCCTGAAGCAGCTGGATTGATAGAACGGTGGAATGGCCTTTTGAAGTCACAATTACAACAGCAGCTAGGTGACAGTACTTTGTAGGTCTGGGGCAAAGTTCTCCAGAAAGCCACATATGCTCTAAATCAGTGTCCAATATATGGTACTCTTTCTCCCATAGCCAGGATTCATGGGTCCAGGAATCAAGGGGTGGACGTGGAAGTGGCACCACTCGCCATCACCCCTAGTGATGCACTAGCAAAATGTTTGCTTCCTGTTCCTGCAACATTACGTTCTGCTGGCCTAGAGATCTCAGTTCCAGAGGGAGGAACACTGCCACCAGGAGACACAACAACAGTCCCATTACCCTGGAAGTTAAGATTGCCACCTGGACACTTTGGGCTCCACCTACCTTTAAGTCAACAGGCTATGAAGGGAGTTACCATGTTGGCTGGGATGACATGTCCTGTGACTAAGGTCAATGGGAAACTATAACAGCCCAGTTCAGGCAGGACTACAAATGGCCCAGACCCTTCAGGAATGAAGGTTTGGGTCACTCCACCAGGAAAAAAAACCACAACCTGCTGAGGTGCTTGCTGAAGGCAAAGGGAACATAGAATGGGTAGTAGAAGAAGGTAGTCATCAATACCAACTATAACCACGTGACCAGCTGCAGAAACGGGGACTGTAATTGTCATGAGTATTTCCTCCTTCTTTTGTTTAAAACAGGTTTGTGCATGTATATACTTGTACTAAGAAAATGTCTTCATTTTATTATATTTTTCTTTTTTTTTCTTTTTTTTTTGAGACGGAGTCTGGCTCTGTCGCCCAGGCTGGAGTGCAGTGGCCAGATCTCAGCTCACTGCAAGCTCCGCCTCCCGGGTTCCCGCCATTCTCCTGCCTCAGCCTCCCGAGTAGCTGGGACTACAGGCGCCCGCCACATCGCCTGGCTAGTTTTTTGTATTTTTTAGTAGAGACGGGGTTTCACCGGGTTAGCCAGGATGGTCTCGATCTCCTGACCTTGTGATCCACCCGTCTCGGCCTCCCAAAGTGCTGGGATTACAGGCTTGAGCCACCGCGCCCGGCCTATATTTTTCTTTTCTCATATGACATAGGATTTATTGACTTCATATCAGCATTTAAGCATTGTTAACTTTACGTAGTAGTATTTGGGTTATGAATTGGTGCGTTTCTGGTTGTATGAAGGATAGTTGTATTATGTTAGGCATAAATACGACCTTATTAGTGTCTTTATTTGAAGATTATGTATGATCTCAGGAGATGTGTATGGGTTCAACTTGACAAGTGGTGGACTTGTGATGGTTAATACCGAGTGTCAACTTGATTGGATTGAAGGATACAAAGTATTGATCCTGGGTGTGTCTGTGAGGGTGTTGCCAAAAAAATTAACATTTGAGTCAGTGGGGAAAGTAGATCCACCCTTAATCTGGTGGGCACAATCTAATCAGTTGCCATCGAATATAAAGCAAGCAGACAAACGTGAACATGAGAGACTGGCCTCTCAGCCTACATCTTTCTCCCAGGTTGGATGCTTCCTGCCTTTGAACATTGAACTCCAAGTTCTTCACTTTTGGGACTTGGCTGGCTCTCCTTGCTCCTCAGCATGCAGACAGCCTATTGCAGGACCTCGTGATCATGTAAGTTAATACCTAATAAACTCATAGTTTATTGGTCACAACAGAAATGTAGGCAGCTGATAATTTGTTATACACACACATACACACATATATATTTATACATGTATGTGTATGTGTGTGTGTATATATATGTATATATACACATATGTGTATAAATAATATGTGTGTGTATTTTGTTATTGTTGTTGTTGTTCTGTCTCTCTAGAAAACCCTGGCTAATACGAGCACCCTAGCCCACCCTGACTGATTCAGCTGAGAAGTGCCACACACCCTTGAAGTCCAAGAGTCAACACACAAGAAACTGTGTAAGGTTTAATGGCTTCAGTGTTGGCTTTATTCCTCCACTGTAGTGATTGTTCCAAGTGGGAGAAAAGCAGTTAGTGCACAGACTCTGTAGCCCTCAAAATACAGATTCAGAAAGCTCATTTTATAGCTCACATTAATACACCTGCTATGTGTTCCCGGATCCCACTTCATCCTTCCACCCCTGAGACATCAATATTGTGGCAGAGTGTCTACCCCTACCCTCAAAACAGTACATGAGATTGTTATTCGATCACTTCTTTCTACATTAGCAACAAATTAATGATAATGAATTTAACCTTCCATGCTGCCTCCTACCCCTCTGTACTCCATTGTTGAGAAACGGGGAAATGCAAACAGAAGAGAAATGTAGGCGGCTGACAATGTGTATGAAGCTGAGCAGGCTGGATTTAAAATCATGGGTTTTAGAAACATGAATGTAAGCTTTTATTTCCATTCTCTATATACAGCTCAATAAAATAGAGGGAAACTGTGTATTCAAGTAAACATTTAGCTTTCTTTTAAGAGCAATATATAAAATATTAATCTACTGCTCTTTTCCTGATTGTCGCCCAGAATTTCCCCAGGTGTTGCTCTTCCCGATGGACCTGCTGGCCTCTGTAGACCCTGGAGAAGCAGCAGGTGGCTTGGCATTGGCTTAGAAAAGAAAATATGCAACACAATATTAAATGGGACTTTTCTGGTAGTCTTGGCAGAGACCCCAAAGGTGAATATAGTATGGAGACAATCACCTCCTGCATTCTCAAAGGAGAAGCCAGACATCTGTATTCATTTTTCTATTCTTGCTTTAACAGGTCACCACCAATTTACCAGTTTAAAGCAACACAAATTTATTATCTCATTTATACCTCCCACCCCAAACTGGGATAGGAAGGTAAATCATTATCTTGTTTTTATTATTTTTTAATATATGTACAGTTCACATTTATTTTAGTGTTTGATATTATAAGTGTTTTGGTCTTTATTTAGAAGTTTGGTGATGTTTTTATGACCAAAACCATGCCATAGGAACCTAACTCTTGTTTAGGTTCAATTAGCCTAAAAATTGATATCCTTATAATTTTTGCTTAAAGTCAGTTTCCAAAAACCTATGGATGATGTTAAGTGAAGACTTACTGTCCTTGGACTAACAGATAGTGATGACTAAACTGGTGGGGCCCTGGCAAGGCAGTGAAAAGGTTAATAAAGAAAGTGTCCCAGAGGGAAGGTTTCTGCTGAGTCCTGAAGAATATTGACCAGGAAAATGCATGGGGAACCAAACTGTCATCTATGTTGGGCCAGAGACACTCACTGTCTGAGAGGCTGTATTCACATGGTGAGAGACAGAGTAGGTGGCAGGGCTCAAACTTCATTGTTTAGACCCTTGACTGAGCTAGAGAAAAATATTCCAATTAGATTGGACTGGGTTATCAAATCCTCACCTTAAGTAGATTGGCCATATTGAACCCAAAGTAACATTATGAAGACATGCAAAAACAACTCTCTACTGCACTTGCAATGGCCATGGTGAGCCTCCAGACATTCCCAGTAAGTAATCCCCGGGAAGTATATTATAGCATATTAGTCCCTCCACAGAGACAAGCTGGTGTTGCTCTGTTGCCTCCTGTGGGGCGGAGTCCCTTCTGGCATATGTGTCCAGCATGTTCTACAGCACTGCTTCCTGACAATATGCTCTGCTGAGTTCTGCACACTTCACTTCAAGTCCACAAAATATGTGGGTGCATAACAGTTGCTCCCAGGTTCTCCCACAGGAGCTAATGCTTAATAGATATCTAGTCAGTAATTAGCTCTTTCTGCACAAAGAACTAATTACTGACTAAGAACATTCAGCTGCCAAACTGGAGATTTTTTCATTTGAGGCATCCCACCACCAAAGAAATCATTGACCTCTGCTTTCGCCAGAATCAGATGTCTTGTCTATTGCCTGAAGGGCTATTTGCTAATCGTACAGACACTGGAGGAGAATTATTTGTCTCCCTAGCTTATTTATGTGTTAGGTTAAGATACTGGATATGGGCCGGGCGCGGTGGCTAAAGCCTGTAATCCCAGCACTTTGGGAGGCCGAGACGGGCGGATCACGAGGTCAGGAGATCGAGACCATCCTGGCTAACACAGTGAAACCCCATCTCTACCAAAAAAATACAAAAAACTAGCCGGGCGAGGTGGCGGGCACCTGTAGTCCCAGCTACTTGGGAGGCTGAGGCAGGAGAATGGCATAAATCCGGGAGGCGGAGCTTGCAGTGAGCGGAGACCCGGCCACTGCACTCCAGCCTGGGCGACAGAGCGAGGCTCCGTCTCAAAAAAAAAAAAAAAAAAAAAAAAAGGTCTGGATATGCTCTGGACAAAGCTAGATTACTAATTTCTTCTCAGGAAACTGGTAGGTCGTGTTATTAGCTGAAATAAACACCACCTTTTCTGGTGGGAAGATAATATATCTTCAAACCATTGACATCAGGTTTAGCCATATGAATTAGAATGCCTCTCCCTACAAAAGGATTATACATTCAATGACATCAATCATGGCCATATGACTTCCTTTGGCCAAGAAAATGTCAGAGCAAGTGGCATGTGACACCATGGAGCAAAAGTTTTAAAATTTCATTTGAGGCTCTGTCATGGTCTCATTATTTTCTGCCATGAAATAGGCAATATTCCAGGGATACACCTGCACAATTTGACATTGCTAGTTTATGTATCCAAAGAGCTTCATTAGTATTGATCTGAGATGTCTGGTGAAACAAATCCTCACTGCCACTTATTACCATGGAGGTGTGATCCTGATCAAGTTTCTTAACCCATTTGGGGTTCTTAGCAGTAGCATGGGCTACAGTAGCTCCCTTATGAAATGTTAGTGACAAGTAAAGAAGTAATCTCACGTAAAGCACAGCCCGGTGCCTCGTGCATCGTACATCAATATTAGCTTTTACTACTATTATTGCAGCTGCTTTTATTGCTGTTGCTATTTTTCTCAGTATTTATTCCTAACAATTATCCCTAAGATGTTTCAAAGAGAAAGTAGACAATGGAAGGCGTGGAGAAGAGATACGCTTTACTCTTAGCCAGGGTGTATTCATTCCTAGGCAACAGCAAAAGCGTCTCTGATTGCCTGCCATGTACTTTCCAGATGTTCTGGTTATTTGTCAATTTCCCTGTGAGGACACTATCCCTGAGGTAAATGAGGAATCTTGCCTACATCAACAAAGATCTTAAATGGGAGAATGCAAGAATTTGACTCTCTACCTTCAAAATCCCAGCCTTTTACCATCACAAAGAGCTTCCCGGCAGACTCTTACTGAAGAACCACAAAAAAGGAGCAGCACAGCCTAGCTTGAGATTTTTAAAACGTTCAGTTTGTTGTACAGTCAACATTTTCAGGTTGTAAATTACAAGGAGAGACAAAAAGGAATAACACAGCAGATTTGTATTGCCTGTGTCCTATGAAGTCTTGTAAAATTAAAGAATAATATAAAAAAAGGAATGTTGTTATAAAAACAGCATGTCCAACACCGATGTTAGTTACTGTGCTAAGTGATAACAACTGAGGAATATCTCTTCAGAATACTGAAACTTTTATTATCACTTCTCAGCCTTCTGGCTAAGATCAGGTGTAAAATTATGTTTTAAAATTATTCAAAAATGTCCACTAATATTCAGTCTGTTTAAAGTTTTTCAGTGGAAAATGGAACTCTGAGCTCCCTTGAACTTGAATCCTCTTTGAACACGGCCTGTTGCATGAATGGCTAATTTGTACTAATTATTCTCTTCTAGCCTCTCTGTTAATGTGCAATGTCCTGAAAGAGTAAAATGTTTTAAAATGAATTAATTTACATACAAAAGCAGTGGCATTGAAATTAAAAAGAATAATGTCAAAAGAACAAGAATACAAATAAACAATGAACTTCAAAGCAGCAACAGACAAACCTGAACAAGAACTTCCATGAGGGAATCATAAACCACGGAATGAAGCCACCTGTCCTTCTTCACTCTCGAGGGCATCTGTGGCTACCCATCTTCAAGACTGCCCACCCACCTGTTGTCCCAAACTGTCCTTTTCTCTCCTTGCGTTGTGTCCTCTAGGCACCGGGAATCTACAAAGCCAGGATCGTCCCAGCACCAGGGCTGTCCCAGGACTGTGCATCAAATACCAAAACAGGGTAGCCCTTCTCCAGCCAACTCCTCCCTACCTGGATGCCAGTGAAGCTCAGTCTTGGGTGAATCCACGGTGAACAAAGAAATAGTCCTTCAGGGTTTAACCACTTCTTGTCAAAATTGCCTGATAATATGCACTTCTTTGTTACGTAAACGAAAGACCTGTGGCAATGGAAGCTTTTCCTGTGATTGTTACTGATGCTTTTTTTTTTTTTTTTAAGAGTTTCAAGGGATAAATTTCCCTGACTGGGGAAAGGGTACTTTCGGCAGTGGTTTGTTTATGTCACTTCGGGACATCAGAGTCATAGGCATTCTTTTTTTTTTTCAACTTTTACTTTAAATTCAGGGAGTACAGGTGCAGATTTGTCACCTGGGTGTATTGCGTGATGCTGAGAATTGGGGTATGGATGATCCCATCACCCAGGTACCGAACATAACACCCAAGAGGTAGTTTGTCAGCCTCTGCCCCCATCTCTAGCATTCTTAACTATGTGCCAAAGCGCTGAACCTAACAGCATAGCTGGAGGCAGCTCTATTGCCAAGATCACCTAGACCGGACTAAGCTGATTGTTTTTATTTACCCCTGGTGATGGGCTGAATTATGTCCCCCAAAAATCAAATACTGAAGTCCTAACTCTCAGCAACCCAGAATATGACTGTATTTGTAGGTAGCGACTTTAAAGAGGTAATGAAGTTAAAATGCGGTGATAGAATGAGCCCCACTCCAGTGTGATTGGTGTCCTTGTAAGGAGGAGATTAGGACACAGACTCACACAGAGGAAAGACTATGGAAAGACACAGGGAGAAGGCAGCATCTACAAGGATCAAGAAACCAACCCTGCTGACACCATGATCTTGGACTTCTGGCCTCCAAAATTATGAAAAAATAAATTTCTGTTGTCTACGCCACCCAGTTGGTGGCACTTTGTTATAGCACCCCTGTCAAACACTTTTCTTTGAGCGACTCCAATAAAAGAATGTTTTCTAAACCAAAATCCCTAAAGCTAATATTTGTCGGATGCTTACAGTGTGCTGAGAGCCTCACAGCGGTATCTGTGTACCTGGATAGCTACACGTGTAAATAAAGAATATTAATCATACCAGCATTGTTGTATGTTGTAGTGAGTGAGGATTGCATCGGTCTATTTTAGCTGCTGGGTTCCACCATTAACCTTTAAACTTCACAGCAGCCTTGCAAGGTATTTTTGTCCCCGTTTTACAGAAGACAACAGCAAGGTCCAGGTTCTACTAACAAAAACGATGGGAAAACTAAAACTCGTGCTTTTCTCCCAAGTATTTAAACACAGTCACATGTCACTTAACGACAGGAATACACGCTGCGAAATACGTTGTGGGGCAATGTTATTGCTGTGCAAACATCATAGAGTGTGCTTACACAGACCTAGATGGTACAGCCCGCTACACACTGAATCTCTATGGTCTGGCCTATTGCTCCTGGGCTAAAAACCTGCACAGCATGCTTCTGTACCGAATACTGTAGGCAACTGTAACACAGTAGTAAGCAATATGTATCTAAACATAGAAAAAATAGCAAAAATATGGTATAAAAGATTTTTTTCAAATGATCCTCCTATATAGCGCACTTACCATGCATGGAGCTTGATGGTCTGAAAGTTGCTCTGGGTGAGTCAGTGAGTGAGGACTGAATGCGAAGCCCTAGGACATTACTGTACACTGCTGTAGACTTTAGAAACACTGGATACGTAGGCTACACTAAATTTATTTTAAAATTTCTTTCTTTCATAATAAATTAACCTTAACTTACTATAACTCTTTATAAATTTTTTAATTTTTCACTTTTCGACTCTTGTAATAACATTTAGCTTAAAATGCAAACACATTGTAGATATACAATATCATTATTCTATAAATAATGATATAGAATATCATTTTTCTATAAACTAGTTTCTATTTGTTTTTTACCTTTTACACTTTTTTGTTAAAAATTAAGATCCACATACAATGTGCCTAGGCCTACACAGGGTCAGGATCTCGGGATTGTCAATATCACTGTCTTCTACCTCCACATCTTGTTTCACTGGAGGGTCTTCAGGGGCAATATCACGCATGGAGCTGTTGTCTCCATGATAGCGTGTCTCCTTCTGGACTCCTCCTGAAGGCTGTTTTACAGTTAACTTTTTCTTTTTTATCTCTTTAATAAGTTATTAACACTCCAAAATAACAATTAAAAGTATAATCTAATAAATAAACCAGTAACCTAGGTGTTTACCATCATTATCAAGTATTCAGTACAGTACATAATTGCATGTGCTATACTTCTATACAAGGGCAGTGCAGTAGGGTACCTACACCAGCATCACCACAATCATGTGAGCAATGCATTATACTGTGACATCCCAATGGCTATGAAGTCACTAGGCAATAGGAAATTTTCAGCTCCAAGATAATTTCACATGACCACCATTGAATGTGCGGTTCCTTGACCAACCTGTCCTGATGCAATGCCTGACTGTACTTCTGCAGCTACACTGAAGAAGAGGCACTGAGGACTAGAGGCATCCAGGGAATCACAACTCAAAGAGGTTAGTGACCTGCTGGCTCATATCCCAGCAGGTGGCTGATGGGTGTGAGAAAGAATTGGCTTCCAGGGCCATGTGCTTAACCATGACAGCTTACCTCCCCTTTCTTCCTGTTCCTGGAATTGTCACTTCCGGTGAGCCTCAGCTACCAGGAACCATCGCTGAACTAGTGTGGACTTACACAGTGCACAAGAGTGTGTAGCATGACCTGTTTAAAACTTGAGTCTGGATTCCTATTGATCTTAATTTAAGCCATTCCAAATTTCTCAGTAGCATGATTTGTTTTCTGATTGTCTTCCTATTTACGTATTTGTCTACTGAAGAAATGAGTTTGGAGTTCTAGGTTCAACTTTATGTATTTCAAAATTTATGTCTGTTGCTAGCTCTGTTCCATTGCCATTTAACACATGCATTTCACGTAATGGAATTAGAAAACGAGACAGTGCCTTTTCTCCGGGAAAGCTCCATTGCATCTCTTTTTGCTGTGAGGCTGGAGGAGCCGCCTTCCTGAGAGGCAGAGGAATGCCCTGTCTTGTCCTTGACGTTCAGTTCCTACCCCATTCAGACACTGAGGCCATCCACAGAACAGACCCAGAGAATATCCAAGCAAGGTGCAGGATGCCAGCTCTGTGTCCACTTGCAGACCCATGTTTGTAGGATCACCCACTTTCATCTGCTCTGACCTCAGAGATTAGCCTAACCAGCCCCTACAAACTGCAACCCAGTTCCTGCCCTTCCAGCCTGTCTCCTCCATCCTACCAGATGGTTCCTGGTAGCTAAGGCTCACCAGGAGGGGAAGGGAGATATGGAAATATACATCTCTGTGCTGACTCTGTATGCTTTGTTTTTCATTCTTAGGTTTTCCAGAACCAGTGATTTCCAAATTATGTTCATTAGGAAACAGAACTAAAGAATATGCCTCTGATCTACTTATTTATCAGCCTGAATACTGACTTCAGAGACTTTCAAAGCAAAGCAATAGGTGAGGAGTAAAGACAGTGTTTCTGCTGATGCTTCAGGACCTGCTGTGTGGGTAGGGTGGCTCACTAGTCATCCTGAAAGGTAAGCTCTGACATGGAGATGTTCAAGCACGAGCAGCCTGAGTCCTCTGGAACAGCGGTTCCCAACCTTTTTGGCCCGAGGGACTGGTTTTGTGGAAGACAATATGTTTCCACAGACCAAAAGAGTGGGAGATGATTTGGGGAGGATTCAAGAACATAACATTCACTGTGAACTATCTATTTCTATTATTATTACATTGTAATATATAATGAAATAATGATACAACTCACGATAATGTAGAATCAATGGGAGTCCTGAGCTCGTTTTCCTGTAACCAGATGGTCCCATCTGCAGGTGGCAGGAGACAGTGACAGTGCATCAGGTGTTAGATTCTCATAAGGAGCCCACAACCTAGATCCTTCACATGCACAGTTCATAACAGGGTTTATGCCTCCGTGAGACTCTAATGCCACCATTGATCTGACAGGAGGCAGAACTCAGGGGGTAATATGAGCAATGGGGAGTGGCTGTAAATACAAATGAAGCTTCACTGGCTCACCAGCCATTCACCTCCCACTGTGTGGCCCAGTTCCTAATAGGCCACCAATCAATACCGATCTGTGGCCCAGGGATTGTGGACCCCTGCTCTGGAGCATTCGATTGGCATTGGTGTCAACCATTCACCTCAAACTTGCTTCATTTAAGACACAAATAACATAAGTGACAAAGCCAGTTTTTAATCTGCTGGGATCACTGCTCTAAAGATGAAGTGAATGAGAATCACAATAAGAAGTAGAGAAGTGTTTGCATGTTAAATTAAAAATGACTTTTTTCCTGGATTTTCCTCATCTAATTAAAACACAAGTAAAGTTGGGTTATGAAGCTTTTAACTATTAAACTATTTGGCTAGTATAAGGATTAGGCAGAAAGGGACCAAATAATTTTTTTTTTTAGGTTTTTGAAGTGATCTTATCACCATGAGAAAAAAATCCTCACTCTTGAGATAAATGTTATAATTGTACTTGTGATAAAAATCATTCCTGGTTTGTTCTAATCTCAATACAATCTCAGCTGTGTATTTAGTATTTTAAAAGGTTTTCTACAAGACTTTTTACAACAATAAAATATTAATTTTTCTCTTCAACATTATTCCAATCAGCTTGGTTAATGTGATGAGAAGTGCATCGCAGGGTAACGAGTGCCGTGTTATTAGCCACCAAATGCTCCACACGATGCTGCAGTCTTTCAGAAGCAAAGGGCACATTGAAATAAAATCACACTAAAAGTGTTCTTCTAGGTTTATATCCTATAATAGCAATCACCGCCTCAGTGCCGGCGTTTCTTAGGAAGGACTGACTGGCTGAGGTTAACTGCCCAGAGTACAGTTGAAGGCCACCAATTCCTCCCAGCTACTCATTAATCCCCAGGAAATCTCCTGAATCCTGGCAGTTATTGTTCAATCCTTTATAGATGATTTCCTGAGTATTTTGAGTGCTTGTTCTCCCCAGGAACACCTACAGCTGGCCAGATCGTGTGTGTATAGAGAAGAAAACTCTTTTTCTTAAAAGTGGATTGAATTTCAACCTCCCTATAAAGACCCCTTATGGGCCAATGACTCAGAAAAAGCCACTTTAATTGCGTTTTGGCTTCTCTCCTTTTCTAAGGGAGCAAGAGACTAGAGAAGCCAGGGAAAGTCAGGGACGGACGACAGAGGAGCCCAGTCACTCAAATTCTTTCTGGCTTCTAGCAATCACCCAGTCGAAGGTGGGGCTGCTGGTGAGGACAACAGGACCCGGCAGAACAGGTGCACCTGGGAGGAGGGTTCAGAGCCAAGACACTAAGCGCCCTCCCTCAGGACAGCCGGGATGGCCAACTGGACCCCAGACTCAACTCGGCAAATGGGGGCAACTCCAACGATCTACTTCCGCAACACTGAGTAATTTCTAGCCACAAAGTCCCACACATGCAGTTTTAATATTATAAAAATGTGAAGACAAATTAGTCAAGTCAGGGCACTAAATAAAATTAAAAATTCTTGTCCTCTATTCAGAAAGGATTTTGTATTTTTATCTCAGCATTTAGTGTTTTCTAATTCAGGTTTCTGATATTTAAAAGCTATGTAAATAAGAGAGGTTATTCTAAACTACAAATTAATTATCATTGTCCAATGTTAACTAAACTTGCTAGGAAGATATCATTATCTTGTGTGTCCGTGTGTGTGTGTGTGTGTGTGTGTGTGTGTGTGAGAGGAGAGAGAGAGAGAGAGAGTCTTCTGAAGTCAAAATGACCCTTTATGTTTTATATGTTAATATCCTTTATTCCAAAATCAGTTTTCTACCACTTATTTGTATCTCATAAGAGAAATAATTCTTCAGTAAAAATACAGATTTATCAACTATATAGTTGAAAATTAGTATATCCCTATTCTGACTGAAGACTGTTAGGTTCTCTTCCTAAGTCACCTAAGATTAAAGACAAAAGACTGAATACATAGAAAAGACACATATTTTGTTTATAAATTAAAGAGAAAAAATGTGAGGACCCTGTCTCAAAGCAGCATCAACAAGTCTTCTGAAGTCATGATCAGGAAAATCTCCAGTGTCTTCTTTTGAACAAGACAATGGAAGAAAACTTGTTCTCAAAATCAAATCCATTCCCAATAGCCCTATATCCATAGACTCATTCTCTTACTTCTTGCAGTGGGTTTCCCAATGTAGATTTATGAAACGTTGTCTTAAATTAGTCCAATAAAAGTCAACAAGCTGTGATGGGGCAGCTGGCGGGAAAGTCTGGCTCTGTAGTTCCATGAGGAGTTTAAGGTGCATTGTGATGTGGTAAACACAAAGGGAATAATGAGAGTTGCTTTTTAAACAGGGTGGAGTTTGGGGAAATTTCTTTTCATTGTTTCCTCATTTCACAACGTCCACACAAGCAAAATTACAGTATTTCATTATTTCTACATCTTAGACGTTCACAGAAATACACAGCAATTCAGCCAAACAAAAATAGTGTTGGATTCAGTCTTTATGTGCTTTGGTATTGGCATGGCTTTAATCACAAAATGCTTCAAACAGAGCCCTGAGCCAAAAATGTGGGTTGGAGGAAGTGTTCGTACACCATCGGCCTTTATGACCTCTAATTCAGAGGGAAGCAAACCGGTTAGCTCAATTGAACTTCCTTTCCCTAAAATGACTCCAAATTCCAGAGCGTAAGAAGCAGAAATACTGTCTGTGGCTGACTTCAGCCTTACACACGATCACCCTCTCCCTGAAGGCTATTGGATGACTTGCTAAATGCAGCAAATCCTGTTGAAACCTGCAAAGTTGTTATAAAAACAGATGGACCAGGACTTCCGCAACAACTGTTTGGATGGGCAGGTATATAGTTAATTATTATGTTTTTGCTCACCCTTTCAGAATTCATAAACTCTGCTTCAAGGTCAGGGCATGCTTTTGCTGTACTTTTAACAGGTCATTTATTCCGAAAATGTTTTGGGGCTGGGTTTTGTTTTTTTGGTTTCTTTGTTTTTGTTTTTTTAATAGCTACGTATCTCTATGGGGAAAACCAACAGCCCAGTTTGAAGGAGATGCCATGTGACCAAATGTTGTTTTTCTTAAAATTTTTATTTTTTACCCTGTTTTTCTTAAAAAGCTGTATGTTTCAAATTATTGGTATATGTCAAATACTCTGCTAATAACTTTATGTATGTTATCTTTTTAAATCTTTACAGTAATTTTATGAAGCAGATATTTCATTACCATTCTCATTTTATACACTGGAAGTCAGAAAATTTTTAAACCTTTGCTAAATTTCTTTCTCTTACTTATTGCAAAATTTTGCAACTGAGATGTGTTTTTGTGAGGATTGACTCAGCAGACAAAATGAGATTTGTATTTCCCTCCCTACAGTCATATTCACTCAAAGGACTTTTTTAAGCACTGTATCAGATATTCATTACCTTGTCATTTTCTGTAGTTTTCTTAATTTCATGAAACAAGAAACCACATCCCAAAGACCAAATTACAAACCTCAGGTAACTAACTGTAGCCCATTTTCACCTAAGCAAACTCCTCTAAACCACCAGAGCTTTGTAATGACAGGTTGAAATTATGATGCTTTTCCTTTTCACACTAGTGTAGAACTAACTAGAAAATTTTTAACTAGAACATTCAAATAATCAACATAGAAATGTTATAGAATAAATAAATTCAGTCTCTGTGGTCCCCTTGGAATGCTGAAGTCTTTACGTCTTTTTAAATAAAGATTTTTTTCTCTTCTCTTCCCAAGGTCTCCTCAAAAAAATGGTACCAATGTCATTACATTCCTACTTTTGCCCTACACACAGACACACACACATACACACAACAGTCTCATTCTTAGAGGAAGAAATAATGAACAGGGTATTTGAATAATAAGCTAATTAACTGCATGCAGCCTACACTACTATCAGCTTTCTATTCGGCTTAATGTATATTACCTATGTAATCAAGAACTACACCTTGGGCTATCAACACCTCAGCCCAAATAATCAAAGCAGCTCCTGGCTTAAAAAAAAAAAACAATATGCAAGCAAAGTAAATCTATATTCTTATGAATTTATGTATGGTTCAAAGTTCTTAGATAGTCTTTCTGTGAATTTCTGATTCTATCATTATTGTTAAAAATTAGTGAAATATTCATGAACAGTTTCTTATGTCAGTTTACACTATTAACACAAACATTTACTTAATAAACCTTTTATCTAAGTATAGAAGAGTCTTCATCATAAATTATAACATAGTAGCACCTGTGGAAGAATCACAGGAAACATGTTATCTCCTAAAAGGGTATCTTTTAAAAAGTTCAAATACAGTGTAACTATTAAAATGGCTGTTTCAGCCATCTGAATGTTTTCACAGGAGAAACCTGTAAATCTGCATTTGTTTTACAAATATATTTCACATTGATTACCAGATCATTATCAGTCTGGAAGGAATTGTTGTTTTTCCAAATTTCAATAAATAGGAAATGATCCTTGAGGAATAAATACATAATAAAATACAAAGTGGAATTGCTTTGTTTTCCAGCTGCAAAATCGCTAATCTGTGACCCTGGTTTATATCACCACAATTCTGAAGGGGAGAATTAGGTTATGAATGGATGTGGCTGAGAAACAGAGGTTGAAGAGAAAGGATATGACACTTCTCAATCAAGACCAGGGTGTTAAGAAAATGCATAATGCAGTGTGAGGTCCTTCCTAATAAACCAGTGACCAGTACAACTAAAATACATCCACCAAGGCCTGTGGTTGGAGGCCAGGCAAAAGAGACATGGAGAAATTATCTTCTTAGATAAACATCACATTGCGGATTATATTTATATGTTTTTACTAGAGTTGATAATAGACTAAGGTGTATGCACATTATAAACACTCAGGATATGCAATGATTTTAATGTGACTATCTGTGCTCCAGGGAAATGGAACAGTTATGTGAAGGTAAAAATCAGGAAAATGTATTGATATTGAAAAAGTTTAAAACTTTACCAACTTTTATTTTATTCTAGTGTAGTACTAAGATTTTAATTTAAAAATAATGTAATGATCAATGTAGAGATGCTATAAAATAACAAAATCAACCCTTTTGGTTTCAAAGCGATTCGATATCTCTGTTAGCCACACAGCGTTTTAAAAGTGGAAAGATTTATTGCTTTGGGACAAACATAATAGACTGTAAACCAAGCTACCATAACAACTATAAAAACTTATCTTGTGATTCTCTACCTCTAGGCTCACCTCTGCCCAAGGAAGACCTGAAAACCTTTCTATTCAATCAATAGACTATGTTTTGAAACATTTATCACACCTTGTGATAAGGTAGCTTAACTATTGCAGTGAAGTGCCTACACACTTGGTTTGTCTTACCTTGTAGTAATAAGAACAAAGGAAATTTTGATTCACTCGGGTGGGATGAAATGTATCCATATCATAGCAATATTAGGACCTTTTAATCGTCTTTCTATAAGAAAAGATGAAAATGCCTTAGTTATGGGAGATTAAATGCTCATTCAGTAATTGCAATGGACAGTATGCTTTCAGAGTGGGAGAATTAAATTAAAAGAAAGACAACTCTGGAAAATGTAGTAGTGGTAGAATTAGAGAATGTTTCATCAGATCCTGATGTCTCTACAGTAATGAATCTGCCAAAAGATAATAATATTTTAGTGAAAGGTGTGATTGGATAAGTCACATTATTTATTAACTGTTACCCTAAAATATCACTTTTGTCTTATTATTAAGAATGGTTAGAGGGCAGCAGGGATGCCTGACACAAGGCATTAAAAATGGATTGTGTCTATCAGAAATCCTGGAAGACGTGATCCGCCACACTCTACGTGTGGTGATGGAACTTGCTAATACCTGACAGCCGGGCATTCTCAGCCCACGACCAGAAAGGTCTCAGTCAAGTCCCCAAGATCAGCCAGTTGTCACTTGATCTTTTTCAATGGCCTAAATAAGAAGTGGTCTTTAATTTCTGAATTTGCTTTCTGAAGAATTTCAAATAGATACAGGTGTTTAAGAAGATGGCTAGAGACCAGGGAAGATGAAGGTTGTGACTGATAGAAAAGTGTCCGCAAGCTATCTCCAGAGGTTACTGGCATTCTTCTGCCTTTATTAGGAAATAATTATTTCCCTGTTTTCATGACCAGTTTAATTTCACTACTCATATTCATTCCCAAGGAGTGTATGTAATATGGATTATGATGTGAAAATAGATGCCACCAAAGAACAAAATAATATACACTGCTTCAAGCAAAGCAGGCAGGAAGGCTAAGGAAGCAACTGGCAATCCAGGGTCTTAGGTTTCTGAGAGCTTGGAATTAATGCCCTGAATGGTGATATTAATCATAAGTCTAAAACAGTTCTGACAAATTGATAGGCATTTAGTTGGTCACCATTAAAAAAAAAGAAAAAAAAAAGCTGGAGGAGAAGTAAGGAAAAATCCAAGATGGAAATAGGGTGGTAAGGCCAGGCACGGTGGCTCACACCTGTAATCCCAGCACTCTGGGAGGCCAAGGCGGGCAGATCACTGTCGGCAGAAGTTTGAGACCAGCCTGATCAACATGGTGAAACACAGTCTCTACTAAAAATACAAAAATTAGCCAGGCGTAGTGGTGGGTGCCTGTAATCCCAGTCACTCAAGAGGCTGAGGCAGGAGAATCGCTTGAACCCGGGAGGTGGAGGTTGCAATGAGCCGAGATCATGCCACTGTACTGCACTCCAGCCTGAGTGACAGAGTGAAACTCCATCAAAAAAAAAGAAAGAAGGAAGGAAGGAAGGGAGGGAGGGAGGCAGGGAGGGAGGGAGGAAGGAAGGGAGAAAGGGAGGGAGGGAGGGAGAGGGAAGGGAAGGAGGGAGGGAGGAAGAAAGGTAGAAGAAGGAAAAGAAAAGAAAAGGAGAAGAGAAGAAACGAAAAGAAGGAAGGAAGGAAGGAAGGAAGGAAGGAAGGAAGGAAGGAAGGAAGGAAGAAGGAGAAAATAGGAAAGAAGAAAGAAGGAAGAAGGAAGAAAGAAAGAAAAACAAAAAGCTAACCAGCCCAGGATATCCTTTCATGAAACACTGGCTAGACATTACACCCATAGGAGACTTTCTAAGTGCGATACCTCTTTCTCTAAGTCTCAAGCAGGGTTAATGTTAGCAGGAGAGAGACAAGTCCTTATGTACTGGGAAAAATGATCTAAATTCTCGGTACATTTCTGTTTAAACTCCTTGTGGATTATAGAACTTAAAAGTGAAAAGAAACCTCAGGGATATCAAGAAAGAAACCCTCCTCCTAAGGTGAGCCCACACACAGGCAGGAACAGAGCTACGCTTGCTCCAGTTGTGCTAGCACACTGCTAGGACTGCTGAGACACTGCACAACATCCACAACACCACCCTGGTCAGTGTTCCTGAAACTGTTTGCATCAGAGTCTTGTCACTTTTCTTCCAAAGACTTTGAAATGTGGCTCTAGCCCTCTTGAGTCACTAGTGCATATTTATTAATAGCATCTCATTATTCTGGTTTTATTTTTCTTCTTACTGATCACAATTTTACAATCTGGCCCATAGCTTCGCCTACTAAATCCCTGCACATGTAAAGTGCCAAACATTATTAAATGAAACTTTTTATTTAATTGCACTATATTTACAAAATCCCACCGAAAGTCCACAATAGTGAAAAATTCAGTAAGTTAACTGGTTATTTCATGTGAAACAAACCCTCAAAAGTAAGCCTTCTTCCCCTAACATCCATGCAATGAGTTGGCTTTTTGTTGAGTTGCCTGACTTCGTTGTTTGTGAACACCTTCTGTGTCCAGATCAGGTATTTCCAATATTTTCTACATAAAATTCCAATTTAATGATTATCCATGTCTCACATTCTTTCGAAAAGTTGGTCTACCAAACTGCCTTTATAAGGAAATAATTATTTCCCTGATTTTTGTTTTTTAAAAGGGCAGCAATTTAAATTGCTATAAAAGAGTTAATGGCAATGGGAATCAGAATGAAAGCAGCTTCTCCAACACTGAGCACAAGGTCAGCTGTCTACTTTCTAGGTCCTAGTGCAAAATGACAATGGGAAGCCTTGTTTGAAACAGCAGGAATAAAAAAAGCTTTTTTTTTTCTTCTACCTTTCTTTTGAGCTATCATAGTATTTATAAATTGTTATTTAATATGGTATTGCTGGCACAGTGGTAATTGCCAGGTAAGTGTGGACAACTCTGTGTGAGGTGCATGCACCTGCTCTCGCCCCTCCCCATGCCGTTTCCAGACCTGTGGGTGAAGTGAGAAGTCAGCAGCCTAGAACTCGTTCTGGGGAGCAGGAGACTGGAGGCAGCAAAAGGCAGTCACCAGCACACACTTGATTTTATTTACAAAACACAAATTCAAAGACAAAATTATAAGAAATTCAAAGTAGTGATCACAGCACAATCAACCCCTTCTCACCCTAGGTGACCACACGGTCCACATACCCTATCTCAAATCCTAAGTGTTAGTTTGACTTATGTAATGATATGACTGTCATTGACGTTAGTCTGACAGTGTATTTTTAAAATAAATGTGTAACATTAAAATAGACTTTTGAAATATGGAAAGTTATTAGTTAATATTTGAATACCTTCAGGGAACCCAAAGTCCTGAAGACCTAGGTAGAGAAAATAAAATTATCATTCCAAATATTACCACTAACTCCTAATATCTATTAGGTCCTATTTTGGGTGTCAGGCAATTGCTTTCATTGCCCCTTTAGTAGGTACCTCTATTTGACATTTCCTCATTCTTCTAGAGCAGCATCGTTCAACAAGATTGTCACTGGTCGAATGAGGTTATTTTGCTCCCTTGAAAGGTGGCTACTCTGAATTGAGATGTGCTAAAAAGTAGAGGGTACATACTGATTTATAAAAAGGAATATAAAATATTATACACACACACACACACACACACACACACACACACATATATATATATATATATATATATAGAGAGAGAGAGAGAGAGAGAGAGAGAGAGAGAGAAAGAGAGAGTCTTGCTGGGTCACACAGGCTGGAGTCCAGCAGCATAATCTCAGCTCACTGTAGTCTCTGTCTCCTGGGTTCAAGTGAGTCTCATGCCTCAGCCTCCCAAGCAGCTGGGATTACAGGCACACACCACCACGCCAGGCTACTTTTTTTTGTATTTTTAGTAGTGATGGGGTTTTGCTATGTTGGCCAGGCTGGTCTCAAACCCCTGACCTCAAATAATCTGCCCATCTCAGCCTCCCAAAGAGCTGAGATTACAGGCAGGAGCCACCACTCCCAGCCTCATATATAATTTTTAAAATATAGATTACATGTTGAAATGATCATATTTGGGATATAGGTTAAATAATGTATATTATTGCAGTTAGTTCCAGCTCTTTCTTTTCATTTTTGTAAATGGTTACTTGAAAATTTTAAATTACATATGTGACCCAAATCTGTGGCTCACATATCTTATTTATTTATTATAGAACCGTCACCTTCTGCTGTTATTATCTCAAATACACATCCCCAAGAATAGCATAATCTATCCTTGTCCATGGTGTCCTTGTGCTGTCTTTTGATTGTCCAGGATTTTGCTCTGGTTCTTGAAGGACTAAGTAAATGCACCTCAAAAACAATAGAATGAAAATGGGACTGGAATCAAGGGATCTGGAGTATGGTTCTTACTATTTCACTGAGATGACTTGAGCTCCTTTTCTGTAAATAAAAAAATGAAATTGAACCAGATTATCACTTGGGTCCCTTCCAGTTCTAACTTGAGTGTCTTTCCCTGCATATGTAAAAGCACTTCTGCTATCAGTAAAGTCATGTTGAACTTTTACAACAAGAACTTCCACCAACACCCAACTCCCCAAAACTGACTCAGAGCTTTAAGAATTATGAATTGGCATGTACATTAATACCACTCCTCAGAGTAGCTATTAATTAGAAACAAGGTAATGCATCTTTACAATGGAGAGATCTGTCAGTCACCCTCTGGACAAGAAAGAAGTCGAACTGGGTGAGCATCCTGCCAATCAGGAGTCAACCCGGCATCACGTGCCTCCCGATGGGGAGACGAGAGCACCTCCCAAAAGAACAGGAGTAGTGCTTTCCTCAGAAAGGTTTGTCCTGCATCTAATAAGAAGAAATGTGTCACATTCAGAATGTGGCACATCCTGCAGGACATATCAAAGCCTTCCATATCTTGAAGAGCACAGAGTGGGTTTAGGGGTATGTTTGAGATTGGGAAAGAGCACAAAAATTCAGCAGTCAAATGTAATGAATGAGTCTCAATTAGCTCCTGAATCAAAAAGCAACTCAAATAAAAAAGTTATAAAGGCAGTTGATCAGACTTTAAAAAGGAAGAAATCCTGCCACTTGCAGCAACACGGATGAACCTGGAGGACACTATGCTAAGCAAAACAAGTCACTTACAAAAAGACAAATACCACAGGATCCCGCTTAGGTGAGGAATTTAAAGTCGTCCAACTCATAGTAGCAGAGTAGGAGGGTGGTTGCCAGGGCTTAGTGGGGAGAAGGGGATGGGCTGGTTTTGGTCAAAGGGTACAAAGTTTTAGTAATTCAAGATGAATAGGTCCTAGAGATCTACTTTACAGCATAGTCCTTACAGAAAAAAAAGTTTACTAGGAATGTAGATCTGACGTTTTGTTCTTATCACCAAATCCTATCAATAATAATAAATTAAAAGGCCAGGAAGGATCTTGTGGAAGGGATATATATGTTTTGGTACAGATAGTAGTAATCGTTTCACAGATGTCTGTTTGTCTCCAAACTCACCAAGTTGTTTATGTTAAATATGTAGGCATTTCTTTTGTATGTCAATTAGACCTCGATAAGTGGTTTCAAAAAAGATATTTGAGAACAACTGAGAAAACTGAGTGTGGATTGTGTGTTAGATCTCATTTTTACATCAGCGACTTTCCTGAGTGTAGACATGGTGAAGTGGTTATACAGGCTAATTCTGGTAACAGTGGGGTGATTTGTCATGGTATCTGTGAACTACTTATGAACAGTTTGACAAAAGAGGAGATAGAGCGTGAGAAAGAGAATAGATATGACCACAGGCTAAGAGTTGGTGAATCTGAATCTAGCTGGGGGACATAAAGATGTTCATTGTATTATCCTTTCAACTTTTCTGTGAGTTGGAATATTTTCAAAATTAAAAAAAATTAAACTAATAAATAATTTCTTCAAGAACATCAATACAACTTGCATAGAATTAATATGCCTTGTGTTTGCCATTGTATAACATTTTGTCATTATGGAATTATTATTTTTATAAAACAGACTGTCATTAATTACATTGTATTTGCTCTCCTCAGTTTTCACTTCAGTCCGACAATGTCTACCCTGGCCGGCACATGTATGAGCCCACTAGGGATTGCTAATGCATCATGAAACACAATCATTTGGACCAAAGTGGATGTTTCTTAAACTTACACTTATTTTAAAGATAGAACATTCTTCTTGGGCACATTTTGCCAAATGTTTGTTTTCAGGAATTTGCCAAATATTTATTTTAGGGGTCAATTTGCCATGGGTGATTTTTTTTTTCTATTTACTATCTATCTTCCTATTCCTTTCCCTACTTTTTTTAAAGTTATCTTTCAAAGGAAATTTTTAATCAGCTATATTTGTATTACTCCAAATATGTAATGTGGCTATTCTTTCCCTGTCTTATTGTTTATTTCACAGATAATGAAGTTCAATTGGATATAAATCAAGTCACATGAGCTAAAACTTGCCATGTCATTAGTATCATGCTCTATACAGGGTATTTGACGGGGTGTGAGTAAACATGCTACAAGGTCTCTGTCATTCACAGGGTGAATGGGATTGACACCTGAACCACAGTTAGAAGTTATAGATTGGTAATCAATATGTAAAATATGCAGGTGTATTTTTGCTCAATTGGTAGTCAATATGTAAAATATGCAGGCATATTTTTGCTTGAAATTCTTCTCCTAGAATCAATTCCCAACTTCTTCCCCTGGCAGCAGGTCACTCAACCACTGACTGCAGTCTCCCTCTCCAGCATTACTCCCTCTTCCTCACTTCATTTAAAACATCCTCCTCTCTGATCAGTCTTTGGAACTTCCTGCTCTGCTGGGCATGCACTCTTTTCTCTCCACCAGACGCTGGTCTCACTGTCCTCTCCTGCCATATCTCATCCTAAGAGATCCAGTTCAAATGACATGTTCCTTCTTTACTTTCTTCTTTTGGAAGCAGCCTGTGATTAGTCCCACTTTTCTTTCAGACCACCTAGTTTCATGTTTCATTTTCTTATATCAGCCACTCCATTCTGGTTTGTTTTTCCTATGTTCTCATCTAAATAAAGGCAGAGACCACAACTTACTCATCTTTCCTAAAACTGCACCATACTTTACACATAGTACTTATTCATTAACTATTTGTATTTAAATGTATAAAAGATGCTTATAGCTTAATTAACTCCCCTCAAAAAATTTTTTAAGCATTTAAAAAAATACATAAACCCATGTAGTTCCAAGAAGTTCCGTCAATCATAGTGCTAGTTTATCAGATTAGGAAGTCTAAACATTTGGGCGTCTGAGTTGGTCCCTAGGAATGCCTAGAAACCAGAATTCTATAGGGCCCTATCACATGACCACTCTGATCTACCCCGGGTTCCTCCCCCGGCTATAAAACATGAACCTCCAACACTGCATCGTCTCAGTTCTCTGAAAGCAGACACCAAGATGGTACAAGACACGCAAGAGATTTATTAGGAAAAAAAGCCTAGGAGGGGAATGAGGAGGGAAGGAACCAGACAAGGCTGAGAGGACTCACAGACCACAAGGAAGCTGTGACAAAGGGAAGGAAGTCGTGATGAGACCAGAGTCACAAAGAACACCGCAGAAGGTTTTCTTCATGTAACAAAATCATTTAAACCAAGGGTGTCTAATCTCTTGGCTTCCCTGGGCCGCACTGGAAGAAGAATAATTGTTTGGAACCACACATAAAATACACTAACAATAGCTGATGAACAAAAAAATGTAAAAACAACTCATAGTGTTTTAAGGAAGTTTATGAATTTGTATTGGGCCACATTCAAAGCTGTCCTGGGCCACATGCGGCCCCATGTCATGGGTTGGACAAACTTGATTTAAACATTTAAACTTTTCTCGAATTGGACCAAGTAAATAATTACATGAGAAAGACAAAATATTTTTACATAAGATATTAAATCAAGCCCGTGTATAATTGTGTAAGAGCATGTGATAGATAATTTTAAGTGGCAACCTGGTTAAGGTATGGTGCCCAGCTATTTGGTAAAACGCCAGTCTAGATATGGCTCTGAAGTTGGTTTGTGTGTGTGTGGTCTTTATTTAGGTTAACATTCAAATCAGTAGACTCTGAGTAAAGCAGTTCACCCTCCATAATATGGCTGAGCCTTATCCAATCAGCTGAATAAGAAAAAGCACTGAAGTCCCCTGAGAAAGAGGGAATACATCCTATCTTATGGATTTTGTCTCTCTGGAGAACCCAGACTAATATAGTGAAGGAGTGGGTTTTATCAGAAAATGAGCCTAGTACCTAAAATACTTCTCTTCCAAAATTGGTGTGCTGGTCTTTAAATAATCCTTATATCTTTTTTTAAGTATAAGTTTACATTTGTTTACTTTTATGTTACATGAGACGCACTTCACAAGCAATTCACACAAAGTTCTGGGAGGCGGCTACTTAGACTCTAAGTGTGCCTGGGATCTGTTCACTGTCACAGAGTGAGCACTTTTTGAGTGAATAAAGCTTACTAATTATCACATATCTTGCTACATTACAGTTAAATTGGTTAGCCGTTTCTACAATATAACTGTAACCCAGTTACAGGAAGATGTTTGTGTACTCTCCAGTGACTCTAACAGGAGGCTGCCTATGCAAGTACAAAATGGGTGGAATGATGTTCTTTAGCTGATAGCAGAAATGGACAGTCAGCCTTCACCAACACACCCCACCTTGTGTCTCATACACAGAAAGTTTTAAAGATTTCCAGGAAACATATTTTACCAACTTCCTTAGTAACTAATTCCAGAAGAAATTAAGAAATCCACCTGTAAGCTAGAAGTGATGTTCGCTTGATGGCACAGAATATTCAAGTGAGTTTCTAACTCAGTTAACAATATGATAAAACTAAATATATGCACATGCAAAGTTATTAAAGATTTGTTTATGTGAGACTGATATTTGCCATGAAAATTCCTACAATTAAAATTTGATTAAAAATATAGAAATATTTTCCCCCTTTCAAAATCAGTTTCAAGAAACCCTTGATAGAATCAGCTCATTAATTCTTGGCCCCTTTAACTAATACCACATTTGAAGTCACGTGTTATAAATCAGTTTCAGTTGAGATATTAAAATCAGATTATAAGAGAAAAGCCTTGTAAATATTTGCCTCCAAATGAGTTTAAGAATAAATATATATTCAGTAATTCATCCATATTTAGCAGATATTAATAAGACAAAGCATAGCTTTAAGTTCACTTATCATTTAATACAAAGAAGGGACTAGAAAACTGTGCCTGATTAGCTTGTTTATTCTTGGGCTTGGTAATACCTTATTAAAATTTGAACTTCAAAATTGATATAATCAGTCAAATGTCAGCAGAAATATTTATTCTGTAAATGAAGCTTTAGTTAATAGAACTTCAATTTCCAGTAGTTTATATTTTCTTCTCCTCCATGAGAAAAAAGGAAAGAAAGGATACAGGAAACTTTGATAGAAGTAATACAGAGGTTTGAATTTTCCTTCTAGGTCTGTGCCAACACTAGAGGTCAGCAACCTTCCAGAAATGACGTGTCAAGTCTCCACTTAATGTAATTTACTTTTATTTTATTATTTTTTTTACATTGGAAGAACTGTAGAATTTTAGGTCAAAAAAACAGTCTAACCAATGACCTAATTTGCTGTCTTTTTGGAGGCAAAGTTCTGCAGACGTGTCAGGACTTGGCTAGTCTCACAGTTATGCTGAGACAGAACTAAACTCAAGCTCTCAAGAGCTGTGCAGGGTTAGGAACCTCCATGGCCCTTGAGAGGGACAGAAATTAGGTGTTATTAATGGTGGATAATTGTGTGGACTGATGGTATCAGAAGAGACAGGGGAAGGAAGGAAGAGGAGTGGTTGGGAGCTTTGACAAATCTTGGCTCCTGGAGAAGACAAGGGATGAAAAAGGCATAAAATGTACCAACAGCTGAAAGGTGCCAACTTCAAAGTTGCCACCACCTCTTCTTTCTGGACCTCTTCTCCACGTGGATCCCAGGACTTGGACCCTTGCTTCATTTCTTTTCAAACCCCAAAGAAAATTCCCCCAGAGAAAACGGCTCCAATTTCTAATTAACCTGGAACTATACTAAGTTCATGGCCCTCAAAACCACTCTTGACCTCAACGCCATCACTTGCCAGGCCTGACTCACACTGTGTGTGGCAGGTTTCATGTGGATCATGAGACCCCACTCCCTCCGTTGTGGTGCAGCCTCTCAGAAATGATCATCAACAAGAAGAAACGAGGAGGAATGGCTAAGCTTGGGCTTTGGGAAGCCAAAGTCTTTCTGAATCTCTGTCCAGCCAGGAGCTATGTAATTTTAGGTAACTTAGTAAGCTTCTCTAAACCTCAGTTTTCTCATCTTTACAATGGGAATTATAATTATACTGGTCTCATGAGTTTTTATAGGCATTAAATAAGATGTGTGTGGCCGGGCGCGCTGGCTCAAGCCTGTAATCCCAGCACTTTGTGAGGTCAACGCCGGTGGATTGCCTGAGGTCAGGAGTTTGAGACCAGCCTGGCCAACATGGTGAAACCCTGACTCTACTAAAAATACAAAAATTAGCCAGGTATGGTGGCGGGTGCCTGTAATCCCAGCTACTTGGGAGGCTGAGGCAGGAGAATCACTTGAACCCGGGAGGTGGAGGTTGCAGTGAGCGGAGATCATACCATTACACTCCAGCCTGGGCAACAAGAGCAAGAGCTCGTCTCAAAAAAAAGAAAACAAAAAAGATTTGTGTATATAACCCAGCTTGTTTGTATGTGAAAGGAATTTGGCCCAAACTTTCTTATTAAAAAAATAAAATGGGCATAGGGTGAGGAGGAAATATCTGGACATTTAGCTGCCAGGAGGAGAAGATTCTGCCTGTGCCTCAGTGTCCCTGGCCATGTCTTGACAGTTCTCCAATCTGCCTTTCCTCCTGCAGGCGCCTTTCTCCAAAAAAACAATGAGGGGAAGAGATGGAGAGTCCTGATTTGGTGTAGGTCTGTGCTTGGCACATGATAAGCTTTCAGTAAATGTCACCCATCTTTACTGTTGCTGTCATCAGTATCGTAAGTCACACTCACCTGTGTCTTGCTGACTCATAACAAACCGCCATGATTTTACTAAACAAGGGATCAAAGCTCACGGAAGTGAAGAAATGTGTTCTGATGATTTGGATGGTATATTCATACTTACACCATTCTCAATTCTCCCATCATGGTCCGGGACTACACCCTGGTTTTATTACTGCACGAGGCTCACTAGGAATGGCTCCAAAGCCTTCTCTGTGCTGAAATGTGGATGTTACTGAAGACATTGAAATAAAATTAGCTACGATACTCAGATTGATGCTGAGTCCAGAGATACCAAGATAATTGGCTGGCAATTTGTTTTAAGATGGAAAGGAAAATTGTATTCAATAACCAGGTTGTCTACAAGACATCAAATGACCAATTTCAAATTTTTCCATTGAGAAAATCCACTTGATTTCAATGTTTTCAATACCACATAGACACGATCTCAGTACAGTGATTTTTGTAAAATTGGCCGCTGAATCTATTCCAATTCAGGTTTGTAAAATGTCTACTTATTCCACAGTGGGAAATGTCCAACATTAGCTAGAGGATGCATTCAAAGTTTTCCCTCTATTGGGTTTAGAATACATATGACATTAGGGAGACAGAGACCCAACTGTTTCGCTTATCTCGGAGAGGCTCAAATAGTTGTTTCTCTTCTGTCTTCCCTCCACCTGATACTATCTTTTGGAAATACAGAAGAAGAATATAAGTGTATGACTCTTGAAAAGGTCAATTAGAATATCAGCTTAAGTGAATATGTAAAACAATCTAAACACTCTAAATACCCCCAAATTAAACATTTTGATGATAATTTTTAAAAGAAAATAGTCACTACCAAAAGTAAATAAATCCAAATGAGCTAACATAAATAAACATCACTTTTCCATTGTGGAAATGGGTAAACTGTACGTAAGGAAACTCAAGTGATGGGCAGACTTCCAGAATGACCCTTTCATAAGTTATGCTTTTTTTGCATCAGAACTGACCACTTTCTCTCAAGCATCTTTCCTTTTTTTTTTTTTTTTTTTTTTCTGAGACATGCAGCAGGTCAGGAGAAGAGAAATATATTAAAATAAAATTGTTAGCCTTACTCTACATCCCTTCTTTTCCACCAAAAATTGTAAAAACTGACTTCCAGTTTGGGTGAATTTGCATACATTTTTCAAAGGTAGAAGGTTTTTCAGACCAGAATTTTTTAGTGTTTCTGTAGATCATACATTTATTAACATCTCTTATAGTTAATTTTGAGCCTCTTCTCTCTTTCAATAATACTGTCATTCGAACTTACTCAACTGAAAAGAAAAACTATGTTTGAATAGACACAATGTATTTGTTTGCCTTTGTAGCATCATTAATGACAAAAACAAGAGATTATCTTGAAGCAAACACACGATATTTTACAATAAGTACCATTTTTAATATAACTCTTAAATCCCCTACATCTCTGAGTATTCTATTGGCATTTGTACCAGGTGTTATTTCACCTCTGTAAGTCTGTATCTGACAAGCGTGACAGAAAGCCCATTGCGGCTACCATGTGCCTTTGGCCGACTTTTCCCCCTTCTTCCTGTCTGGATCTCAGACAAATGTGCAGAGTTAGACAAGGTACTAACAACTGAGAGAAAGAAATCTTTGGGCTATGGATAGAAGAGTGGGGAGCTAAGGATCACTTGGGTTCCCAAAGGCATCACTGAGCCACCAGGCCTAAGCTGCCTATTCCCAGGCCTTCTGTTACTTGCAAAAGAGGCAACTTCAAGTTTCTTTAAGAAATGATGGGTTTGATTTATCATAATCCAATGTAAATTCTTTTTTTTTTTTTTTTTTTTTTGAGACGGAGTCTCACTCTGTCGCCCAGGCTGGAGTGCAGTGGCGCGATCTTGGCTCACTGCAAGTTCACGCCTCCTGGGTTCACGCCATTCTCCTGCCTGAGTCTCCTGAGTAACTGGGACTACAGGTGCCCGCCACCACACCTGGCTAATTTTTTTGTATTTTTAGTAGAGACGGGGTTTCACCATGTTAGCCAGGATGGTCTCGATCTCCTGACCTCGTGATCTGCCCACCTTGGCCTCCCAAAGTGTTGAGATTACAGGCATAAGCCACTGCGCCCAGCCATAAACTCTTAAGATTATAAAAACAAATACTACTATTTTTGGTTTAGTTTCTGCCTTTAAATTATAAAGTTCTTGAGGGCAAAAGCCATATCCTACCTCTTTAGTACCTTTGTATAACAAAGTAATGTGATCAAAGCAAACATAATAATGATTAATAGTAAGTATGAAATGAATGAAACCTAGCCCACATTGGTCTTCACTGATACAACTTTTTGTGTTGAACGCAAACTTTAAAATAGATTATATGTTATCTATTGCCGCATAACATGTTAACACAAAACTTAGTGGCTGTAAACATGAGTATTTATTATCATATGTTTTCTGTAAACCAGAACTCCAGGAGTGGCTTAGCTTGGAGACCCTCATGAGACTGCATTCATGGTTTTGGCCAGGGCTGCAGTCACCTCAAGGCTTGCCTAGGAGAGGATCTGATTCTGAGCTCACTCATTTGGCTACTGGAAAGACTCCCAAGATCTGCGCCCGAGACAATGCACATGGACCTCCCCAGGTGGCCTTCTCACGACATGAGACATGGCAGCTGCCTTCCCCAGAGCAAGCGAAAAGTCAGAAAGAGAATGGGAGAGAGACAGAGAACCCAAGAGAGAAGCCACTGTCATTGATAACCTCATTTCAGAAGTGCCTTCCCACCACTGTTGCTGTATCCATTGATAATACATCACCAAGTCCTTCCAACAACATTAAACCCAGAGGACACACATGGAGAAGGAATCACACCAGTGCACAAGGCCAGGGGTCACTGGGACCATCTTAGTGGCTACCTACCACACAATGTAGATTTCATACCTGCTATAAAAACACTTAATAGATCACTCACATGTGTGAATGTTTATAGATTTTTAACAGTGAAGATCAATCAGAATCTATTCTTCATGATTCACAGGGTTTTCTCTTAGTGACCTCTGCTCAACTGAGAGAGAAAATTAAAAAGCTATAGAGAAATACATTTCAGATATTTATCATCACAATGTTTTTCCAGAATCTAGCAAAATCTTTTTTGGGTAATTCTGCCATCCATCACCAATGGCAACCTAAAGCCAGCAATGGCTACGACTGCCCATTGTCCTGTCACATCTGCTTTTCTTCTTCCAACTTAATAGCATTGTTAGCTGCATGTATTTTATGGTAGGTTGGGCAACCATAAACAAAACAAAACAAAACAAAAAAACACCATTTGAATGGTTTACACAACAGGCATTTATTTTCTCACAGTTCTCAAGACCACATGTCATGATCAAGGTGTCGGCAAATTTGGTTTCTGCTGAAGGCTCCCTTCCTGGCTTGTAGACACATTCTCACTCTGTCCCCACAAAACCTTTATGGTCTTTCCTTTTTAAATTTAGTTTGTTGTTGTTATTGTTGCTGCTGCTGTTTCTGTTGCTGCTGCTGCTGCTGCTGCTGCTGTTGTTGTTTTAAGAGACAGGGTCTCACTTTGGAATGCAGTTGTACGATCATTGCTCATTGTAACCTCAAACTCCTGGGCTCAAGCAATTCTCCCACCTCAGCCTCCTAAGTGGGACTATGGTGTGAGCCACTGTGCCCAGCCCTCTCTTCCTTTAAAAGCACCAATTATATTGCATAACGACTCCAATCTTATGACCCCATTCAACATCAGTTACTTGCCCAAAGGCCTTATCTCCAAATTGCTATCACATTGGGTGTAAGGGCTTCAACATATGAATTGTGTTGGGGAGAACACAATTCAGGGCATAACAGTAAGTATTCAGTAAATGAGTGCTTAGTGTGAAGGCCGTGTTTCCCAGCCTCCTCTGAAGTTAGGTCACTAAGTTCATCATCAATGAGATGGAAAAGGAAGACTTGTGAGATAGTTTCTGGTCTTCTTTAAGAAACAGTCCTTTGTTCTTGCTTCTTCATCCCTTCCTCCATCTCAAAGCCTGGAACAAAGACTATGGGGACAAGAGTCACATCTTTGGAATGCCCCGAAAGTGTCTGGGTCCCCAGGAGCATTGTGGAGTGGAACAACTGACGTGCCCTGAACTGCCTCTCTCTGAACTCTTATAAGAGTGAGAAATAATTTTCTATTTTATTTAACTCACTACCCTTTGAGGGACTTCTTTTACTTGTAGCGGAATGTAATCCTAATTAATATACCGTACTTATGTAACTGAAGTGGAGATGTCACTAATTATCACATGCTTTGTGGAACATTTGAATTTACATTGTCAAATGAAAAGAAACTTCACAGTTGATTTAAAGTAGTCATTTACAAACTATATGTCCATTTACTAAAACCCAGCATAGTATTAAAAACAAATTTTAACTTTTTTTTTTTTTTTAGACAGAGTTTCACTCTTGTCGCCGAGGCTGGAGTGCAATGGCGCAATCTCAGCTCACCGCAACCTCCTCCTCCTGGGTTCAAGCGATTCTCCTGCCTCAACCTCCCGAGTAGCTGGGATTACAGGCACCCACCACCACGCCTGGCTAATTTTTGTAATTTTAGTAGAGACAGGGTTTCATCATCTTGCCAGGCTGGTCTTGCACTCTTGACCTTGTGATCCACCCACCTGGGCCTCCCAAAGTGCTGGGATTACAAGCGTGAGCCACCATGCCCAGCCCAATTTTAACTCTTTTAATTGGGGCTTTCACGGCTCCACTTCACCTCAGGCTCAAGCACCTCCTCTCATTGATACTAGGCCTGCTTTACACACTTTCCTCATCTGCCTGGCTTCTTACAAATTTGAAATTACAATGACTGATTTATTCTAGTCCAACCCCTTATTTTATAGATGAGAAAGCAGAGATCCAGAAAAGTAAAGTAATCAGAGATTATGGAGAAATAATTACTAGTCCTCAGGATGTGGACTCAGTTCAGACCTCTTTCCGTCGTTCGGGCACAAACTATCCCCTTTGAATTTCCTTGCGAAGGAATACCCTTGGGTGGACCCTTCCCTCAGCACTCCTGCAGTTCCCCTGTGGGCCTCGCCCTTTCCTACCACAGTAGCTCAGCAGCTGGACCGGTGAGGGGACACCTCTCCCTGCAGTGGAATTCCAGGATGACTAGTTGAAGGCATCCCCACTCTAGACTGCCTACATCTTCCCTCTGGATGTGGGCACCTGGGGAGGTTGCATGTCTACCTCTCGGAAGTTCTCTCAGCACTCACTTTTTTATCACACAGATTGAGGGACCAGAGTATTACATTCTCAACCCTGTCATCTCCTATCACATTAATGTGATATCATTTTAGTCTATTAGAGTGTCATCACAAAAACAGAGGTGTTAGAGCATGGCAGCCCCTATCAGAGGTTTGCAGATAGTTACTTGAAATATTGGATTAAACCAATTTCATGACATTAGTGGCAGTAACTCGTCCCTGCAGACTAACTTCATTATTTGCACTATGTAAATGAAGGTGTCCTGTGCAGGCTATCATTTAAAAAAAAAAAAAATAGGTCCCCTTACAGAGTTGTGGAATTTAAAAAGTCTAGCACTGAGAGGAGTTTAGAGACCATTAAAGGCCGTGTTATAGTATTTCTCTCCTCGCTTTTCAACTTTGAGATGACCAACCACCTTCTCCATGGGCACTTGCTAAGCTTCTCCATCTATATGGCTGAACACAAACCATTTTCAAATAGGGCGTTAAAAGTACTTAGTTTTACACTGTAATTTAGCTGCATCTGTACTTGTTTCCTTGACTAGATTATAGGTTCCTCAAAAGAATGGGAATAATCTTCTTTTCCTCTTCTTCATAGCATCGAGCATCAGGCTTTCTATGTACCAAGAGCACAGTATTTCTTGAGTGATGATCTAGTGGAATCTTTTTTTTTTTTTTTTTTTTTTAAACAAACATAAAGACCATTCAATGTAAAAGAGTTACTCAGTGGGGGCAAATTATTTATTCACCTCTCCAAAGCTCACACTTCCTTATTGTACAGAGTAATAATTCTCACTCATAAGAATTTATGTGGACCTTACACCAGGCACAACGGCTCACGCCTGTAATCCCAGCACTTTCAGAGGCAGGGGCAGAGGGATCACCTGAGGTCAGGAGTTCGAGATGAGCCTGGCCAACATGATGAAACTCCATCCCTACTAAAAATACAGAAATTAACTGGACGTGGTGGCATGTGCCTGTAGTCCCAGCTACTCAGGAGGCTAAGGCAAGAGAATCGCCTGAACCTGGGAGGTGGAGGCTGCAGTGAGCCAAGATTATGTCACTGCACTGCAGCCTTGGTGACAAAGCAAGACTCTGTCTCAAAAAAAAAAAAAAAAAAAAAAAAAAAAAGGAATATATGCAGCCCTTAAATCAACAATTTAAGACTATGCCTTCACATCTAAAAATGGGATATAAAATTATCCATCTAGAATTTGAAGACACTAGTTTCTAGTCACATACTATTACTAGGTGGCTAAGTACAAATATCCACTTAAAATATCCCAATGATGTTCTAAATTGGTGATGAAATACTAGAGAGAATTTGGTTTAAATGTTGGAAAAACCCATTGATTTATCTTCCACACTAACAGGCTCTTTGGAAAATACTACCATTGGTGATGGTGATCTTGGTTGGGGTTGGTGATACAGTAAAAACAGCCATAGAAAAACTCAAGGGCCCAAGATACAATCAAAGTGGAATGTGACTCCAAGATTACAACCAGTTTTTAATGTTCATGACTCTACCAGCTTCCCTTCTCACTGGTTTCCCTGTTTTCTTAATGTGCGAAATAACAGGTTTAGAAGAAGGAATATGAAGCTGCCTCCCTGCTTTGGAGTGTAGAAAAATAAAAATGTTCAGTTTAAAGCATGTAAATAAATATACTACAAACCTCACCAAAAAGTAGAGCACAGTATCCACTCAGAAGCCCCTCTCTGGTCTCATCAAAGGTGGGCACTGTCCTGATGTCCATGGAAATCACTTCTTTGTCCTTCTGCCCCATGAACAGGCATATTCTAGACACTGTAGCTTAGGTACACCTATTTTGAAACTTTTTCTGCTTAACTTGTTTGTGAGTCTCATCTGTGTTTTTGTTTCTAGTTGTGAATTTATTGTCAGTGCTATATATTATGCCACCATATAAATATATCCAATTTATTCATCCATACTATTGATAATGGCAATTTGGGTTTTTTCCCTGCTTGACATAATAATGCTGTAAAAAACATTCTCATAGATAGATAGATAGATAGATAGATAGATAGATAGATAGATAGACAGATAGATAATTTTCATATATGTGTGTATATATATTATATAGGGAGAGGGAGAGATGAATGATAGCTATAGATGATGTATAGATATACCTTAGTGACATTTCTAGGTGTGAAATTTCTGGATCGTAAATTTGGATTATCTTCAACTTTAGCAGCTAATTCCAAACCATTTTCCAAAGTGATTCTACCAAGATTTACCATCATTAGAAGTGCATAAAAGTTAATATTGCTTATTTTCCTTGAACACATCATTGGTCTTTTTAAATTTCGGCCATTCTGGAGGTTACGTGCACAGCAGATGTTGTCGTGTGTGTGTGTATGTGTGTCTTGAATGCCTTGGTCATGAACAAGGTTAAGTAAGTTTTAATACACGTATTGACCACTTTTGAGAGGCACTTTTACATGCCTCCTACTTTTTAAAAAAAATTAGATTGCTTGTCTTTCTCTTACTGATATACAAGAGTTCCTCATAAATGTTTGATATGAATTTTTGGGGTGTACCTGTATTACAAATATATGCTCCAACTCTGTGACATTTATTTTTATCCCTTACAGAATGACTTTGAAGAACAGAATTTCTTAAATTTAAAATCATCACTCTATTCTATCTCAATTGTATGGTTTCCTATCTTTGAGATGATGAGACCTTGTCTTATTTATTTTTTAAGTCTGATGCCTAGTAAGTTCTACTACATTGCTATTCTTTCCTCAATACTGTCTTAGCCATTCTTAGACTTTTGCATTTCACAGCAATGGTAAAATAAAACAAAGTTTCAGAAAAATCAAAGTTGAATTTTGATTAAAATTGCACTGAAAATGTAAATCAGTTGGGAAGCAATTTGCATATTTCTCAAATTGGGTCTTCTCCTTTATAAACTTGATATATCCCTTCATTCATTTAGGTCTTTTATAGTTTTCTGGGTGGAGGTTTTGGGCATCTTTTGTATGATATACTTTTGGGTATTATATCATAATAAATGGCATCTATTTAAATTTTCTAATGATTTTGGTGGTAAGTAAAATTCAATTTATTTACAAATATTTTGTGTATTATATATGTACTTTGCTATAAATGTCTAAGTGCGACTTTAGTTGTATTTCACAAGTTTTGGTATAAATAGTAATTTCATTTTTTAAGTTTATAATTATTTTTCTTTGCTATATGGGTTATCCAGAATTTTTATTTTCCTAAACATCCAAACATACGGGGACTTTGTATTATCAATTTGTTATTGTTTTCTAGCTTAATTGCATCATGGAGAGAGATATATATTTATATATATGTATATACGTGTGTATGTGTGTATATATGTATATATGTGTATATATGTATATATATACAGGTTTAGAAGAAGGAATATGAAGCTGCCTCCCTGCTTTGGAGTGTAGAAAAATAAAAATGTTCAGTTTAATACATGTAAATAAATATACTACAAACCTCACCAAAAAGTAGAGCACAGTATCCACTCAGTGTATATATACATATATACATACACATATACATAAATGCTGTGAAAGACCTCGAGCTACAGGCACCTAGCTAAGATATATTTCCTGACTGTTGACCTGCCAAAAAAAGAAAGAGATAACAACTATTTGTATTGTTAGGCAGAATATTTGGGGGTAGTTACAAAACAGTAGATAGCCAATACACCTAACCTAACCCAAGCCAACTGATAATGCTGCTTAATGGCCTAAATATAGAAATTTATGTAAATGGTTATATAATGGAGGTTGAGGTGGAAAATTGCTGTGCACACTTAAACTAACAATAAAACCACATATTCTGCAGTCATTGGACGGCATTTGAATCTGTAAAAAACTGTCAGCCACTATCCCTTTAGATTTTGTTTCTGTCCTATTTTGTCCTCCCTTTCTTGTGGGATTCCAATTAAACATGTATTAAAACTTCACAATATAAATTATATATCTTTTATCCCCCTTTCTAACTTTTTGTCTTTCTCTGCTTCAATCTGCATGATTTTTTGTGAGTTATCATCTAATTTATTCCTTCCCTCTTTAGCTATGTCTACTCTATTCTTAAAACCATCCACTGAGTTTTAAATTTCATTTATTATATTTTTAAGCTTTAGAATATACATCTGTCACTGACAACTCCAATATCCAGAACCCTGGATAGACTCATTTTTTTTTTCTGTTGCTTTATGTCCAGGATGTCTTATACCACCAAGTCTCAATCAGATAAATCTACCATATTTTCACTGTTTACAGTAAAATGCTAAACTTATCATATTTTTACTGTTTACAATAAAATAATGTTTATCTCATTGAGACTTACTGGTAAGTCAGTCAGTCTAGCTAGGCATGGTGGCTCACTCCTGTAATCCCAGCACCTTGGGAAGCCAAGATGGGAGAATTGCTTGAGTCCAGGAGTTTGTGATCAGCCTGAAAAACAGAGTGAGACTCTGTCTCTACAAAAAAACGAAAAAAATTAGCTAGGTATGGTGGTGCGTGCCTGTATTCTGAGCTCATCAGGAGGCTGAGGTGGAAAGATCATGTGAGCCTGGGAAGTTGAGGCTGCAGTGAGCCATGATTGTGCCACTGTACTCCAGCTTGGGCCACCGAGAAAGATTCTGCCTCAAAAACAAAAACAAAAAATATACTAAGCACATGCCTTCATAGATGTTTGATGTTTGCTTTTATAGGTACCTGGATACTCTCATACTCTGGGATTCAGCCCAATTTCAGTGATTGAGGTACAATCCTCACAAAGACATCTCTCTTCATCTGTAGCTTTTAAGGGTCCCAAGCCAAAGCTAAAGTGGCTCACCAGAGCATTTCTTCTTTCAACAGCTCTTGAATGCCAGTCCACATTGTCACAGTCCCTAGAGCTTGTCAAAAGCAGTGCTCATTCTCTCCCTGTTTCAGACTCTCTTTTATGAATCATCATTTGTCCTTTGCAGAAAAAGGGCCAAAAGCCAATGCCAACTATTTGGACCTCTGTCCTCCCTTTAATCCCAAACCACTGTACAGATAATTATCTTATTACTAAAACATTAATAGGAGGCTCATTCAGATCACACAGAGGCAAGGGGACAGGAACTAACATTTGTGAGCAATGAGGAGATGACATGTGTTTACTATATGATAACTCTTTTATTCATCACTTTACTTCTTAGACACTTGCTTGAATGTCTTTGCCCAAAATGCTGACAGTCATACAGACAATAAAGTCTTAGGTGGTCTCAGACGGAAATGAGGAATTTGTTGGGAACTGGAGCAAAGGTGACTCTGGTTATGGATGGAAATGAGGAACTCATTGGGAACTGCGGCAAACAGACTGGGACATTTTGCCCCTGCCCTAGAGATTTGTGGAACACTGAACTTGAGACAGATGATTTAGTGTATCTGGTGGAAGAAATTTCTAAGCAACAAAACATTCAAGAGGTGACTTGGGTATTCAGTTTTATAAGAAAAGCAGAGCATAAAAGTTCAGAAAATTTGCAGCCGGGCAATATTATAGAAAATAAAATCCCATCTTTTGAGGAGAAATTCAAGTTGGCTGAAGAAATTTGCGTAAGTAATGAGGAGCTGAATGTGAATCACCAAGAAAGGGGGAAAATGTCTCCAGGACATGTCAGAGACCTTTGTGGCAGCCCCTCCCATCACAGACTAGGAGACCTAAAAGGAAAAAGTGGTTTCATGGGCCGGGCCCAGGGTCCCCATGCTGTGTGCAGCCTAGGGACTTGGTGCCCTGCATCCCAGCTGTTCCAACCAAGGCTGAAAGGGGCCAACATAGAGCTCAGGCCATGGCTTCAGAGGGTGCAAGCCTCAGGCCTTGGCAGCTTCCACATGGTGTTGAGTCTGCCAGTGCACAGGAGTCAAGAATTGGGGTTTGGGAACCTCTGCCTAGATTTCAGAGGATGTACAGAAACACCTGGATGTCCAGGCAGAATTTTTCCACAGGGGTGGGGCTCTCATGGAGAAACTCTGCTAGGGCAATGCAGAAGGGAATGTGGGGTTGGATCCCCCACACAGAGTCCCTACTGGGGATACATGTAGTGGAGCTGTGAGAAGCACATTAGACCCCAGAACGGTAGATCCACTGACAGTTTTCACTGTGTGCCTGGAAAAGCTGCAGACATTCAATTCAATGCCAGTCCACGAAAGCAGCCGGGAGGGGGGCTGTACCCTAAAAAGCCACAGAAGCAGAACTGTTCAAGATCATAGGACGCCACCTCTTGCATCAGCATGACCTGGATGTGAGACATGGAGTCAAAGGAGACCGTTTTGGAACTTCAAGATTTGACTGCCCTGCTGGATTTTGGACTTGCATGGGGCCTGTAGCCTCTCTGTTTTGGCCAATTTCTCCCATTTGGAAGAGCTGTATTTACCCAATGCCTGTACTCCCATTGTATCAAGAAAGTAACTAACTTGCTTTTGATTTTACAGGTTCATAGGCAGAAGCAACTTGCCTTGTCTCTGATGAGACTTTGGACTGTGGACTTCTGAGTTAATGCTGAAATGAGTTGTTAAGACTTTGTGGGACTGTTGGGATGGCATGATTGATTTTGAAATGTAAGGACATAAGATTTGGGAGGGGTCAGGGGTGGAATGATAGGTCAGGCTGTGTCCTCACCCAAACCTCATCTTCCCATGTGTTGTGAGAAGGACCCGATGGGAAGTAATTGAATCATGTAGGCAGGTCTCTCCCATGCTGTTCTCGTGATAGTGAATAAGTGTCATGAGGTCTGATTTTTTGTTTGCTGTTTAAGACAGAGTCTCACTCTTGTCACCCAGGCTGAAGTGCAATGGTGCGATCCTGGCTCACTGCAACCTGCGCCTCCTGGGTTCAAGAGATTCTCCTGCCTCAGCTACCCAAGTAGCTGGGTTTACAGGCACTTGCCACCATGCCTGGCTAATTTTTGTATTTTTAGTAGAGATAGGGTTTCACCATGTTGACCAGGCTGGTCTCAAACTCCTGACCTCAGGTGATCCACCCACCTCGGCCTATCAAATTGTGGGGTTACAGGTGTGAGCCATTGTGCCCAGCCAATCTGATGGTTTTATAATGGGGAGTTGCCCTGCACAAGCCCTCTCTCTTTCCCTGTTGCCCTCCATGTAAAACATGACTTGCTCCTCATTGCCTTCCACCATGATCGTGAGGCTTCTCTAGTCACATGGAACTGTAAGTCCATGAAACCTCTTTTGTAAATTGCCCAGTTTCAGGTATGCCTTTATTAGCAGTGTGAAAACGAAGTAATACACTTGCACTCTCCAAAGAGTGGTCTGCAGACAACCTGGTTTGCTCATTGTTATCAGTTCATGAAAAGAAAGGGGCAGAAAAACAGTTGAGAGTCAGTATTTGCAAATCTTCACAGCAACTTGATGTTGCCACGACATCTGTGTATGTGAGCAGTGGACTCCTCTGCTTGAACAAGATTTAGGCCAATTTGGGTGTTGCTGAGCCAATGTACTGAGTCATGTCACATGTGGCACTGCAAGCTGTTAGACACAAGAGGACACAGTGGGACAGGGATCTATGAACCAGTGGCAATTTTAAAACCATGTTTTTCACAGCAAATAATCTGAGAAGCACTGATCATTTACCAGAGTCAATTTATATGCTACTCTGGGTGGGGGCTCTTGTTTTCCTTTCTGAAAAAAGCTACCCTCCCAGAGGCTGGTGCTTTGTAGAATCTTGCTGTCAAGTGTGTAGACCTAGGAGCCCACGCACATGACAACTGCCCTCTGGCAAGATTATTTCTATGGAGCTTGTCTTCTCCAGTGGCTAACTGGAGAGGAAGGAGACACAATCCAGAAGCGGAGGGAACATCTGAGAGAGGTGGTACGTAAATTCTTTTTTCTTTCTCTCTCCATGTCAGCTCCACAGCACCATAACACACCCTCAGATCTGTTTGCCCTCCTTCTAGACTTCATGTTCCTTTTCCCTCACACTAGCTTCCCAGCGCTTGCATACTCCAATAAAGCATTCACATATAAACTTTTGCCTCAGGTTCTGTTTCTAGAGAACCTGAGCCAAGACATACACTATGTAAAATGAACCTATGAATGACTATTCTAATGCTTTCGACCGGAGCTTCTCAAAGTGTGACCACCAGACCAGTAGTATCCGCATCATTCACAAATTGCTAAAAATGCAATTCTTGGGTCCTACCCAGAACCACTAAATCAGAGACTCTTGGTGTGAGCCCCATAAATCTGTGTTTTAACAAGTTCCAGATGATTCTGTCGTACGTTTGAGAACTACTGCTTTACACTGACAATGAGAACCGGAAAACGTTCCTTCTTCTTAAGGTGTATCAATCTGCTAAATCTTAGCTCAAGACTGGACCATTTTGTAGGCAAAATCCATTATGCTAACTTGACAGTATTATAATAGCATATATCTGGTAGCAAAATGTAACATTTTTGTCTTAGTATGACATCAACTGAAAAAAGAATGCTGCATAGCACATTGTCATAACTTCTATCTTTTTAAACCAAACTTTCTTTGATATATTTTTTTCATAACTTAGACCCACATGGAGGAAACTTAACCCTCTAAACCATTATCCCTGCCTTTTTAGAACGGAAGCATCATTCTGTTGAGTACTTCATTTGTTTTCCTTTCATTGCCTCCTTCCTGTTTGATCTATGCTCCAAAATTGCTATCTAAAGTAATAACTACTTTGTCTCAAATAAAGCATATTGAAAGGAATGTTTAGGCTTTCATGACATACCCGGAGATCTATAGAACTCCCCATGGCTGTGGACATCAATGTTTGGAACCAGTACTCTGATCTACAACAGAGACTGCCGGTTAAAATCACCTGGGGAATTTTAAAAACATACTCATACATTTGGTCCAACCCAAAGAAACTGATATAGTTGGTCTGCGTGTGAGACCCAGGTACTTAACATCTATTTCAGAAGCCTCAGGGGAGTATTCTAATATGTAGCCAGGGTTGCAAACCACTTTGAGTCCAACTGTAGTTTGTAGGGTGTTTAGGTTTTGCTCCTTGACCTCATAAGCCCTGGGATAAACATACTGACTATTTCAGGTGTTTCTGTCTTTCCAAGACAACCTAAAAAGAAAGCCACCACTACTGCCACCTCCCAACAGTCATGAAGACTTCTAGTAAAATCACATTCTGGAAGTTGAAGCCAAAAGACAAACCAGAGTCCTTGTAAAATTACTCTCAAACTGAACCTTCAAAGAATATAGACATCTGGGTTTTGTTAACAAATAGTTTGTAACCTTCCTATGGAATTTTTATTGTCTTAGTCCTGTGCAAAGTTGCAGTCAGAGAAAACTTCCTCTCCAATAATCCCAGCTCAACGACTGCAGCCTGCCGCTCTCCAAGGGCAGATGGCAAGATAGGAAAGGTGTGCACACTGACACAGAAGGTGAGCTCTCAGACTCCATGCAGCTCCTTGGTGCAGTCTCAGGGGGCTGGGCCAGCTCTAGAGGAGCACTGTCAAGACACAGGCACTCCTGAGTCAACACTCAAGATTCCACACACCAGCTTTTAGCCTTATCCTGTAAGGTGGCTTGTACTGAAATGTTTGTGTTTGATTCTCACTTTCTATTCCCTTAGTGAAAATCCCATTATCTCTAACAGCTGTGTGTCAAGAAAAAACATGAATTTTGTGTAACAAAAAAAAGAATCCCATACTTGTTTCTCCAGATAGCCTTAGGCAAAACCATTTAATCTCGCTTTCTTTATTTATACTATAAAGACTTTGTGCGGAAAGGGGATAGGTACTTTAAGGTGGGAAACTTTTGAAAGAATGAATTAATCTCTATAAAACAGAAGGGAAGTTTATAATTATTATTATTTTTTAACAGCCTGGACCAAAAAAAAAAAAAAAAAAAATAGAACAAACGTGCCACTAAAATAGTATTTGACCATTTCCAGATAAATTCATAAAGGGGAAGAAAACCAAAAAGGTGACACACACTGCTTGTGTAAGCTTGGAAATTGATTTCCAAAGCATCAGAGCTCACTACAAAAGAACTTCACAGTTTAATTAGGATGGCTCAAATCCAGAGTCTATATTTAGGATAAGCTGGAAATTACAGTGCAGAAATGAGAATCATCTAACAAGAGCCTAAATGGGTAGCGGGGGTGTCTATGGGAAAATCACCACAGCATTTCTCAGCCAACCATAAAATTTCTTAACTTTGTGTTTCTCTGGACACACACTAAATAATCTCTAATGATTTTACCTGTTCAGCTGGGGAATGTGTGTTTTAAATTTGCCTTCATACATGTTACCCACATTCTCAATACCTGTATGATCTGCTTAATTGCAGATGAATTTGGCATTTAACTCACAACATATCAAGAGAATCTCATTAAAATTCTGAATGTATATAAACATATTTTATACCATTAATATTTTGGCTTCTTATTTTTAAGTGGTTGGCAAAGGACTCATGGCACTATATCATTAATTTCTTAAATATTCCTGTTTTCTTCTCATCATTGATATATCATCAAATAAATTAGTTCATACCCAAAATGTGACAGAAAGAACCATATGATTGATTTTTTTTTAAATTTTTACTTCTGGAAATGTTTAAGATGATTTTGTACAAAATATATTGGCTTACAGTCTAATAATTTATTAGAGGAATACATGATTATTCACGACCACAATTATGGCTTCTGGAATGTTGAATGAGGGTGTTTATCTTCTTCCTCTTTTTCTTCTTTACAGTGACCTGGCTCTGAATTTAAATATGCTTGTCAGTAATTTCCCTAAAAGCCGTTTAAATGGTTTAAATAATATACTCAAAATTGTTAAGAAAATAAATCGTTTTAGCAAACTGACCTCATCAGCAAAGCTGCTCTAATGCACAACGACTATACAGGCAGAAAGACGCAGAGAGAAACTGAATCGCAAGAGGAGAGTTTGAAATTCATTTAAATTAAAGGTACTTGCTTTGGTTGAAGGTTTAATTTTAAATTACAAGGAAGGAAATATTCCAGGTAAAATAGCTCTTACTTAATTTTAACTAAAAAATTTCAGATACCCAACTTAGAGTTTCAGTGTGCACTAGTCACCTACTAGTGCATTCATTTATCCTCATTAATTTTGCAAAAGTACATACGTGGCCCTACTCCATCATTCCAAGGCCAGGCCTCTCATTCAGTGTGATGACTCAAATTTTAAAATGGTAAGAAATTCGCCGAATTCCAGCTCTGAATACCCAATCCAATTAAGCTGAGTTTCCTTGCTTTTATGTTAATGCTAATTGAACGACGCCTATATGACAGGTGTAGCAATTCACTCCTTTAGTCCTTATTACTTAGTGATTGTTGTTGGCATTCTACAGATGAATAAACTGAGGTTAAGTATGATTTAGTAATTTGGTGCCACAGCCTTAATGTAGACTACACTTCCAAGCAAACATTGTCCCCGTGCTGTGCCGGTCACTGTTTTGATCTCCAAGGAGGCAGTGTTGGAAAGATGCAGATGACTGTTCCAAGAGTTGCCTGACATTTGGATGAAAAAATGAGCACTGAAACTGTCTGAGATTGAAGGTCAAAGTAACAGAGCCGGTGGTTATCTTTTGTGGGGAAGCAGGAAAGGGGGTCGTGGCTGAAATAACAACTCGGGCTGCCATCAATTTCTATCGAATTGGCTGCTGTCTGGAACATTCCGCAAATCTTACTGCTTATTTTAGCTCAAATGGAAAACCCTCAGTTTTTAATCCTCAAAAAACAGTCTTATACTTTTGAACCAATGAATCCGAAGCAGAGCCGGTGATTTCTACAGCAAGGTAGGCAAAGCCGTCAGTCAGGGCCACTCCAAGTCCCCAGGGGACCCAGGGAGCCGCACCCTGGCAGGCAGAGCGGCCCGCGGGCTGGGAGCTGGGCCTTCCGCATGCGCAGGCGCTGGTGTGGCCGGCAGGCACCCGGAAAACAGAGAACTCAGGGGAGGGGCAAGGTCCCTGGTATTGAGGAGACCCAAGGAAATGTTGTGCCTAACACTGCCACCAGGTGGTCTTTCCTGGGAGAGGTTTATTAAAATAAAATTTAAAAAATACTTCCAAGGAAGTTTTCCTGCTGATGATAAGAATCTAATGAAGTCTCAGATGAATCATAAGTTAGGACTCTACATGACTCTGGAGGATCCCACCAGCCAAATCCAGAATGTGTCAATCTTCAGGACATAACCTGCTGATTTGAACAAACTGATGTCGGGAAAGAAAAAAGAATGAAAGGGTGGTAGTAAGCAGAAAAACAGTCAGGAGAGGGTCACTATTTATTTTGAGACTACCGAAGAACTCAATGAAATGCACTCAATATATGGATCTTTTATGGGTCTTCATTCAAACAAACCATGATTAAAAGTTACCTTTGAGTCAAGGTTGGACAATTGGATAAGGCCTGAGTAATCAGATGACATTAAGAAATTATTGTTAATTTTGCCAATAATGGTATCAAGATTAACTTTTACAATGGGGGAAGGGCTTTACCTATGAGAGAGAGAGTATCCATTGGTGAAATAATGTAATATCAGGGATTTGCTTTAAAGTGTCCCAGAAAACAGTGGGGCCGGGAATAAACGAAAGGAGACTGGAAGAATAACCTGTTGAATCTGGAGGATGAGCACATTGTGGGGAGGAGGGGTGTTCTTTTCTTGTTCTTTAGGCTTAAATACAGTAATTGAAAATATCTACAATAAAGTTTCTTTGCTAAGTTGCAGGGGAAATTATTGATGACTCTAAGTTAAGTAAAATACTATATAGGTTGGTGCAAAAGTAATTGCAGTTTTTGTTGTTACTTTCAATAGCAAAACCCGCAACTCCTTTTGCACTAACCTAATATATAAAAATAATGCTTTTTAAAAATCTATCTTGTGGCAAAGTTTCATGAGCATGTCACCTGTCTCTTCACACACAGAGACACACATATTTACCATATTAGTTGTTATCCATGTTATGTGTGTTGCTGTAAATAACTGAGCATCAAATCCTACCAAAAAAGTTGTCTTTCGAAGTAGTAACAACTTTATTAGCCAAAGCATTCACAATTCGACTTCATACGTCCAGTGGTATCAGAAATTCATTTTCTCTTGTCTGATTTAAAGGCTTTTCTCAGTGAAACACTTTATACTCTCTAATTTATATATTTCCCTCTTCATTCATTTCTGTGACAGGGAAAGATAGAAAACCAGTACATGAGATGTCTACTTCTCTTTTTTTAAAGGTCAGTCCTTGGACACATGTAAATATATTTCTCTAGTACTTGAAGGATAACATCATTACTGTTGATCGTGATACAACATAGTATCTGCATTATGAAAGTTAAGTTGATATTCTGTATCTAAATTCCAAAAGAGTAGCACTCACACAATAAAACATTGTTTTATAGGCCCAGGAAATGAAGAAGATCAGAGCATTCTCATAAAGTTGGGCACCAATCTGCTTTGATTTTCCGGCTTGAATTTCAAGGGTGACAACTCTGACCATAATGTAAGCATTCATTTACAAAAACTTCACGACATTTTCTCCAAAGATTTGTATTAGTTTTTGATGTTCTTTTGTTTCTTTTTTTTTTTTTTTGCTTGGGGGTGGATGGGGTGGAACGTAAATAAACATACCAAATATGTTCAGGGCAGTGGTAAACCTTGTTAATCATGCATTTTGTTTCTGAATCGAGAAGATCACTTCAGGTGATTAAAAGGTGCTGAAAAATCATCGGATACTTTTCAATTTTCCCCCAATTACCATTTCTCTTACCAAAAGAGGAGAGCTGGTTTTGCTTCGCAGATTTCAGGGAAGTCCTCACCTCTGATCATACACTCATGCAGACAGACTTGCACTGGCCTCTCATGACATTACTCACTTGGTTACCAGAGGAATTTTTCTCTCAGTTTTCCCCATTTTAAAATGGGCGTGAATCATACCAAGGTTGTGAGGATCCAGGTGACTCCACTCCCTCAAAGTGCCCAGAGAAAAGTAAGCCTGTGAGAGTAGCAAAGCCCAGCCAACAGGCAGGGCCCACCCAGCTCTCACCCTACTGCCTGCCTTCACACTCACACCCCAGATGGGACCAGTCTCTCCCCACGGGGAAGAAATGCAGGCAAGATTATGACTTCCTCCATGCCCATGCCTTTCTCATTCAGGACTTCGGCATCTTCTAGTCCCTCTTCCTAGGAACCATGCCCTCAATGCAGTTGGTCAGCTCCTGCTTATTCTTTGGGTCTCAGCTTCACTGTTAGCTGTTCGGTAACCCTACTTCTAAGAAGGTGAAGTGCCCCAAAAATCTCCTTACAATTCCTGGGTTTTCAATATGTATTGTTGAACAAAAGTAGTTGTTGAATAACTAAACACCACTCTATCACTGGATGGTGAGTTCCAGTAGGGCCGGGGTGCCTGTCATTTCCCCTGCTATGCCCCATGTGCTTGGCACATAGGAGGTCCTGACTAAATACATGTGACAGGAGCTTGCACTCTGTAGATAACATACACAGCTTTACAGAAAGCGACAGGAGGGACAGCCAACCTGCCCCATGGGAAGGTACTGGGAGGGGGTCAGGTGTCATAGGAGGCTTCCAGGAGGAAGTGCCTTTCTCCAAATGGGCAGGCAATTGTAGACACACGGAGAGATGCAAAAAGGTAAGGGCAATCATCACTGCAATTTACTGATTGTTTACAACGTGCCCAGCAGTATTGTAAACAGTGGAGTGAACATGTATCATTTTTTCTAATCCTTACAGTAGGATTATTAATCCTTACAGTAGAATTAGGAACTATAATAATACCCACTGTCCAGGTGAAAAAACTGGGATACAGGAAAATTAAATGGATATCCAATGTCTGGTGCTAGTGAGCAATGGAGTTATTTATTATTTATTATTTATTTATTTTGAGATGGAGTCTTGCTCTGTCGCCCAGGCTAGAGTGCAGTGGCGTGATCTCGGCTCACTGCAACCTCCGCCTCCCAGGTTCAAATGATTCTCCTGCCTCAGCCTCCCGAGTAGCGGTGATTACAGGCACGTGCTAACACGTCCGGCTAATTTTTGTATTTTTAGTAGAAATGGGGTTTCACCAGGTTGGCCAGGCTGGTCTTGAACTCCTGACCTCAGATGATCTGCCCATTTCAGCCTCCCAAAGTGCCAGGATTACAGGCCTGAGCCACCGCGCCTGGCCAATGGAGTCATTTAGAAACATACGTGGGCTCTCTGTGGACTGTTCTACTCACTAGACTGTGCTGTTTACAGAACCCCCAGAACACTGCATACATTCCAGGTCTGTCTACAGCTGCAGGGACACCCACAAAACACCCACACCTAGAGAGATAAAGAGAGACACGCAGAGAAAGGATCTTTTCTTCTAACCTCTAATGCAAGCACCTGCTTTTCTGGCATTTCTTTTAGCCTGTAGAACAGGTCTACATGTTAACAGGTGGTCCAAAATGGTTGCTGAGTGATCAACTAGAAGTCTATTACCTAACCTCCTGCTAAGCATATAGTTTACCTGTATATATATATATATATATATATATATATATATATATGTATATGTATATATATCCTGAAATATAGCTGCAATGAGCAGTTGATAAGCAAGAGCATTTACAGGAGTGCTCATTATTCTTATATGAGAATAGGAGTGATGTGGCTTTAGACAAGTTATTTAACTTCTCTGTACCTCAGTTTCTGCCTCTTTACAGTGGGATTAATAGAAGTAGCTGCCTCATGCTGTTGCTGTGAGGGTTAAGTGAGAAAATCCACTAAATATGTGCAACACTGCCCAGGCCTCATTCGGCTCATATGCCCTGGTACACTAATACTTCCGCACTAGTGCTAGTATGCTGGTAGCTCCCGATGACCCGGCCTGTTGCCTGCAAGGGGAGAACAGAAACAATAACGAAGGCAGCCCTCTGGCCTTCCCAGGGGCAGTCTTTGAAGAGCACATTCAAAGCCTCATTTCCTTGCTCCCAGTACATGGACTTTCTTTGCACCTGTGGCTCCAGCCATTGCTGATTTTCTCCTCAAGAAGGAAACGCTGTTTTCTACCAGGTGAGCAGAGCAGTTATAGCCAGGCGTAACCCAGGAGTGTCAGAAAAAGAGAAACAAGGACACTCACAACAGCAGCGTGAAGAATGGAATGGTTAGGGTAGACATCCCTTTAACCTCAGTGACTGGGCAGGGAGCCAGTGCAGAAGGGGTGGGGAACCCCTACTTCCTATTGCCTCCTGACCCTCCAGAAACCTTTGGCCCTGCAAGGCCAGCAAAGAGATCCTCAGCCTGAGATGTCAGCAGAGGGCAAAACAGGCCCAGGCAGAAGACAGCCAGCCGAGAGGAAGAAAACACATTTGGCCCAAGGCACTGGCCCTGCTCCAGCCTGGAGTGACCATCCCACCTCCCAGTCAGGAGGGACTGCCGAGCAAATCAGTCCTCCCGCCTGGATGCAATTAGCTATCAACAGGCTCTGGGAATCTGCGGGCAAATGTGCCCATATTGCAACCTTAGTTCTTTCCCAAAGCCAAAATTTTTTTTAAAACCTTATACAGGGGCAGAAATATCTGAGACAAGGTGGCCTCTACTGACCACCAGGTCACCATGGAGGTTCCTGGTCATAAACTGCTATCCATTAATCACCCTGACAGGGGTAATTACAAAGCGGACATTCTACAAACGGAATGTTGCATTTCCATGCTACATGGGAACTGACACGGGAATGGGTAATTGGAAACATTTTTGGAAAAACAAATACTAGAATCCCAAATTGCCTTTAATTAGAAATATAAGCAGGTATGCATTTCATCCATTCATTCAATCAATATTTATAAGGCATGGGTATAGTAGGAGAGAGACTTTTAAACAGTAAGGATTTAGAAAGAGGAGTAGTACGGAAACATTTAGGCATTAAGCATTTACGAGAAAAACATGAAAAAACAAATGTAAATCTTGGTCTGTGCTTCCAAATGACTTGCAACTAAATGGGAAAATGAGTTATCTACAAGCGTAGAGGTAAAGAGCAATATAAACCCACTGGAATGCAGGTCCAGTGACTGGTCCATCCCAGCCATGGCATAAGAGCTTGAAGGGGTGAGATATCATTGATGGCTGAAGAAGTTTCACGCAGAGGCTGGGACAATAAAGACTTTAAGAAGCTTGGGTAACAGAGAGAAGAAATTCCATCTAGAAAAGAGTGAAATTTATTAGGAGAGTCACCTGGTTTTTGAGAAGAAATTATGACCGAGAATTATGGAGGATAACATGAGTTAGGTAGATTGGAACTGTATCATGAGCAGACGAAATCCCCAACAGTGTGTCAGATTATGCTCTGTCATTTGCTGGTAAGAGGGACTGACTCTAAGTGACTTGGATAAAAAGGGAGAAAAACAGACAACTTACTGGAGGTGTCATGGTATCTCCTGACAGGGTGGACCTGAGCAGCCAAGGCTCAGGACACACAAACCCTGCTACACATCGGGGAGCCGTGGTACCAGGAGACCTTAGCACAGGGCCTGCCATTCATGTTCACGTGACTACCTGTCCATGACACCTGATCTCAGGGTCTCTCCATTTTCTGTAAAGAGTATCTGTTTGTATACATTGTAATGTGACTATGTGTCCATGACACCTGATCTCAGGGTCTCTCCATTTTCTGTAAAGAGTATCTGTTTGTATACATTGTAATGTGACTATGTGTCCATGACATCTGATCTCAGGGTCTCTCCATTTTCTGTAAACAGTATCTGTTTGTATACATTGTATCAAAAGCCTGGCCTCTCTGTCAACAGCTATGGCCAAGGGGCGGTGCCAGGGGACCCTCCATGGATGTCAGGACCATCCTTGGAAGGGGCAATGGCTGTGATCCAGGCAACCGCCTAAAGCGAGCTACTGTCGGGTCTACGATGGACCAGGCACTTGGTTCTATGATGAGCAAGGTGCACACTGTTCCTTCCTTCACGGCACCGAGAATGGAGTGACATCATCTCACTCTGAAGTTAAGTCCATCTTCCAGGAAGTGGGAAATTGCAAAGATGTGCAGCAAGAAAGGAACAAAATTAAAAAGTGGCTTCGAGAGGAGCTTTCTGAGAGTGACATGCCCTCTGGTTTGGAAGGTCAATCTAACTTGAGGTCAGAGAAGTATGTGACAGGGGTTCCCAACAAAATCCCAAGCATATGGTAGTGCCATGCCATCCTGGGCCCCTCTACAATTCTGACCCTGTGGATCTAGGTGGAGCCCTGGAATTGGGATCTGGGGAAAGCTCCCCAGAAGCCAATGAGGTAGGAAACTGAACTAGTAATCCTGACAAGGAGCTATATGGGGACAGCAGACAGACACAGGAGGCAGGGCAACACTGGAAACAGCACTGCGAGTTCAAGGATCTGTTTAGATAGGGAAGACAGTGATGAAGGAGAAATTGAGGGGATCCCAGCAATTCAAGGTTCGGGAAAAGGGGACAGCACCATCAACTGGAATAAATAATGCAGAGAGGGAGGTGGGAGCATACAGATAATAATTCTGCATTTGAGTTCTAGCAGGACATCTGAGCAGACACGGCAAGTGGTCATTGCGGGGAGGGGGAGCGGAAGAAGGGAGTACAAGACTTAGCCCAAAGGAGACAAGTGAATTATCCTCCTAGAGGTTATACTTTATATATGGGTAATACTATAAGAACAGAACTTATTCAAAATGAAATTAAAATATTAGAACGATAATGAAATCTAAACAGCATTTCAGTGATGCATCTGGATTCAGCTGTAACTAACCATACTAGATACTTTCCTGAATACATTTCATTTAACCTTCGCAATTACCCTGTCATGGAACGGAGTCTCAGAGCTCTAAATTATGTAAATGGTCCAAAGTAGCATACACATAGGGATGTCAAAGCAAGAATCTGAATCCGGATTTTTAGATTCAGCATTCTTTCCATGTCATCAAGTCACCTACCACAATTAAAAAACAAACAAAACTACCTGTCCAAACAGTCAGAAAACAGGACAAAAATGGATATAGCTATGGCAATAGCTATCTTTTTAACGTCCATATGGACAATTGTTCTGCTTTAGCTCCCATTTTAAAACTTGGAAGATCTGGTGAACTTAGTTCAAAGATAACAGACACCGCATGCTCACAGCGTTGGACTCAGCGGCGGAGGGAGTTTTTAAAGCTGCTGTGTATCATTGCTGCGGAGCCTGTGTGCAATTTTGGTTCAAGATCCTTTACTGGGTTTCAGCTTGCTAAAGCACAGTTCTTTTCTTCTCGCTGTTTGAATGACTCCACAGTGACACCTGCTGGGAAGAAAGAACTGCTCAAGTCCGGGTCCTCTGCAGGAGACTCACAGGGCCATGCTGAGGGTCTGCAAAACCATAGATCATCGGCTATCCCCTGTGCTTCTGCAGGGGGCGCTTCTGCACGGTTGGTGTATCACATGGAGACTGGAGATCTGCCACGCGATGAATACTCAGACCCTGGTGCCCCTCGGAGCTGGGCCGGAGTCCCAGCCTGGCCCCGGATCAGAAGAGCTCCGTGGGACTGTCACGTGCAGGGCACACAGACATCACCTCAGTTGCCCTGTTTCCACTCCAGCTCCCCATCCGCCCCCGCCTGCAGCTGTTAGTTCCTCCACCCCAGGCCACTCTTGTTGCCACTATTTGTTTCCCCGTGGATCTCTGTGATCCTGCACTTAGTAACAAAGTAACATTGAAAAAACAGGTCCCCTGGCATCACTGAGAAGACGACGACTTCCGCGGAAAGTGCCAAAATGTTTTAGAAATAAACGGCAGACAACAGAGTCGTTGCATATTTCACTAGGCAGGATAGTAATTTATGTAATGTATTTTTAACTGTGAGAAGTGATGGGGGAAACCACTTAAATATAATGTGAATTGAAGATTTGTCAGTTATGTAGTTCATGCAGTGGCAGATCTAGAAAACGTTATAAAAACTGAAGGATTACCAACAGAGAATGCCTAAAATCAGAACTCTTATTCGAGTTCTAACTCCCCCTATCTCAGGGAATTCTCTGCTTTCTGGGAATATTTTGCTTTCTGTGAAAAGAGCTGGAGTTATACATTGTCTGTCAAATGTTCTTTTTTAATCGGCCTTCCTCATTTTTGTTTTACTTCCTTGGCTCTTTATTGCAGCCTCTATATGAGCCTGATGCTAACTCACGCTCCCTCCACCTGCTATGCCTCGGGATCCCTTACCTGACCCACCAACGCGGGTGTTTACATTGGTTCCTGCCCCCTTTTAGGTGGAGGGGCCCTTTGGAGAACAATGGTGCATTCACTAAGTCTAGATTCCTCTGTAGAACAGTTATATGGGAAGACGTAGTCTACTTTTTTCCTGGAACATGTGCTGCAGCTACCCAGGTTACAATAAGGAAAATGCAGCCTCCACAATATATGGCGATTTCGCACTTAAGCACACACCTTTCCCCAGAGTTAAGCACGTCAATAACTCTCTATCTCATGTTCCCTTTTGCCCCTCCACCTCCCACTGCCTCACCCCTCCCCAAGGCCTCCATCCTTTGAGATGTGCTCAAAAGTCTTTTGGAAAGTTCCTGGGTTTTCAATGGAAAGGTTTCTTTATAGACGAAATGCGCCCTCCAGTGGCAGAAGTAAAAGTTGCAGTCTCTATTTTTAGGAGTTGGGGGATGTTGGTTCCTTCTCCCCGTGAGGCACTCAGAGCTGCTTCTCACTAAGAACAGATGCAAATCCCATGCTTTGTTGCTGCTTTTTCTCAAAACAATTCTACACTCTTTCCCAAAGTTTGCAGCATCCCTGTGAATATGTCTTTTGCCAATTATAACCTTATGATTCATTCTCCTGTATTGGCTGCCAGAAAATCAATCAGGGATCCTCCAACCTTCTGTGCTTCCCTTGTAGAATTGCTGGGCTTCTGACCTCAAAAGTCGTACGCTGAGAGTGATAGCACCACCTTGGCAATTCATCAGGTGGTTAACAAACACGCATTTCTGCACTCTTCTCACAGAGGACTAGTTTCACAGTGTGGCTAGGAACTAGAGCTACGTTGCATTTGAGTTTTGTGGTGTTTCAATTTTTACCTAAAAAGTCATATCATCCATTATGTTGGTCACATGTAATACCTACACTCTTGTTTTTATGCTCCAAACAAACAAAAAAGACCAATTTTGAAAATTTAGGATAGGTGCTGGGATCTAAAGTTCAGATGTTTAAAATCTACTCTTTTAGCATCTTGATTTAATAATTTCACTATAAATAGAGGAATTATTTTGTGTATACATATATATAGCAAAACATCACAATGTACCCCATGAATATATATAATTATTATTTGTCAATTAAAAGTAAATGGTTTAGACCTTCACAATAGGTAAGATGTGAAGCCGCCAAAAGCAATAGGAGATCAGTGCTAATCCAGATGTGCAAATTATTCTATCTCCTTCTTTTCCAAGCATTTCAATCAACAGAGGAAATCCAAGTGGCCACTTAGACAGCTTTGATGTCTCTGTCAGAAAAAATGGCATGTATTTAGCACCCACTGTTTATGCCATGTGAAACAAAGATAATTACAAAGGCAAAAAGAAGAATCCTGGTCACCTAGTGCTCCTGCAGGAGGCAATAAGACAAACAGATAAAAATCAATTGAGAACTTCTTTATCAGAAACATAAACACACAAGCACAATTACTACTAGTGATGTGATGCTATAGGGCGTATTACTAATCATGAATGCATGCTATTCACTCAGATGAAATACAGGACTCTGTACAACCTTGGCAAAGATGGCAGTTCTTGAACCGTCCTTGACTTCTCTCTCATTCCTTTATTTTTCACAGCGTCAATGTATCTCAGATTCATTCTCTTGCCACCTTTCCTCTGCCAATGGCTTGGTTGAGGTCTCCTGGTCTCTCTGCCTAAACATCTGTGAAACTTTATGGACTCAAACCTTCTACATTAATTTCACCACAGGTCATTCCACCAATTCCCCACAGAGCCCCAGAACACACGTCTGAACTGATTTCTACTTTTAAAATGGTCATCCAGCCCCTGTTGTCCACTTCAACATTTGCCCCAAGTGTTTTCAGGATTTTGATTCTTCAGGATGTTACTACTGACAAATGAAAGGGGCACCCCATTAGGAAAATAGCCGACGCACACTGTGAATTACCAACAGGCAGAGAGGACAGATGCAGGCAGTGCCTAGGTCCTTCCATCCTGGAGCCCTCTAAAAAGCCTTCCCTGACCACAAACAGCTGAATTTTCAGCCCTTCCCTCTCTTCACACCGGTACCATTTTATGCATGCATTCTATACACACCACATTGCATTACACTCATTTAGTTATGTGCTTCACACATTGTGAGAATAGGAGCCCTCAAGAGGAGGAACAACATGTAGCCATCTCAGTAGTCTACTGCACCAAGCAGTGAAGCTAGGAAAACCAAAATCACAACTTCTAGAATCAACTAAGTTAGACCTTAAGTTAACACTATAGCTATCCCTCTGGAGCTTCACAGTTTCCTGTTTTGAAATTGAAGACTTGCAAAACCTACTTCCGTGCAGCATTAGAGAATTAGGTTTATGAAGTAAAAGGGAATAAGACTTCATGAATTTGTAAGCAGTCATCCACTGATGCCGGGGCAGGGCCAGCTTCTGGGGTAGGGTTGACTTGGGCAGTCACACAGGACCTGACGCTTAGAAGGGCTCTGCACTTTGTTTAGTGCTTTGCTGCCACCATCTTGAAATTCTCAGTAATTTTTCAACAAGGGGCCCTATGTTTACATTTTGCCCTAAGCCCCATGAATGATGTAGCTAGCCCTGAAGGTGAGGAACTCTCAGAAGCCACTTCTGCCTCCCTCAACAGGTAACTTCTCTGGAAGTCTCCTGCCCAGAGCAGAGAGAGAACAAAAACAGCCTGCATGGTTGGTTGGGTCTGGGGAAAGCAAGAGAGTGCAGCTTGACCCAAAGCCACTTGAGGCACTCAGGGCCCATCAGCCCCATTCTGCTCTATGTGGTCAATGTGAAATGAACCAAGTGATCCTGCAGCAGCTCCTTTTGCTCTTCTGCTCTGATATCCACCATTGTTTTATTAACCACATTTCACACAGGAGCCTTGGCACCATCAAGGTGACACCACAACAGCCCCTAAACCCCCTGAGCCCCCCACAGCATCGACACACACTAAGATCCTACAAGGCCCGCACTGGCCTCCTACACCCTCAACTCTGCCATCAGTTTCAAGAGTTCCCATATTTAATTTCTTACAGAATCTCCACCCTATTAACAACAGCAAATCATTCTTCAGGACATCAGTAGAATCTAGTCAATGCTTTGCTGTTCGTGCTTTTCTTCTCTCTAGTTTAAGTTAAAAACAAATAATGTTTTTCTTATTTATCTTAATGAACAACTTTATAATTCTTGACTTTTTAGGGATTATAGCCCCCTAAATTGGAAAAACAAAAAAAGCCCCACAAACTTCACCTTCTTATGTCTAACATTTGCTTTTCAAATAGAATTGGGTTGGAACTAATGTTCTAAGAATTATCTATGACATATGAAAAAATTAGAAACACCACAGGGTATCAGAGAACTGGGAATGGAAACTACCTAAGAAAACAATTAAGGTTGGAGGGAGGTACCGTAATAACACGGAGCTCTCATCTGCAGCTGGTGTTCAGGCACAGAGCGGGCAACATATTTCAACCCGTCGTGAGGCGATGCTAAGTTTTATGTGTTGCACTCAAGAGAGGTCCTGTCTCTCATCAGAGCATTAAATGCATTCAGAAATAAGCAATGGATTGGAGAAACTTGGAAGAGCCATCGGGATTCCTAGTATAAGGCCAAGGACTGAACGTGTTGGCCAACCCTGCTATGACTGACGGCTGAGAAGTTGTCTGTGGGCAGCACAGCCGACAGAGACCAAGTTCTCTTTCTGTGTCGTGCTCTGTGCGGCACTCTGGGTGAGTCCTTTAACAGGTCTAGAATCAAGGCCCTCCTTTGTAAAAGCAGGGAGTGGACAAGCAAACCAGCACTGAGAACGCCTCTGAACACTTGGCTTTGTGCCTGCTGTTCATGGAACCTTGGGCAAGTTATGCAGCCTCTTTAAACCTCCCTTTACTAATCTGGAAACCGGGAAGACAAAAGCATAGCACTCACCTCATAGCATTCTTGTAAGGATTCAATGAGATCACTGTTTGAAGTGCTTAGTCCAGCATCTGGCACTTAAAATGCTTCAGCAAAATGAGATACCATTATCTACCTATTAGAATGGTCAATATCCAAAAAACAAACAGCATTAAATGCTGGTGAGGATGTGGAACAACAGGCGTTCTCATTTATCACTGGTGGGAATGCAAAATTGTGCAGCTACTTTGGAAGACCATTTGGAGGTTTCCTATAAACCTAAACATATTCTTATCATATGATCCAGCAATTATGCTCTTTGTATTTACCCAAAGAAGTTAAAAATGTGTGTCCCCACAAAAATCTGCATATGAATGTCTATTGCAGCTTTACTTATAATTGCCAAAACTTAGAAACAGCCAAGATATCCTTCTCTAGGCAAATAGAACTGTGGTACATCCAAACGATGGAATATTATTCAGTGCTAAAAAGACATGAGCTATCAAGCCATGACAAGGAATGGAGGAACCTTCGATGCATACTGCCAAGTGAAATAACCCAATCTGAATGGACCACATACTGTACGATTCCAACTATAGAAAATTCTGAAAGGCACAAAGCTATGAAAATGGTAAAAGCTCTGTGGTTTTCAGGGGTTGGGTGAGATAAAGAGATGGAACACAGAGGATTTTTAGGGCAGTGAAACAATCCCATTTGTACTATAATGGTGGATACATTTGTCTAAACCCAACACCGCGACTGTGCAGCACCAAGAGTAAACCCTAAGTAAACTATGGACCTTGGGTGGCTGCGATGTGTTATGAAGGCTCATAAATATTAACAAGTGCTCCATTGTGGTGGAGGATGATGGTAACACAGGAGGCTGTGCCTGTGTGTGGACAGGGAGCACATGAGAAATTTCTGTACCTTCTACTCGATATTGCTGTGAACCTAAAACTACTGTAAAAAATGTCAGTTTTAAAAATCGAGTCACGATTATTGTTATCTAAAACCCCTTCTCCCTTTGGATTCCAACGTGACATGCAGCCAATATATACATTTGTTGAATGAAGTTACCATTTGCCAAGCGTTTGTATTAGCCTGGCCTCTGGTGGTGAATTTGAAGAGATGTCATAATTCTTCCTACTGCATTTAGCATTTCTACAGCACTTCTCCCTGATCTTGGTTTTTCTGTGAGCTGTTACAATCACTGAGCCTTTCCCACCCCCGCCCCCCACAATTGCTTTGTGTGCAGCTGATTACTATTATTATCCTTAATTTCCAAAGGAGGAAACAGGCACAATAAGTCCTCATCTAGGAGGTGTTATTTGGGCATAAATAACACCTCAGGTGAAACAGGTGAGGCACAATTTGCATCTTGGCATTAAATTAGAAATAGACCCCAGGAATATTTTATTCCTAAGATAACAACCGGCAAGTGGAAAACCCAGAGTGATTTACGAAGGATCCTTGGCCTCTGTAACAGCTTGGTACTAAATTGAGAGTTCGAGTCACCTGCTTATATGTTGGACTGCTCTGGACCTGCGGGAGCCCTGAGTCTGTTTTGCTGGTGTGAAATGAGTGGTGAGCCTGACCAGTAGTCTCCGTATTCCTACTACCTACTCTGCACTGTCACAGTCATATGACCTTGGTAAGTCCTTGAAAGCTGTTAAGCATCAGTTTTGTTTCATTTTTCTGTTTGTAGAAATAACGCTCTCACTGATCTGTACACCTCACCTACATCTGTTGAAATGAGACGGTGCATCTGAAAGTGGGTTGGTGACCATGGGGCACTAGCAGACATTTTTACACTCCACTTCACTTCCATCCCCCCATCTTCTAGATTACTGTTAACAGCAGAGGATCCCAAGAGAAGCTCAGAAGAAAGAAAAAGGGAAATGTTACATATACAGAAAAAAATAGACAAGTCCTAAGATGGTAAATGGATGAGGGTTTTTTTCTTTACGGAGACTGTTGTGCGTGAAGTTCATCAATGGATAATCCTTCAGCCTTAGAGTTAGGTCCACGTAAAGTAGGGATGGCTATAGGCAGCCGTGGTATTGCCAGAGGTATATTTAGACCTATACACCTTTGTGGTCACACGTCATAGAGCAGGGAAATTAAAAATGCAAGTCCACCTAATGATTGGAAACATTGAATCCTTGCTCAAGATACATATATACAATTTAACTTATATATTTATTAAACTAATAATTAACATAATTATTATCTAGGTTCCATGGCTGACCCAGGTCCCATTTACATGAATGGGATAAGTTATTGACTTAGCAGACCCCATCGTAATCAATAGAATCAATAGTGCCATCACCAGGAATAGGATATGTTAATATTGTATGCATATTACTGTATATTAATATAATACTGATACAATGTGTTGGGAAGGGCACATGGCCTCTAGTGGTATTCTTTCCCAAAATGTATGGCTCCAATCTATCAAAACATCAGACAAATCTAAATGAGACACACTAGACAAGGTCCTTGACCAATACTCTTCAAATGTTTCAAGGTCATGAGAGACAAGGAAAAACTGAGACATTGTCACAGATGAGAGGAGAATAAGGAGCCATTGCAACTAAATGGATGGTGGGATCCCGGACCCAATTCTGGAATAGAGAAAGGATATTGGAGGAAAGACTCGTGGATTCCTAATGAGGTGTGTAGTTTAATTCTTGGTATTGTACCAAGGTTAACTTAGTTTTGAAAGTTGAACCATGGTTTCCTGGGATGTTAACCTTGGGGAAAATAAGTCAGGGTCTGTGTGTGGGAGCACTCCATTCTTTTTGCAACTCTTCTATATGTCTAAATGTTTTCAAAATTAAAAGTTTAAAAAATAAGCACGATGTTTGACCTGATTTTCTAGTCCCCATGCACAATTCCAGGGAGAAATTAGAGCTGCAATTGGATCTGGTGATGGGAGGGGGATGATATCTAAGTTGTCTAAATTGATGCAAAGGCTCAAAATTAACATGGTTGTTTATTCCTGCAAAAAGTCTCTTTATGACTGATTTATACCAGACTGTGAACAAATAACTGAGAATTAGTTCAATAAGCCCCTGCCAGCAACCCTCTTCTCCCTAACCCACCACTCCTCCTCCAACCTCCCACCTGCCTGAGAAAGGGGAGCTCCTCCCTGAAATCATAGCATGTTCCAATTTTTGTGTAAACCACGGCAAAGGCACTGACTCTTTTCTTTTTGCATTGTTCCCATGAAGTGTGCCATTAGGGGCTCAGAATAATAAAGACTGCTGTCATAATTAAGCTCCGGGATGTATTTCAAAGACTCATAGACATTAGAGATGAGACAGACCCGGCAGGTCATCCAAGCCTGTCTCCCTGCCAGTGCAGGATGGCTGTGTGCAATTTGGAAGATCTGTTATCAGGCTATCAAAATTCTAAACTATTCAAAAAATTACCACATTGTATAAATTATAATACAAAGTTTACCTTATTCCTGGGCAATTCTTGAGTGTGTGTGTGTGTGTGTGTGTGTGTGGTGGGGGAGAAAGTAAGTCACTGAATAGCTTTCTAAAAACAATTACTGTCCTATTTAGAATATATTTTCCAAGGTGAAAGTGTGGTTATTTTCTGCTCAATGTGACAGCCTGCGCTTATTGTTATGCAAGAGTTGTCTCCCTGCATCTGATAATTTAAAATTTAGCACTGACCCCAGCCGTCCCTCAAATGATATTATAAATGTGCTTGCAATAGTTCCAACTTCTTCTGGCTTTTATTTAAGTGCTGGACTTGAGCTCAGTTGCATAGGATTCTGCCTCTGGCTCAGACATCCTAGCCCCAGTATCTTCGTTCTTTAAGAATAAAGGCCGGAAGGAAACACTTCAAAGGCCTTCAAAGAATGCTACTCAAGGCACTGCACTTTATTAAGCTGAGTGAGGCCTTTTTCGATGAGAATTGTGAAATGACTGTGATGTATGTGTTGATTTACAATCCCAGTAGAAATGAACAAAACAACTATAGCAATACCAAAAATAGGATGTAATTTCAAGGGGAAGGATTTAGAGGAATATTGAGGAAAATGACTTAAATGAAAGAGTTAATTTATAGTCCAGAAATACATCCCTGGAATATATTTGAATTCTGAACACAATGGCATAGTGGAATAAAGAACGTAGGTGGATAGAATCCAGTGAAATACATGACCACTGTATCCATCAGAATCGATATCTGTCTGTCAATCTGTCATGCCAGGCATGGGGATATGAGAGCATGGCAATATGAAACATGTCAACATTTCCCATTGTCTCCTTAAATTTTCTCTACTTGACATACACAATTCACCTTTACATAATACATATGAAACTGGAAGTCTTGTCCTATGAAAAGATTGTCCTATGAAAAGAAGGAACATTGTCACAAGAAGAATGCCTAGCTCTTCTTTGCAATTGGTTGGTGGTTGGGTGCCTCATGTTTGCAATATGTCATGGTGAAGACTCCCATTAAGAAGCATATCCCAAGACCCAGAAGTTCTGCATTTGACATCCTTCATCACACTTCTTTTTCTTTTTTAATTTTTTGTAGACAGAATCTAGCTCTACTGCCCAAGCTGGAGTACAGTGGTGTGATTTCAGCTCACTGCAACCTCCGCTTCCCAGGTTTGAGCAATTCTCGTGCCTCAGCCTCCTACGTGGCTAGGACTACAGGCATGCACCACCATGCCCAGCTAATTTTTGTATTTTTAGTAGAGACTGGGTTTCACCATGTTGGCCAGCCTTGTCTTGAACTCCTAATCTCAGGACATCTGCCCCCCTCGGCCTCACAAAGTGCTGGGATTACAGGCATGAGCCACCATGCCCGGCCCACCACTCTTCTTCTTTTAAGATGACTGCATGTTAACATATCGGTCGTGTATGCAGGGTGGATCCTGTTTACCTTCGTGTATCAAAATTTCATTTGTTAGTTGGTTAAAATGTATAATACATAACAAATGCTGGCAAGGATTGTGGAGAAAAGGGAACCCTTGTCCACTGTCAGTGGGAATGCAAATTAGTGCAATGACTAGGGAGAACAGTTTGGAGATTCAGCTACCATATGATCCAGCAATCCCACTGCTGGGTATATACCCAAATGAAAGGAAATCAGTGTATTGAAGAGAAATCTGCACTCCTATGTTTGTTGCAGCACTGTTCACAGTAACTAAGATTTAGAAGCAACCTAAGTGTCCATCAACAGATGAACAGATAAAGAAAAGGTGGTACATATACACAATGGAGTACTATTCAGCCATAAAAAAAAAGAATAAGATCCAGTAATTTCCAATGACATGGATGGAACTGGATCATTATGTTACATGAAATAAGCCAGGCACAGAAAGACAAACATCACGTGTTCTCACTTATTTGTGGGATTTAAATACCAAATCAGTTGAACTCATGGACACAGAGAGTAGAAGGATGATTACCAGAGGCTGGGAAGAGTAGCGGAAGGGTAGTGGGAGGGTGGAGGTGGGGATGGTTAATGGGTATGAAAAAAATAGTTATAAAGAATGAATAAGACCTACTATATGATAGCATAATAGGGTGACTATAATCAATAATAACTTAAGTGTATATTTTTCAATAACTTAAACAGTGTAACTGGATTGTTTGTAACTCACGGGATAAAATGCTTGAAGGGATGGATATGCCATTCTCCATGATGTTCTCTTTTCACATTGCACACCAGTATCAGAACATCTCATGTACCCCCTATATCTATATACCTACTATGTACCCACAAAAATTAAAAATAAATAAATAAAATCCAGAGCCAAAAAAAAAAAGCACTTGGAATTCAGTTTTTCAAAGTCCCAGTGTTGTAAATAAAGCTTACTTCCCATGTTATCCCACAAAATTCATGATTAGAGCTAGGATCATGGCCTTGACCATATCTATACACAGAACCCTTAAAACCCAAGTGCTGAAAGCCCCATGAGTTCACACAGCCATCAATGCCTGATGCCAGCAATTCAACCCTTCACTCGAGTGTTAAGTTTCCACTCCATAGAGAAATCACAGTCATTTACATAAAGTGGTTGTCAAAACTTGATTCTTTATTAAGTCTGAGTATTGTAGTTCTGAAAATAATAGGTAAAGATTTAGACACATGAAAACAGCAAAAGCAATAAGACATCTCTGGGACCATAACAAGGAACGGCGGGCCGATGAGAAATCACATAGACTGCAGAAGACAAAAACTCTTTGACAACTAGGTGAACACCAACATCTCAACAACCACAGCTTTCTCCATTCCCTTAATGGTATACAAGCAATATGAACACATTTCCCCTTACCCTTCAACTCTCACTCTTACCAGTAATATGAACAGTAACCTACTGTGGGAAAACTGCTCCTAAATTTTCCTTTTCTGTTTTGGTTTGGATCTTTGGTTTCCAAATATGGGGAAACCTTCAATCCAGTTTAATTGGGGGAGGAGAGTGGTCAAGCAAAATACGTGATGCAAGAAGGGAAAGTTTCACAAAAAGCCAAGAATAGGAATCGTAAAGCCCCAGGCTGCCTGGATCCTGGCACTGGAGGCAGGAAGCTCCAATGGCAAAAAAAACTCTAGACCTCTCAAGGGCCCTCTGCTATCCAACGGACTCCTCTACACTCTCTGTGTGGGCGGCTTTCTGACCTGCTGGCAAAAGCTCCTATACTTTTTCATGGTCTCTGTCTCCTCAGCCTCGTGCCCATACATAGCTCATCACTGTCTCTACTCTTTCCATGATGACTCTTGGTGCATCCTTCAGGCTTCTGTCTACTTCTAACACCTTCTGATATGTCCCCAGTATAAATTTCTGTTAGGGTAGAGATGGGGATGAAAAGAGAAAGAAAGGTGGGAGAGGGAGAAGAACCTGACTGCCCAACCCACCTTTCTTTAGCCATTGGCTATGGGTCATAATTTGTAAGTCGTTGGACAGGTTATGGATTGGCTGCCCTCCAGTCAGGTGTCCCAACCTGATGCAGTTGGCATACGGATCCTGTGGCATAAACCTAGAAACTAGACCAAGAGCCAGGTCTGTGACATTACTGTCCCCTAAGCCTTCTGCCCATGTATAGCCCATCACTGTCAAAATACATGATGCAAAAAGGTGCTGATAAGCACCTTTCCTTATGAAGTGTATTTCAGTGGAGTGCTCTAAGTCCATAAAAAATGCTTAATCCGGTAACGTTCAGTGTAGATAAAGGGACCGGTGCTACCTGATGGGGAATGCCAGCTACTCCATAACCTCAGCCTTCCACTTAAACTTCTCATGCTGAGAACTGAAGGAATAACTTTCTCATCAGTATGCATTAAAAGAGAAAGATGGAACCCAGAATATTTACTAACTTCTGCTCTTTTCCAACCATTTAAATGAACAACTTTTATTTTTCTAAATAACCATAAACGGACGACAGAATATTTGCTCAATATACATATTCACAGGCTGTTCTTCATACCCCTTATTTGCTGGAAATCAATTCTCAGGCAATTTCAGGTTAAATGTTTAGCCTTACAGTCTTTTTAGATGTTACTCCTTCATTTTTCATTCTCCAGTTTCTTCTAAGGCATCAATACAAGTGGCCTTGCCCTGGGCAAAAACTTCACAGCAGCCTGACCCACTCACTCCATGCAGTCATTCATCCAGTCGACATCTACTGAGCTCCTACTGTGGTGCAGCCTAGTGTGGAGACTTGGTCAGAGAAGGTTCAGCTAGAAAAGTGAGGAGGAAAGCCCAGGGCCCCAGAAATCTTGGGCAAACCGTCAGAGACACTTCCCTCACCTTGGCCATCACTTGGAAGTGTTAACTGTCATGGAAACCTTGAGCAACAGGTTATCTCCTACCAGAATCAGAAGAGATATCGACACCATGAACAGTTTTCCTAATGACTTTTTTGCAAAGATATCATGTGGCAACCTGGGACTTGAGCTGGCTACCTTGCTCTTCAAAGTCTCTATTTCACTATTTCAATTACACAGGCAGAAAAAAGTAATTAATAGTTTTCCAAAGATTAAGACACGTATCAGTCCTGGGTAGAGACAGTGTCTCCAGGCCCACTTTCCCTTACGTGCTAGCAATTCTATCAGTTTGCTCCGACAGGGGTTAACTCTGTTACACATGATCTCCTGAGACACAGTTCACATCCTTTGACTACTCATTGGGTGGGGATTTGTTTTCTCTTCCCTGGTTAATAACTACAGAGAGCCATGTCTCCAAACCAAGCCACATTTTGAAACATTTTTATTGGTCTACACTTAAAGCCACAAGTCACTATTTATTTATTATTAATTTATTTATTTATTTATTTATGAGATGGAGTCTCTGTTGCCCAGGCTGGAGCGCAGTGGCATGATCTCGGCTCACTGCAACCTTCACCTCCCAGGTTTAGATGATTCTCCTGCCTTAGCCTCCTGAGCAGCTGGGATTACAGGCGCTTGCAACCACACCTGGCAAATTCTTGTATTTTTAGTAGAGACGGGGTTTCACCATGTTGGCCAGGCAGGCCTTGAACTCCTGACCTCAGGTGATCCCAAAGTGCTGGGATTACAGGCGTGAGCCACCATGCCCGGCCTAAGCCACAAGTCATGTTTATCCAGTGTAGGTATTAGCCAAATCTTTGTGGAAGTTGCCTGTTTGTTTTTCTCAAATATTCTGGGAAATTCCAGTCTGGTGCAGGGTAACGAAGGCGAGGTTAACAGCTGCTTTTCTAACACTCAGCACTCAGCCGCACCTCCAAATCTTGTCACAGGCTGCTTAGGCAGGGGCAAAATGGTTTCTTTTCAAGAAACAGGCTTCCAAGATCAGTGATGCACGAAGTACTTCGATGTGAAAGGAGTGAGAGAAAGGAGAAGACAGCAAAGGAAAAGGAAGCTTCGAGATAGCACAGAAACCCAGACTGGAGGGCCGTGAAGTTGAGAATATTTTTGAAGTTGTTCGCAAATGCTGCATCTACCCTTGACAGGTCATTTCATTCCACTTAGCACTTTTTATTCACTGTGGTTTATAAGCTCTTAAGCAAATGTAGAAGGAAGGAAAAGCTAACATATCTGGTAGGATAGTATATCAGACTGACAATCCAACTGAATTTCCCCTGCATTGTAAGCAAGACACTTCCAAAAAGAAATGATACAGAAAGAAAAGCGAAGGAGGGTTCCAGAGATCATGGCTTCACATTGAATTTCAGAGACGACCTGAGTTGATTTCTGTTTAGCTCAGTGGTACACCAGTTGGAACACGGTGCCTGGCGCTGCAGCACTGTAACATGATCTGTGCTATAAATAGCTGCCAAATAGCCACGTGGCGGCTGGCAGCATGCTACGTGTTGTGATAAGAGCGACCTGTTTCAAAGGGAAGCCACAAAATACAAGGGCAAGTAAAGCTGAGGTGCAGGGGAGCAGTTTTTCATTATCTTGCTGTGTTTTCCTTTTTATATGTATTAAAGTGTATTCCTCATTTTAAAAGGGCACTAATTCAATGAGGAATTTTTTTTTTTTTTTTTTTTTTTTTTTCCTGATTGGCCAACCAACCACATGTGGAAACGCATCCAAGTCATTTGTGGGATGATTTATCTTCTTTGGTGGTCTGTTTTCTCCAAAAGGGACATGATATTACTCTTGCCACCCCCTCCCTCAAGTTTTCCCAGCTCTGATCACACTCCTGGGCAATCTTCGACATGTAGGAGCAGTGAGATGTAAGAAGTCCCTAAGATGAGTGTGGGAATGAGGAAAAAATAATTAGTACTGAAGAAACGCTATCCAGTGACTTCTGAATAGTAAGGTCAGAAATCTTGGATCAGAAACCCTAAAAACATGGTACCGTAATTCAAAACTAGAATAATAACAATAGTTGATAACATTTATTGAGCACTTACTTTGTGTCAGATACTTTTGCAAACACGTTGCATGAACATTTTCACTGTCCCTGCTTCACGGATGAGGAGACTGAGGCACAGGAAGTTTGCACAATTGCTCAACGCCACACTGCCAATTGCTCAACGCCACACTGCCAATGGTGGAAGTCAGATCCCAGCCCTGGCTCTCTCTCTCTCTCTCCAGGGACCTCTCTCTAAACCATAATAGCCCCCACTGCAGCTCTAATGAACACCAATTAGGAACTTTGCTAAAAATAATAATAACAATAGTAATAATAAACCAGCTGCACACACTGCACCCTGCACTGGGGCTTTGCCCACTTATTTTGCTTGGAGGAAAATGAAGAGGCTCAGTGACTTGCCTGAGGCCATCTGGGTAGGCTTCAGATGCAGAAGTTTTCTCCCTACCACACACCTGGATGCCCTCATGAATGTTGTGAGTCGTTGCACCATGACATACTCCATGGTCCCATTTAATGTTTCAAACCCAAGCACTAAATCACAGTGAGTGGCCAGTGAAGTTAAAAGTGGCTGATTTTATGCAATTCAGTTGTTCATTCACGCAACTAACCCAACATGTAGCCCCAAGCAATTGTTTCGTTTTCATTCAAAAGTGTTCAAAACATCTTCTCTCTGCTATTAGGAAGAAACCAGTTGGTATCATGGAGAGAGAACATGGAGACTCAAACACCTGGAAATCCACCTCCAGTGCTTTTTGGCTGTGTGACCTTGGGCGAGTTACCTATTCTTTTAGTTTCGGTTCTCTCAACTCTCCAATGGGACGGACACCACCAGACAAGGTAAGCAAAGCTACTGGCATGTAGAAGTGCCCGAACATCACAATTACTGCCACCGTGAACCTTCTCTTGACTTTCAGTCAGTGGCGGTTTAGAGAGCACGTTTTATTTTTCTTACAGGATTTCAATTGTCCACAGTTATTTAACTCACAGTAACTTCAGATGGGTAATCAGTATTATTCCTCTGTGTTTAAATATGGTCACCTGGAAAACAGCAAAGTGACTCCAAAACTCAATGGGCTTCCTAAGGCCAAAGACTCAAACCGTGTCAGTGTGTGTCTGAGTTATGTGAGCTTGGCTGTGATTCAAAGAGTCTCGATAATACTGGAAATATTTAAAGGCACAAAAAATGTTAAAACGATACCATTAAGTAAAAAACTAAGTTTAGGAAACTTTGCTCTGTATTACCCGCTTCTTGTTACCTATTAGAACTATTAACACCACTTGAGTCTGAGGGCAGAATTATAGGTAAAAGCTGTTTCTTCCTTTCTGTTCCTTTGTCCTTTTTGAATTGTCTAATGAATATGTATTACTTTTAGAAAGAAAAACAGCTTGGAAAATTAAAATATTTCTTTAACATCTTCTTTTTCTGTCCTGTCGTGTCTTCCAATAGGCCATAACAGACCTTAGATACCATGTGTTTTTCTAAAAGTTTGATAGGTACTGAAATTTTTGCCTTTGAGGCTCATCATTTCATGATTAAAACAACATAAAATAATACGTTATAAAGCAACAATGTTATGAAAGCAATTCGGAATATGTTTGTATTAGTCCCTCATCACACTCCTATAAGGAAATACCTAAGACTGGGACATTGATAAAGAACAGAGGATTCGCTGGCTCACGGTTCCTCACGCCACACAGGAAGCATGGCTAAGGAAGCCTCAGGAAACTTTCAACCATGGCAGAAGGCAAAGGGGAAGTAGATACAACTTTTTTTGTGTGTTTTTTTTTTTTTTGAGACAGAGTCTCGCTCTGTCGCCAGGCTGGAGTGCAGTGGTGTGATCTCAGCTCACTGCAACCTCCACCTCCCAGGTTCAAGTGATTCTCCTGCCTCAGCCTCCTGAATAGCTGGGACTACAAATGCACGCTACCACCATGCCCCGCTAATATCTTTAATTTTTTTTTTTTTAATTTTAGTAGAGACAGGGTTTAACTATGTTGGCCAGGATGGTCTCGCTCTCCTGACCTCGTGATCCATCCACCTCGGCCTCCCAAAGTGCTGGGATTACTGGCGTGAGCCACCACGACTGGCCAGCAGGTACATCTTACATGGTCAGAGAAGAAGAGAGAGAAGGGGAAGGTGCTTCACAGTTTTAAACAACCAGATCTTGGGAGAACTCACTATCATGAGAACAGCAAAGAGGAAGTCCACTCCCATGGTCCAAACACCTCCCACCAGACTTCTCCTCCAATGCTGGGGATTAGGAATCGACATGAGATTTGGGCAGGGACACAAATCCAAACCATGTCAAAATGTTGCTCTCCACAAACAACCACTGAGGACAGGTAAAAGTATTAAATATTATCAACTAGTGAAGATGCTGAAGATCAGTCAAAAACCACAGTATCTGTCAGCATAAGACACAGTCACTTACTGTGATGTAGTCAACTGAGCCAGGTGTAGAGAGTGGTAAAAACAACTCTTAAGAATCAAATCTCCTGCTTTTATTAAGAAAAAATTCAGTACAAGAATTGTTCAGAAACCAAATGGAGTCCATTTGTAAAACCTTCTTTCTGAATCTTTTATTTCATCACCCCTCTTTCATAAGCTGCACTTTCCTTTTATCTGAAAGTATTTTTCTTGCTCAAGAATGGACAACTTCAATGATGTGGAACAAGTCCGATGTTCTAGTGCAATAATCTGATACACCTTTTGATTGGCCTTAGACAGAAAGCTGAGTATTCCCATGAAACCGGTGGATGGCTTTTGGCCAGTCGCTGGGATTTTTCTAGGTAGGAACAAATCTAAACTAATGTTGAGAATGTGCTACTGAGTGACATTTCTTCACTTTCTGAGGCCTCATTTGAATGGGTTTACATATCTCGTTTAAAAGTTAACCTAAGCATATCTCCTTGAGTGCTATTTTCTCTCAGTGAATGGAACTGTTTAAGAAGGAGAAAACTGGCTGGGTGCAGTGGCTCACGCCTGTAATCCCAGCACTTTGGGAGGCCAAGGTGAGCAGATCACGAGGTCAGGAGTTTGAGACCAGCCTGGCCAACACAGTGAAACCCCGTCTCTACTAAAAACACAAAAAATTAGTTGGGCTTGGTGGCAGGCACCTGTAATCCCAGCTACTTGGGAGGCTGAGGCAGCAGAATCGCTTGAACCCAGAAGGCAGAGGTTGCAGTCAGCCGAGATAACGCCATAGCACTCCAGCCTGGTCGACAGAGCAAGACTCTGTCTCAAAAAAAAAAAAAAAAAAAAAAAGGAAGAACTCTGTAATCTAGTGTTGAAAACATGCTATTGAAATACACTTCACATTTTTTCTAAGATACTAAAAACCACATGCCATCAGAAATCAGTAAGAAATTAAATTTCCTTCTCAAATACTTATCTAGAGAATTAAGTCAGGGGAACATTCAACTTCACTAGCAAGATGGAACCTTCCAGATATACACTAACATCCTGACAGACTGAGATGCTGTCATTTTCTATTACTGCTCATGGTGCTAAAAGACCTAACTTTCAACTGTGTTGACTCTCGGGGATCTTATTATTGCGCTTTGAGGATGAGCAGTGAATACTATTACACTTGGCTTGTAAAAGGCGAAAAGGCGACCCTAACACCTGATGCTGGAACTAGTACATAATAAATGAACAACAGGGATTTTGTTTGGTTGGTTGGTTTTGCTCCTCCTTCTTCTTCTTTTTTTTTTTCTTCATCAAATTGAACGTACTGAGTGCTTTCTACATTCTGGGTGTTTACTTTGAGGAGAGGCAGACATCACCATCCCTCCACACATACGCTGGCAGGCTCCACACTCCACTTTTTTCATGGTCCTCTTCACACCATCAACTTCTTTGTACAAAATAATTTTCAAAGTACACACACTTGCCCTTGTTTTCCCGGATCTTCAGAATGCTTTCTTTTGATCCCACATTCTCTTCCACCCATTTCCATGGCTCTGCTCCACTTCAAGGACAGTCAGCTTTTAGAAGTTGCACAACAGCCTTTTCCACTCTCTTACCTCCTGTTAACTCTTTAAATCAATCACATTTGGCTTTCATTCCCACCCCATACCAAAACTTCTGCAGTCACCATCACCAACCACCTCCACGCTTCCATCTCCAAAGGTCACCTTTTTCCCTTGTCCTACTCATCCCCTCAGCACCACTGGGAAAGATAAAAACTCAGTCACTTCTCGAAACATCCTCCTTCTGGGTTTCCTCAATATCACATTTCCCATTAATTCTTCATTGTCTATTTCTGGCCTCTCCGCAGGCTCCATCTTCCACTTATCCTCCCCTGTTTGGTTCTCCAGTGCACAGAGGATCAACCTCTCTAGCTCTCCTCCTCAGGGGTCTCATCTTTGCCATGGCTTTACATGTTGTGACTCCCCAGTGTGCACCTCCAGGCCCACATTGCTCCTCTGAGCTAACTGCCTAACCTGTTTTTAAAAATTTATTGACATATAATAGTTACACATATTTTTGGTGTATACGTGATGTTTTGATGCCTGTATACAATGTGCAATTATCATATCAGGGCAATAGGGACATCCATCTCCTCAAACATTTATCTTAAGTGTTTTTTGTTTTATTTTGTTTTTTTGTTTTTTTTGTTTTGAGACGGAGTCTGCTTCTGTTACCCAGGCTGGAGTGCAGTGGAGCAATCTCGGTTCACTGCAAGCTCTGCCTCCTGGGTTCAGGCCATTCTCTTGCCTCAGCCTCCTGAGTAGCTAGGCCTACAGGCACCCGTCACCACCCCCAGCTAATTTTTGGTATTTTGAGTAGAGACGGGGTTTCACTGTGTTAGCCAGGATGGTCTCGATCTCCTGACCTTGTGATCCGCCTGCCTCGGCCTCTATTTTTAAATAGGATGGTCAGGGGATGTTTTCCTGAGAAGGTAACTTTTGAACAAAGACCTAAAGGAGATGAGAGACTGAGTAGGGACCACTATATTAAGCTACTCTTGCCCTGCTATAAAGAAATACCTGATACTGTGTAATTTATAAAGAAAAGAGATTTAATTAGCCCACGGTTCTGTAAGCTGCAAAGGAAGCATGGCACTGGCATCTGCTCAGCTTCTAGGGAAGACTCAGGGGAACTTTTACTAATGGCAGAAGGCAAAGAGGGAGCAGGCATGTTACATGACTGAGCGGGAGCAAGAGAAAGTGGGGGAGGAAGTGTCATACACTTAATCAATTACAACTCGTGAGAACTCAGTATGGCAAGGATAGCACCAAGCTATCCACCCTCACGACCCAAACACCTCCCACAAAGCCCCACCTCCAACATTGGGGATTATAATTCAACATGAGATGTGGGGACAAATACTCAAACTGTATCAATCACTGTGTGCAATTAGGCAGGTCATAGTTGCCTAATGTTAAAGATTTCGATCATGACAACATAATGCGGACTACACATTATGTTCAAGGACGATGAGTCAGGAGTGCACCTTGGCATATCTGAGGCACAGAGTGAGTGTGGGGAAAACTAGTAAATGAGGTTGGAGAAGTAAGCAAAGGGGTCAGCTTCTACAGCGTCCTGTGGCCACTGCAGGACTTTGAGAAATCCAACTCTTTACCAGGGTTGAAACGTGGACATGTCACAGGCATCTCAAACAGGACACCATGAATATGAACCATGGATTCCTCTCTCCCTCAAGCCTGTTCTCCTCCTGCCTTCTCCATCCAACCATTTGCTTAAGCTAGAAATCTGAAGTCATTCTTGGTTCTTCCCTGTCCTCAACCGCTACCTAATTCACAGCAAGTCCTTTCAACTTTACCCTCAAAATATACTATAACAACGCAAGGGCTTGGAATGATCGGGCCCTTCCTGCTTCTCCAACTTCACCACAAAGCTCCCTGCTTCAATGGCCAGCCACACAAGCTGCCCTGCCATTTCTAGAACATGTCAAGTTCTTTTCAATTTTCAGGCCTTTTCTTCCACTTGCTCCCCTCTCCCCGAAATCTTTTTGTTTCCACTTTTTACCCAGTTAGCCCCTCTATGTATTTTGTGTGTTGGAATAGTCAAAATTCTTGCCTTAGAAAGAATTTCTCTTACTATCCAACAAGCACGGTTCCATCTCTCATTAGTCTGTTATGCATTTTTCCCTAGAGGATTTATCACAATTGATAAAGTCAAAGTTATTTTTCTCACCTGTCTCTTCTCTGTATCCCTTGCTTGAATCTTAGTTCGAAGAATAAAAAGACATTGTCTGTTTTGTTCAGTAATATGTATCTAACATCGAGTGCCATTTGTGACAAGTAGCATGTATGCAATTACTGTTTGTTGAATAAACTAGTGAGCATCTCAGATGAAGAAACTGAGTCAAAGTGAAGTAGAATGATTTGGCAAATGGCAAGTTTAAAATCAAGGATTTGAAATCAGCTCTCCAAACACAGGCTCATCACCTTCCACACCACACCCCAGGAGCCTCCCTTCAGGGGACTCAAATAAGGAGTTGACAGGGAACCAATCAGTATAATCTTCTGCAAGGGGATTAAAAGAATAAGCCAACCAAGACATGTGGCTTTAGAAAGAAATCATTTTGCCCAAAAAGGTTTATAACTATTAAATAAATACTTATTGACAGCTATCGATTGCCAGGTGCTGTGCAGAACATGTTCAAAGACACAATCATGGCCACTGGCATTTACAAGGAAAACATGACTAGCTCATTGCATATGCACCACCACATATGCTCTGGATCCAAGCAAGAGAAGGCCATGGTAGCACTTACTGTTTGCCCCCATCCTCACTCACCACTGCAACAAGCATGCAATAGCAGAAAGATAAAATATGCCCTCCTTTCCAGCAAAACTTAAGAGTTTGGGAATGCCTGAGACAAATATTTGGATATGTGTATGTGCACATATAATATTATGTAAGCATTTCTTCTATGCATTCATGTATACACTATAGCATATAAACTATTTTTCCATACATACACATACATTATGTGTATATATGTGTGCATGCATGTGTAATCAGATATATAGGCATGTGTGTATATAGTTCTATATGCATACACACAAACATATGTATACAGTTGTATCCAAATCCATATATACATATACATGCATACCACAGACATATATATACATAAACATGCCTAGGTATGTGGTTATAGGTAACCACAGACATGTTAATCCAACTTTATACTTCACATATCTTTCAGATAGTTACATATACCCACAAAATTTTTGGAGAAAAATTTCCCTTGAATTTTCGGGGGATGAAAACAACACATCAATATTTCTTATAATGCCTTTATATATGCTAGACCAAAATATGAGGCAATAAGCATTATTCTTTACACATCACTCTTTTGTAGTCTATGTTGTTTAAATATCTATTCATTCAGGTAGTTTTTAACATCAATACTATGTGCAAGCATTGGTGAATTTTTTAACAGTGGCAGTCTCTCTTTAGAATTAATGGGAAAAAATGCTAAGAGAAGAAAAAATGAATTGTCATATAAAAAGAGAACTATCCTATATTTTCAGTGAATTATGTCACTATAATTCCTAGACATCCAGAAGAATGAGAATATTAAAATCTTTGCTGCATGTGCACTTATTTTATCCCAGTGAGTCCTCTCCTTCCCTAAATTATCTACAAAATATGCAGAATCTGTGCAGGATACCAATTACTTCAACCATGCTTATTTCATAAACCCAAGGTAAACTATCCTGTCATTTGAGTGAACTATGAAAACCATCATCATTTGAAGAATCCAATTGTTCTAATTTAGTTACTTATATAGACAATGTATAGACATAGTATCTATCTATATAGAGATCAATTTAACTGTATAATTTATATATAGATAGATGATAGATAGGATTAAATAGAATTATTAGATATATCACATGATTCCTTACATCTAGAAGTGGATCATTTATAAAGTTCAACTGTCCAATTGCCCCTTCAATTTTTCAGTCATAGCTGAACCCTATGGGCAGGAGGGATGATCTTTCAAAAAGCTGAGTGGGTCTCTTAGGGTGTCTCCATTGTTGTTCCAGACTTGCTGTCTCTGATACATCCCACTCTCACAGGCTAGTCCAGGTTTGTCTCACTGATCTGCAGACAGAGCCCCTAACGCTTGCTCTGGGGAGTTAGTTCAGAAAGTATAATCTGTAACTGGATGTTTTCCTTTCTTTCTTTCCTAGCTTCCCTGCTAACCACATTAAATGTCCCTTTGCTAACTTTATGCTTATTATAAATATGAAAAATAGTATATCCCTAACCTCCTTGGTTTTTAACATATCAAAGGTATTGTCATCCTACATTCTGATTGGAATTTCTCCAGCTACCATGGAGGAAATGTCTCCATATATTTAACTCCTTCATACAATCAATAAAAATTTAGTTTTCTGTTTCATCTATTGCTCATGAGTTTCCATTTCTGGTGGAGTCCCACAAAAATCAAATCTGGTTTTGATTTAGCTCATCTTATATTTTCTTCAATATAACCCCATCACCATTGGTCTTTCTCACAATTCCACCAACCTTCAGACTTACATTCAGCTAATTTTACTGGTATCCAATATTTGCCTAACACCTCTGACATTCTAAGTCTCTTTGTAAGTCCAACGTGGTTACTTTTAAGAAAACAGAAATCAAATTACATGTTGAACGAATAAACCACCATCCGTTGAGTGAAACAGTTAAAGTGGCACTCAGGGAAACAACAATAATAGATTGCTGTTCCCCAAAGAAAACTGATTTTTTAAAATTTGCTTAGCGCAAATGTATGGATTTATATCATTCAATTTATCTCTTTCTACCCAAACGTATAATACACGTGCACACTTACATACACACAAATATACACAGACATGCACCCATATATATTGACGATAGACAAAATTAATAGATGAAGAATTACCAACAGTGACACTTCCTCCAATATATTCCTTTATAATTCCATTTAATCTTCAAATTTAATAAATATATTTATAGATTAGTAATAAAAATGACCAAAGGAACACTAACAACACACTTGATATTGCTTTTTTGGAAAGCCCTACCATCAACCCTCAAATTGTACACAACCATTAAACTTCTCTGTACAGTCTCTCCAGCCAGTTCCAATGTATATGCAATCATCCACCTGAGTGAATTAAACCAGCTGAACAAATACAATATGGAGAGATGATAGCTTTCACCAAGTCCAAGAGCATGACTTGCTGCCCTTTTTATTCTCCCTTTCTAAAAGTGTAACTGAAAAGAGATCCTATTTGTTACAGTGAAACTTTATGATGCAAAATCAACACTTTTCAAAAAGATTCTAACACAGTAAAGGCTTCTAAAAATTAATAAATACAATCAATAGAGAAATAAACGTAACACGGACGTTTGGCAACACAGTATCTCAAATCAGATATAAGGTTGCTACAATAATGTACTATATAGCTCTGCCATTTTAAAGTATATTTCACTCATTGACATAGCAATCACAACTCACGTTCATTCCTTCAGAGGGTTACCGGTAAATTGATCAAGAAATGTGCTTGAAATTTATTTGATTGATGCATTACAACTATAAAATACTTACAAAGTGCAAATCTGTGTAAGTGTCATACACATCAGCTATTCAGCCAATTGTCATATGAAAAATATATGGTAGCCACATCAGTGTACTATAAAGTGAGGATAACCATCTGAAATTTATAAATATTCAAGCCTTTGCTGAAAGCAGCTTGTATGTGAAACTTAAATGGCATACAGTACACCAGAAGAAGGCTCCATTCCAAAGTACTACAAAAAAGAATTGTATTTACAGATGACATGAACTAATCAGATACATCCAGCATCGTCTGGAAAACTTAATGGCATGCCATAACTTAATATCACAGTCAACGTGCAGAACAGACCTCATAATTATTTTTTCTAATAACCAAGCCAAAAGCAAAGCAGCAAATGAAGCAATATAAAAATGAAACAGTGAAAGACAAAGGAAAGTACCACAAAAACGTTTATGATAGTATTGAAATGACTTGAGAAACCAGTTAGACCCCTGGAGCTTTATTATTATTATTATTATTATTATTATTATTATTATTGGCAAGTCCTGTCATGAAAATGCCCTCATGATGCAGGCCTTTGCAACTTTTCCAAAGCTCCTTCCCACTGGAACAAGTCTTAATGGAAAAGCACAAGATGTACAGAGAAGACTGGAATCACCTCTCCTATGGCACTGGAAGAGCTGCTAAAAAGGGGCAGTTCCTCTATCCCAGAGCATCTTCTAGATGGTGACTTTTTTGCCTGTAGGCCATGCCTGTCTGTCCTCACAACAGCTGCAGAATGAAACACCACACCTCCAACAAAGCTCGCATACCCTGCCGAGCTCCCCTGCGATGGAAGCTTCCAGAATGCAAATACAAGCTAGGCATCTCAGATGGATCTGATTTCAATCAACATTAGTGCCAAATGAACATCTTTGATATACAAAAAGTCTATGCTACTGAAAAATACAGAATTATCTTTCCCTACATAAAGTTTCTTCTAGGAGGTGAAAGGAAACAGTCGATCTGTAAATGTTAATATACCTATTGTAAAGATGAAGAAATTGAGGGATAGGAAGTAAAGGAATCAAATGATCAGAAGAACTGGAACCCATAACATCTCGGGGAAAGTTAATATTTTATGGTCTTTAATAAAGCAGGGCTATTATAACCCTCATAGGGAAGTATCTTGAAAGTTTATAGCTAAAGAATATTAAAATCACATTTTATCAATAAATTTTCACATGCTGAACGTTAGCAATATAATTTTTAAATGAGAATTTTAAAATATCAAATAGAATTATGGACCAAGCTGACATGCTTGGTTTTTATGTATTTTAAACAATATTACATTACACAATTAACTCACTTTAAGTTCATAAAAAATCAATCTAGATTATATATAATTTGGTATGCAGACTAGTTAGTTTTAAATGTAGTTTAAAGTTTATGTAAGCATGCACAATTAAGTGAATAAAACTAGGTAACCAAACCACTGTTGGTGAAAAAGCAAGATAAGTACATGCTCTCAGTCTTGTTTGTTGTGGCCCATTTTAACTGGTGAGTACATGGCTCCCACTAATGAGAACAACTGCTGTCTATTTTTAAATTCATTTGCTCACAAGAGCCAGTGAATGTGAATGTGGATGTTATGTGTGTGGAGAAGAAACGAAATAAATTCTCTGACAACCTTGCCCATTCTTAATTATTCTTCAAGGATTTTTTTTTTTTAATTAGCAGAAGTGAATGCCAAGGAGGCTTTACGCCAAATCTATCTAGATTCTCCCCATGTCACGGTATTAAGCTATTATCAGGCCTTTGCGACCTGCATGAGCTCTAACATGTTCAATGAAAGGGAGACCAGTTTACCTATTCCCTAAAGACCTGGGTCCTTGACAGCACTTAAACAAGATGGAGGCTTGTTGGTATCTGGAGAGATTCTAGGACCTTCTTAGTGAAGAAAATCTTAGTAAAATGATTAGTTTGAATAGCAACTAAAAAGTTATATCTACTAATTGTATGCTGGGATCAACTAAACAAAATGGAAAAAAAAAAAGTATTCCCTGTTTTAAAATCTCTCAAGAAAATACTTGTGGCAACGGTTGATTTAGTGATGTATCTGAATGTGCCGTCCAACAACGAGAAATAGTAATCCAGCCAGCAAAGAAAAAAATATCCCAGCTGGGGCTAGGAAAAATGACCAGCCATACAGAACAGAAGGGGTGAAGTCCAGGCAGTCCTTCATTTTCATGTTTCGGTAGCTTTCCATGTCAGCCACTGCCTGGACCCAGATGACATACAGCATCACCACCAATGAAAATAGGATGCCTGAGAAGGATGAAACAAAACACTGTTAGCCTTTCTGATGATGTGTTCTCAAGAACACTATCTAAACCAATCACTGACCAGAATGGCAAGCTCCTGCAAATATATTTCTAGCAAAATCAAATACTCTATGTCAGGTCTTTTATTATGTACTTTATAGATATTTCTTTTATCTTTCATCTTCAAAGCATTGAGGGGAGGGCTATAGTAGCCTAAGAACAGCAACCGCTGAGGTATTTATTGAGTGCTTCCTGTGTGCCAGGGACTGTAGTAAGTGCTTGTGGACATTAGTGAAAATCTTAGCACTTCTAGAATTTATATTCTAACTTTTTTTTTTTAACTGTACAACTGGTTTGGGATGAGCACTATACTATGTTATTTCTTTCAATACATAGAATAAACCATTGAAATAGGTGCTTTTATCACCTGGTTTTAGATATACAGAGACACAGACAGTGGTTTTTGGAGCTGATTTTCAGCCCAGGTCTTTCTGACTCTTATTACACTATGACAACCCAGCTAACTAATGCTGGAATTAAATACGGTTATAAAAATAGAAACCAAAGTAAGCACCAGACAAGAGCGGAGATGAAAACACTGAACAAACATAAAAGAATATACGTGATTCTTCAGAATATATATATATATACACACACACACACATATACATACACACACACACACAAAAGATTGATTACAGCATAAAGAAAACATTGTCTTGAATAAATGAGGGAGGAAGATTGATGATAAAGGATTCTTTGGAATATAAAATCATAGATTAGAGATCAACAGCCATATTAAATAAAAAAAAAAAGAAAGAGAGAGAAGGAAGGAAGGAAAGAAGGAAGGAAGGAAGGGAGGGAGGGAGGGAGGAAGGGAGGGAGGGAAATAACAAATCCCTAACCACTAACTAGAAGGCAACATCCCAATTTAGCAACAATTACAATGTAACTATAATCCACTGGTTCCAAACACTGTTGGAATTAGATGAAGTGTTACAGTTTTGGACCACTGACCTTAACAAGTGACAGAAAAGCTCTGTGAATTCTGAAACTTGAGAATACACTAAGCATGTCCTTTCCCATGTAACTGTTACCGTAATTACCGGAAGCAAACAATGCCACTACGCTGAGCAGCAGGCTCCAGGGTCCGCTGGGCAGACTCACCAGTAAGCAACAGGCTCCACACACAAACCACACACACAGCCTGATGGATTCAAATTTGTCCTAAAGCAAAATCTACTTGAGAGCACTTGCTATCTGTCCAAAATTTCAATCCAAACATGCCAAGGATCTATTACACTCGTTGAATTAATGAGTTGAACTGTTAGGTATATAAAATCTCCATGGTCTAATCGCTAGAATGTCTGAAAGCTAAATGCAAGTCTGGGACTAGGAGCAGAGACTGAGGCATATCGGCAGAGAGTAGCTTTTAAGAGTCCAGTCATCAATTACATTTCTCACATTAATTGTGGTCCTACAGCATTTAGGATGCCCTCTCTCTCCCGGGCCATCGATTTCATAAAGAATTTTGAAAAGTAAACACAAAAGAAGAAGGGCTCATAAATACGTTGTGGTGTATCAGTAGTGGAGCTTCAACTTCCTTGTAATCATGATACAAGCTACAGAGCAATGAAGAATCAAATAGATGCTTCGCTAATAAGAAACATCCTTCACACCGTGGTCTGTAATGTAAATGCAAATATTGGCTCACAGAGTAGAGCAATGTAGGCACTGAGAAACAACTACTCACAGAGAAATAGTAAAGCCATAGCCTGCAAGCAAACTCCTTACAACGCCGTACCTCAGATTTTGACAACAATATGGCAATTCCATGTGTTGTCTAGCAACTCTGTGCATTTCAATACATTTTCCAGCAAATATATACACAGCGTTCTCTGCTGATGTAAAGGTTTGGCTTAGGCATTTGCATAATATCATTTGCCTTATGCAAACACCTTGCAAAACTTTGTATTATTTGTTGATAGGGTTTTTATCTTCCTTGCATCATGTGAATCTCTTGTGCTTTCAGATATTTTAATGGAAAAAGGAAATTGCCTTTGTGAAAACCAGTAGCTTTAAATTTATCTTTTTAAAAATTGAAAAACCCACCAATGAATTTTCAGTATTAGGAAAACGTGTTGCAGGTAATCAGGTAGATGACTTTTAATAAGAAAGAATTAACTTATATTTAAATATTGTCATTATTTGAAGAGGAATTCCATCTTAAAAGAAGGAAGAATAGTCATTTTTATCGCTATAGTCTTTAACTTGTTCACTAATTGAAGATACTGTCCATTTAATTTGTATCAGATTCATTTATGATTATATCTCACCCATGGGGTAAGCCAGTGTGTGTGTGTGTGTGGGGGGGGGGGGGTGGGTGGGTGGGTGAGTGTGGGTGTGCAGGTATGTAGACAGAGAGACAGACAGACAGACAGATAATGAGAAGGAATTTACACCAAAGGCCAATGGTTTAGTGGATATGGAAGCAAGAATTAATCATGGTGGCCTGCATGAGACATGTGGCCAAGAGAGGGAACAGAAGGATACTGTACTCAGGTAGACTGATCAAATAAATGATTGGATTAAGGCCAATGGGAGCCATGTATTTCACTGCCTGGAAACAGAGTTACAAATCTGAAAAGGAGGAAAGCTAAAATAAGCCCTACAGTGCTTAGAATTTGATTAGAATTGCATATATCAGTGTGACTTTATGGTTTTTCATTGATAGATAATACAGAAATAAATATAGAAGTAATTGTGTGTGTGTGCATGTTTTAAAATACACGTGTGTCTATACCTAGATATATTTCGTGGCTCTGTTTCTTGAGAGCATCTGGCAGCACCAACATCCAGTCTCACAGAACATACCAGGTGTCCAGATCTTGACTCCTAAACTCCATGAAACAGGGCTTCTCAAAGAAATTGTTGAATCCAGGCTAAGGCATAAAATACAAGATGAACCTGGAAAATCTTGTTACCCCAGAAAGTGAAGATATGTTCAAAGAATGACAGGGGTGTTTGGAAGCCAGCTAGCTGGGGCCTCCCATAACTTAAACTGAAACAATCTGATCACCAAATGAATAATGATAGTGGTACATTTTTCTGATTTAATAAAATAGGAACTCACAGTGATATAAATAAATGAGCGAATAAATGAATAGGAAGAAGGGGAGCTTTTCCTTACAACAGAAAACTAACTTATAAGTGTAGAGGGATGGCAGAATTAGAAATCGCCATTTGACAATCACTTAAAAATAATTCAGAGAAGAAACAAAAATGAATGCTAAAACTAGTGGATAAAATTGAATGAAACAGAGTATATTTATGTAAGTTCAAAATCTCTTCCAATAAAATGCTTATTAATTTTGAAGGAGAAAATAGTAACCTTATACTGCAGAAACCCAGCAAATATTGCCTTATTCAAGTAATCAAAGTTAACATCACCAGTGACATGACAAATTAATGTCACTCGTCACCTGATGGGATGCAGTGAGAATCACACAGCATCAATGCTATAATCTTAGAGCCAAAAATATAGAGCCTGGATTCAATCATTAAAGAAAAAATCAAACTCAAATTCAAGACCTTTCTACAAAATCACAGGCCTGTACTTTTTTCAAAAGTGTCAAGGTTATGAGGCACAAAAATGGGACTTCCTCTGGTTTAATGGAGACTCAAGCAACAACTAAATACAAAGTATGATTCAGAATTGGGTTTTTTTGCTACAGAAGACATGAATAGAATAGTTAGAAAAACATGAATGGAGTCTTTAGGTAAAAGGATTTACAACATCTATATTTTGATATCTTAGGACTTTTAAAAACATAAACAATAAATGGCTTGAATAACAATGAGTTACAAACTTACCACAGTAACTTTAGCAAGAATAGAAAATAGCACAATATATAGGTAGTGAATTGTTTTGAAATAAAATTACATTTAAATGTGGTCATACATTTGGAAAGCACAAATTTATTTCCAATTGAATTTTCTAATATCTACTTTTTGAAGTCCAGAAAATTTATAAAATATTTCACTGGAGGCAGAATCAAAAAACAGCCCCGAACCCATGAAGATGTGTGACCACAGTGAAACTGCAGACAGATAACCGAGTCACACCAAGACCATGTTGAATCTCCTGTTATTGGTAGTATGTGAAACAATGATGGAAACTTATCGTTTTGCATGGGTTCTCTTAAAAAATTAAAAACTTCACCCTTTAAATGCCATGAATTCAATTCGGAAAGCATGTTTTCTCTTTCTGAAACAAAGGGCATGTAAAATTTAGTGACAAACGGCCATTGGGAATGCAATTGCTGATGATAACAATATGGAAACAATCACAGTATGGAAACAAAACAGATTTCCCCAAGACCAAGTCAAAAACTGAGACATAAAATTGTATATCCTCACTGTTTCACAAACACAAGAATGAAAAATGGAGGCATAATCTAAAGATCTTCTCACTATAGTGTAAGAACCAGATATAAAAACACATCCATAGAAGAAAAAAGTTTAGCACCAGAAATGAAAACTTTTTTCCTAAAAAAGTTGGGCAAATTATCAAACTGCTTTATTATTGTATAGAAGTACATACACTCTTACACTTTTTTTTTTTTTTTTTTTTTTTTTTAAAGAGAGTGTTTTGGAGTTACTTAAAAATGACAGATGTGATCTTTCACTGATTAGATGCAACTCGACTGCTTTTAAATGAGCTTTCACAACTGGAATCACGAGCAGTTATAGGTTACCTGGGGAAGAATCATAAATTCAAAATGATTCACTGGCCTTTTTTAGTCATGCTTCCACACAAATGCAGTGGCAACTCATTTCAGTTTTCTACGGGCATAAGAAAAGCCATAGAACTGCACATTCATTATGAAGTTGAGGTGAAAAGTAAACTCGAATCAGAAAACAAAATCGTCCTTTTTCTACATAAAGGCTGCACACACTCTAAAGGTAGGGCGATATTTAGCATGGCATCTACATAGAATTAGAAAGTAAGCATCATAAAATGTAAGGGATGACAGCATCGGCTTTCTCATTGTGGCTATTTTCGACAGGGGATGGAAAGGAGGTTTCCAGCCACTTATTTGTCCACCAAGGTCAAACATTGAAGCCTGTGGAATAACTCAGACTGAACCCTGAGAGCAGGAGTCTCATACGTTAGTCTGAAAACATTCCCAAACCCATTCTGCAACAGGGAAAATGTTTCCAGGAAGCACTGGGGGACTAGGTTACTTTTCTAGGTGGAGCTGCCTGGAAGGCAGCAGGGCACGCTTGTGCTAAGTATAGAATCAAAGAAAAAATCTGGGGCCTGGGTAAGTGTGCTAAGGATAGCAGCATTCATGAAATGGTGAATTTAGAGCAGACGTGTCCAGAAGAAAGCACAAAAAAGAAATTTGATAAACTGTGCATTTACTATCATTTTTGAAGAAGAAACATAGCAATTCATCAAGGGAGATACTGGAAATGCCTTCTGCAGATCTGCACAGGGACACTGAATACCATGACTCACAATACCCCTGCAAAAGGCTCTTGCAGAAAATACATAAATCATCTTCATACAAACGTTTCTTAAATCAGCCCATACCTAATGTTTGAAGATATGATATAACTATCATAGTCTGAAGGTTTTCCTAATGGGTAAAAACACTCCAGGTTTATTGTTCCTCTTTCTCATTCTTTTAATTGACATATACTTTACATCGAGTAAAATGTACAGATTTCAAGTGTATGATTTGATAGGTTTTGACAAATGGAAACATCAATGTAGCCACAAACAATTAAAAATAGAATGTATGCATCACTCAAAGAGGTTTTTTATACCTCTTCACTCTCCTACCCAAAGCATCTATCCCTATAGCTTAGTTTTGCCCTTAGAACGTCATTATAAATGGAATCATAACAGTATATGGTCTTTTGTTTGGGAATGCTTTTACTCAACATAATGCCTGAGAATGCATGCAAGCTCTTAAGATGTGTTCACAGTTCATTCCTTTTTATTGCTGAGCATTACCCATCGTATGAGTATACCACAATTTGTTTATCTGTTTATCCACTGATAAACATTTCTGTTGTTCTGACTATCATGAATTAAACTATGAGGAATATACTGTTCTGTGATGTTCTAACTCATACATGAAGCTTTGAAAGGATGGATAACATTTCCTTAGACAAATGATTTTAGAAAAATATGGTCATGAAATTTGTGTATGGAGCACAGTCTTAGGCCAAACTGATAAAATGGCACTGGAACTTGTTGGTGCTACGGCCGGCACCTAAAGTGCACCTGCTGAAGCTTCCTCCCTTTTCCCCACCCCCAAGCAGCTCTGCTAAATCCAACTGAGAACACGGTTCTTAATAAAACACTGACTTAACTGTCTTCCTCAAACATTAATTCCTCAGCAAAACTTTTAACAATTATTCCATAGTGCTCAGTTATTCTAGGAGCTTGGAAAGCTGAATGGCTCATTCGGCTTTCATTGTTCAGCCACCTAGAACACAACCCACCCTTATAGCATTCTTTCTGGAACTCCTTTGGAAAGAGGTTTCCCCCTGCAATATTTAAGGAGCATCTCTAGGCTTTAATTTAGGCGGTCAAAAATTACAACCAAGGGGAAAGAGCTAGACTTTTAAGCTGGCTGTGGGAGAACAGGCAGCTGATTAACCTCTTAGGATGGAATCTCAATGCTCCCTCATGCTATGAATGCCATTGGGGTCCATTAGGATGATTTGACTTTAGCCCTGCATTCATAAAAGACTCCCAATTAGCCTTTGCATGATATCTACAAATCATGTTATATATAGGGTTACAATTCATTTATGGATGAATTGTAAAAGCATAGAGCCTTACTATATTAAACATAAACACTTAAAATGCCACAATATTTGCAAACTTGTTCTCATATGTATTAACTTTGACAATGAGGAACCTTAAAAATCGCAGTGTCTGAGGGCTTTCTCTACTTCCGTGAAGTCCTCTGTGTCTTGCTAAAGGACAAAATATGAGGATTAGCGCAGCGTAATCGGGGATCACAGGTGCATTCCAGAGTCCAACATATACTCTTAACTTTCACCATATTACATTCTGGGAAAAGGGAAATTTGCCACTTCTGCATTTGCTACAGAGTAATATTTGTCATAGTATTGTAATGTACTTTCAAAGTAGTCTCATAAATATTATTGCATTCATTAAAATATTTAGACAGTCTTTCTGAGAAAAGCTAGACGTTATTTTAAATGATTTAAACTTGTGTTTTTGAAAAACTAGTTTGCTCTTCTTTACATTAGTATGCTATTGTTTTCTCATAAAATCATGCTTCAGATTATAGAATAACGAATGCATAATCGTGCACATTCTTTATCCCCATTCTTCATTTTCTCAGACTTGTTTTCCATTTTTTCTTCAATTCTCTGAGACAGCCTTAATTCTTTCTGCTGTTATATCATGATTACACCTTTCTGATTTCCAAACGCTCATTGCTGCACACACTTCAGCATTCTACTTTCCAAACACATTAATTGCCTCTTCCCTTTCATTTTCTGGACTCATAGTTTGATTTAGTCAACTACATATATAAAATTCTGATTGAGTTTCTCAAACACTTATGACTTTCTTAGATTGTCATATAATTTTTATCATTAAACATCCTGCATACCCAGTGCTCTGTACTCCACTGAGAAGCAATTATTAACAGAGAATGATCATGGGGGTTTATCTATTTCTACAAGTAATTAGGGGTTTAATCTGAAAAGGAGAATTTTATCTAATGCCAAGGAAATATTTATTCACAAGAATTGAGTTTCAGGAAGTAGGATGTGATTGAGGGCACACCCTTGGATTCTGACTGTCCTGGTTCAAATCCTGCCTTGAAGATTCACACTTTACACTTTATTGAATAACCCTGAGCAATGTTCGCACTGTTCTGTCTCAGTTTCTTCATTGGTAAAAGAGACAGGATGCAAGTGTCTACCTCAGAAAGTAGTCATGAGGACCGAACAGAGGAAAAGCACTGAAAACTGTGCCTGGAACATGACAAACACCTAATAAGCATTGGCTAATTTTGTTATTATTATTATTAAACTTTGGCACGAGCTCCTGCTAATGGTTAGCAAATATTACTCTCTCAAATCTTCTAAAGCATCAGAGATTCTCATGTGTCTGGACTATTTCAGGACAGGCCAAGAGGCAAAAGAATAAACTCGCTGTGGTGTCTTCCAGTCCTGAGATTTCAGAGGAGTAAGGGAATGATGACCCCCAATGCATCTCCCAGTGTCTTTCTGGAACTTTCCACGAGGTGGCACCAGTCACCCCATAGTCCCATGACAAAACGTTTTGCCAAAAACAGAAGGTGAATCCAGGCTCAAGCTCGTTTGTATTGAGGACAACTTCTTCTTTGAGAGTCCAGTCAAGCCAACCGCCTTCCCCTGCCCATCAGCCCTTTACTTCTAGGAAGTAAAAATTCTTTCCAGGACAGACTCTTAGCCTAGGTCAAGCACATTAGGCTTGTCTTTCCGTACACAAAAATGCAAAGAAAACAAAAGTCTCAGAAAAAAAAAAAAATTATAAAACTTAGCGAAAAAAACAATACAATATTTTTTGGCCACTCACTGCTAGTTAGTTCTGAGCAAAGTAACCATTTGGGGGACAGGATGGTTTTCAATGAAAGGAAATATTTGCAAAGAAATTAAATCCCTTAGTACTGAGTAAATAGTAGATAGTAACGAGACACATCTTTTGAAAAAGGAGAATAAAGCTTATGGAAACTTGGTCTGCCTTTCCACTGTGACAAAACCTAATTCCAGACCAGAGACAGTATGTTTTTTTGTTTTGTTTTGTTTTGTTTAGAGACAGGGTCTCCCTCTGCCAGGCTGAAGTACAGTGGTGTGGTCATAGCTCACTGCAGCCTCGAACTCCTAGACTCAAGCAATCCGCCTGTATCAGCCTCCCAAGTAGCTGGGACTGCAGGCACCACCACCACACTCAGTTCAGAGAAATAATCTTGTCACTTTGCACATCTGAAAACCCTCTTTCAGGATAAAGATTAATTATGCCTCACTATGTCATATGAGTAAAAACGTTTGTTTGCCAGGCCTGTCACCTTACTTCTTAGAAAAACAGCACTTACTTTTATTTTGAGGGGATGACAGGAGTGTGGGGACGCATTTATTCAAGTTTGAAGTTTAAGGCTGTACAGAAAAGCTCCACCAAAGGTATTCCTGAGACGGCGATTTATCTGGGCAGGAGTTAGACCGTGACCCAGAATATCTCCAACAAGGTTGGAAGTTGGGTGGACAACAAGGTCCGTCAGGTTGGGTGGACACTTACAGGGAAGCAATTTCTCTCTCCAGAGAAATGGCTCTGTGTCTCCTCTCTTCACATTCTCATTCCCATTCACGGCCTTCACCCAACTAAGATGTTCCAGACTTAAGGAGCAGGCTTTGGGATTTGATTTCCTCATTTTCTCCCATATTACTGCCACATTTAAAACAGATTCTAACAACCAGTTAGACACATTTCCACTGAAGAGGGATGCAGGGTAAATAAACTTGCAAGGAAGAATCAGAGAAAGAAAAGTAATAACATTTAAAATATTTGTGTAAATAAAAGCCGTCACATCTCTTTTCTATATAATATTAAGCAAGGCTGACTAACGCTGGCATTTGACATTTATGGAAAATGTCAGACCAAGGATGTTGGCAAATCCACATTAAAATCTGAAGGAAGGTGTTCTCACATTATAATAGGATCAGTAACTGGATGACAGGTTTTTCTTTTTGACATATCCCAACAGTGCCAATGGAAGGCACAAAGCGAGTCTACCAAGCAAGTACTTTTCGAAATATGAGTGTTACTAGTCTACGCTCCTGTTTAGAAGGCAGATCTAGTGTACCTGGGCCTTTTATCATCAAAACTGAAGACACTAATTCTACTACAAGAGGTGCATCTGGCTGGCATATCAGTAACAAATAGTTTGTATTAACTACTTTTTTTTTCCCCACCTACCTCCCACACACCAGAGCTCTGAATATGTTAAGTTCTGAACTCGGGTGAAATATTTGGTTTCCTATTGGGAAGCTATGCTTTTGATTTTCTCCTGAAAGCCTACTTGTCACATACCAGGGAAAGTCAGAGAAGCTTAAAAACAAACAAACAACAACAACAACAAAAACGTGTAGTGGATCCAACCCAAATGCCCATCAATCAACAAGTGGATAAAGAAACTGTGGTACATATATACAATGGAATACTACTCAGTCATTAAAAAGAATGAATTAAAGGCATTCACAGCGACCTGGATGAGGTTAGAGACTATTATTCTAGGTGTAACTTGGGACCAGAAAACCAAACATTGTATGTTCTCACTGGTATGTGTGAGCTCAGCTATGAGGACACAAAGGCCTAAGAATGCTCCAATGGACTTTGGGGACTTGGGGGGAAGGGTATAAGGGGACAAGGGATAAAAGACTACAAATAGGGTGCAATGTATACTGCTCAGGTGATGGGTGCACCGAAATCTCACAAACCACTGCTAAAGAATTTACTCATGTAGCCAAACACCACCAGTACCCCCAATAACCTATGGAAAAATTGTTTTAAAAAATAAAATAATTTTAAAAAACTAAAATGTGAAGGAGAAAAAAGAAAAAAGAAAAGCCACTGTAGCCACGCCTTGGCCAGCCCCTCCCAGGGAGTTCCCTGGGCTTGTCCACAGTGGGCAGCTGTTTATAGCCCAGATCTTTCACTGGATGGATGTGGAGACAGCAGGTGTAGACAGCAGGGCTAGGTGTGCCTGCAGGTGTGGATGGCAGGGCTGCACCTGCATGCAGGTATAGACAGCCTGCCTCCAGGCTGTTGACAGTTCTTCCTAAGCTGTCCTGCTCTTGCCTTGCCCCACACACTCTTCTGCTCTGATGGCTGCCACATCCTTCTTTACCTGGAGGAAAACACGAGGAGCCTCTGTGAGCCACATGCTCAGTCTCAGCCAAAGGAAAATGAGCACCTGAACTACGTCCCTTGGTTTCTGTGAGCTGTTTTTTCTAGGATTAAGGAGAAAAACTCCTGAGTTATGTATTATGTATCCATCATATCTCTCTTATCTTAGTTGCAAATAAATGCGGTTTACTGATGGGCTATTGCCATTTCTCTTGATCTTTTGAAAAGAAAAAAGGAAAACAAACCACAAATCCCACTTCCTTTTAAGTCAGTCTAACTTGCTAGAGATGGGGACTTTCTATTCCCTTTCTATCTATTGACCTTTCCTACACTAAGTGTTTCCAACCCTACACTTACAGAAAGCACTGCCTCCAGAGCAGGAAAGATGGGTGAGCTGCAGACAGCTGTGCTTCAGGCTTTTTGCCACACATGGCAGAGGATTCACACAATTCATCCCAACCAGCCCTGCTCATCTCCCTGGTGAGAGGCAGTAGCCTGTGAAGCAGCTGTCTGGGACAAAGAGCTCACCTTGTCCTCACGGAATGGTGCAGAGCAAGCAGGCACATGCAGGAATCAAGATGTAACTTGGCCTCTGTGGTGTTTCAAGGGACTAAGGTACACTGCAAAGACACCCTTTGCTTCCATGAGCACACCCTGGACCTGGAATAGGGGCTGCTTGAATCCTCCTACTCTCGAGATGTCCAGGTAGTCTCACCAGCCTGAGAGTCTAACAAGGGATTTAGCCCAAGGTTCAGAGCTCTGCAGTCTCCTCCACCCAGAGAGACTCTGTTTCTACTTTCTGCAGCAAAATTCCGCACACATCCCACTTTGCCATTTAAGAAAAGGCTACTTCAATTATGGCAGAAAAATGTTTCTACCTTGATGTGCTGGTAAGATAGTGAATTTTATGGTTGATCTCCCAATGCCAGTGTCCTGAATGTCCAACCCACATCCTTACTCATTTCACACACATAGATGTCCCGCTCATGTACAGAAATTGCTGTGTTGATGTTACTTTGCCCAGGGATTACGACTATTCAGCTTTACGGTAATTTTCTTAATACAAGCCAATGTTGAGAATGCCATGCCTATGTATCCTAACACTTCCTGCATCTTTCCTATCACATTCAATGCCATGGGGCAGGAGGAGATGTGTGACAACCCATTTGTATCTAAGAGTTCTCTGTGAGTCCACATTAAAACAAACGGGGGCAGTTGAGATCTTGCAGAGGTGCGTGATCACTCGCTGAAACAGTTATGGCTGAGGGTCAATGTCCTGACAATGACTACACTTTGCCCAGAACTGACTCCCCTGGAAACAGGTGGCCTGGCCTGCCTGAGGAAGTCTCCGTCCAAGTGTAGGGAGAAGCAATATCCACCTTCCAAGCCTTCTGAGCCTTGCTCTGAGCCTGTTGACCCAGCAAAGGGAATACCATGGGCCCCATCCCTCCTATCCCACAGCCCTGATATAAGCATCCCTCTGCCATGCATGGAATGTCTAAACACAGTGCTGCTGATGCCAAAGAGTCTTCCTATGTGCACACACCCAGCAATGGCCATAGAAAATTTAGCTCTGCCCTTCCCTAACACCATCTGCCCAAAAATACAGGGAGCATCCAATTCTGTTTGTGGCATTGAAAAAGCAGCCACCACAAGCCTGAGCCCAGGCTGCACCTGCTCTTAGCTGTGGGCAAAGCTCAATGTGCTGGCCCAGGGCTGGCATGGGAGCCTCTGGAACGAGTGACCAGTCACATTCCATCCCACACGACAGGGTAGCTCTCCCTGCTCTTGGTAAACAAATGGCCATACACAAACAATGTAGAATTGTACTGAGGCGGAAATTAAAGAAAGAAAAATAAAATTAAGTAGAAAAATAAATAAGCTTTCCTGTATTAGGGCAGCAACAGGCATAGCCCAGACCCAGGAAAAGCCTCAATAAACACTATCTGAGAAGCCAGGACACAAAGAACATGCTCTGGAGACTCTCCCAGCACTCCCTCAGCAAAGGGAGAAGAAAAATAAATTTTCCTTTCTCTTTTTAGTATGAGTTTATAGATTCCTGTTCTCTGTAACTAGTAACTTCAAGTATTTTGTTTTATCTAAGTGGCATGATGAAGGTCATGAGAAGCCTGAGCAGGCCCAAACGACAGCCATCTGGGCGCCATAGCGAAGGTTATGAGATAAGCCCATGCTAGACACTAGAGCAAACCTAGATAACAGCCATTCGGGCTGCATAGCAACCATCATATGTAATCCTGAGTTACTCACCTGCTACAATTTGATTAACTGTCTCTGTTCTGCCTCTGTTTCATTGCTTTCATGCCACCAAAAGCCTGCTTCAAGCTAGCCCACCCCCTTTTTGAAGTGTGTATAAAGTTCAAGAGCTGTCTTTGTTCTGGGCTCAGTCTCAGGATGTTAATCCACTGGATCTGAGTGCACTCAATAAAATCCTCCTCCTTTACCCTGAGGTCTCTCTGGTCCTCCTGATTCCCACAACAGTGCCACAAAGGAAATTATAATAAAAGTCAAATGTAAAGTAAATGTCCTCTGAATCATCCAGTTTCATGGCTTTGAAAATGGGCTCCCTCAACACCTTGGACACCTCAGAACTGCTCGGGGCTTTTGCATGAAGTGCTGAGCAAGGAAACACTTGGCCCTTTACCATAAGCAACACAAGGTTCATTTTTTAAAAATCTGACATGTACAATTATTAAGTGTCAATTAAAAATAATAATAAAGGCAAAAAGAAAAAATCTACCAGTTACAGGTGTATGGATATATGAGTACATTAAATGCTTTATCCTCCTACACAGTTCTCAGCCAAACATAATTCTTCGCATATATTGCTTTCTTGCACAAATTGCAAAATGGAAAAAGACCAACAATTTTTTTCAAAGCTACTAAACACACAAACGCAAACACACACACACACACACACACACACACAAATTGTCCAAAATCCGGGACCAAAACCAGGATCAAAGCAGTTCTGAGTTTAAAACAATTGTGCTGCCCATAATACATTATCACTAAACTATGGTTATTACATGTTCCCTCTATTGAAAAAATGTGGTTACAAAAAAAAAAAGGCAAGGAAAAAAAGAAACAAATATTTACACATGTAAATAGAGCACTGTTATTTCTGGGAAGACCATAGAAAAATATGTACCCTCATTAGAACTTTGAAAAGGAAAAGGGTAAAGTGCAGTTTGAGTGAGAAAAACATATTTGGCAAAGAAGATGCTCAGTTTTAAGGGATATATGGATATGGGATCTGGTCCTAGGAATTATGAATTCAAGCAGCAGGGATTATAATTTCTCAGATCTAAGTGAAAAAAGCCAGACACAAAAGTCCACATATTGTGTGATTTCATTCATAGGAAATATTCAGAATAGGCAAATTCATATGGATAGAAAGTAGATTAGAGGTTTCTTAGAGCTGGTCAGGAGAGAAGGAGAACAAAAAACGGGGTTTCTCGGTGGAGTAATAAAAATATTCTGAAATCAGATAGTGGTGATTCTTGCACAACTCTGTGAACATCCTAAAACCCTACGCTGCATTATACACATCAAAATGGTAGGTTGTATGCTGATTACATTTCAATACAAAAGGCTTTTGTAATGAAGAGCTTTAATGGCTAAATCCAGTGAAAGAAAACAGTTGAAATAAAAGACAAAAGAATGGTTTAAACAGGGTTCTTCTTCTCAGAGTGAGATTTTTCTGAGCTCTTTAAACTGTTGGGGCTCAGGGAACAAAACCCCAAAATGAAGCCCCAGGAGCAGCCTCAGAAGCAAAAGTTTTCCTTTGACCTTCTCCTGCCCTCCTGCCTCCCAGCCCTGTTCTCTCCCGAGGCTGGCCTTATAAACCACAAAGGTACCCCTCTCCACAAAGGTGAATCATAGAAACCAGAACTCCTTTCCCCAAAGCCAGCCATGAAACCTGAACATATTACTCTAACTCTCCCTCCACCTCTCTGGGTAAAAACTGGCCTCAAAGGAATGACCTGACCTACGTTGTTTGCCAATAGGTCGTAAGATCCCTATTCCAGAGAGGGTCCTGCCCCACACCCAGAAGGAAGGCGTGCTGCTCAGAGGCCAAAAAGAAGCTAAAGAGACAGGCTTCGCTGGGTTCCCCACTTAGTCTATGACCATTAGATCCCACCCTTTTTGTCAAATCATTTCTACACAGCTGCCTATCCTTTGTGGAACCTAAGCATAAAACTAGACAATTTGCCCATATCTTTTTAGGTCTTCAATCTGAAAGCTGCCGTGTATACATGTTAAATAAATATGTATGCCTTTTCTTCAATTAATCTGCCTTTTGCAAGTCGATTTTTCAGAGAAACTTCTGTTCCTCTTGGCCCCTATAAAACACAGGATCTAGATCTGATTATTCTTTTTATTCCCTCTACAGAATTAAGCACCATCTTATGCAGAAAGTATTGTTACCTGAGCACTGATAAAGTGACACTGTGCAGCGTCACAAGCTATCTTTCCAAAGATTAGGAGGACAACAATCCTTTCCATTCTGTTCCTTTCCTTCAACTGTCACTACGGTGCCACCTCTTCAAATTACTTTTCTATTTGTAGTGTGATCATTTTAGCAGGAATCGAATAAGTTAGAAACCTAACTAAAATAAATGCAAGCTTCACACAGAAAATAATATATTCAGATAATTCATGTGAACCACAATTAACTAATTAATTGTTCTCAAACTCCTAACCTCAAGTGATGCATCCACCTCAGTCTCCCAAAGTGCGGGGACTACAGGTGTGAGCCACCACACCTGGCATGAACAAACAATTAAGAAAATGAATGGTGATGATGTAGAAAAATATTTTTGTACCTATGATAAATAAAGAGTGTGTGTTTGTCATAAATATCATCACAGGGCTATCTTTGAAGAGCTCAGAAAATACCTGCCCATATCATAACCTGACATGTTACAGAGACATACGTTACAATCCCCATTTACAGATGGCAAATTAATAGGGTAAGAGGTTAACAGTGTCTTGCGCACCTTGGAGTGAGTCAGTGACAGAGTTTTCTCCTCTAAGCCTCAGTGTTCTCCTCTTTATAATAATGGGCTTACAGTGAGCAGAGACTACCATGATGGCTAAATGTGTCAGCATGTGGAAAATGGAAAGTCCCTGGAAAGTGTCTGACACATAGTTAGTGTTCAGGAAATATTGTATACAAATATTATTAGTTTGTGTTCAAGAAGTGTTGTATACAAATATTATTAGTTAGTGTTCAAGAAGTATTGTATATAAATATTATTGTGTTACTGTTACTAGAAGGCTGTTGCCTGAATATAGAAATAAAAAATCAAAAGACATGAAGAAAAACCATGGCTGAAAGTCATACCCACTTAACTGTACGTACCTGCAGCAATATAGGAGCCTCCCCCAGCTTTGTAGAGAAAGTGGCTGGCGAAGGGGGCTGCACAGATGATCAGAAAGCTTGCGATGACTACAGCAACTACCCCCAGGAGCATCAGGACTGCCCAGAAACCGCGATAAACTGGAGCCCCCCCAGGAGGAAAAGAGAAAAGAAAGAAAAATACGCTCAGATTATGGATACAGCAGATTGTCACACAGTCAGTTGCTTTCATCTTCATTTTTCTAATTTCAGCCATGGGCACTGCTAGATAGAATGCCAGGGATGGGTCTGAACAAACAGGAGATCTTATCAGATGACCTTGGAATCAGTGATTTCCGTGCTGGTGACTTTCAATCAACTCCTCTTGCTCAATGTTTGTACCACACACAAGCTTAATATACTGTGGGAGCTCTTTTTTTCCATCAAGATTTTCCACTTTAGAAGCAAGAAGACCTAAGGTTCTTGCTTCTAAAGAGTTCCCCCATTTAAGTACTCACTCGGATAGCATAGAAGTGTTTCACACCGAAGGTCCAAACACATGTAAAGGCATTCACATTATTTACAAACACTGCCTCATATCTTCTGCTAAGATATATTTGCACCATGATGATCTCTGAGAGCTGCTAACAGTCACCCCAAGCCCCTAACCACAACAAAAATATCCGCTTCTATTTAGATTGTTGGCTCTATAGAAAATAGTCTAAGGCAATAAAAAATGACAAGCAAAACCATAAAAGAAGTTTGTTTAGCTATGCTTTCCCAGCAAATCTGATAATTTAAATCAGATTTATTTAAGGCCTACCTCTTTCTATTAATATTTTCACTCAGAAAGATTCAAAATGAGAGGTGTAGAAGTCTATAGGCATCAAGGACAAGCAAGGCTAAGTTAATGGTACAGCTGGTGAAAAATAGATAGCAGGTTTGGTGACATATGGTAATCAAACAAAAAGGAATTCCACAATCATTTTTGAGTTGGGTAATTACCAACCTTAACCAAATTCATCGTTTCCAAAAGGCTAACATGCTAAAATAAATTCTTGATGGTATAGATGGGGGAACACTTAGTGAAACATATTAGTCAAGTTATATTTTAAGAAAATATAAAACTTGATAAGAAGGCAAAGAATGTTTTTCCTCAACACACCTTCCTGGCAAAGAAGAAATCTATCAACCAACTGGAGTCTTAGAGGAAAGAAGATGAGACGATGGAAATTTGAGAAGAGGAGTCACCTTGGTTAAATGGAAAAGGAAGGCTCGGATTTTTATTTGAATAACCAAGTCCTGAAGACAGGAATACCTGATAGGTTTTCACTTCCCATACCAATGCTGGCCACTTGGCATGGTTTCCAGGGCTGCTGTGTTAGACAACATTCTGCAGTTGTATTCAGATGCAGCAGGGAACAGGGCAGTGAAGAGATACTAATGTCAACTTTGAGTATGGAAATCAAGAATTGCAGAGTGTGGGCCAAATATTTGCTGTCCTTGTCCTTCTACAGTTTATTAGGCAATTGGTGAGTCTCACATTTTACATTTTCATTTACTTCATTTAGAAATAGGTTGAGGTTATCTTTCACAGGACAGCTTCCATGCCAAGTGCTAGGGGTATAATCACTACTAACAAGAAGCAGCTCAGAGAGTAAGAAATCCGTTCCACGGCTGCACTGATCACAACTAAAACTAGGTAAGTATGACAAGCAACCATACAAGGAGTGAAAGTAAATAACAGCAAGTGGAGTGAGAAGGAAAGTCAAGTCTTAACAAAAGATGAAGTTGCAAAGAGTTATCTGATTTTCTTCTTTTTTTCCCCTCATGGATTTGGCCTGAAGGCAAGCCAATTGGGAACTGTGTAAAAGGTGTGAATAACAAACATCTTTAGTTGAATTCATTTCCTAGAAATCTAGGAAAATAGGCCCCTGAAAGCCAGAGTAAATCTCCATGTTTATTTTTTCCTCTTTTTATTCCCTTAGTCCTGCCTCCAGATCAGCTTTAAATACAGGTCTGCACTGCTGCCCCAGTGGAGGCGTGGGCACTTAAGATCCCAAATGATGACCCAACCCTCTAGATAGAGGAACCACAAAAAGGAACCCTCATTGTGCAAAGAGGAGGGAGGAATCATGGTCATGCTTTTTCCCTTTTCTCTTGCTGCTTGCTGTGTGTCCCGGCTGCATGGAAATGTGCCACAGCACAGGAGGCCAGAACTCAGAATTCAACCTTTCTGGCCAGAGAAACTGGGAAGCGGTCCGAGGACCTAGAGGGTGTAAACAAAATCTCACAGAGAAAACAGCTAAAGAAAAGGCTCTAAAATTCTATGTTTGAACCTACACAAGGACCAAGTGTACCCCCAAGTTGCACATGCACAGGAAATAGACCAAGAAGCATAGCAAAGTCTTTGAGAACCAAATTACAGTTTGAAGACCATCCAGGTTCCAGAGCAAGCCCTGAGTGATGTGCGCCCCAGGGTGCAGGGCACAAAGAGCATCACACAGACTTTGAAAACCGAATTGACATTGAAACTGCCACCACAGAAGAAAGGGACAGATTGGGTTGATTGATTGCCTGCTGGAAAAAAACAATAAAATTTTAAAAATCCACATTATCCAGAGAATTTTAACACTGAATTCTCCAGCGAATTTAACACGTTGAATTTTGACAACATAAAATTGAAGGTGTCCAGGATACAACCTGAAATTACTTGACATACCAACAATAACGAAAATCTGATCAATTATCAAAGAGACAGCCAACCCAAAGATGATTTAGATATACTTTCCAAATGTGATGAAACACAAATTTATAGATACAGGACACTCAGCAAACTCCAAAAGATAATAAACTCCCCCAATAAATTAGTCAAGACACATAGTAAAAAAATTACCAAAAGCCCGTAACAAAGAAAAAGTCTTGAAAGCAGCCAGTGGAAAAAATGACATAAAACATATGGGGAAAAAATCCCAAGACTCTAACTTTCTCGTCAAGAATGACGGAGGCCAAAAGACAGTAGGAAAACATTTTTAAGGTGCTGAAAGAAAAGACCTTCAACTAAAATTCTGCATGTGGTGAAAATATCTTCTAGAAATAAGGGTAAAATAAAGCCATTTGTGAAGAAGGAAAGCATAGAATGTGTTACCAGCAGTCCTGTTCTACAGGAAATGCTAAGGGAAGTTCTTTGGGCTGAAGAGAAATGACACCAGAGCGCACATGAAACTTTAGAAATGGAGGAAGAGCAGCAGAACTGGCTAATATCCGTGTAAATAAAGTAGACTCTATTTCTTGTCTTAGTTCCTTTAAAAGATATTTGTTAGAATTTTTAAAATCAGATTAATACAGTAGAAAAACATAGGTGTTGGAATCAGAGTGACCTGAGTATTTACCACTTTCCTTCAAGGTAACTTTGGACCAGTTACTGAAGCTCCCAGAAGTCTCTTTTCCTGTAAAATAGGGATGTTTGTATCTATCCTTTAGAACTATTAGAAGAATGACTTAGAAAGTATGTAAAGTCTATGGCATATAATAAGAAACCAGTAAAAGGCGTTTCTTTTCTTTTTTTCTTTTTGAGACAGAGTCTTGCTTTGTCATACAGGCTCGAATGCAGTTGTGCAATCATAGCTCATTGCAGCTTCAAGCTCCTGGGTTCAAAGCATCCTCCTGCTTCCTCCACCCAAAGTGCAGGGATTACAGTCATGAGCCACCACGTGTGGTGGCTTTTACTGCTGTTACTATCAAGATTGCATTATCACTGCACAGCAGGGGGTCTTGTGTTCAGCAATAGAAACATGCATTCTTTCCCTTAGCTTGTATGGTTAGCCCTCTGTATCTGGGTTTTGCATCTGTGGATTCAACCAACCATGGATCAAAAATATTTAGGAAAAACACCACAAAAAATGTCAACACAACAATAAAAATCATACAAATGTTAAAACAGTACAATATAACAACGATTTACCTAGTACATACATTGTAGTAGATATTAGAAGCAATTTAGAGATGATTTAAAGTATACAGGAGGATGTGCATAGGTTATATGCAAACACTATGCCATTTTATATCAGGGACTTGAGTGTTCACAGATTCTAATATCCTCAGGGGGATAGGTCCGGGAAACAATTATCCATGGATGCTGTGGGACAACTGGATGGCTGTACACTGTTTCTGATGTGTCACTGAGGTTGGAACATCTCTTTAAATGATAGCTTAGAGTGTAGTAGTCATGTTCGGGCAAAGTAAACTACTGATACAGAAAGTTCTATGAAGTTCTCATACCATCTCCCATGGGAATGTTTTCTGTCCATTTACCTCCTAAAAAGGCAGTAACCATGTTCCATATCACATGACTCTACTCCCACAAACCTAAAACATCAGTAAATGGGAGCAGACACCTGACACAAAGCCAGGTGACCTCTGACCCATGCATTCTGAAGAACAGTTTGAAAAGATGAGTTGGAATCATCCCTGTGATCCCCTAGGAACCGGAATACTGAGAAAGCAAGGTGATGAGCAGCAGAGCAGAAGCTCACAGGAGGCACTGATAGCCCGGTCCAGGTCCAGATGAGCCAGGGAAGCCAAGGGCTCAGCGATCCTGAACCAGGTCGCACAGAGGGCAGAGGAAGCAGCAGGAGCCTCAAGGCAGTGGGCAGCGGAGGGGATGTAAGAAAAGGAGGAGACACACGATGAGGGAGAGGAAGAAACAGAGAGCAAGACAGAAGTGGGGAACAAATGCGCCCCAGAGCTGCTGTCATTCCTGACCACTGCGAGTCCCTGCCCTTTCAATTGCTCTAGCAAAGGAGCCCAGCTTTTGATTCTGAATCCCCCGCACAAGGCAGGAACCACAGATTGGCATTTAAAGGAAGGGAGGGCCTTGGCTGCCTGGAGAGCTTTGATCACATAGAAATAGCCTCCAAGTCAGATGCCTGAGTGCCGTCACCATGTGCTTTGTTTCCTGCCTATGCCTGTAACATTCAAAAGTGTATAACATCAAGCATATTACAAAATTTGTTGGAATTTCCTATTTTCTAGCTAATTATATTCATAGGTACCACACTTCGATTGCAGAATTAAAATCCTCAGTCATAATAAAGAATTGTCTTGTAGACTTGCGTAGAGTTCATGCACTCTCTGAAGCAAAACTGAGCCAATCAGAGAATCTTCAACACAGAGTGAATTAAGTGCATGCATTTGGGAACTGAAACATGATATGGGAGCTTGTCTGCTTATTAGTTGTGTGACAATGATAGACTTTAGTTTTCTAATACAGAAAGCAGTATTCTTTTCGTAGGCTTATAGTGAGGATTCATTGATATAATATATGAAAAGTGGCTGTATGCAGTAAGCACTCAAGTATATTTGCTATGACTATTATTAATTATGACACCTTGTAATAAAATGTTCTTGTCAACAATGTGGCTGATACTAACAAATATCATCTAATCTCATGGATCCAGGGTGGAGATAGGCTTTAAGTTATCTATATATATAAAAGAACATACACAAATGCACACACACACATATATTAACACTGAAAACTGAAAGACTGTCCTTAGAGGCTATAAATGTGGTGTGTATGTATGTGTGTGTATACACACATACATAATGATATATATTTTAGATAAATATATATGTAATTTTATATACCTATACAATTTTTGGAGGATATTTTTGTTTGGTTAGTGATTTATATCGTTTCAATCTCTTAGATCTTGACTGTATCTCAGAGAAAACTGAGTTGGTTTTCTTGTTGTTTATTTGAGCTTGTAAAACTACACAGCCTTGTCTTTCAAGGTTTAGGACTGTGCCTAGCAGAAGCATCTCTAAAATCCATTTGTCTCATTAAATACAGTTCAATGCTTAACTTACATAATATTGAACTTCTATTAGTGCCTATTAGAACACGAAGCAAGATTTACAATGGAAATGCATTTACATGTAATCTATACAATCACAATGTGGATAATTAAAGGAAAGCATGTGTGAATCTGTGAAAGGATTAAAGACTGGTTTTAAAGAGACTAAGTTCTGTTGATTTTTCAATCAATTGGTCAACTGGCCTACAAAGAGCTCCTTGGGCAGGTGCTGAACGGAGGATGGCGGCCAATCAGTCCAACAACAGATGTTGTATAAATAGTTCTGGGGAATTCAGTTTATTTTCCCAAACTGATTAAACTTTTACAGAATTACATTTTCTAGCAACTTATTTCATAACCTTATTCTAGTAGATCTAGACTGAAAATCATCGGCCAAAAGTGTACTGAAATATGATATCAACATATTCTGTGTAACTATATCATTTCATATTTTTCTAACATTTCCCTTTAATCATGGTATTTTCTAGTAATTATTCGAGAAATATTCTGTTGTTTATTTATAAATAAAACAGGCTGGGCACGGTGGCTCACGCCTGTAATCCCAGCACTTTGGGAGGCCGAGGTGGGTGGATCATTTGAGGTCAGGAGTTCAACACATGATGAAACCCCATCTCTACAAAAAACACAAAAATTAGCCAGGCATGGTGGCATATGCCTGTAATCCCAGCTACTCGGGAGGCTGAGGCAGGAGAATAGCTTGAACCCAGGAGGTGGAATTTGCAGTGAGCCAAGATGGTGCTACTGCACTCCAGCCTAGGCAACAGAGCAAGATTTCATCTCAAAAAAAAAAAAAAAAAAATTCAATAAATAAATTAATAAAATAAAACAGTCACTGAATCATTAGAGATTGTCTACTTTGTTAAACAGAGCATATAGGGAATGCAAATCTATGTTCCTGATGTCTCAATTTTATCCATAAAAATACATAATAGAAAGAGTATTAACTGCATACAAATTCAAATTTCAGATTCAAGCATAGGTCAAAGGAGCTCATGTCTTGCGTATACCTGAAAGGTCAAATTCAAAGTGATGTGAGTAGGCAGTATAGGGAAACGTCTGTTAAAAATCCTTCAGGAAGGAAATTTAAAAATAACCAAAAACTACAGGACCATGAAGGCTATGAAGTAAAGTTGACTTAATGATGCACACTAACGTGTGTGTGTCTGCATGAGTGTGCTTACCCGGTATCTACGTGCCTTTTTGTGCATGTGTGAAGATTACCACAGGCAAGAGGCTAGTGGCAGAATGGGAATCTGTTCTGAATTCAATGGAAAAAGTTAGGAAAGTAAAGCCCCATAGTATTTCTTTTTCCAGAGAAAAAGAGTAAAATATGCACTAAAACCTCATTAATTTAGATGACAGGCAAAAGCAGCCTGACGTTTTAACTGTGACTGATTTTAGAATAAGTTCCATTCCAAGCCATCCACAGCCATCCAACAACTCAAACTGGTGTCTCATCAGGGGCCTCTAAGAGGGGCCTTGCCAGGCTTGCTTAGCAAATGGGCACAGTGCTGGCAACCAGAAGCCACTTTATTTAGCAAACATATGCTGAGGGCTTTCTATGTGCAAGGCACCAAAAACTGCCAGAGTCAGACATAATCCTTGCCCTCGCAAGTTCTCTTCCCCAGAAGGAAAAGCATATTTGCTTTTCTTAACGCTGGGTACTAAACATACCTAGTAGAGGTATGCTTGAATATGACGGTGTTGAATGGCATGGAAAGGCCATGATTTCAGGGCTGAGTAGCAGTGAGAAAGGGCATATGGTGCTGGGTCTCAGCGTTTGCCTACAATTCATGGGGCAGAAGGCAGGAGCCAGGCCATGCCAATCAGAGAGGGAAAGAGTTCCATGGAATGTGGGGTAGGAAGCTGCTCCCTGCGGCTGCCACCAGGTGGATGAGGGGAAGAGAAAATGGGGAACCTGGAAAAGTGGTTGAGGCTTTGTTTTCCCTTCCAAGGAGCTGGTGCCCTAGCACATGGGTGTCAGGGGGTGCTCAAGACCATTAATCAGAGATACCAATCCAATTGGTATCAGAGTATCCCTGTTGCAAGTATACAGAGAATGAACTGCCAGGAAGAAGTATAGAACAAGGAAAAGGTAATTCCTAGTTAAGGCAGCTATTGTAGCAAGCCCAAGTGGGAGCTCATAAAAGACTGACCCAGAGCTGAGCAGCTGGGATGGAGATGATATAAGCTTTGCTGTTACTGTTGTTACAGGTGGTGAGAAACCAGGAAGAATCAAGAGTGTCTCTACGGGTTTTCATTTGCAAGCAAAACCAGTTTGTTCTGTTAAGATATTTAAACATTTCCTCTCGATTTTGCATAATATAATTTGCAGAACAAACCTTCTTTCATAGAGGGTATAGAGAGAAAAGTCAACCCAAATGATCACAATTCCAAATTTGTAGTGTTTTGATAAGTGATTTTGTTGTACATACAAAACTGTAAATATTTTATTTGCAGCTTAAAGACAAACTTAAGTGTTATTCATTTTTCAAAACTTGCTATATTGCCTCAGACACCCACAAAGCTAGTTCATAAAGCTAATCCTGTGTTTCGACACATCCTCAAGCACACGCAGTGTGAAGTGCTATAAAATGTTCCAAATGAAGCCAAAACAAAACACGCCACTCCCCCCCACCTCCCTCGCAGCAAATGAGGGCCGCCAGCATATGTCGCCTCGCTTTAGGCAATGTGCTTCTGTTGTGCAGGCCAGCAAGCCTGGCCTTCATCTCCATACACTGCTTGTCTTGGCAGTGTCGGGCAGGTCTAAAAATACAGTAGTGCCTGCACCAAAGCAGAAGGACAGGCTGTACAGTATCTCCGCATCTGAACCCCACAATCGTGAACATGCCAAGCAAAGTCCAGTGCTCAGCGTGGCCCACTGATTTGTTTTCTGGACGCTAAGAACTCTGAGATCAGATGGAGTTTATTAACCTCCCACCCTTAAACATTGCCTGATTCAGGAGATGCTTCAGGGAGGAAGCACACTGGGCACAAGGGAGAGGGATTCTACCTTCCACTCCGGCAGTGACCTTGGGAAAGTCCTTGAAGCAGGAGATACTTGGGTTTCTTCACACAGGGTTGAGAGCACGTCCATGTTCATTATCTCACTTGCTCCTTCTAAGGAGCCTGGGGATTAGGAGGGAGGCTTCCTGGGTGCTGGGAAGGGTGGTTTTGCAGTATTAGTGGTCCTATGGGTGATGGCTGCAGTAACAGGAGTAATAGTCCAATGCAACTTGGAAACAGCCACCACCAGCATCCTCAAAGTCACAGAGCTGAGGGGACTGAGGTCCTGTGTACAAAGCCACTCAGTGACCACCCCAGGGGACCAGGTGAGCACACAGGGCCTAATCTCCAGCTCCAAGGTCCTCACCTGCCCCTGTCTCCCTCAGTAGGGAAGGGAGGCAGGTCAGTGACCTCCATCGCTGCCACACATCAGAACCACTTGGAGAACCAAAACATAACACCCATGTTAAGATTCCAAACCAGACCAGCTGAATGGGGATCCCTAAGGGTAGGCACAGGCATCAGTCTTTTCAAAAGCCGAATAAAGCTGGGTGCCGTGGCACACTGTGTAATCCCTGTTACACAGGAGGATCACTTGAGCCCAGGAGTTCAAATCCAGCCTGGGCAACATAACTAGACATCCTCCACCGCCACCCTTGTCTCTCAAAAATAAACAAATATTTTTAATAATAAATTTTAAAAAATAAAGCCCACTGGGACACTGTGATTCGCAGCCAGATTACGAAAGGTAAGACTCCTGGTCCCGCTAAGCAGCTACTTTTAACGAGCAGGTTCTGCAAGTCAGGCAATGGCTTAGCCCTCACACGCGTTCTTTCCTCTGTCTTCCCAGCAGTCTCTATGTTGTATTTTACAGATGAGGCTCAGAGAGGTCAAGGCACAATCCAGAAATTAAACAGCCAGTAAAGGGTAGGGTCAAGATTTTAATTCACAGCTGTCTGGAGAGTCCACTATCACTAGTCTTAGGTTTGCTGTGTTTTTCAAAGTCGGTTGGCACTGATCCCTCTGTATCTTCTAGGTTCAAATCTTCCCATTCTGGCTTCTCCTACTCTATCTACTAGAAATTTTGAAAAAAAATGCTGAAGTCCTCTAAAGGAAAAGTTATTACCATCCCTCAAGGCCCTTCTTTGCAATCCCGTTTCCTCTAACTAGAATAAATAGCCTTCCTACTTACCATGAACTGAATGTGCTCACTCACTCAAATTCATATGTTGAACGCCTAACCCCCAAAGTGTGAGAGAATTTGAAGATGGAGACTTGAGGAAGTACATAAATTTAGATGAGGTCATGACAGTAGGGTCCCCATGATGGGATTAGTGACTTTATGAGAAGAGGAGGAGAGAGTTCATTGTATTTCTGCCAGCAAGAGTACAAAATACAAAGCTATCTGCAACCCTGAAGAGAGCCCTCTTCAAACCCAGCCACGCTGGCACCCTGATCTTGGACTTCACGCTTTCAGAGTGATGAGAAACAAATGTCTTGTTTAAGCCACCAGACTGTGGTATTTTGTTACAGCAGTCCAAGTTGATGAAAACACTTCTTCCCCTTCATCTGAGAAAGCATTCTCCCCTCCTTAAAGGGACATCACAGAAAGAGTTACGTCCTTACCTCCACTAAAGAATCAGTCAGAATAGAGGTACATTCAAGATTTGGAATACCCTTTACCAAGTGTGCAACCCTGGCCAAATTACTTGGCTTCTCCATGCCTCAGTTTCCTTCTCTAAAATGTGATGATAATACCTATTTTATAATTAGGATGATTGGGATGAAGGTCCGCGGTAACCGAATGCCGGTCACTGGACTGAGCACTGACTGCCATTCCCTGTACAATCCCCTTCCCCTTCCTGATTGTGAGTGTCCTGGACTCAGTCTTGCTCATCTCTCTAAACCCGGTGGAAGTTTTATGGCTTGCATGTAATAGGTGCTCAATAAAATACCAGTAAGTAGAGAATCAAGAATTTACCACTCAATACCCCCTGTAATCCCAAGGTTAATGAGATATTCAATGGCCATGGAACAGAGTGAAGCAAACTCATTCAAAGTGGAAATGAATTCAGGATCTTGACCTCATTGTCACAATGACTGGGGAGTCTTTATCATGTAAATCCCTATGAAAGAGAAGCAGACCTTGGAAAAAGAAGAGCTGAGGCATCAAGGGATTGAACGTTAACACCTGAGTACTAAGTATGAGCGCTGAGGCTGGGCGGGCGAGGAGGCTCACGCCTGTAATGCCAACACTGTGGGAGGCCAAGGTGGGTGGATCACGAGGTCAGGAGTTCAAGACTAGCCTGACCAAGATGGTGAAACCTGGTCTCTACTAAAAATACAAAACTTAGCCGGGCGCGGTGGCAGGCGCCTGTAATCCCAGGTACTCAGGAGGCTGAGGCAGGAGAATCGCTTGAACCTGGGTGGCAGAGGTTACTGTGAGCTGAGATCCCGCCACTGCACTCCAGCCTGGGTGACAGAGTAAAACTCTGTCTCAAAACACACACACACACACACACACACACACACACACACACAAAACAGCGAGAACAGAGAGCTGAGTGCTATGTAATCTTCCTCTCCATGAGCCTCAATTCCAGTGCTTCAAATGAATCAAGAACATCAGGGACCTCTGTAAATGCTCCTGCCCAATTCTAAAACTGCCAGAAAAGACAAATTTCCTCAGTCACTGATTTCCTTAAAAAAAAAAAATTTTTTTTGATCTATACCTGAAAAGACCTGTGATCTTTTACACTAAGCCATGATAGGAACATTTTAAGACCACTTTATTCTTCTACTTTTTTAAACACTGAATTGGAATCTGCTGGTTTTGGCTTTTGTATAGACAGTAGAAAATAATTATAGCAAAGGCTTATTTACTTAGCTGTAAGTATTCTAGGACCCCCAAGTCTTCATTTTCATAATTTTTAGATGATTTGCCTCATAAACATCTAACATCCAAGAAATCGCATTTCCCCAGGAAAACTTACAGTCTTTTATTATATTGTTATTATACATCTTGAAATCTTTCTCTTAGGTATATGAATTAAAAGTAGTTTCTACGATTTCTGTATCAGAAAAGTTAGTTCAGAAATTTCCTAGTACTAAAACGATTTGATATTTTCCCCTCTATTTGTATTATAAGACACCCAGCAAAAGGAGTGGTTAACAACTGTATTGAGTTCCACACTCTCATGTACATGCTTGAGCACTGATTGAAAATCTACCTTGTATCAGCTACTGTGCTAGGCTAGGTGAGCATTTATTGGTGATACAGTATGCAAAAGTACAATATGTACCACCAAGCAGTTTAAGAGGAAAGAAATATACAATTAGATGGCTATTGGCTATGTCAAGTGCAAGGAAAGACTATGGATGGTTTATTATGCAAGAATAGAGAAAGGGTGCTTGTTGCAATCTTAGTATATTGCATAAAGGCTCTTTGGGGGAGGTGATGCTTAAAGAGGAGAGTGGGAATGGCCTGAAAATAGAAGCAGCAGAGCAGGCAGCAAGAAGAAAGGGGACTGAGGGGGAGTGGGGAGTGGTGCTTGGAGGAGCTCAGCTTGCAGGTGCAGAACAGTGAAAAGCTTTGGCTTCAGGGAAGTAGCTGGAGGGAGAAAGTAAGGAACACATCATAATGGTCCTTTCATGATGTGCTCATTTTTCAGCGGAACATTTTGGCCCAAGTTGCATGAACTTTTCATACAAATGATATTGTCAGAGGTGTTGGAACCAGACCAACTCCATCTTGAGTTGGGTGAGATGAGGCCGAAACCTACTGGGCTGCATTCCTAGATGATTAAGGCATTCTAAGTCACAGGATAAGATAGAAGGTCAGCACAAAATACAAGTCATAAAGACCTTGCTGGTAAAACAGGTTGCAGTAAAGACGCTGGCTAAAACCCACCAAAACCAAGTTGGCAATGAGAGTAACTTCTGGTTGTCCTCACTGCTACACTCCCACCAGCGCCATGACGGTTTACAAATGCCATGGCAACGTCAGGAAGTTACTGGTCTAAAAAGGGGAGGCATGAATAATCCATCCTTTGTTTAGCATATAAACAAGAAATAACCATAAAAATGGACAACCAGCAGCCCTAGGGGCTGCTCTGTCTATGGAGTAGCCATTCTTTTATTCCTCAACTTTCCTAATAAACTTGCTTTCACTTTACTCTATGGACTTTCTTGCACAAGATCCAAGAACCCTCTCTTAGGGTCTGGATCTGGATGCCTTTCCTATAACAATATTTTTAAAAATCACTGATTAACTTAACATTGGCTGTTTGTCCATATGGAGCTTCCATCCATCAATATCAAAACCAATAATAAAAGGCTGGTTTTGCATGGGAGGGTTTTCAGTAAGAAAACTAGACCACAGACAGGTAGAAAAGCACATACTTTCATTTCTTTCTTATAGATCCTTATATTTTCCTGATGCTTTTTTCTTAAGTGGTAAAATACTGTGAGACAAAGGCATGGAAAACTCCGACAATACTTTCTATAAACTAATCTACCCAGTGGGGAAACTGACATGATCAAGGGACCTTATAGAGAAATTTGAATAAAAAGGAAGAGGTACGACTAATATCCAGAGTCTACAAAGAAGTCAAACAAATTCATAAGAAAAAAACAACCCCATCAAAAAGTAGGCAAAGGATATCAACAGACACTTCTCAAAAGAAGACATTTATGCAGACAACAGACACATGAAAAAATGCTCATCATCACTGGCCATCAGAGAATTGCAAATCAAAACCAATATGAGATACCATCTCACACCAGTTAGAATGGCAATCATTAAAAAGTCAGGAAACAACAGGTGCTGGAGAGGATGTGGAGAAATAGGAACACTTCTACACTGTTGGTGGAACTGTAAATTGGTTCAACCATTGTGGAAGACAGTGTGGTGATTCCTCAAGGATCTTGAACTAGAAATACCATTTGACCCAGCCATCCCATTACTAGGTATATACCCAAAGGATTATAAATCATGCTGCTATAAAGACACATGCACACGTATGTTTATTGCGGCATTATTCACAATAGCAAAGACTTGGAATCAACCCAAATGTCCATCAATGATAGACTGGATTAAGAAAATGTGGCACATATACACCATGGAATACCATGCAGCCATAAAAAAAGGATGAGCTCATGTCCTTTGTAGGGACATGGATGAAGCTGAAAACCATCATTCTCAGCAAACTATCACAAGAACAGAAAACCAAACACTGCATTTTCTCACTCATAGGTGGGAACTGAACAATGAGAACACTTGGACACAAGAAGGGGAATATCACACACCGGGACCTGTTGTGGGGTGGGGAGAGAGGGAAGGGATAGCATTAGGAGATATACCTAATGTAAATGACAAGTTAATAGGTGCAGCACACCAACATGGCACATGTATACATATGTAACAAACATGCACGCTGTGCACATGTACCCTAGAACTTAAAGTATAATTTAAAAAAAGAGAGGTACGAAAAGTTTCTAAGAAGAAAACAAAGATACAGAGAGTAGCTATCAGCTGATAGGCTGAGAGGGTTGTGCCGCAAGTAGTGCCCTGTGCCTGCCAGCAGATGCCTTGGAAAAATACTTGGCCAGTTCAGAATCAGGTCCTGCGTAGTTTGGGATGTGAACCACATACGCACAGCCAGGGTAAGATCAGTGTCTCGTTGGAACAGACAAGATAGCTGAGACATAGCTAGCATCTCTGGCAGGGCAGGCATACCTCCTTATCCTTGAACAAATGTGTGCAGTTTATTTATTCACAGGCTGAGAGTCGCATTTTCTTTACTTATCAAGAAACATGATCACTGGTGTTTTTTGGTTTGTTTTTTTAGAGACAGCTTCTCACTATGTTGCTTAGGCTAGAGTGCGGGGCTGGACACAGGCATGATCATAGCTCACTATAGCCTCAAACTCCTGTGCTCAAGAGATCCTCCCACTTCAGCCTCCTGAGTTGCTGAAACTAAAAGAGTACACCACTGCACCCAACAGATCGTTGGTGTTTAATGTCAGCATTCACTGAGGGCAGTACCTCCCTGGGCATCTTTTACGGACTTGGCTCTTCTAGGGATGGAGCTAAAGGAATGTTGTGGAAATGTCTGCTGGTAATCTTGAGTTGTCCTCACTGACCTGACAACTATTTGCTGTCTTCTTTAGAAGCAAGTCACTTAACCAGACCCCTTAGTTTTCTGTTTGCTTCTCCATGAAAAAGAGAATCAACAGCATCAGAAGTCACTTCTGACTCTTCTGCTTAGAGTCCCAGCATGTAGATTGTCAATATTTCTTTTTGATAATGAACTGCATACATTGAACTTTCAAGTTTCTATTTGAAAAAACCAGCCATCTAAAATTGCCCATTTTACGCAAGAAATCATTGCAAAAATCAAACATAGTGTTCCCATAGCTACTCTGTACACAGTTTAGGAGGGGGTTACATTTTCCTTATTTATTTGCAGTGATAGGATATATCTTTGGAAGACTTCCTCTTTAGCTACTCAACATAGCAAGCTGTTACAGCAAATACCCTCCATAGTGCATAACAACAGCTGTTGCTCTGGAAACAAGTTAACACTTTGCCTTCCATGAGACATTTCACTTTCCTTAACAATATTAAACCTATCGTTTATTGGCGTAAATAACAGCCTTGGCCTTGGCTATGTACAGACTTGAAGCCACGAATTTGGGTACTAGGAAAAGCACCTGATAAAAATCAGTTATATTTAAAAATATTTACGTTTAAAAGTCGCTGTAATTTTATCTCCACGTCCCCAAACGTGTTTCTCAATAGAAAATAAAAGATTATATTGACGTGCTATACCGAAGCTAAAAAGTAAAATAATACAACTTACCAAATCTTCCCTGATTAACAAATCGATCTTGTTTTAAAGTGACTCTTGCTCATGAGGAACACGAAACATAAATATTTTTTAAATGTTACTAGAGTTGATTATAAAGAAAGTTATGGAAATGGAGGCAGCTCGCCGATCTTTGGGGGAGAGACCTAACTTCTTTGTTTCCTTGGCTTCAGATGAAATCCTTGGCTTTCAAGCGGGTCTTGGTGTACTATGAGGTCGTGTATTAAGATCCAAGGGGGCAATATATCAAAAGTAAAGTATGATTGCATATAATATGAGCCCCACATATGTTTCCATCATTCCATTTAATTTGAAACAAAAATGAAATAAAGTCATTTACTGTGATATTAATAATTTTTATAAAATAGCCAATAAAAATTACTTTTCTATTTTATACATGATCAATATGTTAGTAGTTTTATTTTTATTATTATTATCTTTTTTTTCTATGGAGTTTTACTCTCGTCGCCCAGGCTGGAGTGCAATGGCGCTATCTCGGCTCACTGTAACCTCTGCCTCCCGGGTTCAAGCGATTCTCCTGCCTCTCAGGTGATTCTCCTGTCTCAGCCTATCCTGTGGCTCAGATTATATGCACCAGCCACTATGCCTGCCTAATTTTTGTGTTGTTAGTAGAGATGGGGTTTCACCACGTTGGCCATGCTGGTCTCAAACTCCCGACATCAGGTGATCCACCTGCCTTGGCCTCCCAAAGTGTTGGGATTACAGGTGTGAGCCACCACGCCTGGCCAATATGTTAGTAGGTTTCAATAACTAGACAGAAGAAACGAGAAATAAATAAATAGCTTTGATGAAATTACTATGGTGCCTTTGAGCAGTTTATGGCTGTAATTGTTGATAATTTCACTGGGTCAAATTCCTCATCCCAGCACTGGAGTTCAAGCAGTACTAACGTTTACTTTTTATGAACGATATAAAATGTGATGGTGAGCTTGATAAGTAAAAATCCTATGAAGCAAAACTTTAGGTCAAACGTTTTTCTACATTGCTCTGGATAACCTACTAAATCCAAAGATCAGATTTCAGTTGCGCGTTCCTCTACTTCTCAGCAGTATTGGGTCCATCTCATCATTCCCTGCCCTGAGAACACATTCATCATGATTCCTACCTCCCAAGCTGCCATCCTTAGTCTCCTTTGCTGGTCCTGACTCTTATTCCTGACTTCGTAACAACGGAGCATCCTAGGGCTCAGCCCTTAGACTGATCCCCCTTCTCTCTGCACTGACTCTCAGGTGGTTTAGTCTTATCCCATAGCTTTATAACTTCCATGCCATGACCCTTAAATGCACAGTTCCTGCCCAGATCTCCAGCTTTAACTCCAGACTCTGCAAACCGAAAGCCTACAAAACTCCACTACGTATCTTACATGTAACATGTTCAAAAACTGCAAATCATCCTCTTAAAAATCAGCTCAAGCCCAGTCTTCCTTCCCCATCTCTACTAATAGCAACTCCATTCCTCCAGCTGCTAAGGACAAAAAAGAGTCATTAATGACTGCTCTTTCCCTATACCCTTACCCAGCCTATCAGTTAATCCAGTCAGTTGTTTCTTCAGAAAACAACCAGATAAAGTTAACTTCTGCTTCCAGAAAGATGAAGTAGACACACTTGTCCCTATTCCTTCTGGTAAGTACAACTAGTATCTCTGGACATTGTCTATGAAACAAGCATAAGAAGTCTCTAGAAGGAGGACAGCAGAAGACAGGCCAGCAAGGGACTTTGGGACCCTAGGAATAGCACTGTGCCTGGTGAATTTCCTGGGTTTTCTTATTGCACATGTATTCTAGACTTAGTGATGGAAAAGCCAGCAAGCCAGAATCAACAATGGACACAGATTAAAAACCAAACAAAATGCCCATCCAAAGGACCAGGTAAAGGATAGCATCCCAAGGCAAAAAAAAACTTTTAGAAAATAACCCCTCTACTTTGCCCACACACTACAAAGTACTGCAGTCCCACCGCCACAAGCAAAAACTCAGAGTGTACACTCTCCCCTCCACAGTTTGCAACAAGGTGTCTCAACCCCATCCCCTTCAACCCCACAAGCCCAGGTAATATCAGAGAAAGCTGAATAAGGAGCCTGGACTTTCATCCCTGCAGGATGGCAACAAGGCCACCCTCCACAGTGATAGTAGAGACCATATAGGGTGCTAAGACTTCTACTCCTAAGAGGTAGAAATGAGGTAGCCCCTCCTCATCAGAGTGGTATCACAGCAGGCCTAGTGGAGGGTCAGAACCCTCACCACCCGCACTGCATAATGCCCTCCACCACCTTTGTCAGTGGAAGCTATGGTTAGAGCTGTAATGAGGTCTTGCCCATCTAGTGTAGTATCAGAGGAAGCATCATGGGAGGCCAGAACCCTCACTAGCACTCATCAGCAACAGGGAGCCTCAGAGGCTTAGGGGGTACCTGGAATTAATGAGGAAATGCCTACTCCTCCTTCACTGGAGTGGTATCAAAGGAAGCCAACTAAAACAAAAGATTTAAATAAGATCCATAGTCTTATAATATAATATTCAGAAAGTTCAGGCTTCAATAAAAAATCATTAGTAATACCAAGAACCAGGAAACTCAACACTTCAGTGAAAAAGAATAATCATTAGACGTTAATGCGGAGATGTCAGAGATGATGAAATTATCTGATGAAGATTTTAAAACAGCCATGATACAAAAAAAGAAAGAAAGAAAGAAAGAAAGAAAGAAAGAAAGAAAGAAAGAAAGAAAGAAAGAAAGAAAGAAAGAAAGAAAGAAAAGGCTTCAATGGCAAATGTGAAAATGCTTGAACCAATTTTTTGCCCCCGCCGAGACAGTTTCACTCTTATTGCCCAGGCTGGAGTGCAATGGCACGATTTCGGCTCACTGCAGCCTCTGACTCCTGGGTTCGGGTGATTCTCCTGCCTCAGTCTCCCGAGTAGCTGGGATTACAGGCACGGCCCCCCACCCTCAACACCCAGCTAATTTTTTTGTATTTTTAGTAGAGACGGGGTTTCATCATGTTGGCCAGGCTGGTCTCGAATCCACTTGCCTCGGCCTCCCAAAGTGCTGGGAGTACAGGCATAAGTCACCACACCTGGTCTTGAACCACGTTTAAAAAAAAATAGAAAGTATGAAGAACCAAATGGAAATTTTAGAATTGGAAGACATAATTACTAAAATGAAAAACTTAACATATGTGTTTTATAACAGAATGAAGAGGACAGAGAAAACAGTAAGTTAACTTCAAGATTGAGTAATGAGAATTATCCAATCTAAAAAGCAAACAGAAAATAGACTTAAAATATGAACAAGAACTGATAAATCTCTAGAATTACAACAAAAGGTCTAGCATTCATTTCTCCTACATCTCAGAAGAGCAGAAGAAATAGGACAGGGCTGAAAAAGTATTCAAGGAAATAATGACTGAAAATTTCCAAAGTCATCAAAAGACATAAATCTAAAGTTTTGAGGAGCTAAGCAAAGTCCAAACAGGATAAACCCAAATAAATACACACCAAAACATGTGATAATTAAACTTCTCAAAATTAAAGGCAAATAAAACTCCAAAACATGTGATAATTAAACTTCTGAAAACTAAAGGCAAAGAAAACTCCTGAAAGCAGGGATGGAGGAACAACATCTTATATAGAAGGAAAAACCACTTGAATGACAGTGGATATTTTATCAGAAACCAGGAAGGTCAGGAAAAAGTGGCATAACATTTTTCAAGCACTAAAAGAAAAAAAAAATTGCTAACCTCAAACTTTAGACCTAGCAAAAAATATAATTCAGGAATGAAAGAGAAATCAAGACATCCTTAGATGAATGAAAACTAAGATTTGTCACCAACAGAATTACTAAGAAGATAAAAGGAGTTTTCTACACAAAAGCTAAATAATAGAAAAACACCAGAAAGGAGGCAAAAACAATGGAAAGAGTAAAACTACGGGTAAATATAATATATATTCCTCCTCCTCTTAAGTTTTCTAAAGGATATTTGATGATTGAAGCAAAAAGAGTAACATGTTGCATGCAGTTCTCAACATATATGGAAGAAATATGTGAGAATTATAATTGCTAGAAGGTAAAGGAACATAAAGAAGGTAAAGTTTTGCACTTCACTTGCATTGGTAAATGTCAACACCGATAGACCATAACAACATATATTTATGATGTAATAGCTGAACCGATGATTATAGAAGTTACACAAAGAGATACACTCAAGACCACTATAGATAAAACAAAATAGAATTCTAAAAATATTTCAAGTAACCCCTAGGAAGACAGGAAAAGAAGGCAGAGAAATACAGAAGACAAAAATCAATATGATAGAATTAAGCCGTAACATATCAATAATAATGTTAAATATAAATCATCTAAATACATCAACTAAAGGCACAGCTTCCCAGACCAGATTTTTATAAAAAAATCACCCAACTATACATTGTGTATAAGACACTCACTTCAAATTTGGTGATACAGGTAAGTTGAAGGTAAAGAATGAAAAAGTGTTATATCATTCATATATTAATTAAAATAATATAGGAGTCACTATATTAATATAAGATCAAGTAGACTTCACCACAAAGAAAACTACTAAAAACATCACATATTGATAAAAAGCTCAATCTACTTAGAGGACATAGAAGACATAGCAATACTAAATATGTATGTATAAAAAAGAACAGAGCTATAAAATATGTGAAGCAAAAACTGATGGAACTGAAAAGGGAAATAGACAAATCCACAATTTTAGTTGGAGACTTTGACACCTCTCTTACTAGTTGATGGAACAACTACACAGAAAATTAGAAAATATATAGAAAAACTAGACAACATCATCAACCAACAGGATCTAACTAATGAACATTTATAGAACACAATAAAACTATAGAATATGCATTATTTTCAAGTACCAAGGAACATATACCAATACTGATCGTATCCCAAGCTGTAAAACAAATCTCAACCATTTTAAAAGAATTGAAATTACATGGATTGTGTTATTTGCCCACAATTGAATGAACCAGAAATCAATGACAGAAACATAGTACTGGAAGTCATGGTCTGTGCAATAAGGCAAAAAAAAAAAAAAAAAAAGAAAAAAAGAAAAAAAAAGGAAATAAAAGACATTTAAATAAGAAAGAAATAAAATTATCCCTATTTGCAAATGACATGATTATCTACGTAGGAAATATCCAAAAATCTTCAGAAATTTCCTAGAACTAATAAGTAAATTCAGCATATTTGCAGGAAAGCAAGCTAAACATTTAAAAATCTATCGTAGTAGAAAAATAAAGACAGAAGGCTGACACAATCCAACTTCAATACTTACTATCAAGCTAGAATAACAAAGGAATTGTAGTATTGGTAAAACAATAAATAGATCAATGGAACAGAAAAGAGAGCCCAGAAAGAGACCTACACAAATATAATCAACTAATCTGACAAAGAGGCAAATGGAATTCAATGGAGAAAGTAGTTTTTTCCATAAATGGTGCTGAAACAATTGAAAATTCATATGCAAAATAATGAACCTAGACACAGCTCTTATACCTTTCACAAAATTTGACTCAAAATAAGTCATAGATCTAAATGTAAAATGCTAAATCATAAAACTCCTTGAAAATAAGGGAAACTCTAAGGACTTTTGGTTGGGTAATGATTTTTTTTAGATGCAATACGAAAAGCATCACCCAAGAAAAAAAAAAAAACAAAGACAAATTGAGCTTTATCAAAATTTGAAATTTCTGCTCTGTGAAAGACACTGTTAAGAAAATGAAAAGAAAAGCCACAAACTGGGAGAATTTTTTTTTTTTTTTTTGTAAAACATGTATCCAATAAAGTACTGGTACTGAAAATATGTGAAGAAATCTTAAAATTCAAGAATAAAAAACCAAACAATCCAATTTGAAACTGGGAGAATTTGAACAGAAGCCTCACAAAAGAAGAAATACAGATAGTAAATAAGCATGAGAAAAGATGTTCAACATCATATGTCATTAGAGAACTGCAGATTAAAACAATGAGATGCTACTACACACCTATTTGAATGCCTAAGTCCAAAAGCACTGATAACACCAAATGCTGACAAGGATATAGAACAACAGTAACTCTCATTCATTACTGCTGGGAATGCAAAATGGTATGGTCTCTTTGGAAGACCGCTTGGCAGCTTCTTTAGGCATGCTCTTACCATATGATCCAGAAATTGCACTCGTTGGTATTTACCCTAGAGGTGAAAATTTATGTCCACATAAAAACCTGCAAACAAATGCGGATTTAATAATAATTGCCAAAGTTTACAGGCAACCAAGACGTGTTTCAGTAGATGAATGCACAAATAATGATACACCTACTGATGAGACATTATTTATCACAATAAAGAAATGAGCTATCACGCCATGGAAAGACATGGAGGAACCTTAAATGCATATTCCTAAGTGAAAGGAGCCTATCTGAAAAGCCTACATATGGTGTGACTTTAACTATATGACATTCTAAAAAAGGTCAAACTATGGAGCAAAAAGATCAGTGGTTGCCATGGTTTGGGGGCAGAAAGGAATAAATAAACAGTACGCTGAGGATTTTTAGGGTAATGAAACTAATCTGCATGATACTGGATACATGGCATTATACACTTGTCAAAACGCATTCAATGCCTGACACAAGGAGTGAATCCTCTACTGACTTTAGTCAATAATAATGGATCAGTGTTGGCTCACCAAGTGTAACAAATGTACCAAGATAAAGCAAGACGTTAATAATAGGAGAAACTGTGTAGGTGGTGGGATGGGAACCCTCTGTACTTTCTACTCAATTTTTCTGTAAATATAAAACTGCTGTTAAAAGTCTTATTCTTTTTTAAAAAAAAAAACTGAATTTCATTCTATATACTAGCAATAAACACATGGGGAATGAAATGTAAAATACAATATTATTTACAATTGCTCCAGAAATGGATTCATTGGATGGAAATGTAACAAAACATATAGTATTTGTGTGCTAAAACCTGCAAAACACTGATGAAAGAAATCAAAGAAGACCTAAATCAACAGAGGGATAAACCATGTTCATGGATTAGACGATTGAACGTAATGAAGATACCAATTCTCCCCAAGTGGGTTTAATATGACTCATGCCAAAGTGTCAGCAAGATGTTCTGTAGATATGTAGACAAGATTATTCTCAAATTTACACAGAAAGCCAAATAATCTAGACTAAATAAAACAATCTAGACTAGATAAAACAATTTTTTTGAAAAAAGAAGAAAGAGGAATCACTCTAATTTCAACATTTACTAGACAGATAAATAATTAAATTGCTGTGGTACTAGCAGAAGAATAAAGATGCAGATCAATTAAACAGAATCCAGAATCTAAAAATTAGTCCCATACAAGTAGGATCAACTATTTTTTGACAAACATGCAAAAGCAACTCAATGCAGGAAGGACAGTCTTTTTAACAAAGGGTGGTGGAACAACTGGACATACAACTTCAAAAAAGAGTGAGACTCACATCTTATACAAAAATTAGCTCAAAATGTATCAGAAATTTAAGTGTAATTCATAAAACTTTTAGAAGGAAATGTGCGAGAAAAATATTTAAGATCTAAGGAATGGCTGTAATCCCAGCACTTTGGGAGGCCGAGGCAGGCGGATTACGAGCTCAGGAGATCGAGACCATCCTGGCTAACACAAAGTGAAACCCCATCTCTACTAAAAAATACAAAAAAAAAAAAAAATAGCCAGGTGTGGTGGGGGGCACCTGTAGTCCCAGCTACTCGGGAGGCTGAGGCTGGAGAATGGCATGAACCTGGGAGGCAGAGCTTGCAGTGAGCCGAGATTGCGCCACTGCACTCCAGCCTGGGTGACAGAGTGAGACTCCATCTCAAAAAAAAGAAAAGAAAAAGACCTAAGAAATGGTGAACAGCCCTTAAACGTGACACTGAAAGCATGCACTATTTTTAAAAATCATTAAACTGAATTTTACCAACATTCACCACTTTTATTCTGCAAAAGTTCCTGTTAAGGTGATGAAGAGCCATGCTATATAATGATATAACGAGAGAAAATTGCAAACCACATAACTGAAAAGAATGCATATCTAGAATATATAAAGCACTCTCAAAACTCTATGTAAAAGTAAACTAATCCAATGAGAAAATGAGTAAAAGATATGAAATTTCACTGATGAGGATATACAGATGGCAGCTAAGAACACAAAAAGATGTTTCACATCACTAGACATTAAGGAAATGTAAGTTAAAACCAAATTGAGATATCACTACATAGCTATAAAAATGGCTAAAGTAAAAAACCTTGGGACAAAAAAATAAAAATTTTAATTAAAAAAAATAAAGTGAAAAACTAGCATCAACTGGAAAACCTGGTGAGGATACAGAGAACCTAAATCTCTCATACAGTGTCAGTGGGGATGTAAAGTGGTACAGCTACTCTGGAAAATAGTTTGGCAGTTTTTTAAAAACCTATACATTTACTTACCGTATGACTCAGCAATTGTACTTCTGGGCATTCATCCTGGGTAAATGTAAAATTATGTCCATACAAAAGCCGTACACAATCTTTGTAATAGTCCCAACTGGAAATAACCAAAATGCCCTACAACAGGTGAATGGTTAAACAAACTACTTAGCAATAAATAGAAATGACTATTGATGCATGCCACAACTTGGATGGATCTCAAGGGTATAAGTTTAGAAAAAAGCCAGTCTCAAAAGGTCACACACTGTACGATTTCATTTCTATAACATTCTCAAATGACAAAATGATAGACATGGATAACAGATTAGTGGTTGCAGAAGGTGAGAAATGGCCGGGGAAGTGACTATGAGAGGTAACATGAGGGAGATCTTTGTGTGGATGAAATAGTTCTGCATCATTTTAGGGGTAGCAATCTCACATGAATCTACACATGAGATAAATGACACAGAACTACACACATGCATGGTACCCATGTCAGTTTCCTGGTGTGGATATTGCATTATAGCGATGTAACTGATGAAGGAAACCGGGAGAGTGGGGCATGGGGTCCTCTGTACTATTTTTGCAACCACCTGTAAATGTGTATTATTTCAAAATGGCCGGGCATGGTGGCACACGCTTGCAATCCCAGCACTTTAGAAGGCCGAAGTAGGTGGATCACCTGAGGTCAGGAGTTTGAGACCAGGCTGGTGAACATGGCAAAATCCCATCTCTACTGAAAATACAAACAAAACAACAACAAAAATTAGCCAGCCGTCATGGTGGCATGCACCTGTAATCCCAGCTACTTGGGAGGCTGAAGCAGGAGAATTGCTTGAACCCAGGAGGTGGAGGTGCAGTGAGCCAAGATAGCGCCATTGCACTCCAGCCTGGGCTACAGAGCGAGACTCTGTCAAAGAGAAGAGAAGAGAAGAGAAGAGAAGAGAAGAGAAGAGAAGAGAAGAGAAGAGAAGAGAAGAGAGAAGAGAAGAGAAAGAGAAGAGAAGAGAGAAGGAAAGAAAGAAGGAAAGAAGGAAGGAAGGAAGGAAGGAAGGAAGGAAGGAAGGAAGGAAGGAAGGAAGGAAGGAAGGAAGGAAGGAAGGAAGGAGAAAGAAAGAAAGAAAGAGAGAGAGAGAAAGAAAGAAAGAAAGAAAGAAAGAAAGAAAGAAAGAAAGAAAGAAAGAAAGAAAAGAAAGAAAGAAAAGAAAGAAAGAAAGGAAAGAAAGAAAGAAGGAAAGAAAGAGAGAGAGAGAGAAAGAAAGAAAGAAAGAAAGAAAGAAAGAAAGAAAGAAAGAAAGAAAGAAAGAAAGAAAGAAAGAGAAAGAAAGAAAGTAAGTTTAAAAAACATCAGAGAGTGCAGAATCTGTAAAGATACATATGGACATAATTATGGTAGAGAGTATATGATGTTTGGAATTTGCTTTAAAATAATTCAGTGTGGATTTATTTACAGAGATTTATATAGATGTATAAATATGTTGATAATTATTAAATTTGTGTGATGGTAACATATAAGTTCCTTATACTCTTTACTTCTGTGAAAATTTAAAAATTTCTAAAATGAAATAGTTTTTTAAAAAGTCTAAAATTTAAAAAAATTCCAGAATTGATATTTTAAAGTACACAGCAGTCCATACATACACAGTTTTTTTGGTGTTTTATTTTGTTTTGTTTTTTACGGGTGATGTCCATTTGATAGATTCCCTTATGGTGGTTAAATAATTTTAATAGGACTATGTTAGAATGAGACACATTTTTTACCTCCTAATATCCTGGTCCTAGTCGTCTGGAATACATCAAGTCTCCTAACTGGACTCTCTGATTCCTCCCTTGCCTTTCCATAGGCTGTTAATGATACAACAAGCTGGAGAGGTTATGTTATAACATGTCACATTGGAAGCACTCGTTAGTTCCCCCTCTCACTCAGCCTCCCCAGTTGCCTCTTCGATGCTCTCTTCACTTGCTCTTCGCCAGCTGTCCACCTTCTCCTCTGTTGTTGTCACCCATCAAGTATGCCCTGACCTCTGAGCCTTCGCATCTGATGTTCCCTCTGTCTTGAACACCCTTCTTCTCACCGCATGGCTCACTCCTTTGCTTTCTTCTGGTTTCCACTCCAATGTCAGAGATGTGCTTTCCTCTGGCCACATTACGGAGTTCTTATTTATGTCCACCCCCTTCGTCTCCAGCCCGGTCCATGTCTTAGGTTTCTCCAGAGCACGTGTCATCTTGTAACTACTGTGTAATCGGCCAAGCTATGTTGCTTCCTCTGACTCCCCTCGCCCAAATGTCAGCCCCATGAGAGCAGGAACTTTTATCCCTTTTTTTTTTTTTTTTTTTGACTACTGTTCCCCAGAACCTACAATAAGTGTCTGGCATATATAGTATGTGCTCAAAAAATATCTGTTGAGTAAACGTTAATCACAATTACCAGCTAAAGAGTGGCATATCTTGGTCAGTACAGACGACATATTAACTACCATGTACTAGAATGACAGTGATAATGACCAATAATGAACATGTGTCTATGAAGCACTAGCTCTTGGCTGGGAAGTCTGCCAAATGCCTTATGTGGCCACACACACACACACACACACACACACACACACACACACCCTTCAGACAGCAGAAAGTGTTTGGAGAAGCTATGATGAATTTATGTGCCCTAATGATGTCTTATTTTTGTGCTCTAAATTGGTGTATCATCATAAGAATAGCTGGCATTTATTGAATACCAACTACATGGCAACGACTCTGCCAAGCATTTGTATTATGATATCTTTTCATTTTGAAAACAACTGTGTGAGGTTGAAACTATTCTTATCTCCCTTTTACACACCAGTTTGTGGAGATTAAGAAGCCTGCCCGAGTGCTCTTAGCCAAAGTGATGGCACCAGGTGAGGAACGCAGACCGGAAGCCCAGCTTGTACCCCCATAGAACCCTTACCATGAGCCAGTCCCGGTGCTAAACACTCTGCAGCACCTATCTAGTCTCCAAAAGAAGGACTAGAGGAGCTTCCAAAACAGCTTATCGGATGGCAGGACCCACATTCAACCTAGGGATGTCTATCTCAAAACAAACCTCACCTGTTGATGAGGCTGCCCTGGTCACCCTACTTAGCGTGGAATTCCCCTCCACACACACACACCCCTCGCATCTTTTACTTTCTTCCATGTGCTTGACTGACTGTTTATTTTAGCCTCCCCACTATAATTAAAGTCCCATGAGGGCAAGAATTTAGGGCTGATTCTGAAGCATCCAGAACAGTGCTTAGTATACAGCAGGCACTCAAAAATTGCTTTTCCCTGGTTCTAGCTAATGTTTTCTCCTACGGAAAGGTCCCAAGTTTCAGGCAGAAGCAATAACGCTTCAAGTTAAGAGAGGCCCAGACAGCTCCCTGGTCCTTTGGGGTTTGTATACCCTGCATGAAAGAAGGCAGTGGAAGGAAGCTATTCTTGTGTGGTGTTCGGGCCCAGACCTGGAGCTCAGCACAAAGTATAAGCAGTATAAGTATAATTTCAAAGAAGATCCTGGGCCTGGGTTAGAAGTTTTGGGACTAAATGTCTAGATCGCCTCAGGGATTCTCATTAGAGGGTGATTTTGTGCCCACCCGCACCCAGGACGCCTCGCAATGTCTGGAGGCATTTTTAGTTATCATAACCGGGATCTACTGGGTAGAGGCAAAGGGTGCAACTAAATATCCCACAATACACAGGACAGTCCCACAACAAAGAATTATCTGGCCCACAATGTCCATAGTGCCATGGATGAGAAATCCTGTTGTCCGCATCAGGAGTTCCTAGCGTGAGAGGAGGTTTCTGCTTCTGAGTGTGGCAGGCATTTCAGGGATCACTGAAGCCTCTGTGGAGGTGGAAGCCTGTCCTTGGCGAAGCGAACCCAGGCCATGCTGCTGGGATAATCACAGGTCTTGTTTTCAGGAAGCAATTGCCTCCCATTATTGCAGGGATATTACATAAATTGCCAACCAATTCTGAGAAGCCCACAAATAAATTGTACAGAACACGAAATGGCACCCTCTGAAAAAAAAGTGAGTTTTAAGTACAGCCTTGATGTTGTGCCCTAGAACTTTCAAGCCAACTCTACCCTCAAGAGCTAGAGCATGTGGAAGCCCAGTGAGCCACCCTGGGAGCAGCCCCAAGCCTGCATGCAATGGAGCCTGGGCTGGGGTCCCAGATGAAAGTCAGCTGTTATTCGGGAACTGCAGCCACTCCTGTAATGTGATACTGTGTCTGTGGTCATGGCTGTGTGATCCCAAATGTCTGAACCAATACCGGGAAATTAAGTTGATGTTAGGCATTTCCAAATATCTAAGTACTTGACGCTTACGGGAAAAGGAGACTAAATTGCATTTTCCATTAACTTTTGTGGTGTGTAGTTTTTTCTAGCTAACTAAAATAGAGTGGAAGTATCTGGAATGATTTGCTGTATTTAGGACAATGTCCAGAATCACCACATACGAACACCCAAAAAACTGATAAATAAGACCCAGCTACAACAGAGTGATCGATCTGTAAGCCAGGGTGGCGGCTGAGGTGGGGGTATCTCGATGAGATTAGGTACCTACAACAGGTTGATGTGCCTCCTAAATTATTTAAGAATTTACATTTATATAAACTCTAGACTCAAATCTTAATTCTTCCTGGGCTGTTTCAAACTGTCAAATGTCAGGACATTCATGTTTGTATTTTATTTTGCCTTGTATGGTAAAGCAAGTAGTTGTGTGTGGATGTGGCTGTCTGTATAAGGACGCTGTATCCTCCACCATGCTGTGCTCTGTTGGGGGCTATTCCAAGCCGCCGTGTTGGCTGACTGAAAAGGTCTCTGCTTCCTCACTGCTCACTCCCCAAGCATCCCAGCGTGTGGTTTCACATTCTCATCATTCTGATACCACCTCTTTGTGAGATCACTGCTGTCTGACCTCTCTTCCTGTGAGAAGAGAAGAAAGGAGGAAGCCTGAGGTAGGGTTTGGCTCTCAGGAGGATCCTCAGGTGACAAAATGTGCAGGAAAATGGAATGGGATCCCTGATGGAGGAAGGGCATTGTAGAGTAAAGAGGAAAGAGTCCTCAGGTCCCACCTAAGAGAATGGGCAGTGAACCGAGGTGGGATACACAGCAGATGATCTGGAAGCCTTAGGTGGATTTAGGATAGAAGTAGGTGCCTGGAACAAGGAGCCTTTAATGGGTGTCTGTAGCTGAGCCCTTGGAGAAGACGGAGCTACTAGGCCCCAAGAACTTTTACATCATTGGCTTATGACCCAATTCCTTCCTGCCTGCTTCTCATGTCCATTCATTCTGCGTTTGACATTGCTGACCACTGCCTCCTTCCCAAGAAAATGCACCAGACTGCTCACTGACTCGTTACTTAATGCTTCTTTCTCTCCCTCATTTGTGGGCTGTCTTTCTTCTTCCCTTCTTCCCCTAAGAATAATTGATATTTTACTGTCTTCTTTCCTATGATTGTTTTCCTTAAAGATTATATTTGATATCAAAAATCACCTCTGCAATTTCTCATCGATATCAACTATGATAATTAATGACTTTCAGGAAAACCAGTTTTGCATATCAAGTTACTTGCTGAATTATTACAAACTGTTACTCCACCATCAACTCAAATTTAATACGTCCAAACCAAAGTAAATCGCCATGCTCAACTTCGAAATATGCCCCCTCTTAACCCTCAGATTTCTGTCCACCTTACCACATTTTCTTAGTTGAAGGTAATTCACAGTTTAGTACCAGTTGGCAAGCAATTTTATAGTATGGCACAATAACAATGTCAAAGAAAACTTATTCCTGTTTTGATTCACTATTCATACTTCTGGAAATATAACCCAAAGAATAAATACAAATTATTTTTTAAAATGCTACATACATAGAATTATTTTCAATGTAGAGGTAGCAACTAACACGTTTAAAATTTGAGAAAGCAAAGTAAATGCATGGGGAAATGTGTGCTAACATAAAAATAGAAAAGCAAGATGGACATGTATTTATGACAATTAAAACATAATATAATATGCATATAAAAGGATTAAAAACCCACTAAAATAATACTTATTGTTTGAAGGTACATGTCCATATTACTTTTTTACTGTATGTTATTTAAATTGAATTACACCTATTTGAAAAGGAAACTTCTTCATCATCCTTGATCCCTCCAGCTCTTTTTTGTTTGGCTACCTATTTTACATGTGAACTCCTCACATATCAATTATATTCTTTATATCCTTTCCATTTTTATGATCCCACTTTTGTTCAACCCCTGATGATATTGATTCACTGAATGATTTTGATTTTCATTCACTCCCAGGCTTTCTCCATTTCCCTTCTATGTTGCTAGACAGCCCAAACCAATGTGTACCAACCAGAGGGATACATGACATTGTTCTGATAAATAAAACATGGGCAGAAACTGATTGTTAAATTCTAGGAGCACTTCCACTTTCCTTAGAATGAAAGAGCATGAAGGTAACTATCCAACTCCAAGGATGGTGGAAGAAATAGTTGACAGAGCCTGGGTTCCTGGCAGCATCATTGTGGAAGGTGCTTCTGACCCTCTTGTTACAGGAGAAAAATAACCTTTTGAGCTACAGTTTGTTTTTTGTTACTTGCAGCCTAATGCATTGCCAACTAACATCTTGCCTCGCTTGTAGCCTCCCTGTTTGTAGCCTCACATCATTCACTTCAGCTTACACTTTTATAAGGGTGAAAGAAGACCAGAAAATAGTACTAGATAAATAAACATTGACAATAAAAGCAAAAGACAGCTGGCAGGCAAAAACTACATGGAAGACCAAAAATTACAGAAAGCATGCAAAAAAAAAAATTTTTTTCTGAGCTGAAGTCTTGCTCTGTTGCCGAGGCTGGAGTGCAGGGGCATGATCTCAGCTCATTGCAACCTCTGCCTCCCAGGTTGAAGCAATTCTCATGCCTCAGCCTCCCGAGCAGTAGGGATTGCAGGTGTGCACCACCCCGCCTGGCTAATTTTGTGTGTATGTGTGATTTTTTTTTTTTTTTTTTTTTTTTTTTTAGTAGAGATAGGATTTCACCATGTTGGCCAGGTTGGTCTCTAACTGACCTCAAGTGATCTGCCCATCTCAGCCTTCCAAAGTGCTGCGATCACAGGCGTGAGCCACCACGTCTGGCCAAATTTTTTTTTTTTTAATTTTAAATTTTTAAAGTGTAGGTCAATTTAGTAAAGGGCTAAAGAAATTCTGCACATCAAGAGCGACTTAGGGCATCAGTATTCATACCACAGTACAGTGTAATAATGAATCTCCCCAAAACGTGCATTCAGCTTTTGGTCCACAGTGGATACAATAGAGAGCCAAACATACAAGACCCCCACTCTCATGGAGCTTAGGATTGAACTGGAAAGAAAGTACATGAACAAGATAAGTACATGAGTAAATAGTTTAAAACTGTGCTACGAATTATCAGATTAAAGACTGGGTTTTATAAAGGAGAGCATGGCCCAGCGCAGGAACCAGCAGGGTAGAGGGCAAGTAAGGAAGCCTTCCTTGGGAAACTGAAGCTTGAACTGGCTGGAGGGATAAACGTGCTCTGTTAGAAAAATGAACAGAGGAGGAAGGAAGAGAGGAACAGCGTTTGGGGAAGTTTAGGGCATATACACAGGACCTGGGGCAAGGGGACAGATACTGAGACAGACGACCTTAAAGGAGGTCAGATAGCTCACCCCTGTAAGTACGTATTTGTTCCCACTCACCAAGAAAAGCTGAAACTGTGTTCATTGCATTCTGCTTCAGAAGAAATGAAAAGTATGCAATTGAGTTTATAAACATTTCCACTTGGAAAAATAAAATCAAACTAGTTTATTGCTGAAAACAGTAACTGTAATTTTGCATAAAGTCATTCTAGACATATTTTTAAGCATCTCGTAATTACCAGGAACTATGCTTTGGAGAGCTCGAATACATAATGTAGGAAGTGAGGTAAACAAAAAATTGCAGTTAAGCATAATGAGCACTGATAGAGGGGTCATCAAAGGCTATGGGGACACTGAGAAAGCAAAAAATTAATTCACTCGGGGTGGAATTGTCTTGAAAATTCATTTCTGTTCAGTACATTATTGCCAAATGATGCCAAGCAAGTGAACTGTGACTGAATGTAAACATGAAACAAAGCAGAAAATCTAGACTCTGACAAGTCTCCAAAGGTAACAGAATTGTTCAATGGACTCAGTACACAAGCCTACCTCAAAAGCAATTCTGCGAATTAGGCCACCCTCACTAGGCTTGGCCAGTCATTCAAATAACTAGATTTGAGGATAACTGAATTTCAGAATATGTAGTTGAGATTCTTTTAAATGAAAGAAAACACTGAATTAGGCCTGATTATACACACAAGTCAGCTTCGAATATAAAGGTAGAAAGAGCCAATGGAAGTTTAATTTGTTATTTTGTAAAGATACAAATAAAAGACTTATATTTTTTAATAGTATGCACTACAATTAGCCTTTTCATTCGTTGTAGTTTGTTAGATTATCAATAAAACAAAAGCCAGACTTAGTTCTTTGCACTGGTTCTGCCAATAAGCAGCTGTATGAAGACGGAATCACATGATTTCTCTAATTCCCAGTCTCCTTATTATAAAAGGATAATTTCATTGGTAGTATCCTATAATTCTAAAATTGTTACTCCAGAAAAATCATACACCCACTATATTATTTTCACTGAATTCAACGTTGGCTAACTGCAATTGTAAAAGCTCAGGACACTACAAAGCCATTTCACCAATACTTTGCCAGGCCACAACACATCAGAATTTATAAATGATACTTTCAATTTACCAAAGGTGACCTGGCAAGTATCTGATGTTGGGTAATTGTGAAGCTACATGAAACTTAATAGTGATTCTCAAGCGTAGTGAAGGATATGTAGTCTCATTAACTAGGAAACCATACTGAAAAGTCAGATATAAAGCTTCCGATGAAATCTATAACTTTCTCTTGGATACAGGAAAGAAACAAACAAAAAAACCCCACAAATTTAACAAACGTAATATCAAATTTCCTTGTACATTATTATGATGATGAATGAAACTTGGGTATAGCATTTCTGTTGTAGAACACATCTTTGTACATCTCAATCATTTTTACCTAAAGTGATTGACAAAGTTTCTGAAAGTGAATGAGTTCCAGTATGTGTGCCAATGAGGAATTTGATAATTTAAAAAAATTGGATTTGGTTTTGTCACTAGATCAAAAAAGTGACACACTAATTAAATGCAGTGCTACATAATAATTCTAAGTGTAATTGCAGTATAATTTTTCTGACACGTATTTACAATCCATCTCCATCATAATTATTATGCACAGATTACGTTACTTTGTTTTTCAAGTTCTCCACTATCTCCCTGAAGCAAAGGCTTTTCAAATATGTGATCATTTTAAAATATACGGTGCCTACAATACATATCTTATCACAGGACCTCATTATATGCATAACAACAATACTAATATTTATGCTAATACTAAATGTTCTGGAAAGCCAATCTTGTACTACTTTTCAGTTCATTTCATAAAAGGAAGAATGTTGGGGAAGGAGCATCGTTTTGTAACTTGTCTGTAAAACAAAAGAGTTTCTCCTATTCTTTCCTATGCCATCCATCTCTTCTCTTACTAGTGACAGGTAGGCTTGTATACTTCTAAGTCCACTCCACATGACACCAAGGTTTTGACAAATGTGAGGGAGGTGTCTTCTGTAGCTTTTAATGGGAAGGAGCATCCATACTACACATGTTTTCAAGGAAAGTGGCTCCAGTCCTTCCAACCCAAGGAACCCTGGTGGACAAGCACAGCTGCGGGTCAGCTCACCTCTTTCCCTATCCAGATCTCACACTCTCTTTATAAGTGTCCTATTCGTGATGTAATACAAGCAAATGCTACATTCTTTGACAAAACTAAAACAAAATTACAATGTATAGAATTACATATTTAACAGAAAGATGAAAAATAGTTACATGTAAAAATGTGTTGAGTTCTGTGATGGTTATTGTCATATATCCACTAGGTTGGATTATGGTGCCACGTTGTTGGGTAAAATAATAGCTTGATATTGCTGTAAACGTATTTTTAGATGCAATTAACATTTATAATTTCTTGACTTTGAGTAGAGTAGATTACCCCCTACCCCATGCTATGAGTGGGCCTCATCCAATCAGTTGAAGATCTAAAGAGAAAAAACAGGTTTCTTGAGGAAGAAGAAAGTCAGCTTCCAGACTGCGGAAGAAAAATTCTACTGGAGTCTCCAGACTGGAGACTGCAGCATCAGCTCTGACCTGAATCTCCAGCCTGCCAATTGCCCTGTAGACTTCAGACTTACCAGGCCTCATAATCACTCTCTCTCACTCTAAGTGTGTGTGTGTATGTGTACATGCATATGTATATACCTATATGTGTATATAATATATATTTATGTGTTCTATTGTTTCTCTTTTTTCTGGAGAATCTTGACTCATATTAATTTATTGACAACATTAAATATAATAGCTACGCTTTTTGAAAAACATTTTTCTGTTCTATATATGACATTGATAGTCTGTACCAACCCTGAGCAAGTTATTACAAATTTCATGTTCTTACTGTGATTTTAAGGTAATGATATCTGTCTGGCTTTCTCCTACGGGATATTACACACACAGAGTTCAGTCATTTTGTATGAATATAGTAGCGTAACTATATATTTATATCATATATATGTGTTATATACATATTATATATATTTATCTGTTATATTCTCATGTGTAATGATTACAAAAAAGTTTTAGAAGTATGATGTATATTACAACAGTTTCAACTGTAGGACTCATTTTAGGTCTGTTAAAACCTTAAGAAGCAGTTCTTCTTAATAAATATTACTATCTTCATATGGGAAAGCACATTTAAAAATACTTTAATAGGCAGCTAGTAAATTACAATGACTTTACTTTTAGATCAAAGTTATGTTCTTTAAAATTATAAACGGCACATTAAAAATAACATTTTTTAATCTAACAGATATCAAAAAAATTGAAATTATAGGTCTTAAATTGTTCTTTAATTGCTCTCAACAATTTTGATCTGTGCATCCTTCAGAAAGATAAAACCCTTTCAGAGGCAGGCTGAGGACAGAAAGTACTTACTGACTGCAGAGTCATAGGAGGTCGAGTTGTGCTCGCCTCTCATGAAGGGGTATGGAGACAGGTAAGCATGCGTGCAGTTCTTGGATGCTGGCTGATTGGCTAGGAAGGAGAGCAAAAAAATGGCACCTGTTATTGAAAAACTCAGTGATGACTCATCCTTAATGGAACAGAAATACAGAGCACAAGGGTTACACAAGCAAAATAAAACTACCGGTTCCATCAGCAAATTCAGAGAATTGTTGTGAGGAGGGCCTTCTAGGAAACTCATATCAAGATGCACATGAGACTTGGAAGGTGGATTCATCCAGAACATCTAGCTACATGACATAATTCAATGGAATAAATGCAAATGCCCTTTATATCACCTTGTGATTTAAGGTACCACATTTCATCTATTTTCATGTACTCTTCAGTACCTAATAGTGTCTAGCACACAGTAGGGATTAAAAAATAATTGTTTTAAAAATCTAATAAACTTAAGTTTAACTTTGATTAGTTCAAATTAATAAAAAAATTTCTTCTATATCCATTTTATTTTAGGGAAGAATGCAAATGATAAGTTAGACCATAATTCAAATAAATTTTTAATATTTGAAAACATCACAAGAAGTTACTTTTAAGTTGTCTGAAAACTTAAAATTTTTGTATGTACACTTTAAGGCGGACTGAAATATTGAAATATTCTTTCTTTCTCAAAGTCTTTGGCAAAATCTTCCTCTTGCACAGTCTGACTGACTTTCCTTTACCAAAGTCTAAATCATTTCCACTGGCAAGTTGTATGCTTATTCTCCTGCCCCTAAATCCACTGTAAGATAGTCTATCACGTACTTGCCTCAAAAGGCGGCTTCATCACTACTTTGTTCCTTATATATGCCAACTTACCACCAGCTTGCTTAAGTTTTCAGGGACCTCCTATTTTTATTAAATGTTCCATAATCCTGACTATTATGTATATACCATACTTTGATTTTTGATAAGAAGACTAATAATTTCAATTCTCAATAAGCTTTAGGCTAATAAACAGCTCTTTCATTGTTGAATACAATGAAATAAGTGCTAGCTATTTTCAATAAATGGATTTTCAAAGAATAATTCAATATAAAAAATACAATTGAAGGAATGCATTATAGTTTTTAAAAGTTACGCTACCTTAAAAAGTGACTTTAAAGTTTCAATGAGAACACAAACATCAAAAGCAAGGCATTTCTTGATAGTGCCAACAAACTTGGTTAAACCTCAAATAATATAAGCTTTCATCTGCCATTGCTGGTAATTATCATTTTTTTAAAAAAAGATACTGTTAACTTTGACGCTATGAATATAAAATAATACATCTCTATTTATGGATTTTTACATTTGAGATTTCAAGGGCTGATAGCAAAAACATCTCATTTATTTGCAACATAGTATTCACAGACACTTGAAAAAATGCTATAGACAATACCTGTTCTGTTTGTTCGAGTTAGTGTATTCTAAATAGGAGCAGAGAAACACTGGCTAATTCAGTTTTGCCATAAATAATCAGACTCCTGTTTTATGCTAAAAGATAAAATCATTATTCCTGTAGCCATGTCTACTTACTGAAAAGGAATCTCGACATGATGAACCTTTTAAAGACATCTAATTGAGATTTTGTAACTCATAATCCAGTCCTCTCAAAGTGACATATACTATGTAAGAAATTGTTCATTTTTATTTTAAAGACAAGGGGGAAAATGAAGCTGAATTGTACTTACTGTACCAGAACTTCCAAATACTGGAGTCATTCTCCTCCACAATCCCATGAAACCAACACCTCCAGAAGAATCCTTCATGGTGAAAAGTGACATTCTCTATCTGAACAGAACAAGATGAAGTAACTTGCCATCAGTACGAGAAATAGAATCAAAATCATTACAGCCAGGAAGTTTTTAAGGACATGTATTTTATCCCAAATAACAAAGCTCTGTAGCTTTCTATGTATCTCTTCTATGAAGAAACACACACTCCACTACTACTCTCTGGTTTCCAGAGCATACATAAGACTGTCTTCATAAATAACTACCATGTGTATCACTATTTTGAAGAAGAGACTCACATTCTGTTCACCTGAACATCTCCCCACTTCAGTTGCAAGAAGCCAATAATCCGATCCAAAAGCCACCAAAAAGAGTAACACCCCCAAAGCACCAAAGAGAGCTCCAAAGAAGATAGCGATATTTAGCCTCATTTTCAATTCACTGGTTTCCTTTTAAATAAAATATGAAATTTTAAAATGGTAAGACCCCTAGTTCCTCAGAAACAACAGTAAAAAAAAAAATAATATTTTTGAGTCGGCAGAATCTTCTTGAGAAGGCTGTCCTAGCTCGTGTGTTGGTGGCTTCTCGCTCACGCCCCGCCGGCAGATTCATATTCCCTTTGCTGTCCCCTGGAGGGACTCCAGCCCAGCAGCTGAGAATTGCAGGCTATTTTAAGATAGTGATTGAGGAGCTGTCTTTCTCCCATGGGGATCAAAAAATAGCTGACCTTCTCCTGACTATAGAGAGAAGTATCAGGAGCTGGCTCAGATTATCATTATTGCTGTTGGGTCATCCACAGAAGTAGAAAGAAGATGGAATGGCTATGAAGTCATTGAAAGCATTGGTCCCAAATCTTAAGTGTCTGAACAAGCTCCTCTTAGTCTAGAATGCCCATTACAGTCCCAAAGACACTGAAGACGCTCTTTGAAGATACGTAAATCACAGATGTAAAGAACCACTAAGACCGATCTTGAATACAATTGAAGTTGGAATTAACTTAATTCCTTTTGGACTTTTCTTGTGGTAGAAAATACGTTTTTGGTCAAATAGTCTAACATTACACAGTACACTTCAGGTTTATAATCTAAACATTCAGATGTATACTTAAAAGGTCAAGAATGTTCATGTTAAAGTAATTCTTGAAAAAGTATAAAGAAGAGCTTTTATGCAGCATACACTAGTGACAAAAACAACAACATTTTCTGCAGCAGTTTCATGAATCTTAAACAAGTTATTCCAAATAATCATCCCCAAAGTGGATTGATGAAAAGAGTCTCAAAAATGTATTATTTCCTGAATCAAGACGAAATAACCCTTATCTACTTCTTTTTCCTTCATTTTAAAATATCTAACTTCCTCAAAAGATGAATCATACTTAATACTCACACAGACCACCTAATAGCAATGAATCTACACTTTCTTCAAGCCTTGACTCTTTAAAGCTTATTTGTTTGTTTTGTTTTTACGTCTGATATGCCAGAGGAGAGCATTTTTCTAAGTATTTGTGTGCATTTAAAATCTTGCACCGTTCCTTTGGTCATTGTTTTTATATTCTCAACAATAATCTGGACCACTTCACCTTCCAAGGGGGCATCTCAACTCTACCAGCTTTCTTCACCCCTTCCTTTTTGTGGCATGGGATAGATCCTTACAATGGATTTTGTGAGAACGAAACGATCCTCAATAAAGATGAAAGGCCCTGTTAGACTGTAGCTATATGCAATCAGAGGTATTCAAAAGCTGTGAATAAGGCTGGGCATGGTGGCTTACGCCTGTAATCCCAGCACTTTCGGAGGCCGAGGCGGGTGGAGGTCAGGAGCCTGGCCAACATGGTGAAACCCCATGTCTACTAAAAATACAAAATATTAGCTAGGTGTGGTGGCGGGCCCCTGTAATCCCAGTAATCGTAGCTACTCAGGAGGCTGAGACAGAAGAAACGCTTGAACCCAGGAGGTTGAGGCTGCAGTGAGCCGAGATCGTGCCATTGCACTCCAGCCTGGGCAACAAGAGCTAAACTCTCAGAAAAAAAAAAAGAATTCTAAGCCATACAGAATGTTACACAATCATTAACTACGAGATTAACTACAAGGATTAGATTTAGGTTAAGGGTTCATCTGAGATGATCCTTCATCTAATACTTAAATGTTTTTTATAAGACTTCCCACACCATCAAGCTACGACATTTCTAGCCTGCGGCACTTAAGGACATCAGTAACAGCCATAACAGCTCTGCCTGATTTTCTGCCAAAGGCTGCACTCTAGGAGTTTCCAGATATTTATTCTATTCTGTTCTTTGAGATTGTGAAGCATAAGTTTCAATCCTCTGTCTGTGACAGAACTTTCTGATATTTTGAAGACAGACGTCATCTCAGGCCTCATCAATCACAGTCTGCCCCTACCCCTAAATAGAGGTCTAAGCTATATTTTTCTAAGCCAAACACTCTATTCCTTTAAACGCCCTTGAGATTGGTACAACTCCAAACCTCCTCCTCCCTGTTCTGGTTCTTTCCTACAATTTTCAAGTGCTCAATTGAAGTGAGACATAGTAAAAATATTCTGGGCATATTCTAATAGCTTAACACTACTGCCGTTCTTATCTGGATGCTGTGCTAAGAGTAATAATGGCCTCACAACAACGTTCATGCCCTAATTCTAATCTATGAATATGTTATTTTACATGGCAATATCCTGGATTACACAAGTGGTCCCAAACTTATTATAGGAAACCTTACATGAAAACCTGGGAACCTGTCCTAGCCGAGTGGCCAGACACAGAAACGTGACCACAGCAAAAGGGTCAGACAATTGCTGGTTTGAAGACGGAGGAATGGGACCAAAAGCCAAGGAATATAGAGAGCATTTGGAATTAGGAAGAGGAAGGAAAACAGATTCTCCCCTTGAGCCTTCAGGAAGGAATGCAGTCCTGTCCCCAAATTTGAGCTCAGTGAGATCCCTGTGGAATTTCTGACCTCTGCAACTGTGGGATAGCAAATCTGTGTTGTTTTAAGCCATTAATTTTGGGACAATTTGTTATAGTAGCAATATAAACTCGATACAGATGCTATTCTATAATTAATGCAATATTAGAGCAAATTAAGTTTTCTGCAGGGGCGGGGAATACATCTTCAAGAAGTGTTTATTGTGGACTTTCGAGCATCCAGGCATTTTATCAGACATTGAGGCTACAATATATAGGCCCTGACTTTGAGGAGTTCATGAGCTAGTGGGAAAAAAAAAAAAAAAAAGATTTGTTAGAACAAATTTTGTTAGAACAAAGATTGGTTGTTTGGAAAGAAGGAGAAATCTGTTGGATAGGAAGATTTTAATTATCTTATTTATATTTCAATGGTTTATGGTTAAAATTCTATGCACTAATACTAAATCTTTAACACACACGCAAACACAAAAGTAGATGTTTTTTTTTAACTAGTAGAAAAGAGTATAAGACTTTGTGGTTACTATTTATCACAATTTTGGTCTTTGTCAGAGAAAAGGATCATCTTTCTGGACTAGTTTCATCAATGAATAACGTTTTTCTCACCATTTTTGGTTTATCCAAAAATATATAAACATCACCATAAAAATGTTGGTAGAGCATTTACAAGGCAGGGCAGAGCCCGGATAAATGCCATGAAAGACCACTCTCTAGGGGTGCACTGCCTCAGGAACTAGGTTTATTCAATATATTAAATCTGCCATTAATTTTATTAACTTCCAAATTTCCAACCATTCATATGTGTGCATCTATTGAGAAAAATAGAATACTTCTGCTATCATAAAACTGAGCCATTTTAGCTTGATAATTCTCAATGCTTAGCATAGGGCTTGGCACACAACAGGCACTGACATAAAATAGAAATCAATTTGTGTTAGGAGTCTTGGCTGAGATGCAAATACATGACCTCCTGAGCCATCCAACTGGCAATCTACCCCCAAAAGAAACAGTGCTGCTCTGGCTCAGCTTGGTCCTTGTTAAGCTCTGGAGAGCCGGATTTTAGCAGGGTGCATGTTTCCTGCACAGATGTTTTCAAACCATCTTTTAACAAATCCTTATTAGACCTCTGCTAATGAAGACATGAAATGGGGCTTACCATCGAGGAGGCAAAACGTGTCTTTCTTCTTCAGAAAATTGGACATTTGCCTGTCACTTCAAAGTCTCCTAGTTTTCCATGATTCCTAAGGAATTTTAACAGCCATTCAGTGTTGCTTTCCCAAGGAATCTTAGAAGCCTAAGAAAATGTCCATGCACTGGGAAGACTGTTAAGCAGCTGTGGTGTTCTTTACAAATTTACAACTTGAGATATAGGTTCTCTCTTCCCTTTCTCTCTCTTTTCTAATGAAAGGCCAGGAAAAGGGGCCTTTCAATAGAAAGGCTGGCTAAGCCTCAACTTCAACTCCTAATAATCCTATCATAAAACGGCTCCATTGCTAGTCTATGTATCTATTCCTTATGGGAATATTGACTCTATCTTTACATTGATAAGGTTGTCACACTGAGTGATATGGTTTGGATGTGTGTCCCCACCCAAATCTCACGTCAAATTGGAAGAGGAACCTGGTGGGAGGTGATTGGATTATGGGGTTGGATTTCCCTCTTGCTGTTCTCATGATAGTGAGTGAGTTCTCATGAGATCTGATGGTTTAAAAGTATGCAGCGCTTCCCACTTCACTCTCTTTTTCCTGCCACCTTGTGAAGAAGATGCCTGCTTCCTCTTTGCCTTCCGCCATGATTGTAAGTTTCCTGAGGCTTCCCAGTCATGTTTCCTGTTAGGCCTGCAGAACTGTGAGTCAATTAAACCTTTTCTCTTCATAAATTACCCAGTCTCTGGTAGTTCAGTTCTTCATAGCAGCGTGAGAACAGAATAAAATACTGAGTCATCAGGGCCACAAGAATAAGCGTGGTGTCTCAGGATCAATCCTGTAGGAGAAGTTGATTGTCAAAAATGTAAACTGAGGTACATAATAGTAGCTAATACGCATAAGCCTCTACCAAGTGGCAGGCACCATGACGAGTACTCCAATACCTTGAATACAGATAAGTCTTTAATAGGCAGAATATGAAACAACCAGTGTCTCTATGGGCATCCACTCTCTTGGGCAGGAATTTCATCTTCTGAAGGTCTTCATGGTTGTAGGAGTTAAAGATCTTCTCTGTGACACGAAGAAGGATAGAGGTAAGCAAAGAGGGATCTCCACGGGGTCTCACAACTAAAGGCAGCTCACAATAATTTATGGGTAATGACTATGTTTATTTCCTAAACGTTAAATGTTTGTTTGAGACTTCCAGCCTGTCCTCCCTGTGCTCCTAAGTCTAAATGAGGAGGCAATGTGGCTGAGTGGGGACTGCAGAGTGATCGTCCAAGAGAAGATGAGTCTGGGGAACAGAATAGGAACTGCCGGTACCAGGTCTGCTCCCCATGTAGATACTCTACTCTCCCTCCTTGCAAATCTTAAGAATAGGATTTTGGCCAGGCCTGGTGGCTCACGCCTGTAATCCCAGGACTTTGGGAGGCCGAGGTGGGTGGATCATGAGGTCAGGAGTTCAGGACCAGCCTGGCCAAGACGATGAAACTCCATCTCTACTAAAAATACAAAAATTAGCAGGCGTGGTGGCAGGCACCTAAAATCCCAGCTACCTAGGAGGCTGAGGCAGCGAACTGCTTGAACCCCGGAGGCAGAGGTTGCAGTGAGCTGAGATCACGTCCCTGCACTCCAGCCTGGGCTACAGAGTGAGACTCCATCTCAAAAACAAAAAGGAAAAAAGAATGGGATTTTGCTTAATTAAGAAGAGCTGGAGTTTCCTTTCATTAATGAGTGATCTTGAGCCAATGGCTCAACTCTCTGAGTTTCCATTTGTTTGTTTCTTCTTGAGACAGAGTCTCGCTCCGTTGTGCAGACTGGAGTGCAGTGGCAAGATCTCAGCTCACTGCAACCTCTGCCTCCCGGGTTCAAGTGATTCTCCCACCACAGCCTCCCAAGTAGCTGACACTACAGGCACGCACCACCACACCTGGCTAATTTTTTGTGTTTTTAGTAGAGATGGGGCTTCACCATATTGGCCAGACCAGTCTCCAACTCCTGACATCAAGTGATCCGACCACCTCGGCCTCCCAAAGTGCTGGGATTACAGTCGTGAGCCACCGCACCCAGCAGGTTTCTGTTTTCTAATATGGAAAATGGGAACACTGCTTCAGAGGATTATTAGGGGTACTTGGTAAGATGACGTGTGTCAAATGAGCTGGTGTTTCTGCACATTAGCCTTCTATCTCACTTTAGCTGGAGATCACATTTCTGACAAAGAAATGAAAAAACAAATAATAAAACAAAATTTAAAAGCAAAAAACACAATAAAATAAAACTCTCTTTGCTAGCACTGCAAATCTGATTTAAATCTATTTCACCAAACCAGACTAATTTCTCACCAGGTGTTGCCAGTGCTCCCACACCAATACACATACATCATCCTTCCTCCTGGAGCACCAGTAGCTCCTCAAATCTTTGCTTGTTCCCCATCTGATTAGAATGCCTTTCTCTGTCATCTACCTGATGACCTCTTCATTAGTTCCTTCAACAAATATTTACCAAGTGCCTACGATGAACTACATGTTCTTTAAGTGTTAACGGCAAGGCTCTGCAAGGTCACTCACATAACTCATACAAGTTTTCGTATGTATTTAGTTACACTCTCCCTTTCCTAGACAGTTTTTAGAATCCACATGTTGTGGAATAAATTGAGTCAATAAATGTTTGTTCAACAATCAAATCAGTTTAATAATGAATGAGCCAATGAGGAAAAGTCCATATACAATTTGCCCTCTTATTCTTAACGACGTTACTGGGGACAGTGGTCCCTACAAACAGCATCCCCTTATGAAGGCCAGAGGGAAATGTCTGAAAGCTAAATAAATACAAGCTGAATTTCTACAGAGCACTACAGTCATTTTTCATCATAAAGACACTATAAATCTTGATTTATTTGACAAATACTTGTAATATCAAGCATATATCACTGGCCTACTCCAAGACATACCATGCTGTGCCCCGGGTGGATACAGTGACTAGAATGTGCTCTCTGGCCTCAGTGAGGTAATACTCTCATGTAACTGAGAGTGCTTCTCTCTTCACTTTGGTACCTGGTGAGATCAGAGGCTAAGTACAAACGATGATGTGCTAGCTTTCATCCTGCCTTCCCTAATTTCCTTCCTATACTCCTCACATTTTTGTATGTGTTTATATACACTGCTTGGAATACTTTTGAGAACAAGGAAAAGACTCAACAATAAAACAAACCAACGAAGGCAATTTGTAAAATCAGGTAACTGAAGGAATAACACGCCTGGCTAAGAACACTGGTATGGTTCTTCCATTCGAAAAGCTCTGTGACCTCACTGGTTATCCTTCCCTTTTTTCCCTCATATGCTGTTTATTTCGGTCATAACTTCATTTGGAGATTCTTCTGGCTTCCTGAAAATAATATTTCTTTTAGGGTCTCTATTCACTTAGAGAAATTGCAGTGAAAATGTTCTAAGTTTGTTTCTTAAATTACAAAATTAAAAAGCAATCTGTTAAAATCTGGAGTCAACTAAGATCAATAACATTCCAAGATATTATGGTAAATTCTACCCTTGGTTTTCACAAGTTAAATAAAACTGGATAAGCAACAGCTGGATGACTATAAGCAACAGAAGGCTCTGCCTGCTTTGATGCAGTATCTTTTTTATGTAACTTTTTAGTTAACTTGTTTTTATTATCAGTAGGTACACTGAAACTCAGCAGAAACCTCAAGTCACATTTTTAAGTGATCATGAGCAAAAGATTCTTTTTTCTGTAGTCAAAATTTCTAATCCTAATGTTACAATATTCTTTATTAGCTCAAAATATCTAATGAAATGATTTAAACATTCCCCAAACAAAATTAATTCTAGTCTACTTTAACACAAGCATGCCATTGCTCAACACCCAACAATGCTGAACAAATGTTTAAACAAATGCAGAAATCAAACTGCCATAGCTTCTACACACTGCGAATCCACATTCTAGAAAATTGGAATGGTTTACCAAAGAGAGTTCTGACATCTTTTCTGGAGATTTTAGGGTAGATTCTTTTTCCTGGGATAGTATGTTATAGGTCTACAATACCTCATCTGCCACCCTAAGATCCAAAAGTCCCTGAAAACCCAAAGCTTTTGGCAAAGCAGATCTGACCAACATGAGGCCATATAGAGTGGACTCTCATATATTTTATGGCATAAATATGAATGTGTTTGATTTATTTCAAGGTTCCCCAGGTTCCACGAGTGGGTGTTAGGTAATGCACAGTATATGTATCGTGCTACTTTTCTAAAATCACCAAAATCCTGAGTTCTAAACACGTCTGGCCCAAAGGATTACACATAAGGGATTGTGGCCCATCATCCTAGACACAGGACAGTAAAGTGAGAGACGACTTGAAGAACAATTGCTTCCCTATGATCATTATTGAAACAGATTTTTACTGCTTATGAGCAGTAAAAGTGTGATTTTTTTTCTGTGATTCTAATGACCCTTTACTCTTAGTTTTGTATTATAGTTCGTGATTCTTGTGTGACATCCTCTCCACTACCTCCCTTACCCATCGATATAAAACACGGTCATTTTGTAAGCATTTTGAGGGATTATTCCCAGGTTTTCTAGTCTTACACATAGTACAAGAACAAAAAATAAACTATATGGGGCAATAAGTGGTTCAGTTTTTGTTTAGTGTTGCATCTCTTACACCCAGCACAATGCTGTAAGGTAGGTAGGTGCTCAGTAAAAATGTAGCTATTCATCTTACTGAGCTTAATTAAATTGGTTTGAACACTGCCACCTGCTGGCCATAGGCACAAGTTGCATTCCACGGTACATAACGGTCAGTTGTTGGGAATTTTTATCTATCAAAAATGCAGAACTGGCTGAGCATGGTGGCTTATGTCTGCAATCCAAGCACTTTGGGAGGCTGTAGAAGGAGGATCTTTTGAGCCCAGGAGTTCTAGACCAGCCTGGGCAACACAGCAAGAACCCATCTCAAGTTTTTTTAAAAAATAAAAATATATATAGAACAATGATTTAGTTTCATATTATTTGATGCTGAATAGCCTTAACTAAGATGGTTTCATCTAAGCATCTAGACCCCAATGAATAGTTTACACTGAACATGACTACAGCAAGATCCATAAGCTCATTCACTTCATTAGTTTGGTAGTTTATACTCATTTAAATTGAGAGTTACCTATACAAGTAATTCACACCAAGGGAGTTATATGACAAAAATACCCTTCCCTCTGCAAAAGGGTTTGCTACCTAGCTCCAGGCTCTATCTCATAAAGAATTCTATTGCTGCATTTAAGTACAGTAACTCTTGAAAGGGTGGGGGGGAAGCTTAAAACGCATTTGTTAAAATCCTGCCTTCAAATGCAGTAAGTACACAGTGAAATATTTCATCAACAAAACTGAGGACAAAACAGTGAAATCATTTAACATAGAATTTGGGGGATTTCAGAAATCAAAATGATGTGACTTACAGGGTTTAGATTTATTTTACAAACAAATTACATTTTCAACTATTGTAATTTCAATTTAATTTCCTCATTCATTTGTTTAGAGTTAAAATAACTCTTTCTAAGGTTGCATTTTATACTTCATAAGCTAGAAGCTGTGTGAATGAAAAGGTTCTCCTCTTCTGTCCTTCAGTAATAAAGTGCTCTGCCCATTTCTTATGGGGAATGACTTGAGTCTTAATTTAGAGAAAGAAATTCTGGTTTATCCTTGTCTCTGGGATATGTCACTAGTTCCTTCTTTATCAGGAAACATGGAATGGACTTGTAAACTCCTTTCCAACTGACTTTCCAGAGGAGGTGCTTTTAAGAGGCTCTAATGACTCAGCAAGTTCAGGTCATATGGTCCAAAGGAAAGACCACCTAATCCGTGAGAAAGAGAGTGAAATGCAAGGAGACACGCTGGTGTCACCAGAGTGCCACCATGTCTCCAAGAGGAAACAGCCATTGGTGTTGCATCACCGTAAAATAGTCAGAAGTGGTCCAGGCAGAGGTCATTGTCCCAGGCCTGCTGAAGGTGCTACCACAGGTTCTACACAGACCGCTCCACAGCCCTCTCCTCATGTTCTGCTCAGCCAGGTCCCTTAAATTCTGCTTAATTATTATATACACACGGTATGGGGTAAGCACTTAAAAATTAGAGTATATCAGGATACCCAAGGGACACAACAGCTAAATAACAAAAATGTCAAAATAACAAAGTAACAATGCCCAACGCTTAGCAAGCTCTCACACTGTCTCCAGCCCTGTTCTAAGTGCCTGATGTTTGTCAGCTCTTTTGCTCTCCACAATCATCCACTGCAATAAGCATCAGGATTGCCCTCATTTTATTGATGAGGAAACTGAGACAACTCTGAATCTCTTTATGGCAGGGTTTTTTTGGCCTAAGCACTGTCTATGGACTAAATCCTGTCCCTCTAAAATTCGTATGTGGCCCTAATCCCCGTGGGACTATATTTGGAGATAGAACCTATAAGTGGGCAATTATGGTTAAATGAGGTCAAAAGGGTGGGCCCTGATATGGCAAGACTAGTATCCTCATAAGAAGAGGCTGGGCACAGTGGTTCACATCTGTCATCCCAGCACTTTGGGAAGCCAGGGTAGAAGGATCTCTTGAGGCCAGGAGTTCAAGACCAGCTTGGGCAACATAATGAAACTCCCATCTCTACAAAAAATTTAAAACTTAGCCAGGCATGGTGGCATGCACCTCTAGTCCTAGATACGTGGAATGCTAAGGCAGGAGGATCGCTTGAGCCCTCAGGGGTTCAAGGTGACAGTGAGTGCCAGCCTGGGCAACAGAGCGAGACCCTGTCTGTAAAAAGAAAGAAAGAAAAAGAACATAATGACACAGGAGTTAAGAAGAAGTTATGTAGGCAGATAGTGAGGGCAGGAAGGTCCTTGGTAAGGTTTTCCTTTTAATGAAAAGCAGCCCCAAAATCATTTTCTTTGCTAACAAAGAGTAGCCTGTAAAATTGAGCTGCAGACATAGAAAGGCAGGCTACAAGTTTGTACGGGTGAAGGCCAGGCAGCTGTGAAGGCCAGGCAATAGGAAAGGGCCACCTGGGACTATGCATGTTCAAAATGGCGGCTCCGTCTTTCCTTCTCCTTTCCAACCACATTTGCAGTAGGCAGCAGATGACACAGCCCAGGTCAAGTGGAAAGTTCATTTGCATAATAAGATTAGGGTAGGGTGGCCAGCTTCCCCATGCACTATGTAAACATCATACCTGGTCCAATCAATCTGTGTGCCCTGTGTAAATCAGACACTGCCTCCTCAAGCCTGTCTATAAAATCCGGTGCACTCCGCAGTGGGCCGGAAGACCTACTCTTGTGACCCTCTCTCTCACAAGAGCTATTCTCCTTTCTCTTTCTTGCGCCTGTTAAACCTCTGCTCCTAAACTCACTCCTTGTGTGTGCCCATGTCCTCAATTTTCTTGGCATGAGGCAATGAACCTCAGGTATTACCCCAGACAACAACGTGGCTTCAATACCAGAGAAATCTCTGAGCATGCACAGAGAAGCAGCTAAATGAGGCCACAGCAAGAAGGCAGCTATATGCAAGCCAGGAGGGGAGGCCTGACCAGAAACCAACCCTCCTTGCACCTTGATCTGGACTTCCAGTTTTCAGAACTATGAGAAAATGTCTGTTTTTAAGCCACCTAGTCTGTGGTATTTTGTTGTGGCAGCCCTAGCGGACTCATACAGCCCTGTGAACACACTGGGTGGGTAAAAGGCCAATCACACCTCACCCAGGTTGGGACAATAAAAAATATATGCAGAGGTTACCGAATGTCCCCTTGGAAACCACTGTTCTAAGGAATCATCACAAAACTGGTATCTGCAGAGTCTGAGAGAGAATGAGCTGAAGTGACACTCCTCCCAGTAGCAGACTCCCAATGTGTTCAAGTCCTTATTCATTCACCCACTGAATACCCGGAAAGACCGTCATAAGGTTTTGACTGTCTGACATTTGGGAGAATGCCCTATTACGGCAAATCAGGGAGATGGACAAAAGGAGGGAATAAAAGATGATTCTGGGAAGGTGTATGTTTGCTTCAAGGAAGACTCAGATGGCAGAATTTCCTTACGACAGAAGCAACATTGGCAAAAAGCAGGTATAGGAATAATCGTCCCACTTACAGCCATGGGAGGCACATACAAGTTGGTCTATTTCCGTTTCCAAATCTCGTACATTATACAATGATACAGTTCTGGAAAGGTCTAGCAAAGCTTCTATTATGCCACGTTTTTTAAACACTGAATTTTTAAAATTTGATAGCAGAAATGCTTAATCTGCTTTCACTAGCAGACCAATACGCAGAAAGCAACTGCATCAGAGTTCAAACCAGAAAATGAAACGTTGCGGAAGCAAAAGTGAATCTGTGCAAGCAGCATACTAATTAAGCAAAAAAATGATTTTTTTTCGTTATTGAGGTATTAGGCAGCTATCTTTTCGTGCTTCACTTTTTTTAAAAAAACCATTTATTTATTTATTATAAATTAGTTAACATGATTTCCAGATAGAAAACTGAAAAATATGCAAAGAAAGAAAACAAAGGGTAATCTCACCACCTAATGTAATCACTGGAAACACTTTGAAGTATGTTTCTCATTCCTTGTATTATTCATATAAACATACATCTAATTTTTTTGTATAGGATGGAAGCAAATATTTGTATTTTTTACATAAAAATTAGAGTTAATTTTGAAATTTTACAGAGGTAGTTTGTGTTTGAAACCTTATATTGTCATGCAAAGGGAAAATGATCTTTTCTTGAACAGGATGAAATTAATTCTATGTGAAATATGTACAGGTATATATATTATAAATGCTCTTTTCTACATAATTATGTACTTTTACGTTTCCAAATTGTTTCACAACAAATGATTGGTTCAAAGTTTTCTCTAAGGCACCTTTATTAAGATATAACTAATATACCATAAAATTATCCTGATCAAAGTATAGAAGTCAATGATTTTTAGTATATTTAAAGAGTTTTGTGGCCATCACTATAATTTCAGAACATTTTCATCTTTCCCAGTAAGAAATTGCCTATTTGCAGTCACTCCTCATTCCCAATTCACCCTCAGCCCTGGGCAACCACTAATCTACCTTCTGTTTCTATGTATTTGCCTATTCCATGTATTTCATCTAAATGGAACATATAGAGGACATTCAGTATGTGGTCTTTTATGATGAGCTTCTTTCAATTAGCATAATGCTTTCTAGTTCATTCATGTTGTAGAATGTGTCAATACTTCATTACTTATTACTATGTAATATTTTACTGTTTTATATGCTCTTAATATTATTAGAAATAATATTATATTTTTAAAGCTAAAGTGTTCTTCTTCTACTTTTTAGAAAATAGGTTCAAGATTTTACATTGTAAACCAAAGTGAAGTAAGTAAGAATATAAAGTTTTAATTCTTGGAAATATGTCCAATTTTAGGGTACTACATTTATCTCTTTAAAGTGCATAAATCCAAGAATCTGGTCCATTTATTGTGATAAACTCCTCCAGTAATCTTGGATCTGTGTCATACATTATTTATTTTAGAGCTATCCTTGAACATGCAGACTGCTTGAAATTACATTCTTCCTTTCCAGAGCTCTAACAGTGGTGGAGAATCAAAGCTTTGATAACTGGAGAAATAATTTAAGATGAATCTTAATGAAAGAGCAAAAAGAAGCCTGGGTTAGAATTAATGTAAATTTTTCTCAGATAATGTCATTTTTATGTTATCAGCTTAATTTGAGAACTCAGAATAAAAAAGAAAAGAAAAAACGGAAAAAGACAAAAAGAAAATACCCTTTTAACTTAGGGGGTCACAGCACTTAAAATAGTAATGCTTCTTTCTTGACATTGCTAATATCTTACATCAGAAAAACTGAGGTGACATGCAATTAAGGACTCTGCTTTCTTTGTTTTAGTCATAGTTAAATCCAGCCTAGACTAACAAATAGAATTCAAGCAATTAACAAAAGATAACTTTGGTAAAGTGCCTACCATAAGACCCACCACATTGCAGACAATCTATTTAAAGAAGTTATTTTGTGCCCTTTCTCATTCTAACCTGAGTATGTCTAAATTCTCTTTAGATCAAAACATATGCTTTATCAAATTGACTTAGAATTATACATAGCACAGAGCAACAGGTTAGGAGCAGTGGGACCAATGACAGCAGCAGTGAAAGGGCCACTTACAGGACTAGATAGACCCAGAGTCAAGAGAACCAGCTGATCAAGGGCATTTTATTGAGGGGCGGATGAACTGTCTGTGGCAGACTATCAGTGTCCATGGATTTCCCATTTTCCTTGTCATTAGATTGGAGCTGCACTTCTGGATTTTGGTTGGTTGTGCATACACGGAAAGTTACTTCCAAACCAAGGATTTTAAGAATGAATGGGGCTTATTCATCTCTCACTTTGCCTCTGAAGGCAACCTCGAAGATAGGAGAGCTACGAAATGGAAGAGGTATGGGTCTCTAAGTCGCCACAGGGACAAAAGCTACCTGGGGCAGTTGCCTGACCTTCGTAGCGTTATATGAGAAAGAAAACAAACAAACAAACAAAAACTTTCTGTCTTAAATCACTGAGATTTTAGGGTTTGATTTGTAAAGACATCAGAAGAGCTAGCCTATTCTGACAAATGCATTTTCCATCTCAAAAGCTCTTGAAGATTCATATTATTCGAACAAAGAATAGTTACTGAAATTCCTAATAATGGCAGTGTCAGATATTTAAGATGTTTAAAACCACCAGGACTCTGTCACAGCCAAATCTGTCTATACAAGACCCTCTGGACTCACTTAGCAGCCTATCTAGTTCTCTCTCATCTTTTTCTTTCAAGGATCCTGTTTTGTTTTTTTTTTTAGTTTTCCCATAGGCTCTACATTTCATGGTTACATGGCATTCTCAACTAAACATGGGAAGACCACTTTTCTACCTACTGTATAACTGCCTGACTAATTACTGTGCAGAAGCTCTTGTTGTCATGACCTCTGCCACCATATTCAGCAATTTGGATGTCAGTATCATCCTGGACTAGACATGAGTTTAATATGCATGTTCCTTGCTCATTAATATTTAGATAGTGATCTTCCCTATATTTAAAACAATACTCAAAGGCATAGAATTAGTGGGGTCTGTATTATCTTCACCTGTCATGACTGAGACTATACAGATTATGACACTTTCCCTGGCAAAGACAATGTCCAAGGAGACTCAATAAACACACATCCTTACACTGAAGAACCAGCAGAAAGGAAGGACTCATCTCCAACCAAAAATATATATACATCTCACTATGTATTGTCCTATGCAGCATGTTAAGCTTTCAACAAAATACTACAGAATATACCAAAAAAGGAAAAAATAAAAAGAATCTGAGTTCCACTTCCAAGGTGACAGCGTGAGGCGGTCCATGACCCACTCCCCAGTGGAAAAAGTATAACTGATGAAAACCATTTAAGATATCCAACCATTTAAAGTCTAAGTAATTTGTCCTAAAGGCATAAAGCAAATTATAAAACATTTATTAAAGAAAATCTTTTAAAATTCAGTAAGAACAGCAAGAGTTTGTGATATTTGACCTAAGGCCCAACCCCTTCTTCCTTCCATCAAAAAATATACAAAAATTAACACTAGGCATGGTGGCTCACACCTGTAATCCCAGCACTTTGGAAGGCTGAGGCGTACAGATCATGAAGTCAGGAGTTCGAGACCAGCCTGGCCAACATGGTGAAACCCCATCTCTACTAAAAATACAAAAATTAGCCGTGTATGGCAGCGGGTGCCTATAATCCCAGCTACTCGGGAGGCTGAGGCAAGAAATGGCCTGAACCCGGGAGGCAGAGGCTGCAGTGAGCCAAGATCGCGCCACTGCACTCCAGCCTGGGTGACAGAGCAAGACTCGGTCTCAAAAAAAAAAAAAAAAAAAATTAAACTCAGAAAGGATCAGAGTCTTAAATTTAAGTGCTAAAAGTATAACACTCTTAGGAAAAAATAGGAACAAATCTTCATTGTCATTGGTTAGGCAGTGTTTCCTTAGATATCACAGCAAAAGCATAAGCAACAAAATATAGATAAACTGGACATTATCAAAATTAAAAACATATGTGCATCAAACGACATTGATATCAATAAAAGATAACTCACAAAAATGAAGAAAATATTTTAAAATTATATATCTGATAAGGGACTTGTATTTAGACCATATAAATAACTCTTACAACTCAATAATTTAAAAAATAACAATTACAAAACAGGAAAATTATCTACACTGGTATTTCTACCAACAAGATATACAAATGACCAATAAACACACGAGAAATGCTTAATATCATTAGCCGTCAGAGAAATGTAAATCAAAACCATAATGAGATACTACCTCACATCCACTAGAATGTGCTATAATTCAATTACAGAAAGTGAAAAGTATTGGTGAAATGTGGAGTCCTTTCTCATACTGCTAATAAAGACATATCCAAGACTGGGTAATTTTTAAAGAAAAGAGGTTTAATTGACTCACGGTTCAGCATTTCTGAGGAGGTCTCAGGAAACTTAAATCACGGTGGAAGGGGAAGCAAACATGTCCTTCTTCACGGGGTACAGCAGTAAGGAGAAGTACTGAGCAAAAGGGGGAAAAGCCCCTTATAAAACCATCAGTTCTCTTGAGAACTCACTCACTATCACGAGAACAGCATGGAGGTAACCACCTCCATGATTCAATTACATCCCACTGGGTCCCTCCCACCACACATGGGGATTATGGGAGCTGCAGTTGAAGATGAGATTTACATGGGGACACAAAGCCAAAACGTATCAGTTCATATTCCCACCAATTCTTGCCACAGTATTTTACTCTTTAGCAAATAAAATGACACATAGTTACATGCAGTATACCATAAATGAGAATGGTTATCTTAATAATATCTAGTCTCCTGGTTCACAATCATGTTATATTTCTTCATTTATTTTGAATTTCTTTCTTATTTCTGAACAATGTTTTTCAGTGTATAGGTCTCTATTAGGTCTTTGATTTTATCTCACCCCATTCACCCCATATAAGAACTAAGTTAGCTTATTACAATTTCATGAATGCCAGCAGAAGACATAAGACTACTGGATCAGAGACAAAGGATTTTATTACTCATGACACAGCAAGCAGCATAAACATCAGCATATATGCATGAGTTTTCCATGCCTCTACATCCCATGGAGGTTGTATTAGTCCATTCTTGCATTGCTATAAGGAAATACCTGAGACTGGATAATTCATAAAGAAAAGAGGTTTAATTGGCTCACAGTTCCACAGACTGTAGAGGAAGCACAATGCTGGCATCTGCTTGGCTTCTTGAGAGGCCTCAGAAAACTTACAATCATGGTGGAAGGCAAAGGAGGAGCTAGGCATCTCACATGAAAGAAGCAGGAGCAAGAGAGTGAAGGTGAGGTGCTGCACACTTTTAAACAACCAGATCTCACAAGAACTCCCTTACTAACTCACTATCACGAGAACAGCACCAAGAGGACGGGGCTAAACCATTCACGAGAAACCACTCCCATGATCCAATAACCTCCTACCAGGCCCCACCTCCAAAACTGGGGACTATAATTCGACATGAGATTTGCTGGGGACGCAGATCCAAACCATGTCAGCAGTGGACCCACATGAATGCCATACATCACAATTGAGGAACACTGAGCTTGGGGTATTCATCCCTTTTGTAAGCAGTAAGTAACCATTTTCCTTGACCAGAAAGGAGATACTACCTCATCTTTCCAAGTTAACAGCTGGAAAATTATCTCTGATAAATGATGAAAATAATCGTCAGAACTTTACCACCTTGAGGCATACACCATGAAGTGCAGGAGTTCAAAAGAAGGACTGTCTCTGGAAATTTTTTGGTCATATTTATTTCTATTAATATTCATATTTAGTGTATTCAAAATGGTTTTGTTTTTAAACTTCAATGTCTAATAGCATATATAAATAATCTTATATCTTGATCTCATACTTTACAACCTTACCCAACTCACTTTATTAGATTTTACAGATGTTTTTGCTGGATTCCTTAGAATTTCCTACATAGATGACCAGGTGGTCTGTGAATAAGGCCATTTTACTTCTTTCTTTCAAACATAAATGTCTTTCATATCTTTCTCTTGCCCCCTATTGCACTCAGCTGGGGCACTGATGAAACTCACTGGGAAGCCACTAGCAGAGATGCCCAAGGAAATGGCTTTGGAAGTCACTTGCTGGCGCACTTGGGAGGTTCACTTGGAAACCAGCTGGGTTGCCAATGGAACTTGGCTGCCTGGATGGGCACCACCAAAAAGTGCTGAGGACTAGGGGCCACTAAGTATCCTGCACTCTACTGGCTGCCACTGTTCACAAGAGCAAAAAGAGAGAAAGACAAACAAAGCTGGAAGAGGAGCCCCTTCCTCATGCAGTGTCCCTCAGCACCATCTGCTGACAAAGCTTAACATCATGTGATCTAGTAAAAGAGAAATGTTTACAGAATCCGGCTCCAGTATCACAAAGGAGTACAATGTTGGCTATATGTGGAGCTGAGAGCAATACATTGATAACTGGCATAGTACACACTTCAGCTACTCAGCTTCCAAATACATCCTTCTACTCACTTTTCAACTTCCTTAAAACAACTTAACAACTCTGTTTCCACCCAACAACAACAAATAAAACAACTCTGTTTCCACCAAACAAGAACAACAAATAAAACCTAAATAAAACAACAACAAATACAAGACATCTCAACATCGCTGGCTATATCAATGACTCCTCGAATTTAGTTACAGTCTCACTGAATATTCTATTAACTAAAGACCCAATTGTAAAGTTAAGCTCCCACACTTGTATATAAAATTATACTTGAAAAGAGACAGAAGAAGAAAACTGTTAGCATATACAAATAAGCATGTATGTATAATAAGCAAAGAGGAAATATGCAAAGCTTTTACAGTCTTCACTTCTGTAATTGGGCATGACATCTTATTTGACACCTATAGCTTTTTTCTTTTGCTGTGTATTTCATATGCCACTTGTTCTCAGTCAAAATATTAGCTGGTCAGCATTTTTTATGGCATACAATGATTTTAAAAAAAAACCTTTGTTTATGAAGTATATTATTCTTTAATCATTCTGCCCTTTTTGTTTGTATGTTTTTGCAGATTTCCAGTTATAGTCTTTCTTGCTCTTGTTATGTTGCATTAAACTTAATTTATCCTTGGTAATCAGAATCAATTACTCCATCCAGAAGATGAACCCCCCTTTCTTCCTGATGGTTTAGTGGCACGAAGAAGCCAAAATCTCCAGGTGGTTGTCTCATCTTCTTACTTGATAGAACCTTTGCTACACCTCCTGGTAGAAAAATTGCCAGCCACCCTGTGGTCTAAGATCTCAGAACTGGTAGAACTGAACATTGTCAAGTTGGGAAGCAATTATTCTGTCAGTAAACTATTAGGCGTAACAGTGAAAGCAGCCACAACCACTTCTACCCCTTAATTCCCAAACCTATATATTCTAGCTTTGGGGGTGGCAGCACTACAAATGGGTCTCTGATTTGAAACTTTTACTATATACTTTACATCAAAGCTCCATCTTTTTAGGGTGTTATATCCAACTGGCACTGTACTAACACTTATGTAAGCCATTTCTCCATTCAATTAGGCCAGTCTCTTCTAGGTAATGAGGAATGTAATAATCCAATAAGTATGAGCCCACTGACCTTCTCTGCAGTAAAATGAGTGCATTGACCAGACACAATGCTGTGTAAATTCCCATAGTGAGTCCATAGATGGTGGTGATGCTACAAGCATTATGAACGGAGTAGGCAAATCCAAACCTGGAATATCTGTTTATTCCACTGAGAGTGGCTCTCTGCACCTTCTACAACAGAAGAGGTCTAATATAATCAACTTTCCATCAGGTTGCTAATTCATCTCCTCCAGGAAATAGTAGCATAGCAGGGAGTCAGTGTCGGTCTTTGTGGTTGGCAGATTAAATATCCAGAAATGGAATTGGTAAGGGTAAGGCCATGTCATTAAGCCCACGGACAGCCTCTATTTCTGCTACCACAGCTACTTTATTCATGGGCCTATTGAAGAAGCACTGTGAGGATGGTAACCAAAGAGCACATCGTTTTGTTCACCTGATCATTACGTCTCCTCTGCAGTGGAAACCTGTTGGTGGGCGTTTACATAAGACAAAAATATCTTCTCCATTCTGTGTTCCTTTTGAGACATCCATCCACATCTTATCCAAACTTCCTTGCCACTATTCTGTTCCACCCAATCTATAAGAAACCGCCCGTGAATAGTGTACTTTATTTTCGGCTATCTCTCACTACAGGCAAAGTGGACAACACAGTGCCACTGGAAGTTTCAACCAATGGGAATATTTTCCTTTACCACCATCCTTTAGAGCCACCCAGTGGAGTGCTATAGTACTATAGCTGTCCGCTCTCAGGTGGCACCAGGATATCATGCTGACCTATTCGTAAATCAGCTCACTTTTTTTCTTTCTCAGTCAGCTCGTCATAAGGAACTTCCCAGGAGGCCAGGGATATGAATGAAGAGGAGACAATGCAACAGGTGTTATTGTTGAAGGACTCTGAGTCAAGCCACAGGGTTCTGCAACTTACTTATACATTCTGAAATGGCCCCAATTTGAACTTCCATTTGATGATGCACACATACAACCTTACGTATAGGTGGGTGTGAAAGGCTGAAAACTGGCCTCTCAAAAAATGTTTATGTTCTAATCCCTAGAACCTATGAGTGTTTGATTGTATGGCAAACACTAAAGATTATTTTCAGATGTGATTAAGGATCAAGAAATGGGGAGATTATTTTGGATAATCCAGATGGGCCCTAAATGCAATTACATGTATCCCTAAAAGAGAGAGACAGAGGGAGATTTGGCACATATACAAAGAGAAGGCAATGGGAAGGTAAAGCAGAGAGAGATTTTAAAATGTTAGCCCTAAAGATTAAATTGATGGGGTTTTAAGCCAAGGAATGCCGACAGTCACAAGAAGACAGACAAGACAAGAAGTAGATTCTCTCCTAGAGCCCCCAGAACAGCATGGCCCTACTGACACCTTAATTTTCTTCGAGTAATACTGATTTCAGGCTCCTGGCTGCCAATACTGTGAGAGAATAAATTGCTATTGTTTTCAACCAAGAAGTTTGTGGTAATTTGTTACAGCAGCTATAGGAAACTAACACAGTGGGTTAGAGAACACACAGTTCGTGATGGAAAACTCAGGCTGCATGGCCACCCCATGCCTTACAGTTAGTTGTGCAGTCTCCCCCAGGGCCCAGGAACATTCTAGAAGCTTCAAAAGAAGAATATACTTCCACAAAAGCGAGAATATATTTGTTCCAATGTCTTAGAGATCTGTGCTGTAATTATACTACTGGAGCTTGTCAAAAGCACCAGGCAGCATCCCTACTTGCCACAGATATCACGAGAATCACTGAATATGTAGAATTACAAAGCCCTATCAACAGAGAATCTTGTACTGTCACCTGAACTTGTTGCAGAGCCTTCTCTTTGTTCACCATTTGAAAAGGGCAGACTTATAGGTGATAAATCTAGTTTGCTTGAAGTAGCACACTCCTATGTGATATACGTTGCCCCCAACACCCAAAAGGGCCTGCCAAACATGGTGCCTCTTCTTTCATGGTAGGTGGTAAGAGATGCAGTAATCTGTCTTTCTCCTTGCAGAAAATATTTGTATGTGCTTCAGACCTTTAAACCATCAGAAGCTTCAACGTAGAGAGCCCAGAATTTTTGTGGGGTTTATCTCCCATCCTCTAGTTTGCATATAACTTACTCAGTTTCTTAAAGTACTATATCCTGCATATCTGATTCAATCAGTATCAAGTTGTAAATGTACTGGATATATAGGATGTTATATAGAATGCCAAGATAATGAAAGTTTCTGTGAACTATTTTATTACAGCAAAAGGCAGAAGAACTGACATATCCCTGAGGCAATACTGTGAGCGTGTACTGTTGATACTGTACACTAAAAGCAAATTGCTTTTATTTAATCTGTCCTTACAAATTAGTATGGACCAAAAACAAACAAGCAAAAATCATTAGCCAGGATGGTAGCTGTTTATCATGTACCAGGGACGATGCTGGTTTCTTCCAGCAAAGGTACATCTGGGATACCAGCCACAGTTGGTGTCACACCTGATCATGTTTATGATGGTGCACAGTTACTCTCCATGATCCACCCTCCTCACAGGCCAAGCAGATTAGGGTTAAATGGCGATGTGACAGAAGTGACCATCTTTACTTCCTTTAAGTCTTTTACAGTGACTTAATCTCTTCAATCCTCCCGGGAATTAACTATTTCTTCTGTTTTACTATCTTGGTAAGAAAGTTCTAGGTATTTCCACTCAGTCTTTTCTACCATAAAGGAGATCACCCATAGGTCAGAGAGCTAATTGATGAATACTGTCAGTTGTCAAATATTCTATTTCAATTATACATTCAGGAATTCAGGAAACACATTGATCAACTAGGCCCACTATGAATCAGACTTAAGATTTCATCTATCACCTGACTACTCTAAGCTTCTGTGCAAGAAAGAGTTAACATAGTAGGCCTCTTATTCTTTGCAAGTTTTGCTTAAAGTATTATCGCTTGGCTGGCATCTGGGAACTCAGATTTTGGTAGGGTTCTCACTATCCTAACTTGTAAGAGTGGTACACTGTGTCTAAACTGTTTGTACAAACAATATGGTTTAAACTAAACACGTGCTTTCCTCCAGGGAGTCTGGAGTTTTGATAGGTGCTAAGTAGAGAAGGACCTATATAACCATGCCACAATTAAAACCCCAGGCACTAAGTCTCTAAGCTTCTCTGGTAGACAATATTTCACAACTTATTGCTGGAGGAATTAGTGTCTCATGTGAGTCCATTTGGGAGAAGACTCTTGGTGTCTTGTGCCTATTTTCCTTCAGATTTCACACCATGCAAATCACTTCGCGGATTTTTCTTTGTATCTTTTAACCATAATAAATCTTAGCCACAAGTATGACTATACGCTGAGTTCTATCTCCTCACGATTCATTGAATCTGAAAGGAATGGTCTCAGGGACTCCCAAAACAGCTCTACTTTGACTGGTGTGGCAAAGTGACATTTTGAGTCCCCAAGAATTAGTGTAAATTCAGAGCCAGAGTTTAGTAATGCCCCCAAAGAACTGGTTATTCCTTTTCTTCCCAATGCACAGTCACTCTGCTAAATGGCTGAAGGTCCCTTAGGGGAAAGCTAAAAGGAAGATTTATGGAATGTACTCATGTGAATGCCACAATATCCTTCCTCGAAGTTACCTGGACTCCCCTTGAATCAAGGGACTGTTTTTGAATTGAATTATTCTAGTAATTGTGTAAGAGGCTATGATTCTTTTGTGGCAAGTCAAATTAGGTGCGTTTGCAACAGACACCAGATGTAATATGTCAGCTTGTGCAGCTGGAGGCAGCTCTAATAGTTTACTCAGTTGGTTGAAATTTAGACCAACTAAATTTGTGGTACCAGATCTAGAGTTTATTCTGTTATGTAATGTAATCAATTCTCTGGTAGGCTTTCTGTTTATTTCATTCCTACAATACTATAGTCAATTAGCCATAGTCAAAGATCCCTGCAGGTCAAGGCATTCTGGTGACTGGTACATTCCTGCTGACCTTAAAAGTACATGTGTCCACCTTGTCTTTTAAGTGCTGTGACCTGGCCTCTGATAATCTGGACATCTTATCCTCATATAATAAGGGAGCTTATCTTAATGGTGGTATCCTCCATGGCTACACCTGGCCTATAAAAGACAGCAATAGCAAATCTTATTTTTCAGCAAAACTGCAAGTGCATCTCTCACTAACACATTCCTCAGTGCCTTAGTGCAGGAAGTGCCTTCTTGGCCTCTTCGTGGAATAGATTTGAGTATTAGGCTTGTAGGTCATACACGATAAATCCACTCTGACATTGTCATTATCCCAAAACTTTTGGAGTCCTTTATCCACATTTTGCCAGGAAAACTGTGGCATCTAAAAAACATTAAATGTAGGCCATCATTGAGTCTAAATTTCAGCCAACTGAGTAAACTATTAGAGCTGCCACCAGCTGCAAAAGCTAATATATTACATCTGGTATCTGATGCAAATGCACCTATACTAGTGAGTTCTGCCTAATTTAGTGTTATATTTTTCCCTTTTTTTTTGTCTAACACCCTTAGAAATCTCTCCCCCACGTTTCTAAAGTTTACATTGGTTATATATTAGCAGAGACTTCCAAATCTTTTTTTTAATTATCATTATTTTTAGACAGAGTCTCGCTCTGTTGCCAGGCTGGAGTGCAGTGGGGCGATCTCAGCTCACTGCAACCTCTGCCTCTCGGGTTCAAGCAATTCTGCCTCAGCCTCCCAAGCAGCTGTGACTACAGGCGCCCACCACCACGCCCAGCTAATTTTTGTATTTTTAGTAGACATGGGGTTTCACCATGTTGGCCAGGATGGTCTCAATCTCTTGACCTCGTGATCTGCCCACCTTGGCCTACCAAAGTGCTGGGATTACAGGTGTGAGCCACCGTGCCTGGCCGAGACTTCCAATTATTTTGGTGTGTATGAGATGTCCTCCTAGGTTATAATGTGTACCTGTCACCAGAGCTTGCTAAAATTTCACCCTAGCTATGTATTTAGTAGCCATAGTGAGTGGTTTTAATGGGTTAACATGAGCAGCCCCTTCAAGGCGCCTTTCCCAGATGAGTTAATCACAAAATTTCAAGCACAAAAAGACTAGTTTCCTCAGCTATAGGAGAGCAAACTAGTTCTCCTGCAAAGGAGTCTCAGAATAACTTGGGGGTTCAAGATAGACAGTTTCACCTGGATTCAATTATATGTCTTAATTCTAAGTATCAGTATTCCATTCCTCCCTATTCAGTGCCCCCTCCCATGAGAAACTTTGCAACACTGAATTTAACAGATCTCAGAATTTAGCAACCTACACAAGTAAATTGAGATTTTGAGCAAAATCTCAGTAAAATGTCAGACTCTTCTCGATCCCATAGTAAAAGAGGAATAACAAGTTCTAAAGAAAAGAGGGGCTGGTCACTATTGTTAATATTTATTACTTACCATGTGTCGTGGGCTTTGCTAAGTAATTCAAAGGCACCTTTTGGTGCCGTTCACTCACTTAATTCCTTTCGTGGCACTCAGAATAAACCCCAAATCTCTGTTATGGCCTTCTGGGTCCTAAATGGTCTGCACTCCTGCTGACCTCTCAGTTTGATGAGGAAGTTTCAGCCACACCTATCTTCTTTCCACTCTTCTCAGCTTACATGTCACCTCCTCCAAACTGCTTTTCTAATGTAGCTCACTCCCCCACTTCATTACTTTCCACATCAAGACCGTGCTTCTTCATATTAATCACTATATTATTTTACTTATTGTATGCTTTTTTATTGCATGTTTAGTATTTTTATTTATGTTTATTTACTGCGTGCTTATTATTTTTACTCCATGAGACTGTAACCTCAACTCAGGCATAGACCATCTATGGTTTGTTCACATTGCAGTGCACCAGAGAAAGACCTTAAGAAGCATATGTAGACTTCTCACACCTCTAGAAGTTGGCCTACATTATTTCCTACTGCTTTTTAAATAGGCAAACGAAAGCTTGGAGAGCCACGTTAACGTATTCCAGGTCTGTCACAATCAACTGGTAGCCACGGTCTGTGGTTCTTCAAGCTGGAGTTTGTCACCTCCTAGGATAACTCCGTAGCAGGAAGTGAAGCTCATTACAATTCCCTGCTGTCCTCCAACCATAGGGGCAGCAGGGTCTGTACCCAGAGGAAACAAAGAGCATCACCATTATCATCACAAACTGGTCTGTGCTTACCATGTTGATAACGTGCCCAGTCCCCACCTTGCCTGGGACCAGAACTCCCAGGAACACCACCAGTCACGCACCCGCGGAGCTGCCAGGCAGCACCCGCCCCCTCTCTCTGCGCAGGCGCGCTCCTCCTGCTTCCGCTGGGGGCGGGGCTGGGCTCCCGGGGCCGGTGGGAGGCTGCTGCTGCTTCCGACCCCCGGCAGGCGCCGGTATGGAGCTTGGGGGTCACTGGGACATGAGCTCGGCCCCTAGGCTGGTCTCGGAGAACGCAGAGCCGCAACAGGAGCGGAAGACAGGAACCGAGGCGGGGGCTACCGACTCCGGTGCGGTCCGAACCCGCCGCTTCCTGCTCTGTCTCTACTTGGTAGGCTTCTTGGTGAGTGCGAGTGTGGGGCTGGGACCCAGTGCTGACTGTGTTCGGGCCTCGGGACCCAGGCGGTTCTTGGAGCTCCCGGGGAGCCCCCAGGGAGTGGGAACCCGCAGTTCGCCTGGCGAGTGCCTCACTACCTATCAAGCTCCACTCTTGCCGCATCACCCACTTCAGTCTGCATCTGGCCACACTGCTTTATTGCCGCTCTCGCGTTCGCTTGCTCCCGGTTCGCGGAGCCTCTTCCCTTCCCTGCCTTTAAAGAAGCCCTGGTACCAGCCTCAGGTGTGACCAGGTGTTAAATGCTGTGGCAGGTGCAGCTTTTGCAGGGCGGAGAACAGGGGCTTGGGCAAGCTTGGAAAAGCCCAGCTGCTGCGCGGCTGCTAGTGAGGTAGGGACACGCAAGCCGTCTTTTCCACCACAGGCAGGGGAGCCCGCTGTTGATGACCCCGCTTGGACAGATTTAGGCACATTTTCACTAGGGTTCTTGGTTGACTTGAATATTAAAAAACGCAGATCAGAGTGAATTTTACCGATCTGCCTTTCGACAAACTGCGCATTGCACAGCGTAGGTTTGGTTTCATCGTGACGTGTGTGCGTGTGGTTTGCTTTTTTACCAGAACAGGCTGGGGAAGCCGCTGTTGATGACCCCACTTGTACAGAATTGGGTGCATTTTCACTAGAGCTCTTGGTTGACTTGAATGTTTAAACACGCAGATCAGAGTGAATTGTATCCATCTACCTTTGGACAGTAGGTGTGCATTGCACAATGTAGGTTTGGTTTCATCATGGTGAGAGTGTGTGTGTGCGTGTGTGCACGCGCGTGTCCTGGTTTGCTCCCTGAGTGCTAATTTCCTACGTAGAATGGAAAGTTCAGTAAGCTGATTCATGGCATTTCTGAACACCTGCCATGTGGTAGGTGCTGTGGAGCTCCACTGTTGTAATCCACAGTTCTGCCACCGAAGAATTTAGTCTTACAAGTAAGCTGATGTTGGTAGTTTCTGGGCCATTATCTGCAAGAACCCTAGATCCACCTTTACACTCCTCCCTTTCCAAGGCTAGGCCTAATTCAGTAACCCTGGGTGTGAGCTAATCCAGTATCTTGAGGACAAGGGAGCTAAGTGTCAATGGAAGAAGGCTACCTTTGAGGCCTTGAAGATAGTATCTGATGGCACTGGGCCCTGGCAAGGAGGAGTCGTTTTCTGCCCAGATGCAGGTCAAGACCACCACTTCTCCCAGTCTCCTGCACTCTCCATGCCCCCCACCTCCATGCAACGTGTTCAACAGTTGGTAAGAACTGTATGTTGAGTTAATAGTTAAGACCACCATGAAAGCATGTTCACCAAATTGCTGCAAGCCCCGAAGCACAAGGCCTTCAGGGAGGGTGGCTTTTTAGAGAAGATTTCTCTGCCTCTAGGGCCATTGCAGGACCCACCCACCAGCTCCTTGCCTTTAACCTCAGAGACTGGCACTCCTTCTGTCCACTATCCTTTAATCTATTAGTTCATTCTCGGTATGGGGATGCTTAATTCCACTTTTCAGTCTAGGCACCTAGAATTCACAACCAGTGAGTATGGGTGGTTCTTGGAGAGGAGTTGGCTGACATCCAGCCTTTTTAGATGTGGGTCCCAAGCTACTGCTGTCCTATCTCAGAAGGGACTTGGGCTGGTTCAGCCAGATGAAAACATTCGAGCCCTTACCTGGAAAGTCCAGACTAGGGTTCAGAGAATTTGGAAACGAACGTGACTTAGAATTCAAAATGGTTTTAGTATTAGAATAAACAAAGCAATTCACAGATCATCTGTTAAGGTCCACTTTCCAATACAGATTTGAATATTCACAGTTTCTCAAATGTTTTCTTTATGCTGTGCACTTGGCAAGTCTAATCTAGCAAGCCTGATACAGAGTTTTAATAACTTTAATAATATATTCAAGGGAAGCGTTAGATGTCTCATATCTTACGGGAAAAGTTTATGGTTTCCCAAAAGTTGAGAGAGTAGGGATTTTTTTAATGGAAAATATTGTAAACCATTAAAATATATGAAGCTTTATATGAAAGTCACGTAAAGCTACCTAACAGGTGATTGTTAGGTAACATCTAAGGAATATTATACATAATTTAGTTGTTTTTTTTTTGACATATTTAGGGATGTAGAGACCTCTAAGATTCTTGGACAAATGGGTTCCGAATGGGAAAGGAAGGGAACAAGATTAGAGAAGTCATTTGCCAAATTGTTCTGTTTTAGCAGTGTGTGTCCTTCCAGGCTTTAATTTGTTTAGGAGGGAAGACCAAGATGACCCTTGAGGCCCATTTTGTTTAGGATGCTTCGATGGTGATGAGATCTATTATTTCAACCACTTTTTTTCCTCCAGATACTTGGTGAGATTTGTTTTCCATCCCATCAGCTTCATTCAGGTGATAATTCATTTTTGTTGAGATAGTCCAATCATCAATAATTGCTGGGGTTCCTACCCTGAAAAGAGTCCTGAAACTTTTGAGTGTACATGTTCATCAATTTTTACTGAAAAATGTTGATGAAGTGGTGACATGCACATGACGAGCTGCCAAATGCAGTGATTTTGAAGAAGCTATGGATTCAGAAGCAGAAAGGAGTGGCCTTTTATAGTAAGGGAGAAAAAAATTTTAGAGCAGAACTTCCTGAGAGGAAAGATTCAGTGGGAAGTCTCCTTGGAAGAATATAGTATTTTTCAGACTTACCAAGTGCTAAAGTAATACCAATTATCAGTTATTGCTTTTGTGTCTGTATTTTCATACTTACCTTCCATAGATCTCAGCCTCCTGACCTAAATATTTCTCTCCATCTCTTATTTAGGATAACCATTTTATTAAATGATATGTTGTACTGGGACTTTTTTTTTTTTTTTTTGGAAAAAAAATGTTATTGGACAATCGAGTTTCCTTTTCTGAAAGATCCAGAAGATTCTGGCTGCTACATTTTGAGTCTTTTAAGTGTATAAACATCAGTGGGCTGATGAGATGCAACTGACAGCAAAGCCCAAAAGAAACTGGCTCAGACCCAAAGGAAATTTTAAGTAATCACAATATTGAAATAATAAACCATCACTCTGGTAATGTAATTTTAAGAGCTAATCACAGTCACTTGATATTAGATAACAGGGTCATCTAAAGATGTAACCGTGGAAAAGGCCCACTGAAAAGAGTATGTGGAAATTTATGTATCTATAGTTATATGAATGCACAGCTACCAGGACAGGAAAGGGGGAACAAAAGATTAACTCTGAGCTCAAGGAAAATACACATTTGATGTGAGTTCTTTCTTTCCAACTAACCAGGTTTACGAAAGAAGGAATTCAGGTCAAGTGTAATGAAAACTGTGTGTGTGCAATGTTTTTTCTCGCACTAAACCAACCGTAGCAGGGAACCTAGTGAAGTGAAAATAGGAACAAAATTAAAGGAAAAGTTAATAGTCTGTCTATTAACTCAGAATACCTAGCAAAAAGGACCTGTGCTTATCACCAGAACTGAAGAAGGCAGAAGACGTGTTTGAGCTTACATTGTTTTATCAGGCCTTTCTCAAGCATTATGCCACTTAATGCTCATCATACTTCTACCAGGCAGGTATTACTGTTCTACCCTTTGCAGATGACAACACGGAAGCTCGATAACTTTAAGTAACTTTCCAAAGACAGATGTTTAGTAAGTGATGGAGCTGGAATTGAGAACTGTCTGCCTGATCCCAAAGCCCATTCACTTTCTATGACTTAGCTGCAAAACGCTGGCCTTTCCCCAGTGCACCAGCTTTTTCCTTCCTGCTTTACTGAGCCTTTCTTCTCAGGTATTCTTTTATAAGCTTATAAACCACAGGTCCTAGGACATTAGCCACTTTCGCCAACTCCAGAACGAAACATATTTTTAAGGAAGTACTAGTTCACCAATAAAGACAAATTGTGACTGCATTTTTTCTTAGGACTTATCCACAGAAAATATGGGTTTTATTTTTTTTTTTTAATCTGTTTTGTTTGAGGAACTTCTGTAGCATATCCTCCTTGATTGTCAAGTTAAAATGGATCCCAGGTCAGACGAATCCAGGCATTTGCAGGTGGCAGCGGATTCGTATGGCATGCTATGGTGTCCAATTATGATTTCTTTAACATTTTAGATACTGGTTTTAATTTTTAAATTAGTTTAAAATTTTAGGTTTCCTAGTTTGAAAAATGCTAATGTGAGTCCATCAGCATTTATTTTGTTTTAGGATTTGTTTGGTGTCAGCATGGTTGTGCCTATATTGAGCCTTCATGTCAAGTCCCTTGGAGCAAGTCCAACCGTTGCCGGAATAGTAGGTGAGTGGTCAATACTGCTCATTTTTAGAGCACTGAATTTTAAATCCTCTGAACCAAGTACCTGAAAACAGTTCAGTCGTGTAGCCAAATTTTATCCAAAGGTAATTGGGAAATGAGATAAAACAAATTTCCAGAATATTTTAAAATAGTTCCCTATAGCAAATGCAATTCCTTTTCTTCTAGACGACCTATGTTCAGAGAGATTTTGAGGTTTGAGCACTATAACCAAGTCCCATGCCACTAGTGGCAACAGGTACTTATGGAGCCTCTGCAAGGAACTGGCTGTGTATGTAGAAGAGTAGGTATATGTGGACTCCTGCCTACAGGAACCCTTAACCTAATGTGAAAGACCAGGAAAACATAATCTGCAGGAATTATATCCTGTGGGAAAGGGTTTGGGTGAACATTAGCCAATTAGTTGCAAGCTTCTCACACCATCACCAACACATCATAGAGGCTGTAGGGTTTCTCTGCCTGTGCAGCATAAAAATTCTATGCAGAAGTCATTGATCTACCAAAAAGGCAAGAGATAGCAGGGCTTCGGACTTTGCTAACTAATGGGAAATTGTTGAGACTAACAGCTCTTGATCATTCACAAGCCACATGAGCAAGTGTTTGTAGATGGTCTTGTACATAATATTTGTTAAATCGTGGTCCAAGGCATGATTTGTATTTCCCTTGACAAATGTACTTGGGATTACACTGGACCACCCAGCAGTGTGAAGGTTTTTGGGAAAAGCAGATGGGGCATGTTGCATGATAATGGGGGTAAAAGAACTCTGTAAAAAAAAATGTAAGTTCTTTATAAAATTAAATCATTTTATAAAACCATTAAACATTAGAAACATAAGAGGCAATATTAAGATTTTAAGGCTTAGTAGGATTTTTCCAGAATTTACATTTCTATTCCCCTGAGTACTCTCTATGCTATTTCATAAGTTGAAGCTACACAATCTCATATGATGGAAGGACAATCATACAGCGTCCATAAGGTCACCTTCTGCCTTTGTTCTCTCTTCTATTTACCCTCAGTTTTTTGAAAACCTTTTATTAGAAATTGTATTACTTCCATTTTTCCATGTAGAAAAAAAAAGACGTGAGATAATTTAACACAAAAAGGTCTCTTATCATAATGTTCTTCTATTGGTTTCTGTGTAATTGTTATCACATAAATCCATTTTTGTGATAGGTCTAGCTGATTTTATTGTTATCGATTTGTTTTTACAGGCTCCTCCTATGGCGTTTTGCAACTCTTTTCCAGCACGTTCGTGGTAAGTTATCTTCCATTTGGTGAAACATAATCACATGTCTCATCTATCACAGATGTAGTAAAATTGGGGACTTGAAGTTTAGCAAAAAGTGATAGATTTGGGATGAGAACACCTTTAAATTGTAGTATGTTCTTCCTATAATTCCTTACATTTTACGGGCAAAAAGAACATAAAAGTTGTTAACAATTTTAGGCTAGGTGCGGTGGCTCACTCCTGTAACCCCAGCACTTCGGGAGGCCGAGGTGGGTGGATCACAAGGTCAGGAGACTGAGACCATCCTGGCTAACACGGTGAAACCCCGTCTCTACTAAAAAAAAATACAAAAAAATTAGCCGGGCGTGGTGGCGGGCACCTGTACTCCCAGCTACTTAGGAGGCCGAGGCAGGAGAATGGCCTAAACCCAGGAGATCGCACCACTGCGTTTCAGTCTGGCCGACAGAGCAAGACTCCATCTCAAAAAAAAAAGTTAATATCAATTTTATTATTTCACTTCATTGACAGTAATCAAATCCATTTATATTTCTGCTATTCTATTTAAAGTTGTGTATTTTGAACTAAATAAAAGCTTTTGTATAAGACTTAAGTGTATAGACAGAAGGGGACATTTGGATTGGCTGATTGTATATCTGCAGCATGGAGTAGAAAGATCCAGAGGTGGCCAGGCATGGTGGCTGGCACCTGCAGTCCCAGCTACTCGGGAGGCTAAGGTCAGAGGATCGCTTGAGCCCAGGAATTCAAGTCTAGCCTGGGCAACATAGCAAGACCTTGTTTCTAAGAAATTTAAAAAAAAAAGAAACATAGATTCAGTGGTGACCTTGTCACTGCCCTACTTCTGACCACTCAGTTGTTTGAATTTCAGAGACCTTACCTGATCGTCCCCTTCCCTCTCCCTGTGCAGTCTACTGTGATCCCTCTAGTCTGGAGACCTCAGTGTCCAGTGGTTCAGGAGGTTCAGTAGAATAGTCTGTTTAGTCTCACAATTGTTCAGTAGTGACATTGGTCTCAATAGCTGACCTGGGGGACTCATATTTAAAGAACACAAAGTGTACTTACATTTCCCAAGAGTTGCTTCCTTGTAAAATACATTTTTAAAAGAAATTCAGTCAGATTCCATAATAAATTCTTAAATAAGTAAATAACTACTTCTTAATTTATCTTTTATTGAAGTCTTTCTTATATCAGATTTCTATGACAATAATAGTTTTAGCCTCATTTACACTTTATAGTAACCCAGCAAAGTAGTTTGGTATCTTCCTTTTATGTAGGAGGAAATTAAGACCAATTAAGACCCACATAGGTTAATTTGACTAAGCCACCTAATCTCAGCATGTAGACTCTAAGCCCATATTATTTTTTTTCTAGGAGTCATCTGTCATTGCCTTAATGGTAATAAAATGGTAAATAGGTAACTAGAGTTATCAGGTTGTACAGGAGAGCAGTATACTTGCTTGCCAAGCAGAATGTCCTATTTCATGTTCTTTCTTGTGAGAGAAAAGTTTGAGTTACATCCTAGTAAACACCTTTTCCCTTTATTTGTAAACTCGCTCCCAAAAAACCTGATGTGTGTGTGTTAGCGCTATTAGGCCATAGCGTATGTTAATTCTTTAAATGTTTTCTCCTTCTGGACTCTGGTCTTTCTGAGATATAGACCAGGCTTACTTGCTCAATTTTTTTTGTACTCTTATCAGAGCACCTGGCAATAGTTAGCACTTTATGAATGTGAATTTTTATTGCTAACTATGACTCTACCCTTTTTTTCAGATTTTCCTTTGTTGTTTTATGTTTGTACTTACATGGAACATTTCATATGTCTTTTAGTTGAAATTCAATGAATACCTTTCTTAGAAAACCTTAAGATACAGAAATGCCCAGTTAAAATTTCCTTTTTAACCCATACTTTTGTAAGCACATATTTTAATTATAAATTTTACCAAAAACATTTTAATTTTGAGAACAAATCTCTATAAAGAAAAAGTATGTTCTGTCAGATTTGTCTAATGTTTTTAAATAAATGTATTTTAATAAAAAATGATCCATTTATTAAGTACCTATGTGTCAGGTCCTGTTTTGAGAACTTTATTTCCTCTAATCCTTATAATAACCAGCCTCCGAGGGTGGTTGTGGTTCTTTAATGACTCATTTTATATTAAGCACATAGAAAGTGTTGAGTGGAGAAGGTAATCTCTGAGGCAGATATTATTATTATTCTTGTTTTACAGGTAGAGAGACTGAGGCATAGAGAGGTTAGCTCCTGTGTCCGAGGTCATGGTGGAAGGAATGATGAGTTTAGCGTTGAGCCCAGGCAGCCAGGCTCGGGGCCCAGGGTGTAACTCCCAGATTATCCCACTGCCCTGTAAATACAAGGAGGCCGGTGACCCCTTCCCCAGATCAAAGGAGTGTGGGGAATTTCTAAAATTCGTTGAAATGAAAATTGGGGATTAGGATTGAAGACACCTGTAGGAGGATGACAGTATTTTGGAAGATTTACCTTAAAAATATTTTATAGAGGAAGTTTACATTCTTATGTAAAGGAATCTTTCGAGTCCTTAAGAAAAAGATGAACTTATCAATAAAAATGGGGAGAGGGCATGAACAGCTACACTTGGCAATTAGCATGGAGGAGTGGCCTGCTGAGATTCCTTCCACAGTTAGTGGAGAGGGTGAGGAATGGTTGTGGAACATCGCCGAGGAAGGAGGGACGCAGGAGCCAGCCTCAGTCGCCTCCCAGCCGGGACTAATGGAGACCAGCCCGTTGTACTGGAACTGGGGGTCATCCAGGGTTTCATACAGCTAGAGGGACCCTGTTCTTAACCCTTTTACACAGTGCTCCATTGATAGTATGCTGTTTGGTAATTGTTGTTTTAAGGCAGTGACTTTTTTTCAAACACAGCTTCACTCAGAACGTCAGTATGTGAAATGGCAGGCGTCCTCCTGGGCCACCTCTGTGGCCTTGCTCAACATCCTTGCTTGCATAGAGTGTTCAGAAGGGAGCTCTGCCGGGCAAGTTTCTGAGGCTTCCCAAATGTGGGAATTCTAAGGAGCGGAAATGCTGCCTTTTGTGCTGCTCTCGAGAGAAAATGCAAATAGTACACAACCTTTTAAAAAATTACCAAGAAAATAGGCAAACATAATTTAAAAGATGCTGCTTAACCAATCTGTAGATTTTAAACATTGACAGTAACAGTGCTGGTTGAAATAAGGGGGATTGGAGACTGTTACTGTTCTAATTACCGTATATATGGGATTACAAATGTTTCCAGAGAGTAATTGGTCAGTATATGGCAAATGCCTAAAAAAAAAGGCCTGCATAGAATTGGAGCAACTCTAATTCTAGGGATTTCTTCCAAGGGAATTTTTAAAGGTATCTGTGGAGAGTTTGCTATGAAGATGCTTATTGTAGCATTATTTATATTTTTGACCAATTTTTAAAGAGCAAAAATCTAACAAAACAGTTTGTTAAATAAATATTGGTATGTAGTGGAATAAGGAATATAATTAGAATGGTAACAAAGGCAAAGTTTTAATAACATGGAATGATGCTTAAGTCATATTAAGTGAAAAAGCACGTTACAAAATAGAGCATATTGTATGACCATTTTGTTAAAATATAGATGCATTTGGGATTATGAGGTATTTTTATATTCTTCATTTTGTTTTTCATTTTCTAAATTTTTTAAAAATGTACATGGTATCTGGAGAGTATAGTTGCATAAAGTAATGAGAATGAAGAGAACGAGGCTTTATAAATTATACTTTATCATCTCTCCTGCCTTTCTTAGCTACCAGATCATCAGACTTGTTTGTTTGTTTGTTTTTGGACAAAGAAAAATACGTTGTGTTTTTCCATTCACTGTGTGTGAAGATCAGAGAAAATAACTTACTCTGACAAATGGCATCTTGGAACTGAGCATTTGAGGATCTGACACTGAATCTTCTAATGGTTTCCCCTGGTCACTTTGTTTTGGTCATTTGCATGGTAGTAGTTGTTACTGCAGATGGGGTCAAAGGGCTTTTTCTTGCTTTCCTCAGGGCTGCTGGAGCGATGTGGTGGGAAAACGGTTTTCCTTGCTGGCATGCATTCTACTCAGTGCCCTGGGCTATCTCCTTCTCGGAGCAGCCACCAACGTGTTCCTGTTTGTCCTGGCTAGAGTCCCGGCAGGTGAGTGAATTTTTTTTTTTTTTTTTCCAAACATAGCTTCCCCCAGAACCTCAATATGTGAAATGTCAGGCTTCCTCCTGGGCCACCTCTGTGGTCTTGCTCAACATCCTTACTTGCATAAAGAGTGTTGAGAAGGGAGCCGTGCCCGGCAAGTCTTTGAGGCTTCCCAAATGTGGGAATTCTAACAGGCAGAAACGCTGGCCGTGTGTGTGTGTGTGTGTGTGTGTGTGTGTGTGTGTATGTGTGTGTGTCTGTCTGTCTAAAGCCTGTTCCTGCTGGACATTGCCTCTTTGATTAGCACTTACATAAAGTGCTCATTACAATGGCAATTGTGGCTATAAGTGACACCAGCAGCTGCTGGCCATTGAACATTTAGGATGGACCAGGCACTCCGCTATCTTGACCAAACCTGGAGTTGTACTTGACGGAGCCCCTTGCCCCTCAGAGCCTGTCAACATGAATGATCACACTACTGTACTGGGACTTGTCTCCTTCCTGTTGATCTTGCTTTACATCAAGTCAGTAAGAATTTGTGAAGTGTCTTTGGCCAGCACTGAGGTTCCCGTTCTTTCCCTTGGTGAGCCTGTAGTTTTGTAACTGGGCTTCCTCACATCAAATTGGGATTCACCTCTTTAGGTTTCCTGTGGCCTCCTTCTGTCTGACTGTCAATTACGGGGGACACTGGGATGATGATACAGCAGCTCGTGGGTGAGTTTGCTACTTCTAGACTGGTCTGGGCTGTTTTTAACATTTCGAACTAGCTTTTATTTTGTCCATTTTTTGAAACACCTCCTGTGAATGCCGGGTAGTGCTTGGCGGGTAGATTATTCCCGTAGAAGCTCTTTGTTCTCTCTTTGCCACTCTTAGCAATTAGAGGAATTTCAATGTCTCTCTTACTGTGCCTATCAGAGCACTGGCAGGCTTTGCTACCCTGCTCGACAAGTCAGGGGCACCGGGCACCATCCCGAGTTTTGTTAAACTGCTTGCTTTTAATTGACTCCCCAAATAAATAGAGCATCAGATAACTCATTTTAACATAGACGTGATGGTCAGCTGGCTCACCTGGGATTTCCACACCATTTCTGTGGAATGTATACTTTTTTCATTTACTCTGAAAGTCTGCAGAGTTCAGCCCCCAAAGTTCTTAACCATGCCTTTTTGTTGACTGGATAAATGCTTTATGAAGGTCTTTGCTTGAATGTGGTCAGTTGTCTTTACAAACCCCAGTACCACACACAAAATCCAAGTGATAGCCATTGTACGTGCATCTGGTGTTGAGTTTATTGTTCTTGGTGGGCAGCGTGCTTTCTGCAGTGTAACACACTCCACCATTACGTGGTACATACTGTCCATAATTCTAAAGAAGCAGATGGGGAAGATGAAGAAGAACCTAGAGTTGTTACAAAATGCATTGAGATTTATGGGGAGGATTAAAATGTTTTATTTAATAGGAAATGAGCCTGGGCTTAAGTAGTGAGGGTTCTCTTATATGAACTGTCACTATAATCTTCACTAATGAGAGCTATCCATAAAAACTCCTCCTTGCCCATGTAACCTCCACAGTGTTTAGTGGTCTGTGAATAGGAGCAAGCCATGGGGGGCTTCACAGGGTTCTGCTTCACAAAGTCAGTCGTGGATTCAGATCCTCGTGTCCTAAAAATGAGCCACTGACCTCGAGTCAGTGCCTGAGTTTTAAGTGCCTGAGTGGGACGCCTCATTTTCCATTCCACTCTGTCCACTACCCCAACCTCTGAAAGACAAAAGAAGCTGAGGCTGGGTTGTTTGTGGGAGACTCTTACCGCAGTCCTCGTCCCTCATGTATGTAAAGTGAACCTGACATCAATACAATTTCAAAAAGAATCATGGAATTCCTGCAAGACCTATCAAAATCACGTTCTGGCCCAGTCCTCTCTGATGTTTATGAAAACAGGTCTAGGGAGAGTCCATCTACCTAATTCCAAAAGAGATTTACACATTTGCTTTCCAAAGAGTCTGGCTATCAGGCACACAACCACACCACTTTTGAGGCAGAGCTGGGACTAGATTAGTAGGACGAGTGTGCTGGCAGTACAGTGATGTACAGCGTGGGACCGCCCACGGGAGATCACGGAGAAACGCTGTGTCACATCGCACTTGAGTGATTCACGCAGATCCGCCAGCCGCATTTATTCAGTTTCTACTATGTGTTGATCAAAATAGTGGGCCGCTGGTTACCAGAGTCTGTCAGCGTGTTTGCAAGTATGGTTGTTCTGAACATGGGGGTCTGGGGACATAGGAGTCAAATCCCATCTGCAGAGATATGAGGAGTATAGTTGTCAGTCACTTTTATTTCTTATTAAAAGTTATATCACAGCATTCAGTTTGTTCAACAAATTCACAGGCCTCTTACTGGTAGAAAATCCATTGGTATTAGTTCAATGATGGTGCTGTCAGATTTCTACTCACTCCTTGTCCTCTCCCCAGCTCCGTTTCTCTGTTCCTTGGTTTATCCTCAGGGTCAAGATTAGGGCTGGCCATAGAGTAGGCATGCAGTAAATATTGGCTCAATGAGTTAATGTGTAAAGAAGGAAAACTCGCTTTACAGAAGCCACTGTGAAATGCAATTGGGTAACTGGGAGACACCTGGGAGGTCATGACAGGAGGTGGGCAAGCTGAGGGCTAAGGGACTTGGTTGCCAGAGATAAGGTGACCGACTAGGATCAGAGTGCTAGGCCAGGAGTCCAATTATGGTGGGATGGAACCAGCGGACCTCAGAGGTTCAAAGGAAAGATCAGATGCCTTGGTTGTAAAGTGGTGAGCATAGCTGCCTTCCAAAGAAACCGGAGATCAGAACTCCATCAGGGATAGAGGTTAAGCACAGGATCATAAGTGAGATACTTGTGGTCTGGACAAAGTTACAGAGACTGTTTCTCATCCCCTTGCAGGTATTTTTAAACACACACTGTCCATCTCGAGGGCTCTACTTTCTGATGTGGTTCCAGAGAAGGAACGGCCGCTTGTAATCGGACACTTCAACACAGCCTCCGGTGTGGGCTTCATCTTGGGCCCCGTGGTCGGTGGTTATCTCACTGAATTAGAGGATGGGTTTTATCTCACAGCCTTCATCTGCTTTTTGGTCTTCATTCTCAATGCCGGTAAGTTGACATTCATGAGAAGATTGTTTTGTGTATTCATACTGACCCATCTACTTCCTTTTCTCTTATTTCTTTGCAATTAGTTTTTATCAGAATGGACAGACACACTGTCTAAAAGCGAAAGTCATTTTGAGGAACCCTCCTAGTGTTTTCTGTAGCGGCCGGTACCAGTTTACATTCCCAAGTGTGCCAGTGTTCTCTTTTCTTTCTTTTTTTTTCTTTTTTGAGATGGAGTTTTGCTCTTGTTGCCCAGGCTGGAGTGCAATGGCATGATCTCAGCTCACCGCAACCTCCCCCTCCCGGGTTCAAGCGATTCTCCTGCCTCAGCCTCCTGAGTAGCTGGGATTACAGCCATGCGCCACCACGCCTGGTTAATTTTATCTTTTTAGTAGAGACGGGGCTTATCCATGTTGATCAGGTTGGTCTCAAACTCCCGACCTCATGTGATCTGCCGCCTCAGCCTCCCAAAGTGCTGGGATTACAGGCATGAGCCACTGCACCCAGCCCAAGAGTTCTCTTTTCTCCACATCCTCATTAACATTTATCTTTTAAAAATGTGTCTGTATTCGCCCTCCTAACATGTGCGAGGTGATTTTTCATTGTGGTTTAGATTTGAATTTCCCTGATGATCAGCGACATTGAACACCTTTTATTTTCCCATTGGCCACGTCTTGGAGAAATGTCTATTCAGATTTTTTGCCCATTTTTAAACTGAGTTTTTTTTTTTTTTCCTTTCCTGTTGAGTCGAAGAAGTACCTTGCGTAGTTTGGGTATTAACTCATTATCAGTTGTATGATTTGCAAATCATGTCCACGGTGCAGGTTACTTTTGGCTTTACAGATTGTTTCTAGGTTGTCTTTTCACTTTGCTGATTTGTTTCCATTGCTGTGCAGAAGCGTTTTAGTTTCAGGTAGTTCCATTTGTCTATTTTTGGATTGGTTTTGTTGTTATATCTAAGAAATTATTGCCAAGTCTAATTTCAAGAAGCTTCTACCTTCTGTTTTACAGTTTTAGGTCTTATGTTTGTCTTTAATCCATTTTGAGTTGATTTTTATCTTTAATCCATTTAAGTTGATTTTTGTAATGTGTGAGGAAGGGATTGATTTTATTCTTCTGCATGATACATGTTTTAATTGCAATTTAAAAGGGAAATCTTTTATTTTTAATGCATTTAATGTAAATTTAAATATAATTATGGAAATAAGAAAGAAAGACTATGCCGTCTCCTGCTACAGACCCCCAGTGACTTCCGTCACAATAATGCACATGCCTCACAGGTAGCACAGTGGTAGGTGATGGGCAGACCCTGCCCCTCTCTCTGCCTCCCTCCATACGTTCTGGCCACGCTGGCTTTCTGATCAACCATATGCATGCCAGGCTCATTCCCATAGGAGGGCCTTGTACCAGGCCAGTCCTCTACCTGCCACATTCATCCCACATCTGTTATCGACTCTCTCTTTTCATCATTCAAGATGGAAATATCTGCTCCCTTAGGCCTTCTCTGACCATTCTGCCTAAAATAGCTTAATTTTCTTCACAGCATTCCTGAAATTATGTTATTAATTTGTTTTACTGCTTACATTCTGTTTGTCCCCCCAAATCAGTAGGCAGACTCCATGAAGGAAGAGATGTTGTCCTATTTACTCACTGTTATCACCCCTGTGCAGAATACACTTTGGGCCGGGTTCAGTGGCTCATGTCTGTAATCCTAGCACTCTGGGAGGCTGAAGTGGGAGGATTGCTTGAGCCCAGGAGTTCAAGACCAGCCTGGGAAAGATAGTGAGAGTCTACAAAAATTTTTTTTTAATTAGCTAGGCATGGTGGCACATACCTGTAGTCCCAAATCTTTGAGAAACTGAGGCAGGAGGATTGTTTGAGTCCAGGAGGTCAAAACTACAGTGAGCCGTGATCACACCACAGCATTCCTGCCTGGGTGACAGAGTGAGATCCTGTCTCAGATAAATACATACATATATGGATGCATATTGGATGCAGGGCTAGTTGCTTAAAATGTCTTTTATCTTTTTCACTTAGAGAGTGGTGCGTGGCTAGCCCTTGGATAAATGACTTCATAAACGAGAATTCATGCTAGGCAGTTTTCCCTACATTTAATGATATCGTACTTTACTGCAGCTTTTTGAATCTTCATATTCAGGGTTCTGTTTTGCATGATGACTTCCATGTTGGGTGAGGATGTCAGACTCAGGAAGCAAAGTTCATAAGCTTATTCTCAATCCTCACAGAAATACATTAGATTTTTTGCCAGGAATTTACTTAACCTGTAACTTGAATCAGGAGGGGAGGCCTGATGGATTCACATAAACCTAGATAAAACAGTCTCAAACACGTGCTTCATTGATGTGACCAGGTATCTTCACATATGAAGGAAGGTGCCTGAATGTGGTATCACTCAAAATTGAAAGTCCGCATATAACAAAGAAATTGGTTATGGATTTCTGTTTTGGATCCTTCAACAATAGTGCCATTTAATACGTTGCCCTATCTTAAGCCTGTAAATGACTCTAAGCAGTTAGGAAAAGGTTCCGCTGCAAGTGTTCCCAACTACAGTGGCTTCAAGGAGGAGGAACTTGTTTTTCCCAAATAAGAAACTTGAGGATAGGCAGGCTGGGGCCAATAGAATAGCAGAGGAGGAGAGGGAGGAGGACCTGGCTAGACAGCACACAGTGTCCCACTTAGGGCTTTGGCCATTCAGTGCAGTGAACATAATATTGTGCTGCTTTCTCATCCCAGTCTTGCCATCCTTTACCTCCCAGTGACTATAGCTGTTTTCCTCAACGCTTTTACTCGGTTTGCTTCTTTTTTTTTTTTTAATTAATTATTTTTTATTATATAAGTTCTAGGGTACATGTGCACAATGTGCAGGTTTGTTACGTATGTATACGTGTGCCATGTTGGTGTGCTGCACCCGTTAGCTTCTTATATCCTCTCCTGGTCTGCCACTTTGCCTGAAAAAGCCTTTTCATCGTGATTTCTGTTCTTATGGTTAAGAACTCAAAACTCTGGAATCCGACAGACTCAGGTTCAAATCCCTGCTTTGCCAGCTTTTAGTGTGACCCTTGGGCCAATTGTCTCCCACTTTTTCATCTATAAAATGGGGTAACAAAACACATAGCCTTGTTATGAGAACTGTAAGAGGTTCTGAATACAAGCAGCTTACCCCAGTGCCTGAGACAGGATTTCATAGACCTTGTCTTGTTAATATTTTCTTAGCGTTTCACACATAAGAACTCCATGAATATTGGAAGATTGGACAGATGGATGGGTAGGTGGGTGGATTGCTTATAGTAAGCACTCAACAGAAGTTAGTTGCCGTCATCATCATCATTTTTATTATTTTAATTCTACTTTTTTAGTCCATCAGCAATAATTCTTTCACATGTTTATCAATATTCTGTGTAATGTTCAAGGGCCCTTTTAAGATTGAATTATCAAAAGTCCACATCCACATTCTCATGTGTTTGGATTTCCGTCGTAAATTTGTCTGTGGCTGAAGCACTTTCACGATATTTGGAGAAATGACACACAAATGAAGTTGCTGGAAACAACATGAAGGGGCTCTGAATAACCACTGGTCTGAGTGGAACTTTTAAGTGCTAAAGAACGGAAAAAACAGTAGGGTAGAGTTTGGAAGGATGTCCTAGAGTGGCAAGTTTGAATTCAGTTTTAAGAACACTTTTAGACATGGATTGGCTAGAGATCAACAGGCAAGAATGTGCTAGTCCCATGAGGACAGAGGTGGGATCATCCGAGTGGTGGTTAGAGCCGCTGCGTAAGGTTGTGTATGTTGTGGTCTGTGAGAATGGTGCCCCCTGAGGTTTTGCAGGTGTGACCTGCACAAGCACTAGGTGACCCTGACTTGGGGCAGATCCAAGCAGGTGCTTCCCAGGGAGAGTTGGCCAAGCTGTCCCTGCCCATTGGTCAAGCCAAGGCAGGCCGTCACATATGTAGCAGCCTGCACTTGCCCCAGCATGGCCCTTATATCGCAGTCTGGTTGCCTCTTTTCTTATCTGAACCCCTTTTTAAGTTTTAGTGTCTTGAGTACTGTGTTTTCAGAGGTCTTGTCTGTGTTAATACATTTCTGTGTTTAGCACTTAAGAAGCACTGCAAGAATATTGGATGTCTAGATGGTTGGATAGATGGATGGATGTTAGGCGGACAGACAAACAATGAATAGGCAGATCATTAGAAAGTTAATAAGGGAAGAATTTAAATTTATAACAATTTAGATATGAAATGATGAAATGTGGAAAACTATCATAGGCTTTTGAGCTGGGAGAAAGCAGTGAGTATTTTGTAGGTATCGTGGTGTTCTTCTTTAAAGGTGAAGAGTCTTTTGCCAGAATCCTGACGTCAGAATAAAGCCATAGGAATGGTGAAAGACTAGATACAAAAATACAGACTAGTAAATTTAGTATCAAAATACAGATTAGTAATCTAACACAAATAATTGTCCCTTCCCCAAGGAGGTAGTGTGTGGATTCAGTGCATTCAGTGCTTTAACGGGTCTCGTGCCGTTTTAACAGGTCTCGTTTGGTTCTTTCCATGGAGGGAAGCAAAACCGGGCAGTACAGAGAAGGGCTTGCCAATGCGAAAGACCCACGTGCTGTTGGGAAGGAGCCGTGACGCAGTGCAGGAGGCAGCCACCAACCGCGGAGCCAGGGCCAGCGAGAAGGCTGCCCGGCCCTGGGTCGAAGTGGGGTTGGCCTTGCGGAACATGAAGAACCTGCTGTTTTCCAAAATGTGGGACATATTTCTGGTGCGCTTGCTGATGGCCGTGGCAGTCATGCTGTACTACAGTAACTTTGTCCTGGCCCTGGAGGAGCGCTTTGGGGTGCGGCCCAAGGTGACAGGCTACCTCATCAGTTACAGCAGCATGCTGGGGGCCGTGGCCAGCCTTGCCCTGGGGCCGATCCTGCGGCTGTACAAGCACAACTCGCAGGCACTGCTGCTGCATTCCAGCATGCTCACCTGCGCACTGCTGCTGCTCTACTCCTTGGCCCCCACCATGGGTGCAGTTGTCCTCTCCTCCACTCTCCTGTCCTTCTCCACGGCCATCGGCAGGACGTGCATCACGGACCTGCAGCTGACCGTGGGCGGGGCCCAGGCCAGCGGCACCCTCATCGGCGTGGGGCAGTCTGTGACTGCGGTGGGCCGCATCATTGCCCCTCTCCTCTCGGGGGTCGCCCAGGAGGTCAGCCCCTGCGGCCCCCCAAGTCTGGGTGCTGCGTTAGCCTTAGTGGCCATTTTCATAATGTCTCTAAACAAACCACACTCTAGTGGTGATAGGAATGGTAAATTAAAAAGTGAGTAGATGGATTTGGACAACATAAAGCAACAAAATTTGAGGTGGTTGAATGAGGGCCAGCGGCCATGATGAGAAGGTCACTTTGGGAAGGGTTGGAGTGGAAGGGAAGTATTTCCGGGTGGGTGTGAGCTGTTGGGCTTCCAGGTCAGCCCTTGGCCATGCAGCTAGGCCTGCAGGATGATCAGTAGTCACGGCAACTCATGGGAAAGTTAAGACTGGAGCGAAGCTTTTCCAAGGCGAGCATATGTTCAACGTTTACCTGAAAGTCTCTTCTTCCCACCTGGGCTAATGAGGTTACACTTTTCAAGGGTAAAAAAAACTACCAGCTATAGGGTAGGGAAGTGGTGGTGGAATAAGAGAACATGATACATGGAGGAAGGGAAGAAACCACAAGCATTTCCCTACTAAAAAACAGGGTGACATGTCAGTCAAATTCTGATCAACTGGAACTGGAGTTTCCAGTTAAATTCCATACACTAGGAGGGAGTTTTCTATCAAAATCCTGCAGATTGAAGAAGCTGGTTTATTAGAACCAGGCTTTCGCTTTTCAAAGCTGCTTAAAAATCAGATACTGACCTCCCCCCTAGTGATGATTCAGTGGGCCTGGGTGGGGCCAAGAAATCCGTGGTGTTTCGTAAGCACCACTGTCGATTTCTCATGGCAGTAAAAAGGACCACACTGAGACTGCACTGATTTTGATTAAAGTACATAGGCTTGGCTGTTTTTACACAGCTAACTAAATTTGAACTCTTAAAATTTTGTTTGTAATCACAGTGTGTTACCCCTTCCCCAGTTCTCAGCAGTTGTACTGCATGATGGAGCAGCAGGCCCTTGGGGCCTGTTCCCTGTGCTCCCGGCCTCTGCCAGCTTGCTCTGAAGTTGGACTAAACCACCTGGATGCTGGGCATGCCAGCCTGCTCCTGGAAGCCTGCATTCCAGTCGGGTTGCATCCTTCTGGTGCTGACAGAACCCAGTGGTGAAGCCAAAGCACAGGAATGCTTTTAAAATGAACAGTTTATGCAGAATAAGGGTCAGGTGGCATGCCAGACCAGAAGAACTTGATGCTACTGTATCTTGTGTTAAGAATCATTTCCTTTATTTTATTTTCAGTTTTATGCTTGCAAACACAAGCACTCTGTTGATCAACAGGGAAATATTTGGATGTGCCATTTCTCGTCTAAACTGGAGTTTCATATACAGCGCCCAGGGGGCCACGAGAGGCAGAGGCCCAGAGAGAAGGTGAACACAGCCTTGCAGGCAGACATGCGCCAGGCAGGACGACCACTGGGATTACATCAAGTATTAATCAGAGTTACTTAAGGGCTTCCTCTCAGACAGTTGAAGTTCACATTACTTTTCTCAATTAGTCCACCAGGATGTTATGCCTGCTTTCAACTTGACACATGCATAATGTCAATATTTTAGTATACTACAGTAATTTGTCGTACCTTTAATATTTATTGTTTTTGTAAAGCAGTAAACATTTCTATATTTTAGAAGTCATGGAGTAAAATCAAATATTTATGATAAATAATTGGAAGTATGTTTTAGTTTGAAGATTGTCCTTTTACCGATCTTACTTCAAGGAAAAATGGACTTCTGATTAGGTTTTACAATTGTGAACTTTTATGTAAATGTTAGGTGCTTTTGAGGCGACCAAACTATTATTAATATATAAAATGGCCTTGCCCTTAAGGAGCAAACTAAATGTCATGGAGATTAGACTTAAAAGGCAATGAATGGTCAAGGGTTTATGCAATGAAATAGAATTTCAGAAGAGTTTGGATCTCAAAGATTGTCCCTCACTCTTAGAAATAGGCAAGTTTCTTAAAAGCCCTTATAGCCGTGTTTGTATTTTAAAAATCGTAGCCCTTTATTTCTGAAGTTTAAAAAGCCCATAAGCGTAATGAGTCTTTATAATCAGACACATGGAAATATTGAAAACCGAAGACTGATCTTAGAATATAGAATAGAGGGACATGTTTGTCATTCTCCACTAGTGACTTCGGTATTTTGTCAGGTGCTGTTTTTCAGATACACCTTTTCTCATGACTCCTTTTACTTTAAAGTGTGGACCCAGAGGCCAGGAGCATCAGCGTCACTTGGGAGCTAGTGAGACCTGTGAACACTGAAGCTCCAGCTCAGACGTGTTGGGGACCGTTTTAATAAGATACCTAGCTAATTTTTTGCACAGTAAACTTTGAAAACCCCTGGCCTAATGGGTAGCATTTGTATCACTTATGGAATATTTATCTCAGGGAAATTAAATCTGCTCAATTAACATTTGTGGTGTTTCGTTTTTTAAATTCTCTTCAATCACTTCTGTAGCCCTTTCCAAAGTGTCAGGTTGAGCCACCTGAAGTCGCTATTTTTGTAAGTCAAAAATATCTTCATAGGGTTCAACTTACTATTCTATGGGATCTTGTGTTAGAAGTATTGAACTTTCCTGAAATGTCTGTGAAGGAAATGGCACCCTTTCCAACATTCTGCGAGCCATAACTACTTGGGAACAGGTCTCTGGGATCCATAGAGCGGAAGGTATGCCTCTGCCCTCATGTCCAGAGGGATGAATAAAATTCTGAAAAGGTACAGGGTGTGCCTGGTCACAGGAGTCACCTGCAAGGCTCCAAACTCAGGCTGGATGGCCCCTTGGGGAGTGAATTTTGCAAGAGTTGCACCTGGGGCCAACAGAAGGAGCTGGGATCACTAGTTCTGATCCTGGCTGCATGCCTTAGACCACGGGAACCAGACTCTGAAGCACCCCAGGTGTTTCTGTGAACATCTGGAGTTGGAAATCACTGAGTTCAGAATGAATTCGGCTGCCATGCTCAGGGGTTGAGATTGTATTGACGGATGAAGGGGAACGACCGAAGAATTCCTGCGGTAGAGTGCTCTGAAGACACTCCTGTTTTAGAAAGAGCTCTCCAGCCACAGCAAGGTGGATTCACTGGAGGCCCAAGGGGCAGGCTGGACTGGGGTCCCTGAGGGAGAGCTGGTTGTGAGGACAGGGACAGCAGGCAGAGGTTGTGGCCCTCAGGGAAATTGCAGGAGAGGCTTTGAGTGATTCCCAGGTGCTGAGTGTGCAGCTTTGAGGAATTTCATTGCTTGGCATCTTTTCTGAAGACACTTCTGTAAGATATTTAGAAATCTATCAGGAGTGAGAATCAGCCAAGTCAGAAAATTGTAGGCATTTGGGCAACTGTATTCAGAAAACCATTTTTTTGGAATAAAAGCCATGAGACTGAATCTCCATGCCTCTTTGCCCCCAAAACCTAACTTCATAATAGCCTTCATGAAGTCTGTAAAACAGAGTTACCACAGATTTAGCCAGGATGATGTGTAACGCAGCTTTTCTTGGGACGGGTTGGTGAATTAAAATAACTTTTTTTTTCAGCCCTAATTATTTGTTCTTGAATTTGCCAGTCACATGATAATTCTCTTCAAAAAAAAAAAAAAAAAACTCCTTTATAATTGTAATGAGGTACTATCATTTATTCTTATAAGTTGTATTTTTAGAAGTTACTGATGTATCTTGCCACGTATTTCAATTCCGGATCCAGAAGTGCTTTGAAAAATGTAATCTCCAGTATGCTAGAACACATCATAATAGTAAAAACAAGACTTTGGCTTTTAAAACCATTATGCAGATACCAAATATACACGTAATCTGACATTTATACTGAGGGCCAGTAAATAGAGGACAGTTGATCCTTGAACATCGCAGGAGTTAGGAGTGCCAAGCCCCCAAAACAGTAGAAAATTTGAGTGTAACTTTTGACTCTCTAAAAATTTACTACTAATAGCTTACTGTTGACATGAAGCCCTACCAACAACATTAATAGTCAGTTGACATGTATTCTTATGTTATATGTATTATATACTATATTTTTACAATAAAGTAAGCTAGAGACAAAGTGTTAAGAAAAAGAGAAAGAATATTATTAAGTGGAAGTGGAATCATAAGGGTCTTCATCCTTGTCACCTTCATTTTGAGTAGGCTGAAGGGGAGGAGGAGAAGAAGGGGTTGATCTTGTTGTGTTAGGGGTGGCAGAGGTGGAAGAAAATCCCCATTTAAGTGGATCTGTATAGTTCAAATCTGTTGTTGAAGGGTTAACTGTAGTTTTAAGGTAACATCTCACAATAGGATTTATTTCTAGTTAAGCAGATGCACAAATACTTAGGTCTCTTATTTTTGCCAAACAGGTATCTAAACACCATTTTATAGATAGCTGTCTACTAAAACAATAAAAGCAAAACTTCTGTTTTCCTGATTCAATATGAAGAACATTACTGATTCTTATTTATTTATGAGATGGAGTCTCACTCTGTTGCTTAGGCGGGAGTGCAATGGCACGATCTTGGCTCACTGCAACCTCTGCTTCTGGGTTCAAGCAATTCTCCTGCCTCAGCCTCCCGAGTTGCTGGAACTACAGGCACCTGCCACCACGCCCGGGTAATTTTTGTATTTTAAGTGGAGATGGTTTCACTATCTTGGCAAGGCTAGTCTCAAACTCCTGACCTCAGGCGATCTACCTACCTCTGCCTGCCTCCCAGAGTGCTAGGGTTACAGGCGTGAGCAACGGTTCCTGGCCACTGATTCTTATTTTTAAAAGTGACTTCACACAGCTTGTATTTTTCCTTCCAGGGAGAAGATAATTAATTATAAACATTAAGGAAGGAGTGTTAATTATTGCTGATAACTCACACAGCATAAGAATGAACTGTAAGGATCTTGTTTGAACAAAGCATTGTATTTTGATCAGTTCTACATCTTGATACAGTTCTTTTTTCAAAGCATCCACTGTAGGGGAAGAAAGTGGTTAAAATACCTATTAATGATTGCAACTGATAACATGGATAGAAGACAGTCTTCCTTCAGGCTTACCAAAGAATCCCCATGCCATTTTGAGTAGTTGAGATGCAGCCTCTTGTCCAGACAGAACTAGTTTTTGGTGTGAGAGCTTACCTACCTACACCTGTCCCAAGTTTGCTTAATGAAATTGGAACCACATAAAATATCCAAGGCAAACCTAATAAAGGTGTTCCGCCGCTGACTCTGGGGCTGGACCCTTGTGGGTCTGTATGTACGTGACTAGGTAGGCGTTTGCCTTAAGTTGTCTCTTCTGTGGGGCTGAAGCACAGGCCTGGCCATCACAAAGCCTAACATCTGTCAGGCCCAGTCTGTGACGTCGCTGACAGGGGTGAGCGTTTTCCTTGGGTCACCTTCAAAGTACCTTCACTGTGTATCTCTTTGGAATGAATAACACTGAAATGACCTGGAACACTGAAATGAATGAGCTGTAACTGCCATTCAAAATAACTTTCTAGCTAAAAATCCTCCCCTTCAGCCTACTCAAAATGAAGGTGACAAGGATGAAGACCCTTATGATTCCATTTCCACTTCATAATATTCTTTCTCTTTTTCTTAACACTTTTTCTCTAGCTTACTTTATTGTAAAAAAGGACTTAAACTAAAGGTTCAATAGTGAGACATGCTTATGGTAGGAAATCCATTGTTTATTAATCAGATGCCAAACTGTATTCATGGAAACGTAAAATTTGATGTATTAATACATGTCTTTTGCATAATCTTTAAAAATTATTTGGTAAGGCAATAATTGGAATTAACTTTTTTCTTTACATTTGCATGGGAAGGCTGTATTTAATATTTAAAAGCATACACCATCTTCGAGCCCTATTGTAGAGCCTTTTTAGATATAACAATTAATGAATCAATTAAAATGTTTATTCCTCTAATCAGGTTCTGTTACACTGTAATAGAGTTAGCCTAGTCTGAGATATATGTATTTGGAATTAAAAGAATTGAAATTTTCAATACTCTGAAGCTCTTACCTTTCAAGAATTTGAGCCATCACAATCCCATTCAACACAAATGAGAGTGGTTTCATACACAAATATAAAAACTGGGACGGTTCTGTTTTCCCGTATGTACCATTTTCTCCATAAGTGATTAAAGGTTTACATGTGATTTAATATTTAAACTTTGGTAAGATTTTTCATAGAAACAAGGAAAAATTTCCTTTGTCCGTGTACCTATACAAAATTCGTTTGGTAAGCAGGGTTATCCTAACTGGATACAAAGAGCTTCATCTAAATTAGAAATTTAGTCTCCAGTCATACTTATGATTCAACAGGAGCCAATAACATAAAAAAGGATAAAAATGTTTGAATTTTTAATTCAAGATGTTTTGTTCCAGAAATCAGAAAAATCACAGCCTCTGTGTCGGTATTCTGTCTGCCGGGCATCTCATGCAGTGACATTTCTGTACCCTCCAGTAGAAGAACAACAGATTCCCATACAAGCTCTGCACGTACTGAAAGGTCTTAGAATACATTCTGAGTCATCAACATAATCCATATGCTGTGTAGACTGAAAAGTTGATAATAATCCATTCACAGTAGATAGGTTCACTCTACACCTAGAAAAACTCATTTCTTGACCATGCCATTAAGAGAACAAAGCTACAGTTTATTAGCTACACTTAGTAAGATATGATTTTATCTGAAAAGGTGCGGCAAGTTTACAAAGAAAAAGGATCAAAAAATGATGTGCCAGCGTGACACTGAAGTGGTCTGCAAAGTCCCCATCTGCATGTTTGACCTGCACACCCCCAGGGTGGCCGACCCCTGTCTGAGGGTGTCAGCTAGACACAGAGTGGATGACGCTGGGGGGATTCTAAAGGAAGGTGTCATCTGTCAGGGACGAGGAACCATGGTTATACCACGAAGCTGGTAACCAAACGGGGCTTCTGCTTTCCTTAGAAGGGGGTTGAAGAAAGGGTTGGTTAAAAAGTGGGATAAAAAGTAGCAGCGAGCCACACACTTTAACCTCGTGTGTGCCAGAGTGTTCTTTTTCAGATTGGTGAGAGAATCAGCACGTGGTGGTCAAGCCTCAGCAGATAATGCCAACAGCTGCTTCATCCGGGCAAAGTGATCTCTTTAATCACATTTTTAAGAAGAAAGTACAGCGCGCACTTTGACAAAAATATTGCAGATTATGAAACACGACTTTTAACATCAACACAATTTGGGCCATACAATAAATGCAAAACGTGCTGAGACTTGTACTAACCGTGTTTCTCTACAGTTTTTACATAAATCAATACCCTCACTGCCCAGGTAAAACAATATACCCCACCATAAAACTGAGCAAACGCTGAGAGAAATCTCTTCACAGACACTTTGTGAGCATACGCACCAAACACATGCTTTTAAAAGTATCAGACTTTGAAGCCAATTTCTAGTTTGCTCATTGACATAACTGTTCCCAACAGTCTCCCCTTAGCATTACATATAAAGTAATAAACCCCGACTTTTCACTTATAGGTAGTTCAAATCAAATTTTGTTACAACCAACACCGAAGACCTATCAAAAATCTACAGTCACATTGGAACTTTGGTTGGATCAAGTGTTGTCTGGACGAAGGAAGGCCTTTACAAAGGACTAGGGCTCTCTCTAGTACAGAAATTTAGATTGTGACAGTATTTAGATTATGAAAATATTTAGTCAATACTCTCCTTCATAATGACTAGTGACTAGAATTTAAGAGTTATAAAAAGAAGAAAGTATAGAGAAAAAGCCAAAGTCAAATTTATTTTTATTGCCTTTGTCATTCAACAAACAAGAAAAAAACTGATAATAATTAAGATTTAAGTTTTCCTTTATACATGGTCATCCAAATTCTATATGGATGAATTACTGAAAGCTGAATTTGGTCTACCTGTTTAACAAGAAGTGATATAAACATTTTCATGTTTTCTCCTTCAGTTCCAGAAAGTTAAACTCTTTAACATAGTTATAAACATAGGAAACCAGGAAAAATGAGGAAATTTATTCTTTAAGGTCACTTTCAATTTCTGTATTTCTTTTCAGATTTCATACTGTAGCTATTCTGAAAATTGATTTTTGGCATTCGCAAAAATCTACATCACATATCTTGATGAATCATGTTATAAAATGTTATGTCAGTTTTCATTTGTGTTAAGCAGAATAAATGTATTTATATATAAATATTTTCATTTAAAATAGAGATTTTGGCACAAAGTCCTAAGCCTATAGTTTTCAAATTGCATTCTATGCTACTTTCCCTGGATCAAGGAATTGTGCTCCTATGAACTTGTACCTTGTGTACGTAACCTTTGCTGTGTCTCATGCAGTATTCTAAGACTTTAGAACATGAAAAAAAGGTGTAGATTTACTTCTTCTTGTTGGTGGAGGTGGAGAAGGGGTGGAAAACCACTTCTGAGGATTTTTGTCTTAATATTTTCATGTTCCCCTCCTGATAATACAGTAGGCACTTGCATCCTTTGGGGTATCTTCAGTGGGAAATCAAAGGACTGTGTGAGTGACTTCATTTACTTTCTACACTCAGAAATGCAGAGGTGTGTTCCAGTCAAGTTTTAAAGAATTATTTAGAAGAAAGACAGGCCAATAAAATCTACAGTTAAGAGATAGAGAATCAAATACTAATCTTTAATGCTTATATTCCACTTCTTTTCTTTCTGCTGTACTTTTAAAAAGTACTCCAATGAGTATAATTCAATTTTATATGAAAATTCTGAGTTACTATATTATCGAATGCGGAGAGGTAACAAATTACAGACTAGTGCAAAACAGTAGGACTCCCACATTCTCCAAAGTGCTTCCTGAATAGAATTCAAAACTTGATATCTCACCAACTTGTTAAACTTTAGAATATTGTATCTATAAACTTTCTTCCTTGTCTGCTTGGAGCCTCTAACCTGGAGGCTCAAAATTCAAGCATCACTCTACAGAAAAATTCTGCTGAAGCAGGTGATCATAGATCGGCATAGATCACCTGCCTCCTCCTACTACTATTGCACAACATAAAACCCACCAGCAAGTTGTAACCAGGTGCTGCCCTGTGCCCCCACTTGCCACATGGACCCTCATGGGTGGAACTTCATCAAAAGCTGCTCCCAAATCTGTCAACACAATAAGCTGGTGGATACTTGGGCATCCTTTCTCTCTGCCCCATTTAAACAAGAAGAAGAAATGGAATTTTGATGTCACCCCCAAACACACAGTAGACAGAGGAACAAGTTAAAAAACAGACTCTCAGTAGTTCATAGGAGTCCTGGAACCTCCAATCTGCGCTCTGGGAGTCAGGCCATTCCTTCAGGATGACGTTCCGATTGTTTGCCCAGTTTGAGTCATAAGGTGTCTCTGCTTCCAGCTGTGCTCTTCACTTACCAGCTGCTCCATCGGGTCAGGACAGGGAAAAGCTTCCACCCTGAGCTTAGGAGTCACCCCCAAGCGCCATCCTTCTCCCCTGGGAAAGAAAGCTGTTCTCGATACTTTTAGTGCCATTCACGTAACGACTGATTACAGATATACATATTTTTTCATAAATAAAATCTGAAGCACATACGTAATATATTAAAATCTTCACCAACAAGGGTGTGTTAAAAATTTCAAGTTCTGTCATTCAAGTTCAATAAAGGCACACATTACCATTTTTTTTTTTCAGGCCTGCAAATAATACAATTGCCACCCGTAAGTCACAAAAGGCATTTTGTGGGACTATTTTTTATTGGATTTTCCTTTTCTTCAGATTTGCCTCATTTATCCGTGGCATGAATCTATCGCCCCCCAGGAGTATTTAGATGCACAGAGAGTTTTCATGGATTCCACTGTTTTGTCGGGTTTCAGAGTAACAAACCACAGCTGTGCTGGGTCAGACACTCACATCTGCTTTGGCTGCTTCTATGAAGGCTTCTCACTCCCGAATCTGGCTTTCCGGCTTCCAGGTTCCGATGCCCTCCAGACCAACCGTGGTGGCGGCTTGGGCGGGATGCATTCAGTCAAACTGTCTTCCCTCTCTGGGTCAAACTGGTCTTTAGAGAGAAGGGGCTGCTGTAGTAAGCCTGGCGTCTGGGTGCCCTTTTCTCTGCTGTGGGGTGTTGGGGGGGTGCTGGGCTTCTCTCGGCCAGATTCCACATCTACCTCGTTCTTCCATTCCATTTTATAGGCCTGGGAGGATTTCTTGGAGAACTGTTCTGGTAAGAAGCGCCTGGCTCTGGGCTGCAAATTGAGCACGGTGGTCCCGGCATCTGTGTCTGAGTCGCTGCTATTGCCATCTATCACGGAGCAAAAGACAAGGTGGGCACGCATTTTAGAGAGAAGGCATTGCAAGAAACTTCAGTACCTTAGTGGGTCAGGCAACTGATACGTCCTGGGGCTCTGGGGAGAGGGGAGGTTAGCGGGCTTGTGCTAATTTTAGGTGAGTGGCCTTGTGCATCTCACATAACCCCTGCGAGCACCCATGCCCACAAGTATATATTCATGCTAACTTTGAAGAGCTTACTGTGTGCCAGGCATTGTCCTAAGTCCTTTCAAATGCGTTAGCCCATTTTGTCTTCACAATCACCTACTTTACAGATGAGGTAACTAGGTTCAAGAGGTTTCTGTAGGTGGTGGAGCTGGGATTCCAACCGAGCCCCTCTGGTAGTAGCAGCTGTGCTCATCTGCCCCAGAGGGATGATCCCAGGAGGGCTCAGCCTGGCATCTGGCACACAGTAGGCGGTCTGATAATCACATGCTATGGAGAAGATTCTTGCCTTGATCTGGAACCTCAAACACGGCTTTGCTGATTTCCTTTACATGTCCACAAAAGGGCCAAAACCCTTTGCAAACAAAGGGAGGAGACACCTTTGGAACCAGATTCAGGTGCTGGAGCGCTGTAGGTAGGGCAGTGAACAAAATGCTTGTCCAGGAGTTGACATTCTTGGGAACTGAGAGCATGTTTGCTGGTGGGACCAAGGGCCACTGTTCTAAATATTCAGTGCTGCCTTGTCTTCCCCCGATTATTCTCGCCTCACCCTCCTTTACCACCAGCCATCATTTAGACTTCCCTCTTCACAGTTAATTAAGCAAGCCCCCCCCAAAAAAAAGAGGGGTAATGATTGTTCCATCCCACATTTAAAGAAAATTTTATTTTAGATTCTAGGGGTACATGTGCAGATTTGTTACATGGGTATATTGCATAGTGCTGAGGTTTGGGCTTCTAAAAATCCCATCACCCAAGTAGTGAACATAGTACCAACAGGTAATTTTTCAACCCTTGCCCCTTGCCCGGCTCCCTACCTCCCACCTTTTGAAATCCCTAGTGTTTATTGTTCCCGCCTTTGTGTCCTGTGTATCTAATGTTTAGCTCCCACTTGTAAGTGAAAATATATGGTATTTGGTTTTCTATTTCTGCATTAAGTCCCTTAGACATCCCACATTTTAATAACATGAAATCCTAATATACTTCTTCTGGGGTTCACAGACGATGTCTTCGGTGTCTACATAAAGACAACTATCACATTAAAAAGATATTAGACATTATAACAAAGCTTTATAGTTATGGCCAGAATAAATATAAGGCTGCTTTCATGAAAATATATTGGAATTACTGTAAAATTTTAATTACTTAAACATTTGCAGAATTACAACTTTCTGTTTACCTGCCCTTGAACCCCATGGTGACAATATTTGCTGGAAAATAACTGATTGGATTCTTTAGAAGCTGCACAGAATGCCTTTCCAAAAGGTTGCAATGCGGAGTAACATTCACCCAGTGATTATTTTAGATTTGCAAACTCTTGAACTCATGCTTAATGAAGAAAAATAATAGGAAAATTTGTCTAGTTTATAAACATGGGCAAATAAATTTAAAATTTTTCTGCTCCAACTATATTCATTACCTGCATTAAAAATAGTCTTCCTCTTTTGTAGCTTTTCTGGAAGCTTTGTATTTTTAGGTAAGGATAAATATCGGGAGGTTGAAGTGGAAGCCTGTAAAATATAAAATCATACTTAAATGATAAAAGTGGCACTTATTGTATAAGATTAAAAATTGTATGGCAAAACTTCATGTTAAAAACTAGAATTTTAATTCCTGATTCCAAAATTACTTTGTGGAGGGCTGTAACTATTATAACTTGAAATAATTAAATCCCTTCCAAAATAGAATGGAGATCCCTACAAAGGGAAATAGAAATAAGTGGGAAATAAATTAGAAACACATATGAAAACCACTGGCTCTTCTCAAAGAAAAGCTACTGAAACATCTATGTATAAAGTACTGCCAGAAAGACGTTTAGAACCTACATGTATGGGGAAGAAGATATGTTTACAAATATATATATGTAAGGTTTTTTTTTACTTTAATAAATCTTTAAAATGATATTAATAGAACAAAAAGTATTACTACAGCTAATTTACTGGCATTTCAAGTACCGCAGTCACTAGTGTTTTAAATTAACTTTTAATTGACACTGCTACATTTTACACATAAAGTAACTCCTTGTTCACATATAACCATTTTGATTTCTGACAACCCAATATAGGATATTATTAAAAATAAGCCTGAATTCTTGCTATGTGAAGCCAATATATCATATTATTATTATTATTAAGACAGAGTCTCGCTCTGTCATCCAGGCTGGAGTGCAGTGGCACGATCTCGGCTCACTGCAATCTCCACTTCGGTTCAAGCTATTCTTCTGTCTCAGTCTCCCAAGAAGCTGGGATTACAGGTGCATGCCACCATACCCAGCTAATGTTTTTTTTTATTTTAGTAGAGATGGGGTTTCACCATGTTGCCCAGGCTGGTCTCGAACTCCTGAGCTCAGGCAATCCACCGACCTCGGCTTACCAAAGTGCTGCCATTACAGGCGTGAGCCACCACACCAGGTCCAGAATATTGTTTTTAAATGGCTTTCCTCATTTATTGACAGTTCCCTAAACCAACTGCAATGCTGGCCACACTACCTGTGAACACTAACATCCCCCAGCCACCTGGCCTTCCTGCAGCTTCTCAGAGAACTGTCAACAGCCACTTGATTGGCAGAGCTGATGATACCATCAGCTGATCAATGGAAGGGCTGTTGGCTCCACCCCTGGAAGTCTCCCAGAGGCACACACTCAGTTACCCTGTGTTCTCGTTTCAAGCTGCTGTCCTTCCTAATGCTTTCTCGCAAACTGTGCCGCCGGCGAATCAGAATCTCCTTGGCTTGTCTCTCATTTGTGTCGGCAGTCAGACTGTGTCTGTTGTAGGATAAAGTCTGAAATGAAAACACATAGAGGACATTAAAAAAAAAAAAAAAACCTGATCATTTCCCCAGAAATTCCAAGACTTTACCACATTTCTTTGGATCTGCACCTCAGCTAAGCACTTACAACTTCTGTGCAGAGCAAAAAATTAAGAGTATAAAAATTAACAGTCTTCAGATCTTCAAAGAATTTATATTTTCTTTTCATTTTGTGTTTTTTTTTTTCTTTTTCTTTTTTAGAGTTGAGGTCTTGCTCTGTCACTCAGGCTGGAATGCAGTGGCGCTGATAGCTCACTGCAGCCTCCAACTCCTGGGCTCAGGCAACTCTCCCACCTCAGCCTTCCAAGTCAGTATTACAGGTATGTGCCACATAGTTCATCCTTCAATAAAAGTCAGATCATAAGGTTTGTCTTTCATTGAAAAGTGTGATTTTCATAAATGAGAAAAATGATTGATTTCATCAAGTGCCGTGTCTACCTTGACGTCTCTTGTAGGTATTTAGCCATCATTAACATCTGGAAATAAAGTACAAGTCACCATGCTCCAGCCTCTTTTGAATAGGAATTACTGACTTTAAAAACAAACCACTTTGAGCCACTTGGTGGTGCCATGCCCTTCTGATTAACTTCAGAACGTTCCCTTTTTTCAACTGGGTTGTCACATGAAGAGAGCTGGTGACACTCCTCACAATGATTACATTCCAGTGTTTGAAAACTAAAATTCCTAAACAAGGGCTGTACATGGCATCCGCTTTTAGTTTTATAGGCTATATAAAAATGTGGTTCCTAAAATAAATCATAAATAATAATTAAATTCATTTCTGATAGAATAAACATGTACTTCTTGGGAATATCCCCATGTCCAGAAATATAGTAGGTTCTATTGAGAGATGCAAACATAACACAGAACAAGGCTTCATTCCTGCCTTGAGGAGTTTACCATCTCATTGAGCATCTAAGGCTAATACAATTATACAAAATCATGGAAATAAGTGCTGCAACTACATGGTACAGTATAAGCTCCAAGTGCGATTCCATTTAACCACAGGATGGGAATAATATGGTGGCTATTGGGGGAGCCTTAAAAACTGGAGGCTTTGGACCAGCTGACAGGAAGGTGTGAGATGCTCCCGGGGGATAGTGAGAAATCCACTTGGGCCAAAGTACAAAAACAGAACCTCTCACTCCCTGGGTGTTTCAGGGAGCAGATGGGTGAGGGAGATGTGGACATATGGTTGGATAAAGTGGAACTTGGAAACAGAGTCCAAATTTTCAATGAATAGTTTAGCTTGGGAGCCACAACTGTTGTTTTGTTTCGTTTTAAATTAAAAGGTACTGTAGGAAAAAGGGTCAGGTAAGAGTCATGTGGATGGAATGGGGACACCCATTCCTGTGGGGAGACCAGCTAAGAAGCTGCTGAAACACCCCCACGTGAGTGAGGAGGACTCCTGACAAGCTGTGTGGCCCGAGCGCCACTTCACCTCCCTGTGCCTCAATTTCTTCATCTGTGAAATGGTGACAACAGTAACACCTACCACTCATTGGAGAATTAAATGAGTTAACACATGCAACACACTGAAACGGGGCTTGGAAAATTGAGGGCACTCTCTATTCCTTAGCTGTGTTGTTAGCAAAGTATTAGAATAAGGTGCTAACAATGGAAACGAAGTGAAAGAAGTGACTCAGGAGAGAAGAAACTATAGCACTTTATAAACAACAAGAAGGGTGAGCTCCATTTTAAAAGTCTAAGCTATAAAACTATTTCTTTAAAACAAACAGCAATCAATTCATTTCTGTAAAATTAGTCTACATGTGTATTTCTTTATATCCAAGACCACAACAGCAGAACTCCCAGGGGACCCCAAGGCTTCAGCCATGGTGTCCAGGAGGATAGTAAGACCCTGAGGCGGGGTGGAGAGAAGCAGAAGAAGAGAAGATGCCCAGCATGGGACCTGCTGAGCCCAGTGTCATGGTGCAGTCTCCAATTACAGCGCAAAACCAGAAGGCATCCTGTTAGCCAACGGTAAGTAAATATTTTGCTACATAAATTATTCTCACTCGCTGACGGATGTGATAGAGATTTCTTGATAGGAGTTCTCGAATTTCATCAGTTTCGGCAGATGTGGCCCTCCTTATTTTTTCTTCACGACAATCACTGTGAAAGTTTAGAAAAAGAGTATTTTACCTTTCAACAAATATTAGAATCATTGATTTTCTTCCTTAGAGCGATAAGTATTTAATACGAGTCTTCAGTTTTAAAAATAGCCCTTGGGGATTATTCAGTAACTTAAAATAATTCCAAATTCTGTAACTCTTATTTCAGTTTCAAAATCATTCATGGCACGTTTAACAGTTCACAAGTTTTCAGAGTCTATTCATGTCATTATATTTTCAAGGAAGAAAAACTACAATGGCTTATAATGCTACATCACTTTATTATTTCTAACACTCCATAAATAAAGTAAAATAGAATAGTTTTCTCCAACAGAAACCTAATTGACTTCAATTTACCCTTAAGTTTTCATATTTTAAAAACCTTATCATAAATATTTGCAAACACACTGTTTATAACATGTATGTATATCCAGTCAGTCCTCATTTGTGGGTTCCATAATCATGAACTCACCTACTTGCTAGTATTGATTTATAAACCCAATATCAGAATTTCAGTATTTTTGCAGTTATTCACAGACATATGCAGAGTGACAAAAAATTTGAGTCATTTTACACACTTTCCCTGAAGATGTTGAACAAGGAGACATCTGCTTTCTTGTTTCCACTCTCGTACTATAAATAATGTCCTTCTCACAGTCTATTTAGCGTTATGATTATTTATATTTTTACGTTATTTATTGGTGATTCTACTGCTTTAAATGGCCCCCAGGCATTGCTGAAGTGCTGTCTAGAGTTCCCAAGCACAAGAAGCCTGTGATATGCCTTACAGAGAAAATATGTTAAGTAAGCTTGGTCATACATGAGTTTATAGTGTTCTTGACCATGAATTCAATGTCAATGAATTAGTGATGTATATTAAATAAGGTGTCTGTAAACATAAACATACATAAAATAGGTTACATATTGATTGGCTGATGAAAATTTTGTGACCAAAGGCTCAAAGGAACCTAACCTCGTATGTCCCCATAGAAAAACGTTTCAGTATTTGCAGCTGGGTGCAGTGGCTCATGCCTGTAATCCCAGCACTTTGGGAGACCGATGAGGTGGGTGGATCACCTGAGGTTGGGAGTTCGAGACCAACCTGACCAACATGGAGAAACTCAGTCTCTACTAAAAATACAAAAATTAACCGGGCGTAGTGGTGGGCGCCTGTAATCCCAACTATTGAGGAGACTGAGGCAGGAGAACCTCTTGAACCCGGGAGGCGGAGGTTGCAGTGAGCTGAGATCACACCATTGTACTCTAGCCTGGGTGACAGAGCAAGACTCTGCCTCAAAAAAAGAAAAAAAAAAAGCTTTCAGTATTTGCATATCAGTATTTGAGGCTACTTTATGGAATGTAACCACCGCAAAGAATGACCATTGGGACTGCATTTATATGTTTTTATACTAACTCCTCCCAAAAAGGGTTTGAGGCAGGCTACAAAAATATGTAGTACGAGAAAATAAAGAGAAAAGAAAAATCAAGAAAAAAATTAAAGCCAGGAAGGTTAATATGCATAAATGCAAGTCTTCTAGAAGAGGCACTGAGGACACAGAAATTAAAGAGCATAGTTTTCTTGTATTTTTCAATGCAAATTTAGCATTGCTGTGAACCAATCATGAAAGTAATTACTTGGGTACAAAACCTGGCGCACAGTGGGTAATGGATACATGGAGAGGAGCAAACAGAACTGATGCTTCAGCGGGACAGACTTCTCTAGAGTTGGATGATTCATTTTTGCCTCCTCTCAATTGCTCAGATGGTTTATGAGAAGCATTTTTTCAGGGAAAGGTGTTGTTGTTTAGACGGCTGTCCCATTTTCTAGTCAGGTTTTTTTTTTTTTTGATCATCAAAGTTAATTCACAGATTTTCAGAGTCGGAAGGAATATAAGAGCTCATTAAGTAATGATCTATCTTTTTGATATCTCATTTTCTTCTATAATGTGCACACCAAATTCCTACCAAAATATTTTTGCATACATCTAGTGACAAGTGTACGACTACATCCCTGTTTATACTTAAACAATTTTTTATAAAATGTAATATAAACTACACGAATCTTATATGTTCAGGGAAGTGAACATACTTAGGCAACCACTGCTCAAGTCAAGAAACAGAACATTCACTAGAATCCCAGAAACTACTTCATGTTCCTCCTACCAATCACTAATTCTCTCCCTCTTTGCCAACAGCAATAACTATTCTGACTTCTAATGTCATAGATTCACTGTGCCTGAACTTAAACCTTATATGCATGAAACAGTATAATATGTAGTCTTTTGCATTTAGCTTCTGTTCCTGAGCATTATGCTGAAGATTCATTTATGTTATTGCATATGGCTATAATGCATTCAGTTTCACTGCTGTATAATATTCCATGGTATAAGTATGCCACAGTTCATCTGTTTTGTTGTTGATGTATAGTTGGCGAAATTCCAATTTTTGGATATTGCAAACAATGCTTCTATGAATATTCACATGCATGTTTTTTAGAACACACATGATTATTTGCCATTTGTATATCCTGTTTTATCAAGTGTCTGAACAAGTTCCTTGTCCATTGTTCTATAGGATTGTCTTTTTTCCCGTAGCCCTTTGTCAGTTATGTGAGGCAAGTATCTTCTCTCAGTCTGTGATTTGCCTTTTCACCTCTTTAAGGATGTATTGGGCTAAACAAAATCTCATGATTTTAATACAGTTCAGTACATCAATCTTTTCCTTATAGCTTGTGCTTTTTGGAGCTTGTTTAAAAAAAGTAATTTCCTATCACAACATTAAGGTATGTTCCTACAGAATCTTCAAAAGCTTTTTTGTTTCACTTGTCACATTCATATCTACAGTATACCTTGACTTGATAGTGTGAGGCAGTGGTTAATTTCATTTTATTTTCATATGAATACCTCATTGATCAGAACCATTTATTCAAGGCATCTTTTCTCCCCCACTGCTTATTCTATAAACTTTGTCATTAATCAGATTTCCATATATTGGTGGGTCTGTTCTGAACTATTTTGTTCCACTGGCTTGCTTATCTGTCCTGTTCCAATATCATATTGTCTTAATCATGTAACTTTATATGAAGTCCTGTTATCTAATAGTGTAAACCTTCCAAGTCTGTACATCTTCAAAATTGTCTTGACTTTTTGTATTTCCATTAAAACTTTAGGACCAACTGATCTAAACATACACACACACACACACACACACACACACACACACCCCCTGGGATTTTGAACGACATGTCATTGAATCCAAATATCAGCTTGAGGAAAATTTAAAATTGAACAATATTGAGTATTTCTTTTCTTCTAGTAATATTGTCTTTAATTTATCTGTTTTGCATTCAATATGTAGCTTTCTGTATTTTTCTCTTTTTCTTTATTTTGGTTATTTCCCTCTTACCTGTTTTCTAATTAAGCATTTCTCTCATTAACTCGGTCTAATCTGCTGCTACACACATCAAATAAGATCATAAAGTCAGTTACTTTATTTGTAGCTCAAGAATTTCCATTTAATAATCTCCATGATATTGCCAAACCTTTCAATGTAATTTTCTTTCCTTAAACATACACAGACACAGACACAGACACACACACACATACACACACACACACACACACACATTTTATACTTTAAAAGTCTGTCTGATAATTCAGTTATCTGAATTCCTGTTATGCTTGTTACAACTATTTTGTTTCTTTTTCTTAATGTTTTAAATCACATTTTCTTTTTTTGTTTTTGTTTTTTTTTTGAGACGGAGTCTTGCTCATCACCCAGGCTGGAGTGCAGTGGCACTATCTCGGCTTACTGCAAGCTCCGCCTCCCGGGTTCACACCATTCTCCTGCTTCAGCCTCCTGAGTAGCTGGGACTACAAGCGCCCGCCACCACGCCCAGCTAATTTTTTTATTTTTAGCAGAGACAGGGTTTCACTGTGTTAGCCAGGATGGTCTTGATCTCCTGACCTCATGATCCTCCCGCCTCGGCCTCCCAAAGTGCTGGGATTACAGGCATGAGCCACTGCGCCTGGCCTAAATCACATTTTCTTGTCTACTCATACATTTGGTTATTTTTTTATCAGTTGGATATTGTTTAGGAAAATTCACAGAAGCAGTTTAAGGCTCTTTATAATCCTTGTTTTCCTCCCTGGGTAATTTAATCTTGTTTCTCTCAAGGGTCTAAAATAACATAACATAAAACATATAAAATAACATAACATACACATGTCTAAGGTTTCATATTTTAACCAGAATCTCATTCTGCTGTGAGATCTTAAGACATCTTTCTAGGGCACAGGTCAGTTTTTTTTTTTTTTTTTTTTTTTGAGACAGAGTCTTACCCTGTCACCCAGGCTGGAGTGCAGTGCTACGATCTCGGTTCACTGCAACCTCTGCCTTCCGGGTTCAAGTGATTCTCACGCCTTAGCCTCCTGAGTAGCCGGTATTACAGGTGCACACCATCATGCCCAGCTAATTTTTGTATTTTCAGTAGAGACAGTGTTTCACCATGTTGGCCAGGCTGGTCTTGAACTCCTGGCCTCAAGTGATCTGCCTGCCTCGGCCTCCCAAAGTGCTGGGATTACAGAAATGAGCCACTGCACCTGGCCTGGGTCAATTTTTCAAAATTATTATTACTAGTTTCAAAATACTATCAATGCATATTTAGCAATACTAACTTTTATTTTGCAAGACCATACTTACTTTAGAGATGGATATGTAGGGACAGTACTTATCATCCCAGTCTCTGCCATCTCAATGGCATGTTTTATTTCAAGCTTTTTATATAAAGATACAATGCTTGACTTTGGTTGGTTTTCCCGAATCAAAAGCTTCCGCAGATATTTATCATCAAACTTTTTAAACCTGTAAATAAAGAAACTTTCAATAAATTAGTACTGGATTGACTAAGAAAATTGTCGTTGTTTTTACCAATAAAGTCATTTCCACCATTCCCAGGAGAATACTTAGTAGCAGCATTTAGCTAATCTGGTCATTTTATATATTTAGTAGGTGCCTACCTATATAAATGTGTATGTGTATATATACATATGTACGTGTATGTGTATATATACACACACACATACACATATGCATGTATGTGTGTGTATTATACATATATATGCATGTATGTGTATGCACATATACATATAGATATGTATACATACACAGATATGTATATATACACATACACATATATGTATATATGACACATACTGCTACATTTTTATATATGACCCTGATGCACATAAATCTAGTATTCACTAATTATAGATTAAAATATATATGTTTCTCTCTTTACCATTTCTCTACTTCTGCTTTTAGCAAAATTGCTCAGAAACGTTATCACTGTTTGTTTTCTCTAATTCCTCTCCTCTGATTCTCTCTTGAATATTCACATTGCTTCAATACTGCATTAAAGCTACTCTTATCAAAGTGGTCAGTGAACCACATGATATAATTGCAGTGGGCAATTATGAACCCTCATCTTTCCTGCCCTCACTTGTTTAAACTATTGTCTTCATTTGGCTTCCAGGATACCACCCTGGGGTACCCCAACCTCTTTCTCACCCTCTCTCTCAGTTTTGTTTTTTTCTTTTGACCTCCTAATGTGGGAGTGCTCTGGGCCTCAGTTCTTGGTTCTCTTTCATACCGCCACTCACTCCCATCACCATCTTGCCCAGTCTGAATCTGGGTCTGCCCCTTTTGGTACTGTGCCCCTCTTCCTTAGCTGCAGCCTCACTGATGTCCTTCCTGTATTAAAGACTTACCAGCAGTGCTCCCATTTCTGAGTCTTTATACTTACTATTCCTTCTACTAGGAATCCTTTTCCCCAGATACCTGCAGGGCTCACTTTTTACACTTCTTTTAAGTCTTTCCTTGACAATCATTTTCTCAAAAGTGCCCTTCCTATCCATCCTGTTAGAATTGCACACAGCCTTCCTCTCCCAGCAGTCCCCATCTCACTGCCCAGATGTATTTTTCTCCATAGTAGTTACCACTTTCTAGCATGACATACAATTTACTTGTCTTACTTTCTGTCTCCTGGCACAAGAATGTAAGGTCTACATGGGCAGAGATTTTTTTTTCCCCCCATATCACGAGTGCCTGGCACACTATAAGCACATGTGGTAGAATGAATGATTTGGTCCCAAGTCCTCCCTGTATCCACATCCTCTGCCATATTACTTGGCAATGGCCTTCCACCATGGCCTAGATGACTTGCTTTGCCCTGTTCCTTGCCAGCATGCTCAATAATGTTCCTTGCTTTGGTCAGTGGGCTATTAGCAGACACAATGAAAGAAGCAGTGGCTTAACCTGGGCTTGCGCATGGAGGCTTACATCTTGTGCTTCAACAATCACTATTAGAAAAATATGCAGAGTGGCTCCTTAGTCCCAGGACAAAGGTGACTGTCACATGGAGCAGAGTCACCTCACCCCAGTCACACCAGATAGGTCCAGCCAGAATCAGCTGGCAGCCAGCCAACCCACTGGAGCACGTGAACAAGCCCGGCCCCAACTTGGCCAAGCCCAACCCCAATCAGCCTCTTGCCTCATGCACTTTAATAATAATGACGTGTTCTGAGCCGCTGAGTTTTGGGGATGGTTTGTTACACAACATTATAATGCCAATACATAAGTGAAGCAGCATGCAATAAATATTTGTTGAGAAAGAATTAAGTGTACTACATGGTCACCACAAGTCCAAGGAGGTTTATAGACACACCTGTGCCGTGAAAGAAATCAGTGTTAACCCACATTCTTGTTGATAGTCCTTTGTTCTAAATACTAGAGGGCTCTGAATAATTAAAGAAGAGCCATCCTGAATGTGCTTTGTTTTTGGCTGGCCACTAAAGACTGGGTCTACTTTTTTCTACTTTTAATTGGAGTTTTATGTTAGGCCCATTGGGCCAGGACTCCTGGCAGCAACACACCTTTTAAAACTTTTATTATTGTTGTTGTTTGAGCTTTTCACTAGAGAGAAGTAAAAGGAAGAACAAGCACCAAGGACAATGGCATCTGCTCTATTTCGTGTAGTGATAGTGTGTTTTCCTTGCTTCAGTTCCACACCTTTCATTTCTCTGCTAAGCTACACATAGATGTTCTATTTCACCATCATTAGCATCGCTTGTGCCAAGACTGAGAAGGGTCCCTACCGTATCCCCCTTCGTTCTCAAAGGATCAAATACCTCAAGAATTCTCTGGCAGAACCACTGGAAATCCACAGCGTAAGGATTCCAGAGAAAAGGGAAAGACACTCAACATGCCTGAAACAATAGCTTCTTTTTGATGCTGATTTTTAGTAACATTAACAATCACCAAGGATGTGATCTCAGCAGAACTCATTTTAAAAATGTCCTGTGTCCACACCACATCCCGCTGCACCCACTTCCCTGCTTTACCTATGTGCCTTTGACAATCCTGGAAACTTTGAAATTTTCCTGGGAAAAAATTGTGCACGGAAATACATCAGTGCTTTCAAAGTTATTAAAAGAAGTGTATCCACTGCAGTGGCAAATGCTAGCCACGTAACATTCCCTTTCAGGCATGGGGCAAGGTTGGCTCTCTCATCTTTAGCACTTACAGCCAATTAGTCTGGCAGCCTTTGGATGTGTGCCTAGGGCAGACTCATGGGGACCCCAGAGATAATGTCTCTGCCTGAAAGACAGACGTAGCCAGACTTTCTCTGACATTTCTTCTCCTGAGTTCCAGACCAAACCCACATGAGCACAGCATCTACCTCTTCCTTCTGACAGTGCCCCAGGACCAGGTGGCCTCATTACTGTGCGAGGCCAATCTCTATTCCCCCGTGTGGGAGGCAGAGCAGCAGTAGACATTTTGAACCTAATACTCACTTTGGAAAGGGAGCCAGCTGTTCTGGGTTACGCCTCTCATATGTCATTTCAGGAAAATACTGAGGGGATGCTAGGGAAAGGGAGGAAAGTGATTGGGTTGAAAGGAACAAGGTAGGCAGAAAATAGGCATTGCTATGAAAACAGTGGAGAAGAGAGGCTAAAAGGTCTGTTCCACTGACTTGGCACAGACAGGGACTCCTCCATGCTAGGAAGGTCCCACAGTCATAGGGCAGATGTATAGGATCTCTGGTCTACCACCTGCCTCCAGAAAAGGGCGTACTTCCCATGAGAAATGGCCATTTAAAAATTGTTTTATAATAGAGAATATAATTTGCTTAATTTTATTACCTTGTGTTCCCAGGTAGCTAATTGGGCATGCTCTCCATACAAACAAAATCTTTTTCCTTTCATTATATAGTAAGGCTGAGTCCCACGGCCCTGTCTACATTAGTAAACAGTGTTGTAAAGCTTGTAAAGGCTGTTCTAGCACTGAAAGTCTCTGTCACTCATTATATTACCTAATGGTCTCTCTCACACACACATATATATACACACACACAGGAGTCTGCTTGCTGTGTGATTGTTTTGTTGTGTCTATAATATTACAGAATTTCAGGCCTGAGTCTATGGCTTGTACTTCTTATGTAGCCCAATATTATGCCAGCATATATGAGCAAACAGGAAACACTAAAAAATTCCCTTGTGTTAAGTTGCAGACATTGGTAGGTTGGTCAATTTAATATAAATTAGCAGTGGAGGGAAAAAATCCTGTTAGCAAGTTAGGAAAAATAAAACAAGATTGATCTACCAAATATAGTTTAAAACGTGTTCTTCTGTCTTCAGGGATTAGCTTAAATGCTGCCTTCAAAAGTCTCGCCTAGCCAGTGATGTGCTAATAAATGTTTAACAAATTGCTCTGTGAAAACAAAGGGCCTTGATTTGTAGCGTTTGTCAGTTTCATGATGTAAGCCCTGATTCAAGCAAGCACTCTGGACAGTGCCAAATGTGCAGTCAGGAAGAGAGGTACGTGATGAGCTCCCACTAGCAGGTGGGGGCTGGCTGCTCTACCCCACTGCTCCTAGCTCTGCTGTCAGAGTTGGCCCTAACTTCTCAACCCATAACACTGTTTCTCAGTTTATATTAAAGCATGCATCTAATTCTGCCTGTCTAGTCTACCTTCTCCACTTCAACTTTAAGATCCTTGAAGACCAGTACTGAACTGTATTTATCCAACACAGAGCCTTTTACAGAGTGGTAAACTCTGTGTGTGTGTTTGTGTGTGTGCATGTATGTGTGTGTGCGCCTGTGTGTATATGCATTTATATAAACGTATGTAATTTTTCAGATAATTTTAGATATATATATACAGATAGATAGATATATTTCTGCTCATCTGTTTACATCCTTAGATGATCTGAATCTCTGCATTTGACAAAGTCCTGCACCACGTGTGGCAAAATGGATAGTAATGGAAGCCCTAGTTTTCAGCCAAATACATTGCAGTCCTCAGTCCTCTTTGCAGAGAGGAATGGCCACATGACTGAGTCCAAGCCAATCATCAGAAGAATCATATGGCAGCTTCTGATGGTTTCAGTTAGAAGGCAGCTCTTAATAGCACATATGCTTTGTCTCCTCATCATCTTTCATCCTTCTTGCTGCCTCTAATGGCTAATATTGATGCAGCCCTTGTGGTTCAAGAGGCAGTCTTGGAAATGAAGGCTACTCTTAGTGGATCGACTAGACAGAGGGTCCTCAGACCCTGGGGAGTCTTGGAGTAAAACTCATCTATTAAATGTAAATTGCCTATCTCTGGCTATTTACAGAAGAGGGAAATAAGCTTTTACCTTGTTTAAGCTACTATTTTTCTACATCTCTATTATAGCTGAACTTTATCTTAGAGGACATACTATGGTACAACACAGGAAAGATTTCCAATTAAAAAATAATACAAATCGGTAAGTCCTGCTTTCAGAGTAATCCTGGGCCACTTAATAACCCAATGGCATAAGACCTTCTTACTTGTCTCTCCAAAAGTTGTGACCCCAATGTCCACAAACATCTTCAATTCCAGTTTTCACATGATCAAACAACTAAAACAGAAAAAGCAGGCAAATTGATTAGTCTTTACCTGAAATCAATAATCATTTCTAAACTCCAAAGACCTTCATGGCTTTTGCTTCTTATTTAATATTTATTACCAAAAGCAATAAAACAGTTCATTTTCAAACAAATTGATGAAATGTTTGTCATGTCAGTATTAGATAAGTCTTCGATTATTTTGCTCACCTATAACAGTTTGTTAATAATTTTGAAAAGTATGAAATATGGTAATAATTTCCCAGTAGGAACATTTCCAGGCTGAGGGAAGTAAAAAGAAGGGTCTTCTTGTCTCTCTACTCATGCAGGAGTTTAGCAAGCTAACCTGGAGAAGTTACCGTGGGCCATATCTATTCTGTACTCCCTCAGCACATTCCCTTTTCAGGGTCTCCTCCCTGTCACCCTGCCCTTCCTTTCTTCTTCAGGAAATGGACAACTTGGTACCAAGCTGTCTGTAATTCAAATATTTTTCCTTTATCATTAAAGGTATTACACTTTCTTAACACCTACCCGACAGTAGATTTCTTCACTGACAGCTTGTTGTTTCGTATTGGACCTCTTGACATCAAGAAACTCCACCAGTGGTCGAATAGTTATTCCCTGAACAGGAAACACAATTTAAGCATTTAATATATATTTATACAATTTAAAAATTGTTTAATATAAACATTTTAATATAAATTTTTTATAAACTATGTTTTAATATTCAAGGGTAACCTCTCCTAGGCTTTGATAAGCAATGACAAAAGATATTCGGCTACCAAGATTTAACACAGTAAATGTAGCTTTTTGTTAATTTTTCCTTCTTTTCAAATAGCTGGCATATTTTCAAAGGACCATGTCCTCACAAAAACAAAGACCAAAATGGAAGAAGCAGAGAAAGTAATTACAAAAAATAATAAAGCAGGCCAGGTACAGTGGCTCATGTCTGTAATCCCAGCACTTTGGGAGGCTGAGGTGGACAGATCATTTGGGGCCATGAGTTCAAGATCAGCCTGGGCAACATGGTGAAACTCCGTCTCTATCAAAATAATAATAATAGTAATAATAATAAAGTATTATCCAGTTCAGAGGAACCACCTACTTGTTATATTATCCATAGAAAACTTATCAATGACTCCTTCATTTGTTCATTTATAAAATCAATTTTCACTGAGTTTCTACTACACAAGTATCAGGGTCTTGGGCATTTGGAACCCAATGATGAATAGTTAAGGACCTGGGTTCTAGGACTTTGTAGTCTCATACAAAGTCAGATACTTCCGAAAACAGTTACGAAATAAGCAGAAGAGGGATGACTGGACTAGCACAGGAAGCAGGTCAAGGAAAGCTTGGAGCAGAGGAGGCACTGGCAGGCAGTGGTGGAGATGCTGGAAGCATATCCCAGTGGAGACCACAGCACAGCAACGTGAGAGGGGGCTTGCGGCCAGTCTGGCCATGTTCATGGGTGAACTCAGGAAACGTGGAGAACTATCAGCTCTTCAGTAAACTAGGAGGAGAAAAATTCCTGAATGCTACAAAGACATATGCCAGAAATCAATAGTGAACATATCACTTAAAAATGAAACATTACAAGCATTTCTATTAGAGCCAGAAATAACACAAGGATGCTCTGTCTCTGTCTCTGTTCAGCACCGTTCTGTATGTCCCAGTCAACTGAGAAGAACAGACAGATGAAGAGCTAGATGAATAACTACTGAAAATGAAGTGACAAAGTTTTTGTTGCTCCTGGATGATTGACTTTTTGTCCTAAAAAACCTGAAATAATATCTTTTCATTTAAAAATAACAAGAAAATGTAGTACAGTGACTAACACAAATTCAAAATGCCCAATCCATCCCAGATGTTAATTTTTAAATGTAACAGAATAAATGCCTACACAATAGCAATGAAAAAACATATAAAAAGAGAGTGTGTGGGTATATATATATATAATGCTAGTATATACATATACTATCCATTATCTCTGTGTATGACACCCTATCATAAATGTACAAAACCTTTACAAGGAGAACTATACAATTTAACTGAAGAAGATTATGAACATTTTGAGATATCAGAAAAAAAACACAGTTCTCTAGACGGGATAACAATATTGTAATGACAGTTTTCTCTCAACTAACATGTATTGACAATACAATTCCAGTGACATATTCCTGAAGATTTTTACCGTAACATAAATCAGAGGCTGATTTTAAATTAACGTGGAAAAGTAGATGTAACCAGAAGATTTTAGAAAAAGGAGACTGAAAGGGAACTTACAGACATCAAAATGAGCTGTCAGTGAATATACTTAAAAGTAATGCAATACTGGCACAAAATAGGGCAGGTGAGGAGGGGTGAGGGTCAAGATTCCCAAGTTTCTTGCTTGGTGGGCAGATGGCCACTACTTCCTGGCAGGAAGGATATATGGATAGGAAGAGTTGTTAGGATTTCAGGGACAGAGGGTAGCTATATAGGGGGATGTTCCCTGCCATGCATTTGACTTTCATCTCATCTTTCCTCATGTCTTTCAGTCTCTAGGAATGCTTCTGATAATACAAACTGACTGAGACACACACACACACACACACACACACACACACACACCCATCCATTTTTTTTAAAGGAGGTGATTGGTTTTTTTCCATCAGTCTAGCTCTGGGCATTTTTCAGCTTAATTTTCATTTAACTTTCTGAAGTGTGAACTGATTTTGACCAAATTTGGTATAAAACACATCTTGGGTTCTTTTGTATTTCAGTCTACCACTTTGAGATAACATAAAAGGTAACAGCAGTTTTCCAGTCAACACATGTTCTGTAATCTCTAACTTATGTAAATGAAAACGGGTGTAAACATGTGGTTCTCAGAGATGGAAGATTTCACCAAGTTCCAGATTCCATGAAGCCACTAGTTTAATAATAGCTCAAGGAAAAGTTGACAAAATCAATGTAATTTTAAAAACTCTATAATGTGTTCTAAAGATACAAGCTGCTGTTTCACACACTCTTGTCCTATCAGTGTTCATTTAGTAAATAATAAGTGAGTGACCAGTGTTTGTAAATACAGGACATAAAATAAAGATAGGACACAGGGCTTACCCCAGTCCGTATGTTGATTCCTTCCACCCTATAGATGATCTGGAAGTGAAGGCACTACCATAAATAAATCACAACTGATCAACTCCAGGAAGAAGGTGTGGCCTACCACCCCATCAACTCAAGTTTTTGAAAGCATAATATATTTATGTTTATGATCATAAAGCTTATAACAACATGTGTTTGTATATACATTCTGTTTTAATAGGCGCCCTTTTTCTCTTTGAATTGACCGCAGTGGTCATGTCATGCTCAATAACAATTATTTGATGAAGGCTGCCTTACTTCCTCTCCCTCCCTTCTTACTTTCCTTCCTTCTTCAATCCATCTATTTCGCAGGCCGAGTATGTGACATCTGTGTATGCCACATTAAGCCCCCAACATTGGATGTTATATTCTAGGAGCCTGGGTGTCTGGTTGGGAGGGAGAAATAAACACAAAAGTCCGAGAAAGTACCTTATTTTATTTTACCCACATTAGAAAATTTCTAATTTAGATCACCCAGGGAGTAACCTGAGAAGGCTTAGAAAAATAAAATAGCTTGCTACCATCCATACAGGATAAAAAAAAAATAAAACCCTTAGTTTTTCATCAAACTACCAACAGAAATATTTGCAAATATAAGTTAAATTTTCACCCGTTCATTCACTTTGGCATACATACTAAACACCACCTCTGAGGGTCAGGCCTGCCTGGGAGAATCATGTAACAGCAGGAACAGGGAGAGTAACACGGAGAATGATTTGTTTTGCATCTTGTTCCATCTCTGCTTTCCTCCTACCCAGCATCCCCCAGCTCCCATTTATACCAGAGGGGAAAACAAACAAACAAAAAATAATACAACTGCGATGTGAGTGTCATAAGCATTCTTTTCATCTTTTTTTTTTTTTTTTTGAAGAAAATGAGTTCTTGTTTTGTGTTTTTTTTTTTTTTTTTTGAATTAATATTTGCAAAATAGAAAGGACGGGGGAGAGAGAAACTGCCTTATATTTCCTTGCTGATTTAGCAGGTAATTTCCAGAAAAACTTGCAGAAACAATTTTCATGTATTAAAAAATATCACTATCGCTGCTATGCTGTCTTATGGAAGATCTTTCTCACATCACACACTTGGTCACAGAGATCGTAAATTCTGTTGTACAAACAGTGTTTATCTTAGAACGGGATAGGTGGAGTGAGAAGCATTAAAGCGTGGCAGTAGCTGTTCACAGTCCCCATCTGTGTGTCTCTCATTTAGCACTTTCCATGCCGCACATTGATTTCCCCTTCTATGTCTGTCCGTCTCTCCCCTAAACTCCAGCTTTCTCTTTGCTGATCAGGATCTCCCTCTCTCCTGTACCATCAGTCTCCAAACGTGCTCCCATCTTTGAAAATCAGAAACAAAAGGCATCCTATGACAGATACCCACCTCTGGCCACTACCTCCTTTCTCTAAGAAACCTCAAGAGAGTTGCCCATATCTTCTGCCCCCCCATTTCTCTCTTCTCCTCCCCTCTCGAATCCAGCCAGTCGGGGTGTTGTTCTCCTGACTGACCCCAAGTGCTCTTGTGCAGAGGCCACTCATCAAAGCGTCACTACATCCAAGGCTGCGCTCTCCACTCACACTTGGTCTGACCTTGCAGCTGCATTTGTCACAGTTGCTAGACGCCTCTCCTCTCCTTCCTGCGTAGCCCCTTCTGATGTTTCTCCTCCTTTAGTGGTCCCCCTTTCCAGTCTCCTGGGCTGATTCCTCAACCTTTTCTTGATTTCTAAATATTACTGTGTTTCAGGGTTCGGTTGTCAGATGCCTTCTTTTCTATATTCTTTCTATGCTTACACCCTCAATCATTTGTTCCAGACTTATGTATGTTAAAAACTATATATTGAGGAATCCCAAATTTACATCTCCCACTCTGGCTTCTCCCCCAAATTTCAGACTCATATATATAACTGCCTATCCAACATATCCACTTAGATGTCTAATAGGCAAATATATATGTCCAAAATGTGCACATCCAAAACTAAGCACGTGATGTCCCTTCCTTCAAACCCAATACTCTCCAGGTAGTCTCCACCAAATTAAATGTCACCTTCATTCACCTGGCTATGCAGCCACAAACACACGGAACTGTCCTTTACTGCTCTTCCTCTCACATCCTAAACTTGTCACGTACATTGTTCCATCTTAAAAAAGCCTGATCATCTTGCTCGTGTTATTGTGGGATTGTTGTACAGTATTCTAAACTCTATGGAACCCCACCTAATAATGGCATATGTTAATGAAATAGAAAGATGGTGTCCTTTTTAAACAGTACACATATAAAAAATATGACCATTTCTTTGACAAATGAAGGCACATTTAAGGGTCTTCACGAGGTCTATAAAATAGTGAGCAGCATCATTCCAGTTGGAGAGGCTAAATTAGCAAAGGTTCATGTAATTGCTGGGGAAGGCCACCCTACTGTGGCCCCTGAGCACCCCCACATGTTCTTTCAGAGGATGCCAAGACTGTCAGGCCTTGATTACGTTTTTACCTAGGCCATTTCTCAGGGTTGCAAGCAATGAGCACTCTTGAGAAATAAAGTAAGATCACCCTTCTGAGAGAGCAGTATATCGCCAAACTCCGTGTCCCGCTCCTGCAGTACAGACCATGACATGTGCAGACATCCATCACGGGTGCCTTGTGTCACCCCCATGGGACAACGAGGTATGGAAAACTGACACAAACCAACACAAGGCGGTGGCTACAGCTTTTGTCATGGACAAAAAAGTGCTTTGTCTTTGACTCAGGAGTCTTCTGCAGCATTCATGAAATAGTAACAGGCGAACTTGTTAGCTTACAAGTACAATAAAACCCCAGATGCTTCATAATTCTGCACAGTGACTTAACATAAGTTACATCACTCATGTGCAAAAGAGGCTGCTATCTATTGAATTTTGGGTAACCTTCCCGCTTGACGGACTTCTAGATAACCACTTAATACGGAATTCTTGAGATCTGCCACAGGGGGATTAACTACATAATCATTATTGTACTCTAATCATTTTTCCGTCCAAAGAAAAGTATATTGAAAGAGCTCACCTTTTTCTTTCTTCTGTTACAAGTTTTCTTTCACTTTTTTTGTGTTTGTTTGTTTGTTTTGAGAAGGAGTCTTGCTCTGTCGCCAGGCTGGAGAGTAGTGGCAAAATCTCGGCTCACTGCAACCTCCAACTCCCTGGTTCAAGCAATTCTCCTGCCTCAGCCTCCCAAGTAGCTGGGATTATAGGCACACGCCACCGTACCCAGCTAATTTTTGTATTTTTAGTAGAGACAGGGTTTCCCCATGTTGGCCAGAATGGTTTCCATCTCCTGACCTCGTGATCCGCCTGCCTTGGCCTCCCAAAGTGCTGGGATTACAGACGTGAGCCACCGCGCCCGGCCTCGTTACAACTTTTCTTAATGTAGTATATTAAACATGGCAACTCGTGAGGTGAAAACCCCGTGTCAGGTGTCATACTCTATACATATATTTCCCCTGCACTGCCTGGACCATTGTCTAGATTTTACAGCTAAGTAAACCAAGGCCCACAGAGGCTGCAAAAAGCAGGCCTAGAATATCAACCCACAACAGCCTTACTCTAAAACTGTGCTTTATATAACTGTCCTCCACCTTCCCCAATTTTGAATATCATTTAAATACATGAGACATAGCTTATATTTGATATAAATAAAATTACCAATCATATTGGAAAAAAACAAACTCAAATGTCCAAGGAATCAGAATTGTTTCCTCATTTAGTATTCCACGGCTGGGCATGGTGGTGGCTCACACTTGTAACCCCAGCACTTTGGGAGGCCAAGGCAGGTGCATTACTTGAGGCCAGGAGTTTAAGACCAACCTGGCAAACATGGCGAAACCCCATCTCTACGAAAAATATAAAAATTAGCTGGGCGTGGTGGTGCATTTCTGTAATCCCAGCTCCTCAGGGAGGCTGAGGCGGGAGAATCGCTGGAACCCAGGAGGCAGAGGTTGCAGTGAGCCAAGATCGTGCAACTGCACTCCGGCCTAGGTGACAGAGTGAGACTCTGTCTCAAGAAAAAAAGAACAAAAAAATTCCCCAAACAGGACCATATTCTACTAACATGATCGTGTGCCTCATAAAGGGACTATATCGCTTGCTAATGAGCAACACGATTCAAACAATGTGAAAATTCTCCTGATAAACTGTGATATCAAATAATGCATCATACATCGTGTAAAATCCTATTTTTGAAAATAGTTATAACTCAGTAGCACCAGGTTGGAAGAGCTTATCGTATAAAGTATTAAAATAAGGGGAGAAAAACATATTTAAAGTTTAGTAATCGGTCCATCAACATAAAAGCTGTCGTTTGAAAAAGAATACATAATACTTACTTGAAAGGCAACATTTTATGCATGGATTTATAATTAGTTATTCCTGCTATATTTGTATCTCATCAAGTATTTCCCTCCAGGCTTCCTTCACTGAATTCCTTAATTATTGATGTATTCTGGAAAAGACATCTTTCCTAAAGGGAGTATGTGTGTATTTATGTGTGTGTGCATGCACGCTTGTGCACGTGCATGTGTTCAGAGTCTCTTAAGAACCAGTGGTAGGTAGGAGAATAGGAGGAAGGGGACGTGGTCAGAGTCAAGGAACCAAGCAATATGCATGCAGTCTCCAATCTGTGCACACAGAAGGGTAGGCAGAGAACAGGAAAAGGAAGATATCAACACAAGTGGAACCGCAGCAATTTCTCTTCTCTGTGGATATCCAAGTGAACTTGGCCAGACTCTCCTTAAACCTCTGCCTTAAACCTCATCAGAGGAAAGACTGACATCTGTACACCTGCAGGCTCTAGACAATGATCCCCAGATGTCTCCCTTAGTGGAGGATTAGCTTGATGTGTTCACAATACCAAATGTGGCTAATACATCTCAACTGTGCTGTTTGTTGCTTCAGGCTTTCTCTTTTTCTATCGCAGCCTTTACCCACCTTCATCTCTCTCCTCCCATCTATCCTCCTCCTGTCCTCTTCACACTCAGGGAAAGCCAGGCCCCTACATCACTGAGAACAGGTGATCCATCTCACATGAACTTCCTGACTTCCAGCCTCCCCTGTCCCCACAAGCTCTCTGACATTCCACACAATACAAGAGTTGGCAGTCATCCTTCCGCTGATCCTCTGCCCTGCTTTGGCTCACTTCTCACATAAAGTCTCATTGAAGAGTCTTCCAAAATAAAGAGGACTGCGTCTACTTTTTCTCAGCTCTGCCACTACTTCCCAAGGGCAAGTCGTCACCATTTCTGGCCCATATTACTGTGCAAAAGCAGAAAGGTGTTGATAATAAAGACAGTAACAGAAGGTGGTCATCTTAACTCAGGAAAGGGTCTTCTCCAGCATTCCAGAGGACTCGCTGTCCCCAGTGTTGGAAGGCATGAATGAATGAAGGATGAACTGTCTTTTGAAGAAATGACTAGAAGGAAGGAGGAAAATCATGATGCATTACAATACTAAGCACTTGCTACACACCAGGCTCTCTCCTGGACACCTTATTCAGGGTCAAAAGCAAATAGGTTTTGACTCTGCTCTACATTTTTATATCTGTGCAAACTTGGTAAACTGACTTAACCTCAGTTTCAGTACCCCACTTTCCTCATCCACAAAATAGGGATAATAAACCATGATTCCTAGAGTTATGTTCCATGGAGTTGTTATGAGGGTTAAATGAATTAACATGTAAGATGCTTAGATTTGCATCAGGCACCCAGAAAGCATTCGGTGACAAACTGTTAAATAAATATGAATACATTTTTAAAACACAGGCACACCTCCTGATCTTCCTCCTTTTTTACCAGTCGCTCGTTCTCAGTTCTTCTTGGCTGCTCCCTTCTTTCCACGATGTCATAAGGTTGGGCTGCCCCAAGGCCTAATCCTTAATCCTCTATTGTGGTCTCTTCATTTTATATTTTCACTCTTTTGACAATCACGTCCAGCTTCATGGCTTCTAATACCAATTCTCTGCTAGTGGCCAGAGAGCCCCTTTCCTGAGCTCCGGATTCATGATATCTGCCTCATCCGTATCTCCACTGTAGGTCTAATGGACACGCCTAATGCAGCATGCCCATCATTGAACTGACAGTCTCCCCACCCCCACCTCTGCCATGCACCGACTTCCCCTTCTCAGTTGAGGGCAAGTGCATCCTTCTAGCTGCTCAGGCCAAAACCCCGGGAGTCCTGAGTGACGCCTCGTTCCCTCACAACATGTCTAACCCATCAGGGAATCCCATAGGTTGCTCCATCAGAAAGTATTCTAGGATCTTACCACTTCTCACCAACTGAACTTCCACCAGCCTGGTCCTGCCTGATAACTGCAGGGCTTCCATGCTGGATTCCCACATCCACCCTTTCCTCGCCACAGTCTATTCGCAACACAGTAGCCAGCATGATCCTTTTACAAAGGAAGTCAGAACATACCAGGGATCTGCATGACACTTTCCAGTGGCTCCCATTTCACTTGGAGAAGAGCCAAGCTTCATACACTGGCCTGCACGGACCTGCATGATGTTGGACTCCAGACCTGCCTCACCTCATTCTCCTACACTCCACACCACACTCTGTGCCACGCCGCCACACTGGCCAAGAGCACACTGCCTTCAGAACACACTTGATCCCTCAGCCCATTTGCCTGAGATGTTCTTGGACTTAGCTAATTCCTCCACCTTCTGCATGCCTTTGCTCAAATCTCATTTTTCTTGCTGTTCCCTTTAATGACCATTTGATGTTGGAATTGTAGCATTTCCCCCACCACTTTACCCTCATCATGCTTGACTCCTTACTCTATCCTTCTGATATAACAATTTTCACCTTCTAACATGCTCTATGATTTACTTGTGTTTCTTGTCTCGTGCTACCAACCCCTCTGAAATGTAAGCTCTGCAGCAGGGACAGGGATCTTTATATGTTCTGGCTCCTAGAGCACTGCCTGGCCCTTAGCAGGAGTCCAGTAAATATTTAATAAATGAATATCTGCAAAATATAATCTTCTAAGAGTTGGCATCTTAACTTAAAGAGATTGATTAACTTGGAAAGTAGGGATCTGGACACAGGCCCGCCATACTTTCTGCCTCCCAATATTAAATGTGCATTCATCCTTTCCTCATTTCAGGGGAGTCACCGCTAGGCAGTCAACTCATGGGGGTCAAATAGCTGTTGGAAGGTCATATGCACAACTAGCATTTAGCAAGTGCATTCGCTAAGTCAGAAAAATAATAAGCATTAGCAAGTGCAGTTCCTAAGTTTCCAGTCATAAGATTAGAGCACTTAGTTTAGTTTCCTTAAATAATAATTTCTCTGTGTAGGCCAAGTGACCAAATTGGACTCTCTAAGGCCCCTCAACAATCTAGTGACATGAACCCAGACAGGAAATATCATTTTCCCTAGTAACTAACTACCAAAGTTTCAACACACCTTTGCTACTTTGCATCCTGTAAACAGAATCCAATATTCTGAACAATATTTTTTGCCCTCCTGGTAAAAGGATTACTGTACTTACCAGAATGAAGACAGTAAAGAATATGACAACAATGGCAGCTGTAATAAACAGCTTTTTCCGAGGAAACACAGCAGCAGGAAGGAGAAACACTAGTGCAAAACAGATGGCACCTCGCAGTCCTCCATAGGCAATGATGAACTGATCCTTGAAGGTCAGGGGAATGGTCCGGAACCTATTAATGACCTGAGTCAGGACAAAGACACCTGCAAAGAAAGAAAACCCAAGAGGAAACAGACTGGGTGATGCCAGAATGTGAAAACACACAGACTCATTTTCTGTGCTTCTGCGACAGGGACAAAGGATTTAAGAATAGGCCCCGAAGTCTTTCCCCTTTTTCTCTGTCTCGCTAGTAATACCAGGTTCTGGGTCTTTGATGTTGTTCCAGGATCGTGGGTGAAAATGTGAAATCAGAGAAGACAAGACAAACTCATCTGACTTATAACAAAGGCATGAAGATACTCAGAGAAAAAAAGAATATATCAGGAAGAGGTGAGAAGAGCAAGAGAGAGAGAACATGAAGAGGCCAGTGAGGAAGGAAAGGGGAAGAGGAAGAGGCAGAGGAAGGTGAGAAGGAAGAGGAGGAAAAAGAAAAACAGGAGGACAAGGAAGAAGATAATAGGAAAGAGGAGGAAGGAAATGAGAAAGGAGAAGAAAAGGAGGAAGAGGAGGATGTAGGAGAGAAAAAAGTAAAGGAGGAAGAGGAAGAAGAGGAGGAAGAAGTAGGTAAGAAAGAAGAAGAAATTAAGCAGATAAAAAAGAAGCCTCAACAGCAGAAAGGGAGTGACAAAAGGAAAGCCCCATTCAATGAGTGAGTGTCACATATGTCCATTTAGCAAACAAGAACTCATTACCTAGGGCTCGCCAGATGAGGCAGAAGGCCAGGGTGAAGCAGACGAAGGCCCAGTTCCACTCATGATTCTTGCCCACAGTGGACACGCCCATGAAGATGAAGATCAAGGTCTCGCTGACGCTGCTCAGCATCTTCATGAAGTACTTGATGGTCGTGTAGGATTTCTGAGATACATTTTCTTCCACGTACTTATTCATAGTCATTGCACAAGCAGTGATTCTGAAAGACAAGATTCAGCTTCTCTTGAAACCTAACAATGATCCTAATCAGAATGCAAGAGATAGCACTTAAGAGCTAAATTATGGCTCTACTCTTCTGCCCAAGACTACAACATCATCGAATGATTTTTAGAGGTGAATGTGATTTGCATGTAAACCTTGGAAATCCTACAATCTCCGGAGGTCTTCTTTAGCAACCCTGGCTGAACTACTCTGCTCCGCCCAGCATTCTGGTCCCTCAATTCCTTTACCCCAGATTCATGCTTAAAGGTCTATGGACATCGACACCATCAGCTCTCCTTTCTGTATCTCAGATAAAACAAGTCCAAAATAAATTTGAAACTCATTATCTTTCTGTAAACTGATGTATTTTTCCACATATGCCCTGTTCCTCTATTATGTAAAAGGATTCTATTGTATAAAATCCTAAGCTTGAAAATGGGCTTGTATTAGTCTTCTCTCCCTGTCACACCTCAGTAGCCGCCCGCCATATTATTGGTCCACAGCTGTTTTCGATTCTTCATTCTGAATATCTCTTAGACCCGCTCACTTCTTTTTGTCCTTAATTCTGAGTCTCATTTCTGTGTATCTGTTATATCCACTTCTGGGAAATTCAAAAGGTTTTAACAGGCTCTGAGAATTCCTAAAGCAAAGTAAGTCTTTTGCTTGTTCTCCCCAGTATTTCCAAAACTTTGAGACCACAGAGCCCTTTATTCCCACTCTCATGATATCTACTGGAATATGGCACCTGTAGAAAAGGAAGGGCGCCAGGATCAGGTCCACACTCCTGAAGCTCTTCACACACTTCCCTCAGTGGAGAATTCCAGTTTCACATCTGCCCTCTCTCCACCTGGGCACACACCATGTGCCTCCGCTGTATGGAATTGCCCAACCTCAACTTGTTCTTTACTGTCTTCTTGCCTTACTACACAAGTGGGTCCCTCTGTGTCGAGGACGCTACCCCTGATCAACTCAGATGCCACCCACAGAGGGGAATTTAGGATGAGCTTGGTGACAGCTCATGGTAGGTCCGGTCTAAGGAGACACAGTTACTATAAAGTACCAAAAGAATTTCATTACACAGGTCCTATAGAATGAAACAGGAGGATGGGATTAGAGGGAGCCACCCTGCCTTCCACTAAGTGGTAGCCATGCCATAAGCTAAATACTGGTCATGATCTGCAAAGTTTCCAGCATTCTCATAACTCCAGCACGACAGTGACCCTAGTTCAGCTCCCGCTACTCCCATCATGTGGTCCTCCTCACTCTGAGAAGACTTCTGCTGTCTTAAAGAAATCCCCGTACTGTGAGCATAAGAATAGGTAGAAGAACGCAAACCTAAGCATCCTCTAAAACCTAAACAGATAACCACAAAGACCTCTCATTGCAAAGAACACATCTGTTGTTCACATAGAAAACAAATGCAGGTATATTTATTTTTGTTCCCCTTATTAAAACAAAGACTCCATCAATCTAAGGACCACGCATTGAGCCACCATGTCACTGTCCCCAGAATAAGTGGGTATCTCTTTTAGATTTCTGTAAGTGAAGAATGCATAATTTATGTGGTTTCCCAAAAGAAGGAATGGCCTTATTAAATGTGGTAATAAAATTCAACAGCTATAAAACAGCTATAAACACATGGCAAAGCCTCGGAATAGTTGAGGACTCATATAAAAACAGTCAATCTTCAGAGAACCTTTACTTTATGCCAGGTACTATGCAAACATATTGAATGGATTATGTCTGTTAAACCTTATAACAAGTTTATGAGCAAGTTCTATTATCATTCCTATGCTTGTAAATGGGAGAACAAAGACAGACAGAGGTTCAATTATGTAAGATTCCAGTACTAATAAATGGTGGTGCCAGGGTATGAATCTGGGCAATCTGATTTAAAGACAGTACTGGGTCAGGCATGGTGGCTCACAACTGTCATCTCAGCACTTTGGGAGGCCGAGGCAAGAGGATCGCTTGGGCTCAGGAGTTTCAGTCCAGCCTACACAAAATGAGACCTCGTCTCTACAGAAACAAAGCCAGCACTGTGGAGGACTTAATCCTCACCCTTTCCACATTCTCATTGAGCCCCACAATCTCTGATGGGAAGGTCTTCCCTGCCCACCAAGCTGTGGCTTATCCTTTCTCAAGCACAAGACTGTTTGTATCCATCTCCAATGGCTGTTATAAGAAATAACCACAAACTGAGTGGCTTCGAGCAATGCACATTTACTATCTTGCACTTCCAGAGGTCAGAAGTCCAAAATCACATGAGTGGGCTAACATCACAGAGGTGACAAAGCTTTTTCCTTCTGGAGGCTCTAGGTGAGAATCTGTCCCCTGCCTTCACTAGTTTCTAGAGGCCACCTGCATTCCTTGGCTCTTGCCACATCCCTCTGATCTCTGCTTCCCTAGCCACATCTTCTGAGTCTGACTCTCCTACTTCCTCTCATAAGGGTTCTTATGATTATATCAAGGCCACCCAGATATTCCAATGGAATCTCCCCATCTCAGGATTCTCACCTAATCACATCCACAAAGTCGCATTGGCCATAGAAGGTAACATATTAGCAGGTTCCAGGGATTAGGATGTGGACATCTTTGGGGACATCTTTGAGGCCATTATTCAACCCTTCCAGGTTGCATTCTCCTCCCCTAAACTGTATCCTGAACCAAGTGCATGGCCCAGATGAACATGGCCTCTGCTGCTTGCATGCAGTTAATTGGGTGACAGAAACTAATGGGAGCTCTGTCACACTGGCTTGACGTGAAATCCTGGAACCTCCTCCAGCAGGCAATAGGAACTGGGAGAACAAGCTGGAAAGTGGCATCTGTCCAATAAGCCAATATCAGGCATCTCGCCAGCGCTCCCCCAGATATAAATCAATGGTTACCCACATTTCTGAAAATCCTCATCTTTCATATTTTGGCTTAATTTTTCTTTAACTAGACTTTAAAAAGTAAGATTTCTCCAATACAAAGTAATGAGGGCAATAGATTAGATTAAGAATCTGAATTATAACATGTTTTATATATATATATAAAAGACATGTATACAGAAACACACACGAATGAGCCTTTCAAAAATGTTGCTTTTTTAGGTACTTCATGTAGTGGAAAAAATGTTGTCAGGTAGAAAATTTATAGTAAAAGTAATTTATAACGGACATATTGTTTTTTTAAATTCTCTAATCCTATACAAAAGATACTTCAAAAGGATTTATTATAAAGCACTTTAACTTATAGACAAATATGAAAATAAATGAACACCAAAGTAGCCACTACCTAGCCTTCTCCAGTCACTTGTATTTTTTAAAACAAAATGTCATCTATAGAGTGGAAACATCAGCGGTAGAGTTGATTCCTCATATTAACCCCATCCCCTTCTCTCCCTCTTGAGTTGATTGTTTTGAATCATTCAAAAATGTAACTTTAAAAGGCTGATGAATAGTGTTTTTCTAAACGTTCTAAACATTTCCCTCTGAAATTATGTTCGTATCATTCATTGGGCAAAAAGTAAACCATGCAGGCAAAAAGTAATCTCCAGTTTATTACATGAGCAATTTAACAATTTCTGTTTAGAAACAATTAAAATATAGCTTTGGTGGCCGGGCACGGTGGCTCATGCCTGTAGTCCCAGCACTTTGGGAGGCCCAGGCAGGCGGATCACAAGGTCAGGAGATCGAATCCATCCTGGCTAACATGGTGAAAACCCATCTCTACTAAATATAAAAAATATTAGCCAGGTGTGGTGGCAGGCACCTGTAGTCCCAGCTACTTGGGAGGCTGAGGCAGGAGAATGGCGTGAACCCAGGAGGCAGAGCTTGCAGTGAGCTGAGATCACACCACTGCACCCCAGCCTGGGCGACAGAGCAAGACTCTGTCTCAAAAAAATATGTATAGCTTTGGTGTAGGAATAAAACATGAATTAATTTAACATGAAAGTCCATGGGATCATTTTCCATTGCTTTGTATCCTTAACATGATATCAAGAGTGATGCTCAAGAGTAGCCAGACACCTTACTGTAACTCAATGAAATTTCCTACCAGCCTCAGTGAGACACTGAACAGGAAGAAAGAATGCCCTGGGTGGGTACCACAGGCCCTAGCATCTGGTAGTGTCCTGTTCAGGAAGTCTGTGCATGTCTGTGGCACTGAGGCACCTGAGGGGCTGGGGGAAATACTCCTAAAGTTCCCATTCTGGTCTGCCATGTACAACTTGAGTCACCTGGCCTCTCACGCAAAGGTCTGGAGGTGTTTTTATTGCAAAGATATTTTTTTTTGTTGCAGTGTACTCTGACCTAAAGTAAAACCACCTCACCTTCAAAAACATCAGAAGTAAACAAACTACAAATGAGTTAGTCTGCCTTCCACTAGAGAGGTACAGGCAAAATGGCCTCTTACGGATAGAAAGAATGAAACCATCTCTGCCCACTCCACCAGGTCATCTTCTAGAGCTGATAGTCATCACCATCACAGTATATACATATGAGTCTCTATTTCTCTAAAAGAATCACAAGAAACTTACAGAGGTGGCGAATGATGCAGGTTAGAATCGGACTGCCCTTGGCCTTACTGGGTTTGAAGTATGTGGCCAGGAGAGTCCTTGGGTACGATATCACATCACAGCATTATCACAGTGCCACCACACTATCGAGAGAAGAGATTTCTTCCTTCATCACATGAACGCATGAGGATTTCATGTCTGAAGCCCACAGCCTCATATCCTCATTCTGTGTCATCAGTATGACATTGTCCTCAACAAAATAGTAGCCTAAATAGATTCTTAATATTATAGAAAATTCTGGTTAAGTTTCTTAATTTTAAAGCTTCAAAATAAAACTATTGGCCTTCAATATTCCTAGTACGCCCTTACTTTTATTAGCTCGTGTCACTGAATCATCTTCCCCCCTCCTTTTCATGCATGTCTCTCTCTCTCTCTTTGTTTTAATTTCCATACCTAGTTAATATGATTGAGAAGTGCAATTTAACGTCAACCAACATTTTCTGAGCATCCATTCTGAGCCAAATTCTGTGCTGGGATCTAGGAAGGTGAAAGCAATAAGACTCAATTTCTGCCTTCAAGAGTTCACAGTCTAAGGGAAGAAACAGACACAAAGAGATCATCGGAACACAACACTGTACATGCTAAAATGAGGAAAGGGAAGATGCTGTGGAAGTGCAGGACAGCAAAGTGTGACTTCTGCCACAAAAGAGGACATTTGAGCAACATCTTCATGGACAATCTCACCTATCAGGAAAAGAGGAAGTGAGTAATTCGGGGAAAAGCAGCAGCCATATGCAAAGGCATAAAAGAAATAAACAGGGTTGTGCGTTCAAGAAACTGCCAAATGATTCTGTTAGCTGGAGGAGGGGAAGATGAAAATGTTAAGAGATGAGGAAGCAAGAAGTTAGGGCTCAGTAACACTGTTATGCTGAATGCTTAGGAGTTTTAACTTTATAGGCTGGAGAGAAAAATGAGAAATTAGGATTTCAATCACATAATTATTGTCTATCTCCCCAACCAAACTGGACGCTCCATGAGGAAAAAGAAAAGTGTTGCCAACGCTTAGCATAGTGTCTGGCATGTATTTTGCATCAATGACTGCATGGATGAATCATTCATTGGAATGGTGGTGCAATATGAATGTATTTGCTCTATATCCATTGCCCATTTTGCATTCCAAAGCATGCCCAGATTTCGATAGGTCTTAGGCTCCATTCTGTAGGACAGTGTGGAGACGAGGCATGCACAGAATTCGCAGATGTACCCTGCTATGTTATTATCCTGTACCACTTTAACATAAATGTGTGGTGATTATCACCAATTGAGAGACAGAGAAGGGAGAGCACTGTAATTAGTGGTTTTCTCCTACACCAGCAATTGAGGTTTTCTTTATCAGTTTATCAATCAAAATACAGTGTAGGACAATTCAGGCCAGCTATAGACACTACCTCAAAAGAGTTTGTTTTTTGTTTTTTGTTTTTTTCCTGGAGAGGGTGGGGTGGAAATAGACTTTCCTTTCTACTTAAATGATTTGTCATTTGACTATTTTCTGAGTAGAAAATTCAAACAGATACTTTTTTTCTGTATTACTCCATGACTCCATTATTAACCTGCTTTCTACAGATATTTATTTCTTTTCTACCAGAATGTGTGCTTTGAGACTATGGACTAATGTTTAGCATGGTCTGTGCCTATAGTGGTACCAAATACAAGTTCAATTAATGCTTGCTAAGTCTAGTTTAATGAAGATCCAGAGTGCTTTATCTACAATCTGAACTGTGTAGAATTAACCAATTAAGCAAAATTCTTTTGCTCCCATTCCATATGATTTTAAAAAGTATGAATTCAATTGCAAGAAAATATCACCCAAATAATATTTGTATATTCTCAATTAAGGCTTTGCCAAATATGAAAGCATATTCCACTAATCAGTGCCAAGCATATGCAACGATGAAGATCAATTAAAAAGTTTTTTCTGTATTGATTAAAGCCAGGTCTTGTGGTGACTCAGGGCACATTGCATGCTCTCAGAATAAAGTACTCACTCAAGTGAGGTAAATTAAATTATTCCAGGGCATGAATGTACTATACAGTGAATTGCTTCTTCCAGAAAACCTGACAACCAAGAGAAACAGAGTTTGACATATGAGAAAATGCAAACAACAATTGTTTTTAAAACAGGATCCAAGCATAAAAACTGAACTATCTTTTTTTTAAAACATCAAAAATGAAATACATTGAAACTGTCATAAATATTGGATTAATCATGAAGCCTTGTCCATTGCATAAATTCTCTGCAACTTTTTTCTCCCGAAAAACTGCTTTCAATTCAATTCCACTAACGTTTAGAGACCACTTATTGGCACCTAAAGCAACTCTGGTTACCTGGAGAGAGAACCTCAAAGGATCACAACTCAATGTCAACAGCGTCATGAAGCACAGGTGTCAAGTGTCCCATGGAGTCTACCCAGTCTAGCTGGGGAGTGTTAAGAAAAGCCTCAGAGAGGCGGGAAGATTTGACCAACATTTTGATGATGGAATTAAGGTTTTCCAGGTGGAGGACTCCTGGTCAATGTTGGAGGTGGGCTGCAGGTGGGGCCTGGGTATGTGAAACCCACATGCAACAATCCTGCACCAGATACATACACAGAATACTTTGTGGTTCTACATGAGTCCTAGAAACATCAGCATGAGTTGCTGCTTTCTGGAAGTTCTTACAGCTGCTAGCAGGTATATTAGAGCAGTATGGTCTGTGGACCATGTGTAAATGTTGGAAAACTACAAATGCCTGTGCCCCATCCAAGGCCTATATCAGAATCTCTGACTGAGGCCTGGGATTCTGTCCATGTAATGACATTTCCAGGTGATTCCTAAACACATTAACATTTAAGGACAGGAAATGGGAGTATAGGCAGAGGGTTCCAAAGAGGAAGGAGAAATGAGAAAAAAGAGCTGAAATTTGGGTCATTTTATTTAAAGTTGTATTGGAGGGTGAGCATAAGGATTAACATGGCATTTGAGGAGTAATGTGGATTTAACTACATTTGCCAACTATTCTTCCTTTCCTGTCTGTCAGTTTTTATGACTTGGATCTAGGTGCAGGTCCCTGTGTTCTCTTGCCTAGACTGGTTAGTGTGCAGATATCTTCACATATTTTTTTTTCCTGCCTGAGTTGCTACTTAGGTACCTTATCCCTGCTGACAGCAGCATTTCCTGATCCTCCTCTTTAATCAAGGATTCCTCAGCCCTAGTGCAGCCGGTCAGACTGGGGCCATAACCTACAGCTTTCACCCACAGTATCATGAAAACTTTAATAGTTGTAAGTGTCATGGTGTAAAAAAGTTTTGGAAGCACTCTGATCATGTATTTATCATAAAACAGAAATACAATTGTGTCACTTCTCCTTAAAGATTCCAAAGGCTCTCACCTGCCTATAGCACACAACAGGTCAGGCAAGACCAGGGGCCCCTCCTTCTCACCAACCTAGAGTTCAGTTCACCTTGGAGCCTTCAATCACACCTCTGCCTCTACCCAAAATATCCCTCTTTTCATCACTGAGGCTTCAACCCAAGCATTACCAACATTACCATCCCAGTATACTTTACTATAAAGGATTGAGCTTTCCTTGCTAACTTGTAGTCAACACAGATTGGGATGGCAGTCTGACTCAAAGTGAGTTTAAGGTCACTGCCTTATTCTGGCAACAGATCCTACTTCTCATGCCACAGGGCTGGTCATGTGACACAGTCTGATCCCATGACAGTTCTCCAAACCCCAGGGCCAATCGCAGTGCTTGCTCTGAAATGTTTTCTAACAGGACCTGGCAGAGTAGATCTCGCTTTACTCTTCAGTGACAGAGTTGCAGAGATATAAAACTTGATTTGTCTGTGACCCTGGTTTCATGCTTTGGAGATGACTAACCAACTAAAAGGAAGCCTTCTCACGAAGGGACAGAAAGTTAACAGAGAGAAATACTTAGGCAGACATAGGAGTCCCTCGTCCTATCACCCTAAGGCCAAATCCCACCGGTCCTCTCAAAAATGTACTTATTTGCATGAGCCAGGAAATCCCTCCTTTCTGACTTAAACTGGTTTGAGTTTGGCTCCCTTCATTAACACAGAGCTTCACTCTATTGTTTCAGCCAGGCTCCTGACTACAAAGATGCCTGGTGACTCAAGTTACGTCAAATAACGGGGGATTAACTGTGAGGGCACAAGTGGAAAGACAGAATGGGGGCCACTTGGCCAGGTCCCCTGGGAATACTGACAAAGTCAGACCTCATGTTTGATTGAGGTAGGGAAATGGCAGCAGCAGGAGCAAGTACATAAGAGAAATGCTACAGCATCAAGAGGAGCTGCAGGCAGCCCCTCCTCGCCCAAGAAGCCAACACAGGAGGTCCTGGGGTTTACACCAGGCCAGTGTCCTCCCCTGTCCAGAGAATTGCTGAGAAGTAAACTGAGGTTTGTTCAAGCAAGGAGAAAGAATAATGGGTTCTCCTTGGGACACATGTCAAGGAAGAGCCAACCTTAACCTCCATAGCTATATTCCTGGCTCTAACCTCCTCACGCAGGGGCTGAAACACTAATTTAATCCATGTGTCCAAGCGTGTCATATTCAGAAGTACTAGCTGGGTGCTAAGTATACATTTCATTTCAGTTTTTCTGAAAAAAATTTTATTAAAAGAGAAAAAGTATTTATGTCTCAGCAATTATACATTTCTGACTTATTATCTTGTTTTATATTTTGGCCTACACATTACCACAAAGTAATATGATTTCCTACAATATTCTTGAAATACAGGCCAGAAGGGATATCATCATTTTTAAAAAATAAACCTAAAGAACAGTCAAGAAACAGTCCAAAAAGCAAAGTGATGGCAGCATTTTCAGTTACACAAAAATATCCACTCTTCAAATAGATTTGGAAGAATCCATTCTTAATTTGGGAGCGAATTGTTAAAGTTTTGTGTAATTTAAAGTTGGCAAGGAAATAGCAACTTTTTTCTTGTCTAAAGGATACCTCTAAAATCTACCCTGTTATCTGCACTGAAGGAGAAAAGCAATGGTATGATTCATCCTAATAACCAAAAAAGCAATATCAATATCCTATCTTTTTAGCTAAATATTCTAAGAATGCAGTGAATTGATTTTCATAAGCCAGTCAAGTACAGCATCTATTGGATTTATTATGCATTGTACCAATTTTTCCTAGAAAATAAGTTTTTTCTGCTTGCGTTTCACTTAAACTTATATTGCTATTCCTTGAGTACCCGATATATTAATTATTCCTTTAGTACCCTGACCACTTGATAAACACCAGACGACACTGAGACACAGGTGACAAGTTGAGGGAAGACTGATTGGCTTCATAATGTATTCCTGATAATCTTCAAGAATGGAATACATAATCTTACTTAGCATGAGTTTTGTATGTTTGATTTTTTTTCCCTCCATCAAAAATCAATATCTTTTGACATTAGCTAGAATAAAGACCTATAGACCTTAATATAGAGGCTCTATTGATCTTCAGTCTGCATAGTAAATACAGATAAAAACAGAGATGAAAATAATGTCTTTAATGTTGTTTTACCTCTAAGAAGATGAGGCAAGTCCCAGCACTTTGGGAGGCCGAGACGGGCGGATCACGAGGTCAGGAGATCGAGACCATCCTGGCTAACCCGGTGAAACCCCGTCTCTACTAAAAAAAATACAAAAAACTAGCCGGGCGAGGTGGCGGGCGCCTGTAGTCCCAGCTACTCGGGAGGCTGAGGCAGGAGAATGGCGTGAACCCGGGAGGCGGAGCTTGCAGTGAGCAGAGATCCGGCCACTGCACTCCAGCCTGGGCGACAGAGCGAGACTCCGTCTCAAAAAAAAATAAAATAAAATAAAAAAAAATAGAAAATATAACGTTTCGAATACTGACGATTGTCTAAGTTTACAAATTCAATTTGCAAAACATATACAGTATCTCAACCCAGGGAATCTGTTTTAAAGTACGTTGCTCATTCCTGCAGGAGCCACAGCTTTCCCTCCCACTTTAGATTTTGAGGATGTTTATATCAAAACCCCCAAACGTGGACCTAGGGAAACATTTTTCATTTTCACAAGGTGGCTTTAATTTGACATCTTAATTATCATAAGCCACTTCAGAAGGACCTCCAACTTCCCTTCAGTCTCTCCTTCCTTATTTTCTTTCTAAACTTCCCCATTCTCAAAGAAATATTCTTTATAAAGAGCACAGTTATCTTCAGAGCGGGGAGAGCATTTATCTGTCATTCCTCCCATCTTTTCATGACCTATTTTTTTACCTTATCAAAAGGAATAAAACATATGTCACCAAGTCTTCAGATATCCAAGTAGAAAACACTAGTGGTGAGCACCACAGAACAGCAGTGTCTAGTAGGAATCATCGGAGCTGTATATGTAATCTGCAGTTTCCTAGTATTCACAGCGAAAGACAGAAACTGAACGTAATTTTCAGAACATATTTATGTAACTCAACATGTCTAGTACGTTGTCATTTCAACATCAAATCAGTATAGAAATTACTAATGAGATATTCTAGAATCCGTTTTTTCCTACTCAGTCTTAAAAATCTGCTGTGTATTTATTTATTTGTTTATTTTATTTATTTATTTATTGAGATGGAGTCTTGCTCTGTTGCCCACGCTGTAGAGCAGTGGCGCAATCTTGGCTCACTGCAACCTCCACCTCCCGGATTCAAGCGATTCTCCTACCTCAGCCTCCCGAGTAGCAGCTGGGATTACAGCCATCCACCACCATGCCCGGCTAATTTTTGCATTTTTAGTAGAGACGGGATTTCAGCATGTTTTCCAGGCTGGTCTCAAACTCCTGACCTCGAGTTATCCACCTGCCCCGGCCTCCCAAAGTGCTGGGATTGCAAGCGTGAGCCACCGCACCCAGCCTCTGCTGTGTATTTTAAAGTTACAACACAACTCAGTTCTACTTTCAAGTGCTCAGAAGCCACATGAGGCTGGTGGCCACCCTATTGGGCAAGACCGAGGAAAGAAGTGACAGCTTACTATTTTTGTTCCTCCTTCAAAGAACCAAGCAAACGCTGGGGTTCATCTATTGAATCTACTAAATTAAACAGCTGAAACCATAAACATAAATACAAATAATTTCATGAATTGTTTACATGTCTCTAGGTTAAGGTTTATAATTTTCAATTCCTTTCTGTCTTTACTCGTCTTACACTACAGTTCAGGCAAAGTTATACAATAGAAAATAAAAGATAATCATAAGCTTTTTGTTGCTTTCTTTGTTTTTCCTTTTTCCTGAATATGTCCAAGAAATTAAGGGGTATATGCTTTGTTTTTGTATCACTTAATTTCTGGCATCATTTTCCTACCTTTCCTCCTCCCACCCCAGCCTTATTTATGTTTGGGGTGGTCATACCAGATTTTGAAGTGGTCAGTCTTGGCCAGTCAGAGCTATCAGTGAAAGCGTACACTATAATTAAAAGTAAAACTATTATTTGTCAAGGAGGTGTAAGGTACAATGACCCAGTGAGAAGAGAGGAAACAGGGAGCCAGAGATCTAAGGCTCTACTCTTGATTCCCCGCTTCCTTCTTTGTAAACTCTCTTCCTGCTCTTCTTCACACTTGAGGACATTGAGATGAGGGTCAGTTGGCATCATGTGTTTGAAAGCATGTTATAAACACGATACATCATATAATGTTTTATGAATGTCCTACAATGTCATGTGTTTATTATTTTTAATCTTTGTGAACACAAGTAAACATGTTGAACTGGTTATTCTGGTATCTAGGGCTATGGTTTAACACTCTTGGATCTTGAAGAGATGGTCTCCTAAATGCTACAAAGTGTGGGTAAACCAAGAGCAACTAGGATAGGCCAAAAAAAAAAAAAAAAGGCATGCTTTCCTATTTTTTCTCAAAATGTTAAACAGATGACAATTATCAGCTCCTACAAAGAAAAAGGATGAAGAGAGCGTATGATCTTCACACCTTTACCAGTGACTACTTCAGTCCAGCAAGCTGGAGCTACTCCTGGATTTCATTCCTAAACCTATCATTCTGGAAATTCCTGTTACAAATTTACTTATTTACAAATTTGCATGGGATGTGCTGGGGATTTTTTTTTGGTGGGGGGAGGGGATGTTGCACATAAACAGGACTGACCTGGTAACTGGGGACGCAGGGTCAGGTCTCATTCTCCACTGAGTCATCTGACAGCCATGTTTTGTCCATCTGGACCTCGATTTATTTATTCATAAGAATGAAACTAATCACCATATTCTACTTTCTTTGCAATAATGCTACTGGAATAATTAGCAATAAATAGAAAATACTTAGGAAGTACCCTTAAGGAAAGAAATACTAAGGAATTATTAATCCATCACAGCAGAACTAAAAAATACTGGGCACGGCCAGGGGCAGTGGCTCACACCTGTAATCCCAGCACTTGGGGAGGCTGAGGTGGGTGGGTCACGAAATCAGGAGATCGAAACCATCCTGGCTAACATGGTGAAATCCCATCTCTATGAAAGTACAAAAAAAAAAAAAAATTAGCCGGGTGTGGTTGCGGGGGCCTGTATTCCCAGCTACTTGGGAGGCTGAGGTGGGAGAATGGCGTGAACCCAGGAGGCAGAGGTTGCAGTGAGCTGAGATCATGCCACTGCACTCCAGCCTGGGTGACAGAGCGAGACTCCATTTCAAAAAATAAAATATAAAAAAATGGGCGCTTACTCTCCTATCTGAAGGAGGAGTTAGCCATTTTCAAAATTTGCTGCTGTGGAGGCCAAGTACACCCTTCCCGCTTCAGGTCAGTGTGTTTCCAATGTCCCACTTATTAGAGCCCAGGGAACTGTGTAGGGTAGAAGGGGAGGATCAGAAAGGAGTCTGAAGTCCAAAAGGGGATAACAAACTTTGGCTTAAGTTGATTTCTGTAATGGCTCTGAATTTTAGTGATCAGTTTATCCAGCCATTAGCGTCCTTAGGTAAAGAAAGTAAAATGAGGTCAAATACACCATTGTCCATAGGAATCGTCAGTGCTTTGACTCTGAGCGTTTTTCTGAATATAAAGTTCAAAACACATGAGTCAAGGCAGGAATTTCTAAAAATCAATAACTATTAGTCACCTCTCATGCCCTGCTATAGTGCTTTGATACTCAAAAGTGTCCAGCGCTATTGATATGTGAAGCTTCTGGTTTAAAGGATGATGGAAACTTTCCCTTAACTCTATTTCTGGTGCTGTGGAAACTGAAACACACACATATGCACACACAGGCATATGCGCGCACACACACACACACATTTCCCTATTGCCACAATTTATTCCAGGATAGAAATGAGTAGAAGAATGTTAGAAAACAGGGAATTGCATTTACCCTATTAGTGTTTGAGTCTAAAACCGTTCTGAATATACAATAAAACATAAGCGTAAATCATTCCTTAACATTAAATTAGGTTTTGGAGTATTAGGAAGGACCACAAAGGGGAAACCAAATTTAAGACTGCTCAGAAGACATCTCTCCAAATATTTTGTAAGACAGAAGAAGATTTCACCTCATTATTTAATTTACTTGTCAGTCAAAAGCCTATAAAACCACAGTCTTATGATAAAGTTAAATAGCAGGAACAGTAGACAGTCAAAAGCCTATAAAACCACAGTCTTATGATAAAGTTAAATAGCAGGAACAGTAGACAGTCAAAAGCCTATAAAACCACAGTCTTATGATAAAGTTAAATAGCAGGAACAGTAGACTTTCACCATCTTTCCAAAGAAATCAAGATACTGAAATCCTGTCCAGCGCTTTCCTCTAAAAGCTTCCTTGCATTTTTAACCCAAACCAAAATCTTCTGTTACTCAGAAGATTGTTTCTTTTTCGTTAGATTCATCTAGTCACTACCTGCTCATTAAGTAAGTGACATCCTTCTAGAACAGGCTGCTCAAGAGTCAACAAAGCTAATGTAGAGGGTTACAGGCTCTGAAAGGCAACATGAAGAGGACAGGAGAAGGAAGGATGGATGGAAGAAGGTGGAGGAGGGAGAGATGGAGGAGAACAGGCAAAACTCAGGAAAGCCAAGTTTCACAACTGGGCTACAAATCATTACAGAGGCAGTTTAACATTTCTACCCACCCAGCAGCTGCCTGTCCTATCGGCCTAGTTTCCTTTCTCAGGAGCTGCCCATTTCTCTTAAGAAAACCAGGGAAAGTCCTGAGCATTCTCCGTATGTCAGGTGCCTTCACTCCCATTAACCTTAAAAGTGGTTTATAAATGGTAGAAGAGAGAGTGCAATTAGTACAAAGTATGATAGGAATTTCTAAACTCGGTACAATTTAAGCCCAGAAAAAATGACTAGTTCTGTAAAAGAGGTGTGTGTAGATATGCATTTTAATTGCATCATTATGCTGTATCCCCTGGACCGAAGTAAATACAGTAATTACACATAAAGTGCACATAATGCACTTTAGAGAGGGGCAGGGCATGCACATCTGTGATCTACAGCATAAGGAAGCAACACACACGGTCAGGTTTTGAATGGCATACTAATTACCCCACACTAGAAAAGAGGGTATCACTTCTGAGAACAAACATACCCCAGTGTGAATGTGTACCTGCATTTGTCATGACAGAATAATGGGTGCACATGGTAATTTTGATGCAAAAATGCTTATATCACTGGTAATATCTTATTTAAGGACCCATTTATTATTTCGGTATACTTTGAGCAATGATAATATTAGTTTATTTTTTATTTTTTATTTTTTTGAGACCAAGTCTCAATCTGTTGTCTGGGGTGGAGTGCAGTGGTGTGATCTCGGCTCACTGCAGTCTCCACCTCCCAGTTCAAGTGATTCTCCTGCTTCAGCCTCCTGATTGGCTGGGATTACAGACACGCACCACCATGCCGGGCTAATTTTTGTATTTTTTTAGTAGAGACAGGGTTTCGCCATGCTGGTCAGGCTGGTCTCAAACTCCTGACCTCGAGTAATCCACCCACCTCATCCTCCCAAAGTGCTGGGATTACAGGCGTGAGCCACTGCACCTGGCCAATGACAATATTAGTTTAAATGTAATAAAAACATTTCCTCTACACTAAGTTGTCAAGAAAATCTTCAGTTTGAAGTTAGAAACAAAGGCCCACAAACCACAGCAGAGAATTACCTGTGCTACTTACCAAGAGTATGTGGCGCTATTTGTCTCTTACTTCTGAATTCCTAGCATAAGTAAACCTGTGATCCCATCTTCACAAGAGGCCAGTGACTTGATATAGCATAGGTCTTCCAAACCTTCCATCACCAACATCAGGGATGCACCAGGATTCCCACCCCATCCAGTTCTTCAACTTTCTCCCCATATGCTGGATCTTTAAGAACCCCAATTCCTGCCTGCAAACATCTGGCAAACTGACAAATTTACATAGCTCCTTTGTGAGTTCTAGAACTTTTACATATACTCAGACTTGCAATGCAGTTCAAGGTTCTCATACCCTGACTCTTGCTAGAAGAACACTGCTGGAAACTAGATACCAAGTCCCTCCCCTACAGTCTTTTTAGAGACCTTGTAACTAGTTGGTCATACGTTTTCAATGACACTGGCCAAAGAACAGTGAGGAAACTGGAAGTCATACAAATGATATGAATAGCAACCAGGAAGACATGGAACATTACTGGGTCAAACTAGATTAATGCGTTGCTTTATTTAGGTTTCTCTATGAAATAGAAAACCACCCAACCTGTAACTCAGGGCTTTCATGACCCCAGGTTCCACTCTCTTCGTGTAGGGGGTCTTTAACTTCCTCTACCACCAATCTCATTTGCTTCTGATACAGACGTGCTGATAAATGGCAAAAGTCAAACTAGTCCCCAGTCAAACGATCATCTTAATCAGACCGGAAGAGAAAATTTCAAGGACGATCTAGGCTTATGCTTATAGCTGCAAAATTCTAAATATGTACGGCAGGTCCTAGCATTTAACCTAGTGCATATGGAGCTGTAAATGCATATTTGTCAAAGTAAAAAAAAAAAAAAAAAAGTAAAAGCATTCCATTACTAAGTACTTCTCAATGATCGTATACAGGGTCTTACCATAATAGAATAGAAGCTTGTTTTTGGAAGCTACAAAAACATCCACAGCCAATGAGCAGCCTCCTTCAAAGTGATCCTCCAAATGCTAAAACAGGATTCAGACTCCATCATTCATCAGCCTACTTGTCTAACTTCTCAAACACTTCCTTCAGAACCAGTTAGTGCATGAGACACTAACTATATCTTTAGTAAATAAAAAATTCCTGGCTTTAAACATTTCCTGCTTGATAATCCTGCATCTTTGTTTAAACAGCTAAACTGAAATTGCGTGGTCACAACTCTTATTTTGCTTTGAATGACTAAGCTATTATCCCAAATCAAATCTACCATTCAAAATATTTCTATGACTAAGGTTATGCCAGTGAATATCCATAAGCCATTCCAGAGCTCCAAGAGCAGCTTGGGATGTGACTTTGTTGGAATAAGCTTATAGGTTCCCACGTGGACTACCCTGATTGGGCATCAAACTCATACAATTCTTGGTGCCTGACCAAGATCCACCCCAACAGTTTACTGTCATATTTCATGAGACCCAGAAGAATGTTTAAGCAGCTTTCTATCTGAGCAACAAATCATGGTAGCGTAAGTTTTGCTGATATGTATTTCCATTTCTTTGTAACAAAATGCAAGAAAATCATTTTTGGGTTTTTTTTGTCTTTTTTGGTTTTTTTTTGAGACGGAGTCTCACTGTATCATCCAGGCTGGAGTGCAGTGGCACAATCTCAGCTCACTGCAAGCTCCGCCTCCCGGATTCATGCCACCTCCTGCCTCAGCCTCCCGAGTAGCTGGGACTACAGGTGCCCACCACCACACCCGACTAACTTTTTGTACTTTTAGTAGAGACAGGGTTTCACCGTGTTAGCCAGGATGGTCTCGATCTCCTGACCTTGTGATCCACCCGCCTCGGCATCCCAAAGTGCTGGGATTACAGGCGTGAGCCACCGCATCTGACCGAAAAATCTATTTTTAATTGTTCTTAAAAGAATAAGAAAACCTAGTGTTAAATATAACTTCTTCAACTTTAATATCTTAGCTGAGAATGCATGCATTCAATGCAGTGTCATCATCGAGCACTTTTAACAAAGAATTACTTACGCCATGATGCCCGAGAGGTGAAACATTTCGGCTGTGATGTAGGACAAATAACTGTACAGGAAAACGAAGAGTGGCTCAATCACTCGGATATTATGGGTGAATCGAGTAGTAAATGCCGCTATAAAGCCCAGGAAGATGCCAATCAGCACCCCACCGATTCCCACAACAAAGAAGTTCGCGATTCCTGCAAACACATCAATGGTCTCAATGGTTTTCATCTGGCAAAACGACTTGAACAAGTTGTACAGGACCTGCAGGAAAAAGAAAACACCTTGTCAAGACCCTTTCCAATTTCCCCATTATCACTCTGGGCACAAACGCATCTACCTGGCCTTCTAATAAGGACATTTCTTCTGTGTACCCAAGTAGGAAAGTGACAATCATTGTGTATTCGTTTGTCTCATATTTTAATACCGTAGCTTTAAACTAACCAAAAAAACCTTTCAATAAAAGTGAGTTGTCAGGGAATTTATTTCTAAAAGTAAGGGAGAGGCAATTTCAAAGGCATTGCATAACTTATTCCAAAAACATTATTTTTTCCAGATATCATCTGAAAGATTATTTTAAAATATTTGTTTGCCATCCAGCACACCCAGCTCATGTTACCATTGCTTGGTAAGTAATATGACAGCAAGAAAGCTTATCAGTGCTGCTGTGAACACATTTACCTTATAAGGTCCTATTGTGGAACCACATGACAGAAGGGACTCACGCATCAGGACAGGTACCCAGGATGAGTCAGTCATCCTCCCAGGTCACCAGTTCCTCACTCCACACTCCACCTCCTCTCCCCACCCACACATACATGTCTGGTGTAACTGAGACACACCCAAAGGAATTTTCTTCAAGCAAAGTGGCAGCAAACTCGTGTGTGTGTGTGTGTGTGTGCGCGCGCATCTGCCTAGGTTTTCTTATTCCTTAAGAATAATTTAAAATAGATTTATCTTATATTTTGTTACAAAGAAATAGAAATGCATATCAGCAAAACTTCATGCTATAATGAGACTGCTCTGTTGTTCTTTTTTTTTTTTTTTTTTTTTTTTTGAGTCTTACTCTGTCACTTAGGCTGGAGTGCAGTGGCGTGATCTTGATGTCAGCTCACTGCAACCTCTGCCTCCCGGATTCAAGCCATTCTCCTGCATCAGCCTCCAAAGTAGCTGAGATTACAGGCAGACACCACCACCCCCGGCTAATTTTTATATTTTTAGTAGAGATGGGAGTCTCACCATGTTGGCCAGGCTGGTCTCGAACTCCTGACCTCAAGAGGTCCACCTGCCTTGGCCTCCTAAAGTGCTAGGATTACAGGCGTGAGCCACCACGCCCAGCCTGTTGTTTCGTTCTTTACATAGTCTTGGTTTAGTGAAGCCTTCAAAAGTGCCAGGCACTTCATGTCTGCTGGACCATATGCTTTCAACTTGTGCCTGGGGCCACTGACCAAACTGAAATGGAAAAGTCATGGCTGCAGACCCACCACTTTCTTTTCACAAAATAAGCGAGTCAAACACCAGCCAACCAGGTGGCCTGCTTCTTTTTCACTGTGATATTTACAACTCTGGGAGCACCTGTAATCTCCAGGAAAACCGACTGATAAGGACGTTAGGGAGAAAGGCCATGCTACACCCTCATTTGGAGTCTGAGAAACTCAAAACTGGTCCCATTTGTTCAAGGTCAAATGACACAAACTGTCAGAGGCAATATTAGCATCCAGGCCTCCTGACCTCCTGATTAAGTGGTTCAAGATTCAATCATGGGAGAATGAAGTCACACTGCCTGGTAAGCCGTGTGCGGCCTGGCCAATGCCATCTCACTTTTTCTGCTTCACTTTATGGTCATAGCCTACCACAATATGGGTTTAATACGTTATTCTTCCCTCCTTTCTACTTGATTATAAGTTCCTTGTGATCGGTCAACACCTTATTACAATTTACATCTTCTATGCTGCCTAGTAGATGACAATAAATGTCTGTTGGCTTTGAAAAATAGTGGATTATTCCCTAGGAAACAGTGAACTTTTCCTTTTCCCTAATTGTTGATGTAACACTCGAGATCATTTGCTATGCTCCCCACCAAGAAATGACTTCAGAGAAGAACAAAAGAGACTCATTCTCCTGAAAACTTAAATATTTCAAAGACATCATTGTTTGTCAGACAGAGAAGAAAATGGCTCCACGTAGCACCCACTTCTACTTTGAACCTGCTGTCAGCATCGGTTTTCATCAGCATCAACACGCCACAGTTACTTCCTGAGACAGGATCACAGATGTGCTATATATACTCCTTGCCTCCAAACAGCCAAAGGCAAAAGGGACGATCACCGGCATCCCAGAGGAGAGGCGGGTTTCCCAGCCATCTGCTTCTGCAGTGACAGCCTCTCTCCAGGGCCACTCGGGCACCACATTCTGTCTCCAGCCTCCAGCCTGCACCTGGGAGGCTCCTCTCTTCTTTGCTCTAATCCCACTGCAGCCACCACAAGACCTACTTCCTTGGGACAGGCACGGTGGCTCAAGCTTGTAATCCCAGCACTTTGGGAGGCCGAGACGGGCGGATCACGAGGTCAGGAGATCAAGACCATCCTGGCTAACACGGTGAAACCCCGTCTCTACTAAAAAATACAAAAAAAAAAAAAAAAAAAAAAAAACTAGTGAGCCGAGATCCAGCCACTGCACTCCAGTCTGGGCAACAGAGTGAGATTCCGTCTCAAAAAAAAAAAAAAAAAAAAAAAAAAAAAAAAAAAAAAAGACCTACTTCCTTCAAAGGCTGCCATTCCATTTTCACATCAGGAAGGCCTCATAGTCTCAAAACACCTGGTACACTTTTTTTTTTTTTTTTTTTTAACTGCTTTCTAATGCACGTCAGATGGTAAAGGATTTCATCACTGTTCCATAAAACACACCGTCTTTATTAACTCCTGCTCCTGGTTTTCTTTCTTTGTCCTTTCTCTTGCCAGTAACCCACCCCTAAACCTTTACCTATCTTCCAAGGCACAGCTGAACCTACTGTTGCCCCCAGGAGCCCTCCTGGACCCCTCCAGCCTTTGCAAATACCCGGCCCTCTGACCTCCTGCACCACGGATGATCTCCCAGAACATTCAGCATCTTGTGCTGTCGGTGCTGAGTTTTGAGTGAGTGCCTCATGTCCCCAACAAAACTAGAAATTCCTTTAGCACAGAGCTGAGTCTTCTCCTCTCTCATCTCTGCACCCCAGTCCATCCAGTGCACTGAAGAGTTCTCTGAGGGAAGTCCAGGTACTGCTTCCACAGATTAACGGGCATCTGCAACTGGGTCACACATTCCTAATCCTTACAAAACTATTTTGCTGGCAACTTAATGCATCAAATCTATCAAAGGTACAGCCTGTCTTAAATCCCCGCTTAGACTCCGCAAAGAATTAAGATGGGTCACAGGCACTGTACTCTCGGCACATTGGGCCAAAGCTCCATTTTTGATCCTTCTCCTGCCTGAGATGCCACTGCAGTGTCAGAGCTAATGTCTCAGGTAGAAGCGTTACCTTAACAACCAGAAAGCTTTCCACAACCTCCCACCTGTTTTACACTGAACCTGATACCTAGTTAGTGATCAGCACGAGATAAAATTCTTCTGGTTACAACTGGCCGAAACCACATACTTAGTTCATTCCAGTTAAATCCTTTAATTGTATGACAAGGGAATCTAAGTGTTTTAGAATTTTAATTTATATAGGTCTATGTATTATGTGTATATATTATGCATGTGGGCTGCCAGTGTCTCTAGTGAGTTGGTGCAAAGTTGATCTCCCCTTGACACTTGTATTCTTAGATTAAAATGTCAGTGATGCCTGTGTACTAAATTCTGTCATGGGCTAATTTGACAGCTTTGAAACTATACTGCTTATGATTTTTTTTAATTGCAAACTTATATATTAAAATTAGGAGTTACGAACTTTGAACTTTGATTTTAAAAGCATACTAATTCTGTGAAATCACATAAAGCAAGGGTGCAAATTATGCAAATACAGTCGTCTATCAGAATGGCTCTGTTCCAGAAAAAAAGAATGTTCAGGTGATTTCTTCCTGCATGAAACATACAGGATAATCATTTTGCATATGACATTTTAGATCTATTATGCTGTTTGCAAAATCAAAATTAACATCCAAGTGGTCACTGCTTACCCTCCATCTTCCTAAGGTTACTTTCCACTCCACAGCACACAGTGACTGGGCCTCTGGGGCCCATTACTGGCTTCTCTCTACAGAACCAGCTCTCCTTAACTAAGCCTGGTTATGAGCAGGTGGAGGAAACTTTAAGTCTTCTTGCAAAATTTATTAGAATATTCAGTGGCTGCATTAACATGTTCTAGAAATAACCTGAAAAATCTTTGCCTAACAAGGGAAATTTGGGGAAGTTTTCATACAACATTTATTCTAAGGGATAGCAGAAAAGTCCTATTTAAAAATCACACCTTTATTTTTTTCAATTGCCCTGTCTCTAGTTACTTCTAATCTACTACAGTCCTGTACAATAGCATGAAGTGTTTGATCTGCAATTTATACGATCCATTTCTCTTACTTTGAGACATTTTCATGCTAAGTTTTCTTCGATTCAGCTTTTCTAGCTCAATGTTGAATTTATCATAATTTGGGAAAGGAGTTAATGGTACTAACCTACAATGTTACCCATCCTCGAGGTTATATACTGTGTCAGTGAATTTTCTCTGATTACCCCTGATTCTTCTATCTGCAACTCCCAGTGACTCATCGTTTTTGCTGTAGGCATCATGGTCCGTATTTTTAATACCTTTCCAAAGTCCATGAGTTCCTTAAACTAACCCTTATTCTTCTATCTGCAACTCCTAGTGACTCATAGTTTTTGCCATATGTATCATGGTCCATATTTTTAATAACTTTCCAAAGTCTGTGCGTTCCTTAAACCTCTCCTAGGGATAAGATGGAATGAATGAATCAAAGAATCTTCCACAAAACATCTCCACCTCTATTCTTTGAAGATACCTGACTAGGAGATAAAATTAAAATTTTTGATACCATTGTTCTAATTATTCTTAACACGTGCTCAATTCAGTACTCAGCCAATTCAGTGAGAGAAACGTCTAGTAGTTTATTATTTGGCAAACCTGTGGGCATGCCCTGATATCTTGTGGGTCTGACTTTGAGGGTCTGTGAACTCTCAGCCAGGGCAAGTAAGTTACCAAAGGAAGCTCTTAAATATGAAACCATAACAGTGGTTCTGACTGAAAGGCTCTGGCCATTCCTTGATAAGAGCTTCCACCTCAAAGCACCAGTCAGGACCTTGCTCTGTCTGTGCCCTCCTTCTGAATGGAGTGACAAGCTCTCACTTTGGCTGCCTGCCTTCCCTGGGTCAGCCCTCCCTTTCTTTCTATAAAACGACAGTTGTGCCTCCGTACCTCCTGGGAGGAAGCACAGGGTGTGCGTCTGGATGGCCTGCTACCTTTGCATACTCTACACAGTGACTTAGCCAGACCCTATCCTGAGATCTGATTCGGGACGAACTCAAAGAACGGACCACTGAGATATCTGAATAACATTTTGATAGAGGTGGGAAAGCAGTGTGGAGGCCTGGCGTGTCATTCTGAAACTAATTTAACTCTACGGAGCTGCCCTAGAAGGACTGCGACAGGCACTCTTATTTCTTTGTAAAATTCCCTTTGCACTAAATAGATTCACTCCAGGAATTCCCATTCAAATGTCCGCAGTCTCCTTCAACAAGGTAAAATTTACATATGGAGCTACATCAGAATGGAAAACTTTATGCCTTCTGCCTCTGGAAATTAGAATGAGTTATAAAATGTCTCTACTATTATGGCAGTTTCCCAGTTAAAATTTAATATCAGTAAGTTAATGACTACTCAGTTAATGAATAATGGAATATATGAAGTGGATTTTGTTACTTAAGTGAGGTAACTTAGCAGTCTTAAAATATCTATACTACACATTGTAATCGATAAATTATCTTCTGTATAATAATGTTCACATGAAGTTAATGGATGTCCTTAGAGATTATATTGTATTCATTCTGAGGATTTCCTTTTGCAGTAGAATACAGGCTAATGGAGAATACATTGGTTTCTATGTAGACTTTTATTTTATTATTATTATTATTATTATTGAGATGGAGTCTCACTCTGTTACCCATGCTGGAATGTAGTGGCGTAATCTCGGCTCACTGCAACCTCTGCCTGCCTGGCCCAGGCGATCCTCTCACTTCAGCCTCCCAAATAGCTGGGATAACAGGAGCTCACCACCACGCCCAGCTAATTTTTTTTTTTTTTTTTTTTTTTTTTTTTTTTTTGTATTTTTAGTAGAGACAGGGTTTCACCATGTTGGCCAGGCTTGTCTCGAACTCCTGACTTTCAAGTGATCCGCCTGCCTCAGCCTCCCAAAGTGCTGGGATTATAGGCATGAGCCTCTGCACCCAGCCTACTCTGTAGACTTTTAAATGAGTCAGGAATGACATTGTAATGATAAGAGCAAATGGAGAGGGAATTAAAAATTAAGTCCTTTAAACACAATCTTTTTCTGCCTCAATTTTCGTATCTGAATAATGGGAGGAATGCCCGTTTCATAATTTGTCATACAGACCTGAGCACAAAGGGAGCATTCACGAGTTAGTGGCTATCATTACTGTCACCTTTACTACTACCGAGCTGTGGCTAACAGAAAACAGCATCATCAGTGCTCCCTAACTGATTCATCAATCGCACATCACCTGAGTGTCTTTAACTGGGGGACGCTGAGCTCTTTGCAGGTCTGTGGGTAAAAGGAGGGACTTTCTCATCCCTTCTCTCAACCCTTGCCTGTGTTCAAAAGGCAGGGTAGAAGTAAATTCTGCTAACTTTAAGATCATAACAGCCCCTGACTCTAATTCTATGTAATCCAAGACAGAATTACAAATAATTTGTGCCTTCTGAATAAATACTCATTTATGAGAAGGGCATGAAGGCCAGAAATGTGCTGGTTGAGTAGTAACAGAAAGTGAGCAGTGAGCGTGTGACAAAAACTTTCCGTAAAATCATGAACATGATAACTAAAGCATCCCCAGATGGAGAATGGCACTTAGTAGGTACTAACATTTCACCTGTATTATATACATTGGATACTGACAGCATTACTTCTCACAAGAACGCTGGGATCTGAAGTCTTTTAAATTATGATCGAAGACCTTCATTTTTGAAAATGCCAAATTGATAAATCATCAGAGTTGCAAAGGCCAAAATCATATGTTCCTCTGGCATGAACGGGGGCCTTGTCAGCACAGACCAGCTACATATTTTGCAGGGCCCCGTGCAAAACGAAAATGAGGAGACAGTTTTATGATAATAAATAAATTATAAATAATGAGTTTAAAAGTATTAAGAATTAAAAGACAGTGACGTCAGAGCATGAAACCAAGTGAAGGGCCCTGGGCAACTGCTCATGAAACCACCCTGTGTGCAGGGTCCCGCCCCTGCCAGTTGAGGGGCAGAGAGCCACTGCAGGTGGCTGGGCAGCCCCCACCTGTTGGAGTCATGCAGTGTGACTGTGACTCACCACTGTTACTGCATCATTCAGCAGGGACTCTCCAAAGACCAGAATGTAGAGTTGCTCATTGACGTGAATGTTCTCAAAGACAGCAAGCACAGCCACAGGATCCACAGCTGAGATTAAGCTGCCAAATAGCAGGTTCTGGAGCAAAGTGATGTCGCTGAGGCCGAATGCTTCGATCTGGCAGATACCAAACAAAGACACACCAATGCCAATGGAATTCCAAAGGGTCCCTACCACAGCATACAAGAAAATGGCGCCAATGTTCTCAAAAAATGGGCGAGTGGGCATGAAATAGCCGGCATCCAGCACGATGGGTGGGAGGAGGTACAAGAAAAACACATCAGTCTTCATTGCAGGGGGCGACTTCTCATCAACACCAAAAATAATCCCGCCTAGTAGAAGTCCAACCATTATAAGAAGGCAGCTCTCAGGCACTATTGTGGGCAACTTGTGATACAGATGGAAGCCTGGTAAGGAAAACATAAAGACACAAAACTTGGGTTATGGAGGAATTTTGGAGATAGGAAATTGGTTCCCTTTGATAGAACCAGTGGGTCCTATTTCACCATCTCCCAAGTCAGTATCACGGTCTTTACACTGGCTTCCCAGATTACAGTGCAAACCAAAGGTTTCCCTTAAAACTATTCATGAAGCACATGTAGACAAAAACTTAATGTTACATTAAAATTGGAGTGTTATAGATACACATTATCTACACTGTACAGTTTTCATTTTTCTAAACCCCTATTAAGTTTTTCTTCAATATTGTGACTGTGGAAATGGAGTAACACATTTTTATTTTTATTTTTTTTGAGATGGAGTCTTCCTCTGTCACCCAGGCTGGAGTGCAGTAGCACAATCTCAGCTTACTGCAACCTCTGCCTCCTGGGTTCAAGCAATTCTCCCTGTCTCAGCCTCCTGAGTAGCTGGGATTACAGGCACGCACCAGCATGCCTGGCTAATTTTTGTATTTTTAGTAGAGACAGGGTTTTGCCATGTTGGCCAGGCTGCTCTCAAACTCCTGACCTCAGGTGATCCGCCAGCCTCAGCCTCTCAAAGTTCTGGGATTACAGGCATGAGTAACTGCGCCCGGTGCAATTTTATATTTGAAACAATTCAGTGATTTCTAAAACATTTTCAGATGTAACATCTCATTTCATCCTCATAAAAACCCTAATGAGTAGGCAAGGTAGTTATTTTCATGCTTTGTAAAAATTTAAGTGGGAATTGAAGCTGAAAGAGATCCAGGGTCTTACTACCAAGGTAGTGGGGTCACAGCCCATTTTTACATCACTCCTCTCATCTGCAGCATTCAGAAACATTGGCAATGTATTTATTTTCAGTGTCTGATTCTTGCATTTGGAACACTGAATAGGTTTAATATTTGAGACGTTGGGTCCTTCAGAGACAACCCAATGAATTTGTCAGGATGCCTCAAGTAACTACTCTATGAGGGATATACACGTGCCATGATCTCTAACCTCAAAGAGTTCCCAATACAGCTCCCAACATATATTTATGACTTACTCTAATACAAGGCAAAGTGCGGTCAAGCCCCAGCCAAGTGCTGTGGGAACAAGGGAAGAGGAAGTCTGCTTAGGAAGACCCAGAGTAGGACAATATCTGGGCAAGGCTTAAAAGACAGGCATTAAACAGAGCCATGAAGGGGCTTCTCCAGTACATGGAAAAATGGTGGGAAATATCCACCTCTTAACTCGTGGTAGAGCCCATTGTGGCTTTAAAACAGAGAACGTGTTAGGAGGAGGCCTGTAGGGAAAGAGGAGAGAGATGTGGGTTGGGCCAGCACATGGAGAACACGTGGAAAGTGACTTAACACACGAAGGTCACTGGACGGAGCTTAAGTTTGGAGAGCACTTACTTGCAGGACAATAGCAGTCATCCTGCAGACATTCAGTACATTTTAGAACTAAAGCAGAATATGAGAATGCTATGCTTTGGCGGTCCCCTCTCTAAAACTCAGGTGTTGCCAACGTGATAGCCTTAAGAGGTGGAGCCTTTAAGGTGTGATTAGGCCATGAGGGCTCCGTCCTCATTCGTGGGATGAAAGTCCTTACACAGAGGCTTCTCACAGCGTTGCTGGTTGGTGAGCTTGCTCTTCTGCTCTCACATGCCCTCTGCCTTCTGCCATGTGAGGCTGAAACAGGAAGGCACTCACCAGACACCAAATGCCAGTGCCCTAAGCTTAGACTGCCCAGCCTCTGGAACTGTGAAAAGATCAATGTTCTTTACAAATTATCCAACTGTGGTGTTCTGTTATATAGCAACAGAAACAGAGTAGGACAGAAATTTTTATCTGAATTATAGAAAGATAATACAGCCATCTACCACATTCAGTGTTTCAGTGAACAATGGACCACATATAGGATGGTGGTTCCATAAAATTATCATGGAGCTGAAAAATTCCTGTTGCCTGGTGACACCTTTATGATCATGACCCTGTGTAGACACAGGCTGATGTGTATGTGTATGTCTTGTTTTTAACAAAAACGTTTAAATATCAACACACTATTTTTTCACATACAAAGCTTATAGAATAAGGATATAGGCCAGGCGCGGTGACTTACACCTGTAATCCCAGCACTTTGGGAGGCCAAGGTGAGTGGATCATCTGAGGTCAGGAGTTCGAGACCAGCTTGGCCAACATGATGAAACCCTGTCTCTAGTAAAAATACAAAAATTAGCCAGGTGTGGTGGCGGGTGCCTGTAATACCAGCTACTTGGGAGGCTAAGGCAGAAGAATTGCTTGAATTCAGGAGATGGAAGTTGCACTCAAAAAAAAAAATAGAAGAAGGGTATAATGAAAGAAAACACTTTTGTGCTACTGTACAATGTGTGTTTCAAGCTAAGAGTTATTACAAAAAAATTTTTTTAAATAAGTTTAGCATAGACTAATGTACAGTGTCTATGAAGTCTTCAGTAGTGTACAGTAATGTCCTAGGCCTTCACATTCACTCACCACTCACTCACTGGCTCACCCAGAGCAACCTCCAGTCCTGCAAACTCCATTTACAGTAAGTGCCTTATACAGGTGGACCACTTTTTATCTTTTATACTACATTTTTTACAATGCCTTGTGTATGTCTAGATATGTTTAAACACATCAATACTTCTCATTGTGTTACAAATACCTACAGTGTTCAGTACAGTAACAGGCTGCACAGGTTTGTAGATGAGGAGCAATAGGCTGGTAGACGACATTATATAGCCTAGGTGTGTGGTAAGCTGTACCACCTAGGTTTGTGTAAGCACACCCTATGATGTTCAAACAATGACAAAATTGCCTAAGGATGCATTTCGCAGAACGTATCCCCTTTGTTAAGTGATAAATGACTATTAAAGTGATAGAATAAGTCTTTAGGTACTTACAGTCACAGAACTTTTAGTAAGTAAATCCTTAAGAACTTACAGACAGGACTAAAACTATACCATTAAACATTTTGTGAGCCAAATCAATATAGCTGTAAAAATTTGAAAAGGTTTAAAGAACTGTGAAATAATACAGTGATCATCTGTATGTTCAGCGTTCAAATCTAGCTCTATGTTAATATTTATACTACAGAAGGCTCCAATAATTTGTGGGGACTAAATGTATTCAATGGGTGCAGCTGCTCTTTACCTATGACCTCTGGCAAGCTCCCTGACCTCACTGATAAATGAGGAAATAAAAAAAGTTCCCTGAAAACCATGCCTCTGTTCCCCCAAGCTGACTCCTGCTTCTGTGTGCACCTGCTACTGTGTGAGAAGAGTCAGCCAACAGCAGCATCTCCAGTCCCTTAATATCCAAATGAAATCACCTCCTTTCCTTAATGCGGTACAACCTGGAGGTTCCTGCCATGGGCCTGCAGCGTGCCATCAGAGGACTGCCCCCTGATTTGAAACCCAGCCCTCCTGCTCTCTGCCTGTGATTGTGGAAAGGTTCCTAACATGCGCAGGCCCCACCTACTCATCTGTGAAACAGACACAAATGCACCTGCTGGGTAAAGAACCGTGCCTATAACCCGGCAGTCAACTGCACAGTACTTAACCACTGTGCCTCTAACATCACAAATGCCTCCAAATTTTAGTTGCCTTCCCCTCCTATGTGTAAGAAGGCAAGAGAAAACAGTTTTAAAGAAATGCGCAGAAGCCATAGGATCCACGGAGACCAACAGGAAAATGGATGAGGACTGGTTTTGGAGGCTCCCATTTCCTCTTTCACCTTTTTCTTTCCTTTCACTGACCCAACAGCCTCAGAGACCCATGCTTTCACATGGGGTGCTGCTCTTCTTGCTGTATCAAAAGGATATTCTCATTCCTAAGGTTAGAGAATGGAAAGCCAGGGAAAAGAGGAAGGAACAGGCACTGCTGAAATGCACCAACGTGCCTGCCATGCTCAGGCAATGAGACTGATCCTGACCACAAACTCGGGCAAGCAGAAACAACCGAGAAGCAGCCAATAAAACACAGCAAAATAAATGCAGGATGCAGTTAGAATGAAGACCCACCTGGACAGCGGCCGAAGGTGGCATGAAGAAAGCGAGGCAGAGGAAAATCCAGGAGTAACAAAATCAGAAAGGAACAGCAAGAAACCCAGGGACACTTGTTGAAAAAAAATCAGACGGTTTCATGTTTTAAAATCTGCACTCCTTTAATGAGTACTTGGGTCATTCAGAACTGACCTGAATGACCCCTTCTTAAAGTAGGACAGCAGTTACTGAGTTTGCCAAATTGTTTCTTTGGCAAGAAGAGATTAAATGAAGGGCGGTCACACAAGATCTTATTTCAGTGCTTTTTGGTGAACATAAGCAGAGAAACTGTGTTGTGTAACATGCTGTCTGTATGTTGAGCATTCAATTCTAGCTTTATTTTAGTATTTATACTACAGAAAGCTCCAATAATTTGTGGGGACTAAATGTATTCAATGGGTGCAGCTGCTCTTTACCTGTGACCTCTGGCAAGCCTACTGACCTCATGAGGTGCTTGGGCTGCAGGTATCTGTGCTTTTATGAACTACCAAAGTAAAAACTCATCAGCTAAGTAATTAGTGAGAACAAACAAAAGAAGGCTTCTTAGACTTCATTGTTCACAGAATAAATCAAAAATTACAAACGTGCATGCATTTATGGCTTTTCCTCCCTCAAGTATTTCTTGAAGAAGAAATGAACTTGAATAGAGAAAATTTGCTTTCTTGGAATCATCAAGGTGCTGGGATGTAGCAATGTGTTAAACAAAACCTCTGCACTGGAGAGCTGCAGGCTAGTGTGGGAAACAGAAAATAAGTCAGTCGGCCAATAAAGACACAGTAGCAGGCAGTGATGAGCAGTGCAGACAAAAGCAGAGAGCTGTGAGAGAATCCTTTTGATTGAGGAGAGAATCCTCTTGATGGATATTTTGTATCAGTGTGCCGAGGGAAGCCTCATGGGTGAGTGACACCTGAAGGAAGCCCTGAATGAAGTGAAGGTGTGAAACATAGTGGAAGAACTTTCCAGAGCCGGGAAGAAAAGAACAAGGGGACAAGCCCTGAGTTGGGAGCACCTTGAGCAAAGAGGCTACTCTGGCTGGAGCTTGAAGAATGAAGGAGAACAAGGTAAGAAATGAGGACAGAGGGACAGAAAAATGCTGGAGCCTGCAGAGCCTGTGTGTGGCCCTGGGACAGATGCTGGATATTTCCTGAGAGGCTTTTGAGCAGAGGAATGTCATGACCAGGTCCCCACTGTTGAAAAACACTGCTGCTGTTGAAAAACAGAAGCAGGCGGGCCAGTGAGGAGTCCTTTTCAGCAAACCAGGAGAGGGCTGAGAGTGGCTTCCAACCATTAAAGTGGGGGTGAGTATGACAGGAGGGGGATGGGGGGTGTATTGTAACAGGTGCTCCAACAGAGTGTGCTGCTGGCCTGGATGAAGGATGTGAGACAGATGATGAGGGATGAATCCATAGTCTGGGGTTCAAACAAATGTGTAGAATGCGACTATTTACTGAGATGGAAAGCAATAGGAAGGCAGATAATTTTAGGAGAGAAACTCAAGATGGTAAACACCAATCAGAAATCCTTTTAAAATACCATGGAGCTTAACAAATTGATAGCATGATTTAGCCAGAAGAAATGGCAGACAATTTCTAGGGAGCATTAGAGAAGAGCCATCACTTCTCAGAGTACGATGCCACACTCCCCCACACCACTGCTAAACACATCACCGTATGTTCTTATTAACCCCATAATGGACGTCGGGGATGAAATGGTAAATCCACACAATGATGTACAGAGGTACATGAATGTCATATAAAGTAAGAAGCTGTACAACAACAAGGAAAGAAAGCATAATTTAACCAGTGTTATAGGAACAGGCAGATAGAAATAGCAAACACATACCTACAGGTTTCTTTTTAACTTCCACAACTGTGGAAAATTCCATGAAGGTCAAAGAGTTTAACATTAAACAAAAATAATCTACAAAAACAGAAAATAATTCTTTTTTTACTATGTTTTATTTTACTTTAATTTCCGGGATGCATGTGCAGAAGGTACAGGTTTGTTACATAGGTATACATGTGTCATGGTAGTTTGCTGCACCCATCAACCCATCATCTAGGTTTTAAGCTCTACTTAGGACTTAATGCTCTCCTTCTTCCTGCCCCCCATCCCCCAGATAGGCCCTAGTGTGTAATGTTCCCTCCCTGTGTCCATGTGTTCTCATTGTTCAACTCCCACTTATGAACAAAAACATGCAGTGTTTTGTTTTCTGTTCCTGTGTTAGTTTGCTGAGAATCATGGTTGCCAGCTTCATCCATGTCCCTGCAAAGGACATGAACTCATTCTTTTTTATGGCTGCATGGTATTCCATGGTGTGTATGTGCCACATTTTCTTTATCCAGTCTATCATTGATGGGCATTTGGGTTGGTTAGAAGTCTTTGCTATTGTGAATAGCACTGCAAGAAACACACCTGTGCATGTGTCTTTATAGTACAATGATTTATAATCCTTTGGGTATATACCCAGTAATGGGATTGCTGGGTCAAATGGTATTTCTGGTTCTAGATCCTTGAGGAATCACCACATTGTCTTCCACAATAGTTGAACTAATTTACACTCCCACTGACAATGTAAAAGCTTTCCTATTTCTCCACATCCTCTCCAGCATCTGTTGTTTCCTGACTTTTTAATGATTACCATTCTAACTGGTGTGAGATGGTATCTCGTGGTTTTGATTTGCATTTCTGTAATGACCAGTGATGATGAGCTTTTTTTCATGTTTGTTGGCTGCATAAATGTCTTCTTTTGAGAAGCACTTGTTAGATATCCTTTGCCCACTTTTTGATGGGGTTGTTTGTTTTTGTCTTGTAAATTTGTTTAAATTCCTTACAGATTCTGGAAAATACACCTTTGTCAGATGGAGAGATTGCAAAAATTTTCTCCTATTCTGTAGGTTCCCTGTTCACACTGATGATAATTTTTGCTGTGCAGAAGCAGATTCCATTTGTCAATTTTGGCTTTTGTTACAATTGTTTTTGGTGTTTTAGTCATGAAGTCTTTGCCCATGCCTGTGTCCTGAATGGTATTGCCTAGGTTTTCTTCTAGAGTTTTTATGGTTTTAGGTTTTACACTTAAGCCTTTAATCCATCTTGAGTTAATTTTTGTATAAGGTGTAAGAAAGGGGTCCAGTTTCAGTGTTCTGCATATGGCTAGCCAGTTTTCCCAGCACCATTTATTAAATAGGGAATCCTTTCCCCATTACTTTTTTTGTCAGGGTTGTAGAAGATGAGATGGTTGTAGATGTGTGATGTTATTTCTGAGGCCTTTGTTCTGTTCCATTGGTTTATATATCTGTTTTGGTATCAGTACCGTTTCGCTGTTTTGGTTACTGTAGCCTTGTAGTATAGTTTGAAGTCAGGTAGCGTAATGCCTCCAGCTTTGTTCTTTTTGCTTAGGATTGTCTTGGCTATACAGGCTCTTTTTTGTTTTCATATGAAATTTAAAGTAGTTTTTTCCAGTTCTCTGAAGAAAGTCAGTGGTAGCTTGATGTGGATAGCATTGAATCTATAAATTACTTTGGGCAGTATAGACATTTTCATGATATTGATGCTTCTTATACATGAGCATGGAATGTTTTTCCATTTATTTATGTCCTCTCTTGTTTCCTTGAGCAGCAGTTTGTAGTTCTCTTGAAGAGGTCCTTCATGTCCCTTGTAAGTTGTATTCCTAGGTATTTTATTTTCTTTGTAGCAATTGTGAATGGGAGTTCACTCATGATTTGGTTCTATGTCTATTAGTGGTGTATGGGAATGCTTGTGATTTTTGGACATTGATTTTGCATCCTGAGACTTTGCTGAAGTTGCTTATTAGGAGTTTTTGGGCTGAGATGATGGGGATTTCGAAATATACAATCGTGTCATCTGCAAACAGAGACAATTTGAGTTACTCTTTTCCTATTTGAATACCCTTTATTTCTTTCTCTTGCCTGATTACCCTGGCCAGAACTTCCAATTCTACATTGAATGCGAGTGGTGAGAGAGGGCATCCTTGTCCTGTGCCAGTTTTAAAAGCTTTTGATCATTCAGTATGATATTGGCTATGGGTTTGTCATAAATAGCTTTTATTATTTTGAAATATGTTCCATCAATACCTAGTTTATTGAGTATTTTTAGCATGAAGGGGTGTTGAATTTTATAGAAGGTTTTTTCTGCATCTACTTAGATAATCATGTGGTTTTTGTCATTGGTTCTGTTTATGTGATGGATTATGTTTATTGATTTGCATATGTTGAAACAACCTTGCATCCCAGGGATGAAGCCACCTTGATTGTGGTGGATAAGCTTTTTGATGTGCTGCTGGATTCGGATTGCAAGTAGTTTATTGAGGATTTTTGCATCAATGTTCTTCAGGGATATTGGCCTGAAATTTTCTTTTTTTGTTGTATCTCTGTCAGGTTTTGGTATCAGAGTGATGCTGGCCTCATAACATTAGTTATGGAGGAGTCCCTCTTTGTCTGTTGTTTGGAATAGTTTCAGAAGGAATGGTACCAGCTCCTTATTGTACCTCTGATAGAGTTCACTGTGAGTCCAACTGGTCCTGGGCTTTTCTTGTTGGTAGGCTATTAAATACTGCCTCAATTTCAGAACATTTTTGTCTGCTGAGGGGTTTGACTTCTTCCTGGTTTAGTCTTCTTCCTGGTTTAGTCTTGGGAGGGTGTGTGAGAACAGGAATTTATCCATTTCTTCTAGATTTTCTATTTTATTTGCATAGAGGTGTTTACAGTATTCTCTGATGGTATTTTGTATTTCTGTGGGATCAGTGGTGATATTCCCTTTATCATTTTTTATTGTGTCTATTTGATTCTTCTCTATTCTTCTTTAGTATTCTGGCTAGAGGCCTATCTATTTCGTTAATCTTTTCAAAAAACCAGCTCCTGGATTCATTGATTGTTTTGAAGAGTTTTTGGTGTCCCTATCTCCTTCAGTTCTGCTCTGATATTAGTTATTTCTTTTCTTCTGCTAGCTTTTAAATTTGTTTGCCCTTGCTTCTCTAGTTCTTTTAATTGTGGTGTTAGGGTGCCAGTTTTAGATATTTCTAACTTTCTGATGTGGGCATTTAGTGCTATAAATTTCCCTCTTAACACTGCTTTAACTGTGTCCCAGAGATTCTGGTACCTTGTGTCTTTATTCTCATTGGTTTCAAAGGACTTATTTATTTCTGCCTTAATTTATTTACCCAGTAGTCATTTGGGAGCAAGTTGTTCAGTTTCCATGTAGTTCTATGGTTTTGAGTGAGTTTCTTAATCCTGAGTTATAATTTGATTGCAGTGTGGTCTGAGAGATGGTTTGTTATGATTCCCATTCTTTTGCATTTGCTGAGGAGTGTTTTGCTTCCAATTATGAGATCAATTTTAGAATAAGTGCTATGTGGTGCTGAGAAGAATGTATATTCTATTGATTTGGGGTGGAGAGTTCTATAAATATCTATTAGGTCTCCTTGGTCCAGAGCTGAGTTCACGTCCTAACTATCCTTGTTAACCTTCTGTCTTGTTTATCTGTCTAATATTGACAGTAGGGTATTAAAGTCTCCTACTATTATTTTATGGGAGTCTAAGTCTCTGTGTAGGTCTCTAAGAACTTGCTTTATAAATCTGGGTGTTCCTGTATTGGGTGTATATATATAGGATAGTTAGCTCTTCTTGTTGCATTGATCCCTTTACCATTATGTAATGCCCTTCTTTGTCTTTTTTGATCTTAGTGGGTTTAAAGTCTGTTTTATCAGAGACTAGGATTGCAACCTCTGCTTTTTTCTTTCTTTCTTTCCATTTGCTTGGTAAATATTCCTCCATCCCTTTACTTTGAGCCTATGTGTGTCTTTGCACATGAGATGGGTCTCCTGAATACAGCACACTGATGGGTCTTGGCTCTTTATCCAATTTTCCAGTCTATGTCTTTTAATTGGGGCATTTAGCCCATTTACATTTAAGTTTAATGTTGTTATGTGTGAATTTGATCCTGTCATCATGATGCTAGTTGTTTATTTTGTACATTAGTTGATGCAGTTTCTTTACAGTATCATTGGTCTTTTTATTTTGGTATGTTTTTGCAGTGGCTGGTACTGGTTTTTCCTTTCCATATTTAGTGCTTCCTTCAGGAACTCTTGTAAGGCAGGCCTGGTGATGACAAAATCTCACAGTATTTGCTTGTCTATAAAGGATTTTATTTCTCCTTCACTTATGAAGCTTAGTTTGGCTGGATATGAAATTCTGGGTTGAAAAATTATTTTCTTGAAGAATGTTAAATATCAATCCCCACTCTCTTCTGGCTTGTAGAGTTTTTGCAGGGAGATCTGCTGTTAGTCTGATGGGCTTCCCTTTGTAGGTAACCTGACCTTTCTCTCTGGATGACCTTAACATTTTTTCTTTCATTTCAACCTGGGTGAATCTGATGATTATGTGTCATGTGGTTGCTCTTCTTGAGGAGTATCTTAGTGGTGTTCTCTGTATTTCCTGAATTTGAATGCTGGCCTGTCTCGCTAGGTTGGGGAAGTTCTCCTGAATAATATCCTGAAGGGTGTTTTCCAACTTGGTTCCGTTCTCCCTGTCACTTTCAGGTACACCAATCAATCATAGATTTGGTCATTTCACATAGTACCATATTTCTTGGAGGCTTTGTTTGCTCTTTTTCATTCTTTTTTCTCTAATCTTGTCTTCAGGCTTTATTTCATTAAGTTGATCTTCAATCTCTGATATCCTTTCTTCTGCTTGATCGATTCAGCTATTGATACTTGTGTATACTTCATGAAGTTCTCATGCTGTGATTTTCAGCTCCATCAGGTCATTTATGTTCTTCTCTAAACTGGTTATTCTAGTTAGCAGTTGCTGTAACCTTTTATCAACGTTCTTAGCTTCCTTGCATTGAGTTAGAACATGCTCCTTTAGCTGAGAGGAGTTTGTTATTACCCACCTTCTGAAGCCTACATCTGTCAATTTGTCAAATTCATCCTCCATCCAGTTTTGTGCCCTTGCTGGAGAGGAGTTGTTATCATTTGGAAGAGAAGAGGCATTCTGGTTTTTGGAATTTTCAGCACTTTTGCACTGGTTTTTCCTCATTTTCATGGATTTATCTACCTTTGATCTTTGATGCTGATGGCCTTTGGATGGGGTTTTTCTGTGGGCATCCTTTTTGTTGATGTTAATGTTATTGTTTTCTGTTAGTTTTCCTTCTAACAGTCAGGTCCCTGTGCTGCAGGTCTGCTAGAGTTTGCTGGAGGTTCACTCCAGACCCTGTTTGCCTGAGTATTACCAGCGGAGGCTGCAGAACAGCAAAGATTGGTGCCTGCTCCTTCCTCTGGAAGCTTTGTCCCAGAGAGGCACCCACCTGATGTCAACCAGAGCTTCCCTGTGTCTGTCAACCCCTGCTGGGAGGTGTCTCCCAGTCAGGAGCCATGGGGGTCAGGGACTCACTTGAGGAGGCAGTCTATCCCTTCACAGAGTTTGAGCACTGTGATGGGAGATCTGCTGCTCTCCTGAGGTGTCTGTCAACCCTACTGGGAGGTGTCTCCCAGTCAGGAGCCATGGGAGTCAGGGACTCACTTGAGAAGGCAGTCTGTCCCTTCACAGAGTTTGAGCACTGTGCTGGGAGATCTGCTGCTCTCTTCAGTGCTGGCAGGCAGAAAGGTTTCAGTCTGCTGAAGCTGTGCCCACAGCTGCCCCTTCCCCCAGGTTCTCTGTCCCAGGGAATTGGAAGTTTTATCTATAAGCCCCTGACAGGGGCTACCCCCTTTCTTTCAGAGATGCCCTGCCCAGTGAGGAGGAATCTGGAGAGGCAGTCTGACCTCAGGCACTTTGCCACACTGCCATGAGTTCTGCACAGTCAGAGTTAGCACTATAAGGGGAAAACCACCTACTCAACCCTCAGTAATGGTAGGCACCCCTCCCCGCACCAAGCTCGAGTATCCCAGGTCAACTTCAGACTCCTGTGCTGGCAGCAAGAATTTCAAGCCAGTGGATCTTAGCCTGCTGGTCTCTGTAGGAGTGGGATCCGCTGAGCTAGACCACTTGGCTTCCTAGCTTCATCCCCCTTTCCAGGGGAGTGAACAGTTCTGTCTTGCTGGCATTCCAGGTGCCACTGGGGGAAAAAAACAAAACAAAACAAAACAAAAAACCTCCTGCAGCTAGCGCAGTGTCTGCCCAAACAGCCACCCAGTTTTGTGTTTGAAACCCAGGGCCCTGGTAGTGTAGGCACCCAAGGGAATCTCCTGGTCTGTGGGTTGCAAAAACCAAGGGAAAAGTGTAGTATCTGGGCCAGAATGCACCGTTCCTCATGGCACAGCCCCTCACGGTGTCCCTTGGGTAGGGGAGGGAGTTCCCTGACCCTTTATGCTTCCCGGGTGAGGCGACGCCCCATCCTGCTTCTGCTTGCCTTCCGTGGACCACACCCACTGTCTAACCAGTCCCAGTGAGATGACCTGGGTACCTCAGTTGGAAATGCAGATATCACCCACCTTCTGCATTGGTCTTGCTGGGAGCTGTTCCTATTCAGCCATCTTCAACAGAAAGTAATTATTTGCTGTAATCATCTCTCTTACTAAGTTAGAAGTGATATAATCAGTGACAAAAGTAATGGCCATTAAGTTAGGAGACAGGTATATCTGAATTCATCTTTTTATTTATTTTTTATTATTATTATACTTTGAGTTCTAGGGTACATGTGCATAACGTGCAGGTTTGTTACATATGTATACTTGTGCCATGTTGGTGTGCTGCACCCATCAACTCGTCATTTACATCAGGTATAACTTTCATCTTTTTAAATGTCTGTTCAAAAAAAAAAAAAAAAGTAAGAAAACGAAAATTTGAAAAGATATAACAGGTCAAACTCCCATGCTGATCATTAGTGGGATCACGCCTGTGAATAGTCACCGTACTCCAGCCTGGGAAACATAGTAAGACCCCCATCTCTTTAACAAAAATAAAAGTGAAAAATGAAAAATAATTTAAAAAAAGAACAGATTGCTGTTTCTGGGAAGATGGAGTAGATGCATTGTTCTCTATGCCACTCTATACACCTAAAGAGCCTAGATATTATATGTAAAGCAAATATAACTCTAAAAGATAGAGAGCAGAAGAAATGCTGGCCAGAGACCCCCAGACCATGGCATTCAGTTCTCTGGGTCTTCTTTTTGTCTCTCATATCTCAGACTTGGAGTTGAAGAAGCCAGCAATGCAGAAATGCCAATGGACACAGGCAACAAAAACCCAACAATAGCCTGCTTTATCTAGACAAGAGAATAGGGAAGAGTCAACCTCGCAAGGCACAGAAGTTTTAGACAATAACTGCTCCTCTCCAGCCAAACACCACAGAAGAAACTGTGGTCCCAACGGCAGCAACATCTGAGTGGGCGGTTTAGATTCCATCCTCACCAGTGTAAGGAGCACCCTGGCTTCCCTATTGGGGTGGTGTCAGAGAAGGAATAGGGTAGAAGAGGGTCTTTCTTCTCTACTGGGTGGTAATGAGCACTCCCCTCCTGATGGAGCCAGCAAAGACGACGTAAAGAACGCAGAGAACATGGACGTCACCATCGTCCAGCCACAAAGCAACCCACTTTTGACCCCTTACTGGCAAAAAGACAGAAACCACAGATTATCAGTTTGAGAATGAAACGAAGGTATCACAACAGACCATGTAGAAATAAAAAAAAAATTAATAAGGGAATATTTGAACAACCATACACACACGTGACATCTTAGCTGAAATGGACCAATTCCTCAAAAAACACCAATGGCAACAACTCAACCAATATGAAAAAAATAATTGAATAGCCCTACAACTGGCAAAAACAGTTAAAATTTGAAGTTGTAATTTTAAAACTCTTCCCCCCCAAAATCTCCAGGTCCATATAGTTTCTCTACTGAATTCTACAAAATAAAAGCAATTCTATACAACTTCTTCCAAAAAATAGAAGAGGAGGGAACACTTCTCAATTCATTTTATGAAGCTAATATTGCCCTGACAGTTACCAAACCAGACAACTGCAGTACCAAAAAGAAAACAACAGACCAATATCCTTTAGCAAGGAGTATTGATGCAAAAATATCAGCAAATAATTCAACAATGTATAAAAAGAATTGTGCACCATGACCAAGTGAGGTTTATTCCAGGGATGCAAGACTGGCTCAATATTCAAAAATTCACCAGTGTAATCCTTCATATCAATAAGCTAAAGAAGAAAAACCACAGGATTATATCAATTGGTGCAGAAAAAGTATGTGACAAAGTTCAACATCTATTCATGATTAACATTCTCAGCAAATTAGGAATAGAAATGAACTTCCTCAGCTTGTCAAAGATCATCTTCAAAAAGCCTGACTGGTTCTAAATGCCAAATTTTAACTACACAGAAAGGTAGCCAGCTCATCTTTAAAAGTCCAAGGAGGTGCTGGAGACAGCACGTTGAAGAAATGATTGCATAGCCTGTAAATCATTGGACCATGTACATTATGAGAAAATCATTACAAGGATTATTCCTTCCTAGAAATTGATAAATAACTTACATGATTTCTTTTCATTCATTAGCTCACAAGTATTTCTTTATTATTATTATACTTTAATAATTATTAATATACTTTAAGTTATATAATAAATATTCATACACTTTAAGTTCTAGGGTATAAACAACGTGCAGGTTTCTTACATAGATATACATGTGCCATGTTGGTTTGCTGCACCTACCAACTCATCATTTACGTTAGGTATTTCTCCGAATGCTATCCCTCCCCTAGTCCCCCCATCCCCAACAGGCCCCGGTGTGTGATGTTCCTTACCCTGTGTTCAAGTATTCTCATTGTTCAATTCCCACCTATGAGTGAGAATATGCGGTGTTTGGTTTTCTGTCCTAACTCACAAGTATTTCCAAGCACTTACCATCATGAAATGTGTCAGGCACTAAGGACACAGCAATATCCTAGACAGACACGACTTCTGTCCTCATGGAGTTTACAGTTTACAGGGAAGAAGGATGTTGAGCAGGTGATCACACACAGCATGCTTGTTATGGAACAGGAAGTGTAAGTTTCAACACAATTACATGGCAGGGTCTCAGATCTTGTCTTCCCTGTGGGGGAGGGGCTTTTTAAGGAAATCATTTTTCACCTGAGAAGTGAACAGGAGTTGGAATTCTCAAAACCAAGAAGGGTCTGAGGGTCTTCTCAAGCAGAACAGCACATGCAAAACTCACTAGAGTGGGGACAAAGGTGGCCCACAAGAGACGCTGCATGAAATCCAAAAAGAGGGAAAGGGTGAGGTGTTCTGGGAACTGTCATTCACAGTTTGGATTTACCATAAGGCCATGGGAAGTAACACCCAATATGGAAAGGAGGTGAGGAAAGAGCTATGCTTTTTGTCTGAGATGTTTACAGAGCATTTGGGCGGGACTGTGCATGAGCTCTGTGTGGCTCTCTGTCCTTCATGACCCTTCTGACGCCCCTGACAAAGTGCCCACCACCCTGAGTTCACAAATCCATTTGAGAGTCTGTCGCACCCGCTGGAGCACACGGTCACAGGGCTGGCGCAAGTTTTATTCACTTGGGTGCTCCTATTGTCTCATACAATATGTAGTAAGTTGTGTCAGCAAGAAGTATATATATTTGGTCTCTGCTCCCAGTTCCTGGCACAGAGCTCCTAAAACCCTTGTAATCTCCTGAGCAATAAGGGTAATAGGAGCATCTGTTATAATATTCAGTCTTAGTGTCTGGTTCTAGAGACATAAGAGCTTCCAAGACTTTCAGAATCCCTGGAGTGATAAGTGTCTTTTGTATGCTGATGAGATGACTGGTGGCTGGGGTCCCCTAGATAGCTTCAAGATGGGGGCTGGTTGCCAGAAAGACCAAGGCAGGATTAGAGGCTTGGGACTTCCAACTCCACCACCCAAATTCTGGGGAGTGGAGAAGGGCAGGAGGTTGAGTTCCATCACCTATCTAATGGACCCTCCATGAAGACCCTAAGTGATGAGGTTGGGAGCTTCTTTGTTGGTGGGCACGTGGTGGAGCTGGGAGGGTGCTGCATGCTGAGAGGAAATAGAAGCTCGGCACCCTCCCCATGCCTGCCCTGTGCACCTCTTCACCTGGATGCTCATCTGTATACTTTATAACAACCAGTAAACCAGTGTTGCCCTGAGTTCTGTGAGTTCTGTGAGCAAATGATCGAATCTGAGCAGGTCATGGGACTCCCCAGTTTATAGCCAGCTGGTCAAAAGTATCGGGAGGCCCAGGACTTTCGATGGTCATCTGAATCATGGGCAGTTTTGTGGGACAGGGCCCTTAACTATGGATTCTGTCCCGACTCTGGGTAGTTAGGGTCAGAATAGAATTGAATATTAGGATACCAGGCTGCTGTCTGGAGAGTAGGAGAATTGGTTGTTGATGTCAAGGAAAAACCTACACATTTGGTGTGAGAAGTGCTGAGAACAGCAGAGAAACACACGTTTTTTCCTAGTATGGTACCAAAGAAAAAGGCTCTTAACCTGTCCTCTGAGCTGGCTAGTTTCCTTAGCGATTATACACCAAGCCTCAGATACAGTGAAAATGTGCGTGTTGTAACTGTAGACTCTAATGCCAGAAAGTTACAGAGTTTGTATCTCACTTTTTGTCTCACACGCCTCACAATCCTCGTTCCAACCTTTCCGTTTTCTCTGATCTTTAATTTTGTTATTTTATTTCCCAAGAAAATGAACAGCCCACTGGTCTATATCTGATTGCACTGGAGGTTTATGCTTTTATCACTACTGGTCGTTCCTACATTTGTCTCAATTTCATTAAAGTTGTAAGAGCTATATTGTTCCTCCTTAAAACGTTCACTTTTGCCAGACATAGAAGAACAAATACTGTTACGATTCCACTTACATGAGGTACCTAGAATGGACCAATTCACAGAGATAGAAAGCAGAGTAGAGTTTACCAGGGGCTCCAGGGAGGAGGTGATGGGGAGTAAGTGTTTAACGGGCACAAATTTTCAGTCTGTGAAGATGAAAATGTCGTGAAGATGGATGGAGGTAATGGCTGCAAAACACTGAGAATGTATTCAGTGCCACTGAATTGTACACTTACAAATATTGCTATGACTGCATAAGCACTGCTAAACCAACTGGGAGAAAAGGTAATGCTGCTAAATGGATCTCCGCTGGTAGGCACGGTCACCATGCAGTGTTCTGAAATTCTGATTGATCCCCTGATAGAGTCTGAAGTAAACCTTCAAAAGGCAACTCTACAAATGTTGATATAAAATGTGCAAAGCAGGGGCTGTTCAAAAACAAGAAGCAAAGCAACAGAATTTTTTGGCAGCTCAAAAGGTAAAACAGGTAGTTTCTCACAAAAACACTCATAGCACAATGTCAAAGAATAGAAAAATGGTTGAGTGAATGATAGCATATTAACATGATATAACAATCTACCACAGCATGTATGTTTATCATGTCAGTTTTTCTTTAGGTTTCTATTTTTTTAGACAGGGTTTCATTCTGTCACCCAGGCTGGAGTGCAGTAGTGCAATCATAACTCACTGAAGCCTCGAGCTCCTAGGCTCAAGAAATCCTCTCACCTCAGCCTCCTGTGTATCTAGGACTACAGGTGCACACCAGAACACCTGGCTGATTTTTAATTTTTTGTATAGACAAGGTTGACCCTGCTGGTCTCAAACTCCTGCTCTCAAGGGATCCTCCCACTTCAGCCTCCCAAAGCGTTGGGATTGTGGGCATGAGCCATCACTCCTGGATTTATTTGAAATAATGTTCAGTGAAAAAAGAGCACAGAATAGTTTTAAAAGTTTTTATTTTCTTTTAAGACTATTAAATTCATTGATTTTACTCACAGATACATTTTCTCAAACTCCTGGCCTCAAGCAATTCTCCTGCCTTGGCCTCCCAAAGCGTTGGGATTACAGGCAGAAGCCACTGCGTCTAGACTCACAGACACATTTTTAAAGAAAGTACCTCTCCACACTTGATCAAAAGGCTGAGAAGCAGTGGAAAGTGCCTCTCTTTAGTGAGCACAAGGAACATTTTCATTCAAGAGATCAGTAATTGCCAGGACCACAACTGATGTACCCATAGAGTTTACCTTTCACAGACGACGAACTCATTGTGTGTCTTAACACAGTGCCTCCTGAGTGCAATCCCAGCTCAGCTTCCCTTTGGCTTGTGCTTCCTATTCAAGGTGGGAAACATGAACCCTTTTCCCTTAGATATTCCATAGCGCCCTTCCCACATTTGTCAATGGTCAGAGTACGTCAGCCATTTGTATTTGTCTTTTTGTAACATGATCACTTTCTGAGAATCATACTCATTTTGATCAGTGTTAACTTGACTATAAAACATATTCCAACTGATCCTGAGCGCCTAAGCGTCCCACATAATCAGCTCAGCCCTTTTAAATATACCCAGGTATAAATACAAGAAGTAAAATTTTACGTAACATGAAAAAGTCTGAAGCAGAGTTTGCAAGCTTGCAGGCCATGAGCCACCAAGGCCTGCACGCTTGTTTTGTTCGGCCTATCTAGTGGGTTCAACGATTGAGCTCATATTGAGAAACTGAGAGGATCCACATGTAAATTCTTCTGTCCTAGTTATCTTGGAAAATCACCAAAACCGGGCTTTTTGTCACTCATGCCAATTTCTTCAAAGTGACCATCAGCTGGAGTTTGGGCAGGGCAAGAGCTGGCTGTCCAACTTGCTCCCCGTAACCCCTTCCATCTCTCAGGGCATGAAGAGGCACCAACAAAGGCCCACACTGACAGCTACATGTCTATCTTTTTAGGCTCCTTCCTTCTAGTCTCAACCACAGCAATGACAACACAACTTAGGCAGAGATTCCAGGAATTAAGTAACACGTTTCCCATCCTTTAAGCAGATGAATGAGGGACCATCTCCTCAGGGGCCAGGGGTGTCTCCCTATCCCAGCTGGGACACTGCAGTTGGTTTTTATCAATGGGGTAAGATCTCTGGTGGGTCCAGGACAACACACAGAGTGGGTGAAGTTCACTTCTGCAGGCAGGTGGCTCTGCCACCCTGGGAGTCTCTTTTTCACTGGAGGCAGCTGAATCCTACTCTGATACCCGAGCTGGGTTGGGCACAGGATTTAACTCATGCCCTGGCCACCTCACTGCCTGCGTTATATTCTTTCTTCAACCCACACCACACCCACTGGACAGCTCGGAAATGATCACTGGCTCAGTTGTGCTGGCGCCGCAACTCTGCCCAAGGAAATAATAACGATGACGCTGGCCAGTTTTCAAAGTATTTCAGCATGTATTCTATCTGGGTGTGAAATGTGTGTCTCCCCAAGCTGAGAAAAGGACTCTACAGATGGCAAGGGAATTTCTAATACAGCCAGGTGGGAAACAAGATACTCACTATTAAATACTGAGAGCTGCCCTTGAACACGCGGAGTATTCTTATTTAGAAAACTCTGGGACTCAAGTTTCCTGTGAGGAACGGTGGGTGAAGCAGCCACAGAGCTTGCTCTCAGTCTGTTAGGACTGCAGGTATAGGTCTTACAGCTATGAAACAGATTCAATGGGTCTTCTGTGATTCCACACATCTTTAACTTTTTCATTTCCTCAAGGCTCTAGGCCCTCCACTTTTTCTTTTTCTTTTCTTCCTTTCTTCCCACCCTCCCATTTTAGAAACACAATCTGATGAAGGGGTTTGACCAAGAAAGGATTCAATTTGAAGAGATCATTCTGAAGGTGAAACTTGCCAGTGCCTAGGCAGTGTGTAGGAGGAGTTACAGAGTCCAAGTGGTTGACAAGTTCTAGTGACTATTTCTGAACAGATCCTTTGCACAGCTTAGTTAAGCTGGGAGAGGGGCCACTCGGGTGTGCCAGTGGTGATAAAGACTCTGGTATACTATAACCTAGATTCAAAGCTTTCCATGCCAGCCAACAGTTGAAAGCAATTTTTATTCTACTGCCCCAGGCTAGATGTTAAATCTTAGGATTTATCATTCTCTCAACTCATGTGTTAGTAAATGATTTATGCCAATTTTGGCTTTGCTGTTTGCACACTGCTATCACTAAGCCATATAAAGTTTTCCAGGGACGCTACCCCACCCACCCAACCACCTTGTGTGGGAACCGTATTTTCTGTTTTCTGGTTTCTATTCCTTCAAGAGCTTGCCTTCTAAGCAAATTTACCACTTGCTCAAAATACATAGATCAAAGTATAGTGAAGGAACCCACAATTGCCAGTAATTGCTACCTGATTTCATTTTTCAGTTAAGTGGTTGCTAACACTTAACTGCAGTCACCAGTTATTTACACGGCAGGGAAATATTTGCACACTGTTAGCTCATGCTAAACTAAGAAACCATCCCATTTGGAAAATGACTGTATTTTCCAAGCTTGCTAGAATCCTATCCCTTTCATTCCCTTTCCCTCCTCCCTGACTTCTGTTACCAAGTTGGTGGTCTTTGTACATCCAGGTGTCTTCCCATTTGCTTATGGTTGCAAAAATCAAAGGGGTTTCAATGAGTTTTGGGATGCGTATTTTAAGGATTCTTGGAGATTCACAGTTCCATAGAGTTCTACAGTCATCATAATTATTACGTTCATTAAAATAATGGTCAAACCTACTAACACATTCAGTGGGCAAACAGAGGACTAGAGTCTTGCCAATTATACTCATTTGTTACAAGATTTAGGAACAGTAACAGCTCCCTGGTTTTAGTGGCTTCAAAACAGAAAATTGAAATAAGAACAAAGAAAAAGACAAAGATAAAAAAAAAAAAAAAAGAAAGGAAGAAACCCACTGCAGATGGAGCCAACCATTAAGTAAACAGATTAGCTATCTTATCAACCAAATCCCTTTAGCTAACCATCACCTCTCATGTGTGGTGCTTAGAATGTGAGCAGTTGAATGAACGAATGAATGTCAGCTGTGACACAAAACAAAATAAAATACAGACTCTTGTGAGGTTCAGAGCAGATGACAAATTCCAGTTGTGAAATGATTGAAAATATAAAACAGTGTTACTTGGTTTTAACTGTATACATTGTAAGGGACAACATTTGTAAAAAGACACCCATGCCCTTGGAACCTCTCTTGAAGAGGGATGAACTGCGAGTGAACAGCCAACTCACACATAAATAATCAGATGTCAGAGAGTGATAGACAGCTTAGAAGAAAGCAAACCTGGGCAACAGAATCCAGAGAAACTGGGGCCAGAGCTATTGCACACAAGCATGCATGTATTCTTATTTCCCTTTAAAGCTCCTCGAGCCAGAGTCAGCATCTTCCATACTCATCCAGAAACTTTACCAGCAAACACACAAAGAATGCTGCCATTCTCCTAAGTAAGCAGACCAGGCGTGTTGACACTAACAATGTATCCTTCCCAACCTTGAACACCAAGACTTTCAATCAGATAGAAAAGAGGAAGCTGCAATTTTTCAGTATCGTTTCTCCTCACCATTCCAGTGTTCTGTAAGAGAAAATGTACAGTCAGCCGATGCATGCTTCTGCCTTAGAATACTGGTGATGAAAAGCACGGGTTGACATTTCTAAAATAGCAATAATTACTTTAGGCAGCACTTTGCTTTAACATTCTTTCCAATCTAGATTCTCAAAGAAACACTTTTTGTACAAAAAGCACAAAAGGCCTAGGAAAGCAACTGCTGAACAACGTGCTTACCACAAGTGTGTGAGCTGATGCATCTGTGGACCCTAATGACACAGAAGAGACCCAGAAGCTCTGGGCTTTCCAGGAAGTGTCCGGAGGAGGGTCAACGAGAGAGTCTGCTCCTATAGGGAGTCACAGCTGCCTGTGAGCCCTCCATGCCTAGTCTTTCACCTAGCCCTCCACCAATTATGCCTGACTGCTCACCTTTCGTTTTCCAAGACAAGAACCTGGGATTTAAAAAAAAAAAAAAAAAAAAAAATGTGCATTGCCTTTCTTTTCCGTTGCACACTAACTTAGCAAAAGCAGAAAGAAATGATTTTTTAAGCTTATGTCACATATTTCAGAGGCTGACATATGTATGATTTAGAAAGAAACCTTTTCATAACAACAACGGCAAACGATCAGGACATCTAACAACTTGCTGTGGAGCAAATGGACGAAACAGATTTTCATGGTATAATGCTATTATACATTGGGGGAGAAAGAAAGAAATCTGTTCTCCTTCAAGGCTATCCACATTTCCGAGGTCTATAAAGTAGCACGTGTTGTAAATGTGTTAACTCTATCCTCACAACACCCTAATGAAGAAGTTACTACTGTGAGCTCATTTTACTGATGAAATAACAGAGGTTAGAGAAGGTAATTGACTCACCCAGATCCACAGCTAGTAAGTAGCAGGGCTGGGATTTTGGACTGCAGAGATTAAATTACCATTAAAAGTATATCCAATAATAGTATATGCACTATGGTAGAGTGATCAAATCAATTACCATCCAAATGAGGATATTTGAGAGTGAAATGACACAATAATAATATATGTGACAGGTCATTTGTAACAAATGTAAACCAGAAATATCATGGACAACCAGGGAGTGTGGTAACTTTAATTATATCATTAAAGTGTGGTGAAGAAAAAGAGTTTCTCCAAATGTTATTGAGTTACTCATTTACTCAGTAATTATTTATTGAGTTTGTACTATGTACCAGGCCTTGTTCCAGACAATGAGTCAAACACAAAGTCCTTTCCCTCATTGAGCACGCATTCTAATGAATGTCATTTATCTGTACGTGTGTTTCTATATGTGCCTGTTTGCATGTGTCATACCTGTGTATGTGTGTGCAGCAATGAAACATATTTAACATCTTTTCTCCTGTAAATCTGTTGAAGTTGAACTTATTAAAATCTAATATGACAGCTTAAGTTATATGGGTTGAACCTTTTCTTAACCTATGAATACTTAACATGTTAAATATATATGTCAAAAGCATTAAAATTTTGTATTCTGTGTGTCATGGATGATGGAAAAGACCAGGCCAAGATTCTGAAGTTCTAGACTCATGGTCCGGCTCTGGTACTACTGAGTTCCGCTACCTTACCTTTTCCTTAGCTCTTTGTGTCCTGCCCAGTTTAGAGTTGTTGTGAGGTCATACTACTCCTAACTTTTTGGTTGCAATGTACTTTTTCCATGTATTACTTCGATTCGTCCTCACAGAATCACACTGAGGAGGCCAGGTGCTATTATTATTGCGTGATTTTACAATGGCAATCTGAGACTGTCATAACAAGGCCTATGGGTCAAGCATGAGCCTCAAATGCAGGCCTCTGGCTCCAGGTTAAGAGTGGGTAAAGTGCGCTGGAGACCACACCTGAAGTGTGGTACTTTAATATTATTTCCCGTGAGAAACAGGGGGGCCGGGTGAGACACATCCAAGTGATGAACAACTAGCTGTGGCCCCACCTCTGCCACTTGATAGCTGACACCTTGGACAAGTTACCTAAGCTCCTTAAACTCTTATCCTCATCTATTTTTTAAAACTAGGAATAACAATGGTGCCTACCTCCCAGAATTACCGTGAAGATTAAATAAGACAAAGAATATAAAGCGCTTGGCTCAAATACCTGGCAGAGAATAATATTCTGTCCTTGTTGGCTATTATTATTTTATTAAAGAAACTGTGATAGAGGGATGACAGAGTCTCACCCATCTCCTCCCTTCTGTGCTACAAGAAAATGCGCCACTGGTTGCATTACACTGCTCAGGTTTCCTGGCCAGTGGGTCTCCAGGAAACAGGCCCAGGAATTGGGAAAAGCAACCAGAGGCAGAGTCACAGAACTATGGCTATGGAGTTGTTTCACTGCCCTGTGATTTTCCAAACAACTTTCTATGGATAGCAAAACCTTTATACTTCTTTAGAGTGCTTCCCAGACAGAGCAGGCCGGTGTAATCTGATTCATTTCTAGGTGAAATTTCTAAATGTATTGTGAATTTGATTTTTCTTATCTGTCTTTCCCCTGTGAGCCTTTGTATGCCAACACAAACTAATAACGTGAAACTCACCTGGAAAGTATGCTCGTCACAGTCATAACAGAGATCTTTTGGTGGAATTTCCCTGCCCTACCCACCGGAATTATCAGAGAGGAAGAGGAATACAAGTCGTCTTCAAACAAGGGATGAATTTGACAAATCAAGACGAGAAAACCCTTGTACAGTGATAAACAATGCACAGGACGGTTGCAGGAAGCACATCAATTATGACTCACACATTTAAAAGATGTAATTGCGAGAGAATAACCTATAATTGCGCTTGTATCATTTAAAATGACAATACGCCCATGTCTACACATCACTTTAATATAATATTAATATAATAAACACATGCTTCTCTTGGATTAAGTCTCTTTTGCTGTAAAAGTAACAGCTTTGTTATAAATGATGAAATGATGTCCTCCCCTGCAGACAATCTTAAACAGATAGGGTAAGTGTGTGTATACATATATATATATTTATATGTGTGTGTGTATGTGTATATGTGTGTGTGTGTATGTGTGTATATATATGTGTGTGTGTATGTGTGTGTGTGTGTGTGTGTGTGTGTGTGTATGTATATATCTCCCAATGGAAGAACCAAGTAGATGAATACTTGTCAGGGTCATAAGACCAAGTTAATGGCAGAAGTGGAATTACAACAGGGTCTTCCTCCTTCTAATCTGGGGTTGTCCTTCCCAAAACTTAGGTCAAACACTTCCATCAACTGCTAAGCTATTCCTCTTCTACACAAGCATGAAAATACACCAAATAAAACAGAAGCAGTACAGTGACACCCCCACGTCCTTCAGATTGAAAACTAGGAAAGTACACATTATTTTCACCTTACATTAAAGAGAAGCCATTATGATATCATAACCATGAGAATTAAACCTTCTATAGAAAGTATGTCCTTAAAACGTACTGTGTAAAATGTCACAGAGATATCCAACAATATGGACACAAATGGTGTCTCCTCATACCACTACATAAGATATTAATATCTAGCCGAGTTCAAAATAGAGGAAAAGGTCTAGGAGGCAAAAAATGAGAAGAAAATCAAAATTAGATATGCCAGTAGGATTTGAAGTCACAGTGAACCAGGGGAATTCCTGACACAGAAGCGTGACTTATGTGCTAGGATCTGGCATTTTAACACCTATATGAGGATGAGAAATTTGACTTCAGACCACTAAAGAAAGGGCTCCGGAAGAAATTCCTGAATTTCCAAGAGCTACATTGTCCTAAATAAATAAATACTAGAAAAAGAAAAGATGCTTTTAGCCAAGGAAAAAAGGAAGGAAAAGAAATGCTTGAACTCCTTATGGCTTTGAGCCAGGGGAAATACGCCCACAAAGTATAAAATTCCAGGTCTAAACCACATACAGGTATTAAGTCTATATCTATAGTACTTGAATCATGTTGTAAAGCCAAGCTAAGAAATGAATAGTAAAAACAAATCATTAAAACCCTAGGTCCCAGCAAGAAGCACACTCCAAACCATTTTGTAAGAACATTTTACAACTTAAAGAAAACAGATGTTTACCAAATAAACATCCCCTGCTGAAGTTAAGCTCATAATTAAAACTACAATCTACATAAGGAAATAAATATTGAAAAGAGAAATTCAGTAAATGGATAAATGTAAGAATTAGCACCCCAAGTATTATAAATAACAGAACAATCCAAAAGAGATTATAAAATGAATGTAGTTTAAAGGAATAAAAGAGGAATAAAACCAATAATTAATATACTTATGTAATGCAACAGCATGAACAAAACACAGATAGACTTGGAAAAGGGCCCACACAGCTTAAATGAAAATATAATTAAAACTAAAAATCCAATGAGTAGGTTAACCACAGATTAGAAATGCACTGAGAGTAAAATATGGTAAGCTGGAAAAAAGATAAGATAAAATCTCCAAGAAATACCACAGCAATGAAGAGACGAAAAACATGAAACAGCTGTTAAGAAGCATGGAAGTATAACAAGTTCTGAGCAAGAAAAATAAAGTAAATCTATACTTAGATACATTAAGAAAATAGCAGAATATCAAAAACAACTAAAAAACTTAAAACCAGAGACATAAGTCAAATTAATATCAAAAGGCAGTGTAACAACATAATTCTATTTACCAACAAAAGAGGACAAAAAGTATTGAAGTAATATATTCTGAGTGATAAATAACACCAAACCCTACACTCAGTTATATTATCATTTAAGAGTATAATAAAAATAAAGATGTTTCCATGCAAGACTAAAGCCTTCCCTGAAGTATCCACTAAAGAATATATATCAGTAAAAACAAAAACAAACAAAAAAGAACCCGGAAGGCAGAAAGAGATAAAAAGTAACAATGAAGAAAAACTGGAAAACGTGTTTACAAATCTATGTAACTATTTCTTATACAAAGCAAAAACTAATTTGGAGGAAGTTAAATACAGTCCAAACATGAATTATGACAAAATATTATGATTCTGAAACATGCAGTTAGAATTTATTTAAGTTCAAGTATTAGGAAGAAGATAATAAAAATAGCAAATACTTTTATGTTCTGGGAACCTATTTGATACCATTATGTTCCATGAAATTATTTTAACACTTTATGTGTATTAGCTAATTTACTTTACACAACAGCCTATGACATTGCTATGTTTATTGTCACCACTTTACTTTACCACCAGGACTACAGAGCCCTGAGAGTTTAAGTTATATTGTGAAAATCACATAACCACAAAATAGGTAGGAAAATGTATCTGAGATGTGAGCCATGGTAGTCTGGTTGTCTCCTGTTACATCAGATAATCACACAAAACTATAAAGTAACCTTAAAAAGAATAGAAATAGAATACATAATTCTGTATAAAAAATAAGAAAGAGAAATCAACCAAGCCAAAATATGGCAAGAAAGAAAGATTAGGACACCAAGTAAAAGCATAGTAAACAGAGAGCAAAATAAGTCAAAATATATCATTATTCACAATAAGTGCAATTACATTTCTCTTTTTAAGCTACGGTGTTTTAAAATGTGAAATTAAAGATGCAAAATCCAGATCTATGTGGTTTAATGAGGTCTATCCAAATGAAAATGACACAACTCATTTGATAGCATAGGTATAAAAATATAAATCTGGAAAATGTAGATATAGAAAACAGATATGGAAAAAAGTACATGTGCAAAATCAAGTTTTCTTTTAAATGGTAATAGTTTTATATGAAAAAAATACACTTTGAGCCACAAGTACTGGAAATAAGGAAGTTAAAAACTTAATAATTAAAGGAAGAACTCACTCTGAAGATGTAACAATATTGAATGAGTATATAATAACATAGCATCAAAACAAAGCAAAAATTGCAACAATTACAAAAAGTAATTGACATCACAATCTTAGAAGTGACTTTAATGTACCCCAGGAACTGATAAAGTAGCCAAAAAACTGGTAATGCTATTGAAGATTTTAACACCGTAATTAGAAATTTGATCTAGTCTCTGTGTCTGTATATGTATACATCTAAGTATATAAAATCCTGTATACAATAAATAGAGAATACACATTCTTTTTCAAGTGTAAGTGGAAAATATAGTTTTAAAATGTCCATAAAATAAGCCATAAAGGATATCACAATCAACACTAAAAATCAGCATTATACCTATCTAGCCAAAATGCAATAAAATGTGAATAAAATAAAAAACAACTGGGCATGGTGGTGCATGCCTATAGTTACAGCTACTTAGAAGGCTTAAGCAGGAGAATCATTTGAGCTAAGTAGTTTGAGAGCAGCCAAGGCAACATAGTGAGAACCTATCTCTAAAACTGACAACGACAACAAAAAAACAACCCAAATCTCCATAAGTTTATTAACTGAGAAGTAAAATTCTGACTAATTATTGAGTTAGCATTAAATATCACAAGGGGGTTTAAAAATACTGAGAGCTGAGTGACAGTGAAAACCGTGCATATCAAAACTATGCAATGCAACTAAAGTAGGAAAAAGGGGTATATTTCTAGCCTTAAATAACATATATTGCCATTCTTCCAAAATTTACCCATTTGGATCATGAGAATTCATCTTTAAGAAGAGTTTCATTGACTAATCCTATTTTAGTTCATGAAGCATACCTTTGGCTCCATGAAAATCAAACTGATTTTGTAGACTCTGAGCATCCTGAGATGAGATCCATCAAAAGCAGTCACCATTCCAGTTTTATCATTGGTATGCCGTGTTAAGTAATCCTTTCAGAACACCCATGGTTTCCTACTTAACAGCGGTAAAGCGATCATGCAATTTATTCAGAAACTGATATGTCATTTGCATAATTTCCCTTAAATCTTTTGTCTTTACCATTATCTTTATTGGTATTACTTATATCAAAGATGGATTTACATAAACTTTGAGTATGATGAATACGTTTAGTTTGTGACAGAGTCTTAAGTATACAGTATATCATAGATTTGAATTTAATGAAGACAAGCAAATATCCATATTTTGGATAAATTGATTAGAGAATTGGCTTATTAGGAGTTTCAATAAGTAAGTAAGCTACTGAAGTGATTTTGTTCATGTTAATAAGACTGATGTCATTTTAGCATAACTGTGTGTCAGTTTTGGAGCTCAGGGATTCATAAAAATACCTACCAGAGAAACTATTGAAAATAATATTAATTATGTTTTTAAATATTGGTGTTTCTTACTCTTGTAAGGTGTGAATTAACAATATTAATAGAACATAAGTAAACTAAACAATGAATGGGTTAAGCTTTCAATTCAAGGATTAATTAAATAAATAAACCCAAAGGAAGCTGAAGTAAGTAAATCATAATGTAAGAGTAGAAGCAGATAACTTAGAAGCTAACCAAAAGCTAATTCTTTGATAAAGCATCAAATAGACAAACTCCTGCATACCTGATCGAGGTGAAAAAAAGAAAAACATAACAATATTCGAAACAGAAAGGAGAACATATATGCATATAAAGTGGAGATCTTTTAAATCATAAAACAACTTCCAATAAATTTTTTAAAACTCAAAATAATAATTTTATAAAAAATACAGATGACCAACATTGACCCCGGAAGACACAGATAAACCAAATAAAACTATAAACATTAAAGCAATGGACTCAACGGATTAAAATCTATCCATATACCAAAACCATCAATTCACTTTGTTTTACAGGTGAGTTTTTATACCATCCAAGGAACAGTTTAGTTTTTTGTTTCTAAGAGAGCGGGTCTCCATCTGTCTGTTGCCCACCCACACTGGAGTGCAGGGGCGTCATCACAGGTCACTGTAATCTAGAACTCCTGAGCTCAAGTGATCCTCCTGCCTAACTCCTGAGTCGCTGGGACTAAAAGCACAGGCCTCCAAACCTGGCTTTCTGTTGTTGTTGTTGTTGTTGTTGTTGTTAACGTTTTGAAGAGATTGGGTCTCACTATGTTGCTCAGGCTGGTCTCAAACTTCTGGCCTCAAGTGATCCTCCCACGTCAGCCCCCCAAAGTGCTGAGATCACAATTGTGAGCTACCATACCCAGCCAGAACAAACAGTTTATGCGAATAGTTCATTGTATACTTCTTAGGGCTTCAATCTAGGTGAAATAATTCTATAAGAAAGAAAGCTGAGTATTGTTATCATTGTTAAAGTGGGTATAATGTAACACTTTCATTTGGTGATAAAAAATATCTATTATTTTAAAGGGTACAAAACCACTTCAGAGGTAAGGTGTAGTGGCGAAATTCTAGAAGACACCCAAATTGGTTTTCAGAGAGAAGATGAGAAAGCTGTTGAAGTCCTCCTTCAGACAGAGAACAGAAACTGTGTGAGCAGCCCACTGGGAGAAGATGGAGGCTTTGAGAAGGAAAGGAATCAGTGGTCTCCTTTTAACTTTACGAGGAACCAATACCTGCCACCAGAAACTCCTGAATTTAGAAGTGTATTCAAAGTGAGATGTGGTTCAGACAGCAGGTGAAGACCCTGAGCTCCATCCACTGACCATCCAGTTGATGAATATGCCTCAGGAAAACCAGAGGACAAAGAAAAACAGGCTAAGTGCAAGGATAAGTTTTTTTCAGAGATCAAAGTCTCTGTAATTCAGACAGATATGAAACTCTTAGGTTTCAGATTTCAATTTCAGCATAGCCTGGATCCCAGAGGAGACGTCTTCATGAGCCAAACTGCTATCTTTCCCTTAAAATTATGAGAATATAATTTATTTAATTTCATGACAGCAGGATGGAGGGAGGTGGAAAATTCTGCATCCCACTCCAACTAAGGGGCAGAGAAAATAAAAAAGAGCAGAGTGACCAGTGACACTTGAAAGGAGATGGAAATAGGCCAGCCTCACAAGACCTCAAGATATGGGAAGGTATGTTAGGGGAACCCCAGGACAAAGAAGGAGGCTCTGTTACTTTAGACAGCAAGGTGCTCAGTGCTTTGTCCTTAAACCTTGAGAAGAAATACAGTCCACGTCCAAGTTCTCCCAAATTAGCAAAAACCCCACTGGGCCATTTCACAGGCAAAGAAATCAGAGGAGTCAATCTTAAAACACACCAGAAAATTTTATCTTAATTCTTTGGCTACCCATTATTCCAGGCTGTAGAACCCGATCCCTCTGTACAAGATTTATCAAGCAAAGTGTGTATTTATAACTGTAAAAATAATCAACAGTTGCTCAAAATATAAATATTCAAAGTGAAAGAATAATGTGAATTCACAGGTGCGAGGACCTAAGTAAAAATCAAATGAGGAAACATTTCTTGACAAAACTTTTAAAGCTTTTCCGAGGTATACTAAATTTGCTGTGCTTTAAAAAAAATATTTTGACCTACTTCATAAGCATATACTCATCATCATCTTTATCATCATTATCATTGTTTTGGTAAATTTTATAATTACAAAACTACTTTTTCTGGACCAAGTAATTAGGATGTTGATTTTGATAATGAAGTGATAATGAAGTGTAACTGATAATGATAATGAAGTGTAACAATTAAGAGTTAAGCTGAATCATTCATTACTTTGCCAAAAATGGATTTTCTCACTTCTGATTGTAATATTTCTCAGATTATATTGGCTTATAATATATAATATAATATATATTAGAAAACTATTCTGAATTCACCATCAGGCATTATTTAAATGCCCTACAAATGTTATTTGGAGCTTCCAATTTGGACAACCTGTTAATTTAACCATGTTTAGATTCTTCACTAGCAAGGTTTCTCCATGTTCTCTCTGAGGCAGGTAAGGTTAGGTACACTACACAAATGGCATAAAAGTGCCCTAAATAGAAACCATGGCATTTTGCAGGGGTTAGCATTTGCATTATCCCACAGTTTCACAACCATCTGCACACCTCAATTCCTCTTCATTCCCAAATATGAGCAACTTAAGTCATATAAGCCACCCCAAAACGGCTTTTTCAGAGCAAAAGTTGAAAGATAAATGACTAGATGACTGTTTAGTGGGGTACAAGAGTGTCCCACAGCACCAAGACCATCCTGCTTAAAACCAAACAAAAAGTTCAGGACCCTGGGAGCAAGAGGAGGGGTGGGGATTTCTGGGCATTTCCTGGCTCCTCTAGGAACACAGGGGAAGCTGCAGGACAAGGCTGGGCTCTGTGCAGGAGAATCTAGAGAAAATACCTCAGGCACCAGCATTTTGGACTCTAAAACTCCACATTCTGTCCTGAGAAATATACCCTTCACTCTACCTGTGGCAGTCTCCATTTGGCTGTTCGGACCCCTCTCTGGGTGGAAATTATCATCTCTGTGACACTCAGATGCAGAAAGGAAAGATAAAGTAGTAGCCAGAGACGTTCCAAATTTGGGGGAAAACAGGAGGTGCAATATGTGATGATTTCCATAGCAAAGCATGATGCAGGGGAAAGCAGAAACTGGCAACTAGAACAGAGGGGCCCCAGGGAATGTAAACACATCTGGGCTAAGAAGATGCTAGTGGAGAGACAAATGCACCTGTTTCCCAAGAAACCATGAATGCCTTTAACAAAGTATCACACAGTGAGAGTGAGCTGGTCCAGTCAAATGAATGGAACAGGACAGCAAGAGAATAAGTGCAGAAAGGCAGCCCACAGAATAATAACTGAGGCCAAAATAGAAGTAAAGAGAGACAAGAGGCAGCCCAGGACAGTGAATAGTGGAAAAGGTTCTGTAGTGCCAGAAACTGTACAGTTACTACTGCTACTCTGACTACACCACTGTCCTCACTGCTACTAATGATGACAGTATGGATGGAGTGATGGAGTACTTACAGTATGCCCAGCTTTATTCTAAAGGTGTTACACATTCATTCTCATTTAATCCTCACAAAAGAACATGCCTTCTGGAAATGCACAAAGATGAGAAATGAGACAGACCTGGCTGGAATTCTGGCTCACCACCCACCACCAAGTTAATCTCCCCATTTTTTCATTTTCTCCTATATGAAACCAGGAAATCAACACCTACCTGGCATAGTGACTGTAAAAATTAGAGATAATGCCCTTAAGTGCCTCCTAGCGGCTGTTATTATTGTCATTAATCTGATTAAAACAATCAGAAGTGATGAACAAAGGAGAGAGTTGGAATAGAAATGGCAACAGAGAAGCTGTAATGGAAACAGGCACAGAAGCAGCCCTCCAGTGATGGAGCCTTGAGGCTCAGAGGGAGTGATAGGGAACAGGTCATTCATTTTGGCTCGCCACTTTGTGTGCTTCTGGGTGCAAACTCACTCAGAGTTTCCACCTCAACTAGTGGGAGTATTAATATTGCCACTCCCTACAGGGCGGGCTTGTGGCATCTGAGTTTATTATTAGAGGCAATGAATTTACACAAATGTGCCTATCTGGTTGATAGATGGGGAAGTCCCCCTCCCTTATACCATTTATCAGTGGAATTAAGACACTCAACTAGTAGAACCACGTCAAAGCCAGTCAATTACAGACTTCAGAGTCATTAAATAATATGTGTCTCTCTTAGTCACCACTAATAGAATCTAATTAATCTTATCTGGCATGAAGATTTGCTTCCGGTTTACCTACCACAACTTCCACCCTCCTGTAAAGCATCCCTTCTACCTGTTTTGCACTCCCCTCCCAATTTATGTCTTTGTTCATTCCTCTCTGGAATGTTGCTCTCTTTTCTCTCTAACTGACCAGATCCTGGTCATCCTGGAAAATCCAGTTTAAAAGTTTTATCTGCACGAGGAAGTGCTCTCTGCTCAATGGCATACTATCTTTTCTGAGTTTGTCACCCTACTTAGCAGTGTCCTGGGCAATAATCACATAGTGTGTACACCTCTCTCTACTCATCAATAAGCTCCCTGAGGATGGCAGACAATGTGTCTTTTCATTCTTTATGGAAATCTGCCTCATCTCACAGGGTAAAGACATAAAATATATGTAATGCCTACATTCTTTGGACCTAATAACTTATTTGATTCATTATAACAGTAGTTAATATATTTCAGGATTTTTATGAAGTCTTTAAAATATAAAGTAAAAATAATATAAAGCACCATGCTCATAACATAAAAGTTTCTGGGGCATGGGTAATGAAGATGAGATAATATATTCTGAGGTTTCTGCTTTCAAAATGAGAGTTAAAGGTAGTGTGAAAGTGGGTAGTTTTTTTTTGTTTTGTTTTGTTTTTCCTGAGACAAGGTATCTCTCTGTGGCCCAGGCTGGAGTGCAGCGGTGTCATTCATGGCTCACTGCAACCGCAACCTCCTGAGTTTAAGCGATCCTCCTCCCTCAGGCTCCCGCCTCAGCCTCCAAGTAACTGAGAATACACACGTGCACCACAACACCAGGCTACTTTTTATTTATTTATTTATTTTTGAGACAGAGTCTCGCTTTGTCACACAGGCTGGAGTGCAGTGGCAATCTCGGCTCACTGCAACCTCTGCCTCCTGGGTTCAAGCAATTCCCTCCCTCAGCCTCCCTAGTAGCTGGGAATACAGGTTCCTGCCACCACGTATGGCTAATTTTTTTTGTATTTTTACTAGAGACAGAGTTTCACCATGCTGACCAGTCTGGTCTTGAACTTCTGACCTCGTGATCCACCTGCCTCAGCCTCCCAAAGTGCTGATATCGCAGGTGTGAGCCACCGCACCCAGCCGATTTTTTATTTTTGTATTGTAGGGTCTTGCTATGTTGCCCATGTTGATCTTGAACTCCTGGCCTCAAGGGATCCTCACGTTTGGGCCTCCCAGTATGCTGGGATTACAGGCTGGGCCATTGTCCTGGGCTCAGAGTTAATTATTTTTAAATACGCATCTCACCTCACTGGCCTCAGCCACCCTTGAAGCAAAAGCTTCCTGGAGAGTGACAGCCTCAACCCAATAGAGGGAGAAGACAGGGCGTTTCTATTGCAGCTGCAAGCACTCAGGTGTCCCTGGTCCCCTTCCATGCACCTCATTAGTCAGGCGCACAGCAGGGTCTGTGTCACTGCCAAGGCGCCTCTCTCCTGTAGCATCCCGGTAAGTTTTAACCACATTATGAATAGCTCCGGGTTTCATCTGCACCTCTCTCCCTGCAGGTGAGACTGGTACACTTCAAGAAACAGGTCTCACTCAACTTAAGCAGAGGGCTGACAAACTTGGCGTTCCGTGCGGCAGAAGTAAGCAGCAATCGCTAAGTTTGTAGACCTTACACTTTGGGGCCATTTCAAGGCCAATGTTCACTTAAGAACCAAAACGCGAAACTGCTCTTCCTAGAGTCCTTTTCAAGCAGAAGAAACTGCTCCATCTGTCGCCCCTGCCCTGACTCGAGATGAGGCGGTCACTATCTTGAGTGACCAGAGGTCAGCTGGCTGACCCAGTCACCCTCCAGGTGTCCCCCCGAGACCGCCCCCTCCCATTCCCCACGAGTCTAGCTCGCTCACCAATCTTGGCCAGGGAGGCCAGCAGGATCCATAGAGTGATCTCGAAGGGGATCTGCACGTGGGGGTAATCCAGGGTAAACACAGGCAGCCGGCTCTCCTCGAACAGTGTCGTTCCGGGAGCCACCACGCTCGCAGGGCTGGGCGGGCTGGAGCTGGTGCCCATGGCCCTCGGCGCGTTCAGCAAGGTCTCCGCCAGGGCGCCCACGGGCCCCGCCACCTGCAGGAGCAGCAGCGACAGCATCGAAGGCGGTGGCGCCCGCAGGCTCCTCCAGTTGCCCAGTGGTTCCATGGGTGCCGCCGGTTGCCGCCGAGAGGCGCGGCGGTTGGCCCTGCGAGCGCTCAACGCATCGCGCCCGGGCTGCGCAGCCCGCTCCGCCCTGCCCCGTGCAGAGCAGGGCAGCGAGAGCCACCCGCAGCTGCTGCGGGACCGGGTCTCTGCAACCAGAGGGCTAGGTCCTCGCTGTGAGCAGGCGCACTGCCTGGCAAGGCACGTGCTGGGCGACAAGAGGCCACTGCGCGGACCCTCAGCAGCCCTCAGCCGCCCTCCGCCGCCGGCCGCCGGCCCATGCCCGTGAGCTGCTCCCCAGCCGCAGCTGCAGGCCCTGCCCAGGGCGGCCCGCGGGCGGGGGCGGGGCGGGCGCAGCGCCCAAGCCGCGGGGCAGGAGGACAAGGGGACCCGGCCGGCACACCGCGCACCTGCTCGAGCCCGCGGGGTACGCAGGGCCCCAGTGACCGCGGGGGCGATGGCTGCCCTCCCTTGGCGCAGGCACCGCGCGCCACGACCCGCCACCCCCAGAGCCGGCGAACTGTGGGTGGAATCGCAGCACCGGGCGCATGGTGGCCGGAGCTGTCTCCGCCCCGGAGGCAGCGTCGGACGTCCATCCAGTGAAGGGACCGGCGCGACCCACGCGTCGCGCCCTTCCCTCCTCCCCCGCCCCCGCAGGCTCCTGCAAGGGGACACCCGGTGCGCTGGGCGCGCGGGGAGCCGCCACAGGCTCGCGGTCCGGAGGAGAAGCCCGGGCCGGTGGAGGAGGGGTGCTGTCACCCCAGTCGGGCGCTGCGGAGGCCAAGACACGGCATGGGGTTCTCTGAACATACAGAAAGTTTAGGAAAGCCAAATTTTGTTTCCTTTGCGAGAGTTTATCAACTCGCGCACAAGGTGCTCTGCGCAGGGGAACTCCCTGTGCGGAACTCAGTGTTCCCACGCCCCCACGGAGTCGGAATCCTGTTCTCTCCTCTGCCACGCTGTGCTGCTTTCACCCATTTGCTACACTGTCGCTGCCACTTTTCTTCTCCCTCCCCCAGCTCACGTAAAACCAAAACATCTTTCTCCGCTTTTAGGCTTAGAGGTGTACATGTCCAAGAGCATAAGGAATACAATTATTTCATGGAAAACCAGTGATTTGCCTCGCTCAGATTGACTTGCTCCGCTAATTACAGGACAGGCTGTGGTTAGGGAAAGAAAGGAAGCGCGATTCTCCTTCTGGATCTGAAAGGGCTTTCTCATGCAGAGCCAACCTTTCCTCTCCTTCAGAGCGCAGCCTTCTTCAGTGGTTGCGATCTCACTGTTCGAGCATCTTTATCGCCAGAAACTGCATCTTTATCGCCAGAAACTGAAATGAGCACAAAGGGGACTAGTTGCCATTCAATTAACTGAAAGTTTTCCCTTTGATAGTTATGAAATAAAAATCCTCCTCTTTTCTTAATCTTTGATGTGTCAAAACACGTGGCTTCTACTATTAAACAAACACCAGGCAGTTCGACCTTCAAAGCAGTTTTTTTTTTTTTTTCTTCTAAGTTTTAACATAGAAAATCAATGAGATGTCAGCAGAGGGTACAAGAAAAAAAAAAAATCCTCCACCTACAGAGAAGAAAATAAGGAACAGTCCTCTTTGGACCTTCAAAGTAATGGAGGGACAGGTCCAGGTTAAAAAGAGAGAAGAATTCTGAGAGATGTTACAGAGCACTACTTCATTTGCTATTTCACAAAGCACCAGTTTTTCAAAAGTGCTACAGAATTGAAACTAAAGATATTATCTTAAAAAGAATCACTGCGCATCCCAAACTCAGCCTCCCCTTCTCCTTTCACTGGAAACTTTTATTAAAGGTATGTGCCTAACATACCCCCGTGAAAAGGCAGCAAATAAGAGCTTTTTAAAATTTTTGAGTACCTATCTCTACATGGGAAGCTCAATACAAGGCACTTTACTTGCATTTTTCTGTTAATCATAAAAATCCAAAGAGGCAGATATTTTTTACCCATTTTATAAGTGAAGAAATATAGTGTAAAAATGTTTTAAAATAAACAAATAGACTTAAGTTTAACACATTAAGTAAGTGTCTGGAAGGAATTCACACCCAGGCCAACACTGGTTTCATCTCACCCTTTACCCCATGACTAGTTGCCCATAAACAGCAGGCTATATTCTCAGCTACTGTAAAATAAGCAGTGGAGAATATTTCAGGGATTGTTCCAAAAAGTTATCGCAGGATACAGTTTTAGTAAGTGAATCAGGCAGGTCTACACACTTAGTGACATAGTAATAGGAAGAGGGCACATTTAGACAATAATTTCTAGGAGTTTGTCACACAACACTTTTAAGAATGATTGTGCATCATGAACAAGAAAATGAATGACAAATCTGTTTCTGGGCCCTCACTGCCCGTAGACCCTGTATCAATTTAACTTTATACATCTATGCTACTGAAGTCAAAGGCTATCCACTTTTTTTTTTTTACATTTGAAAAACAAAAAGTCCTTTTACTTATTCTTGGAAATGGGAGGTAAATAAGTTAGTTTTAAAAAGACACTCTTTTCATCTTTCCCTTCAAGCAAATCTTAAAAGAGTTCAATTATGTCCCTATGCCGAGAGCGACTTGGCCTGGCTCTTTCCTCAAAATGCCCTCTGACTAGGAGCTCAGCCGTGAACGTGGTAACACCAACCCATGGAATGACTGAAGCAAGAAGCGAAACGTGGGCACACATTTTAAACCCTTTAGTGGTTTCTTCGTGACCTTTAGACATCTTACCTGGTAGCTGAATTTCTAGACTAATTGGGGGTCCTCTTTTTTGCCCTTTGATTTCCCTTAACTTTTCAGCACTTAATCATTTTGCTTTTCTCCTACTGAAAATCGCTGTGAAGGTATTGGTCTGTTTGACTCGTTCTTTTATCTTTAGCTCCTAGCATAGTACCTGGAGACAGTGAGTACCCGCTAAATATGTGTTGGACGAAGAAACGTATGAATTGACGATGAAATGAACAGCTCTCACACACTAGGGATCTGAACTGCAGGCCTTTCTCACAGTTAGGTCAGTTGCAGGATGGACATGAATTCTCCTAGTTTCACATGAAATGTTTTCCTCCAGTGATCCCTGGTTCACATTTTGGGATCTCTCATGTCTTTTTCCCCCCTTCTATCCAAATGATGTATGAATTTAATCACATTACAAAATTTCTAAATATTTTTAGAAATTATAGTTACCTGATTTGAGACTGACTTTCACATAGCATGGAAATATTTACTAGGAATGTATGAATCTTCTAAGGCAAACACGTACTTTTTTTTTGTCTGCACTTTGCTCTAGAGTGGTCTGTTAGAATATTACTGTATTTAATGGAGTACTTTAGTAGGAATAACTCCTGAATTATACAGCCATCAAGCAAGACACTAGATCTGGCATCACTAGGAATCACAAAGAATTTTGGAATACTTTCTGGTCCAAGGGAAAGAAATTAGTAAAATAAAACAGAGTTAGCTTAAGAGGACACGCACCTTAAAATATAAAAATACGAGCTATGCAGAGGAGATTAGGATCCGGACCTAACCCAGGACTGATCTTAAATCTCCTGCTCCTGCACTGGAAACTTCAGGAGGCACTGAGGTTTAACTTTGTGTCTCTTGCCGTACAGAGCTTAGAGCTTACTGAAGAGTTGTTGAATGTTGAAACCTCAGGAACTTCTGTATGAAGGAGCAGGCAGAGATCTCTGCATGCCAGCAAACATATTCTTCACAGCTCCAAAAGTTTTAATGTGCTATCCATCTTTTTCAGATGTAGAGTGGAGGCTGACAGAGAGGAAGGGAACAGCTCATTAGTGGCAGTAGCTCTTCTGGACCACAGTGCGGCGCCAGAGGTTAGCACCTCCCTTAGAAGCTAGTATGCGGAAGCAATGTATGTTCAATCAAGAGACAGAGACCAGGGAACGGCTCCATCCTCAGATACCAGTGTAACAATCGCAATAGTTACTAATAATAGTTAGATACTAATATGTCACGCTATTCTTTGCACATTTTTATAATATTCATATTTTATATTCCTCTTTCTTTAAACTCTACGTTGCACAACCTCTAGCCATTAGTTGGGTAATATATCAATTGAGAATCTTTGCCTATAAAAAGTTGACACTCATAATATTGTTGAATTGGTTATTTTATTATTATATTTGAAAGTTCTCAATGTTTAAACTACTTTCTTTTTTTAAGAGACTTAATTCTCAGCAAAAATCTAAGGACTTCTTCCCAGAGAGCAGTCATGCAGTGGTGTGAACATTTTACTGATGCCCACAGAATTAATGTTTTTCTCTGTTTCTTTTTGGCCACATATATTTGTTTCAGCAGAGAAATGTTTTGCTTTATGAAAAGGTACTTTCTGCAAATTCAAACCTGTAAATAATAGTGGAACTTTTTTGTTGTTGTTTGGTTTTGTAGAGATGGAGTCTCACTGTGTTGCCCAGGCTGGCCTCAAACTCCTAATAACTGCTGGACTCAAGTGATCCTCCCTTCTCAGCCTCCTAAGTAGTTGGGACTACAGGCGCACCACCACACCCAGCTTACAATGGTACTTTTAATGTTGAATTCTCTTCATATATTTAAGCTAAGAGTCAGTTTCAGATATCCAACCACCAAATTTTTCAGTGCTTTGGTTTTCCTCCATAAAATAAGGGACTTGGGACAAGTAATTTTATGTTTCTTTATAAAAAGTTTTAAAAATTTAAGATATGAATTTAAAACATCTGTGTAGAATGGTCACATGCCTCCATCCTGGCTCATCCTGCTCCAGATACTGTGATGTCGCATGTGGGAAGAGAGACTCCCTGTCCTTTCAACTTTATCATGTATCATCTGAACTCTGACATGCAAGGCAGTCAGAAAGCAAAAACTGAACTTACCTTGCAGGGAGAAAAACTAAAGTCTGTCTTGGTTACTGATGCTTATATACCCTGCTTCTTAGGGGGAAGAGAGATACGGAAATATGGATGATTTTAGAGGGATAGTAAATGACTTTTACAGTTCCCATAGGAACTTCTAAATAGAATCCTGTTGTTACATATAAGGCACACTCACTCATCAATTCAACAAATATTTGTAGAGTATATATAGTTGCTAGGTACCTGCAACTAAGCCTCTTTGTACCTTTGGGGACCCAATAAATGAGAATGCTTCAAGGGATCATGGCAAAGATGTTTCTAGAAACAGAAGTGGAAAACAAGGAGTACCTTTGCAAATGTACATTTTGTTTACTGTTCTAGAACATACTTAACTGCTAAAATACTGGAAATAGAAATCTGACCATTTCCAATCTTGGAAATAGAGAAAGCAGAGTCAAAAATGCCTATCTTCAAAAAATGCCAGTCTTCACTCAAGCACCGTTCTCCACTTTCCACTGCTCTATGATCTTCAGTAATTTCCCAAAGCTTTTTGAGTTTCCATTTATCCAAAGTTCACTCTAAAAAACACGTTTGTGCAGATCTTAACTAACGAGAGTTTACCTCAGAAAATCTCATCAGCTGCTTCCAATCTGAATGAGGTCCAGATTGTTCACAGAGGACTGTTTCTGTGGTTTCTTAGTAATTTCTTTATGGGGAAGAAATCTAGTGAGTATACCTCTGAAGCTCCATACTCCCTGCAGTCCCTGAGCTCATCTTGTTCTGTTATCAGCCTTAAAGCTTGAAAATATCTAAAAGGGACAACATCAGCTTAAAACTTAGTGGGTATTACATTATGCCTTACCTATGTTTACTTATGTTTTTTATCCATCTATCCATCCATCCATTCATTTCTTTATTTCTACAACCAAAAATTAAGTATTTTTTGGCTTTTTGAAAATGAACTATGTGCAAAGCATTCATTCATGCAGGGGATACAGAGATGGATCACATAAATCTTGCCCTCAAGAACTATAGAACATGGCAGAAGAAATATAGTAATACTGTTGGGGCTAAGGTAAGTTTCTGTTTACCCTCAGCAGTTTTGCAGAAAAACCAACTCATAATAAGGCAGATTAATAAGAGAAGAGGTTTTACAAATTTATTACTGCCATGAGCATGGGGAGAATCAGAGTGGTTGACCAATATCCCAGTGGGGTACCGATGCTATTATACTCTATTTTTTAGGGGAAACGGAGATAGGGCAGTGTGGATGATTTTAGGGGGATAGTAAATTATGTTTACAGGAATTCAATGGGCTTGAAGAGCATACAGTGGTCTGGGGCAATGTCTATTAAGCCCATAGAGCAGAAAATGGTTTGTAACAAAAGTCTGTCCAGGTATGTTGACAGACTTCAGTCTCTTCCTGCAAGATAAGTTCAGTTAATGAAAAGCTAAAGAAGGGACTGGAGGTAATTTTTTTTTCTTTGTTAAGTCCAGACTTTAGGCAGATAAGGGAACTTCACAGAACAACTTTATCCTGTACTTAGGGGGAGATGGTGGGGAACAGGAACGCCAGAGAGAACTTGGGGCCTCTTCTTCAGTTCAGCATGTAAAAAGCACTGTATTTTGAGGTATCAGTTTTTAAGCCCCAATATTAGCAGTGGCTAATATTTGCTGAGCACACACAATGAGATAGGCTCTTTTTCAAACACTGTATCCACCATCTCATTAATTATTTATAATACCTTAAAACTGTAGATATCATTAGGGTATCTATTTTACAAATAAGGAAGCTAAAGACAGAAAAATTATGTAACTTGCCCAAGGTCACATAGCGAGTCAAGACTTGAATATAGGCAATTTGACCCCAGAAGTTACACTCTTAAACACTATGCTACAGAATAATGATGATAAATACAATGATGGTAATAAAGATGGTGATGATGGTGATGGCGAGGATGGTGATCATGGTGGTGGTGGTGGTGGTGGTGGTGATGATGATAGCGATGGTAATTATGTTACCATGAATTTAGTGGTTCTAGTATTTTTTTTACTTACTAGTAACCAACAATTTTTTGTGGTCAATATTATTATGTACCCTAGTTTAGGAAATAAGAAATGTAGGACTAAGAAAAGTAAAGAAAGTTTATCAAAAGCTATTCAGTCTAAGTGAGAAAACTGATACTAAAACACAAGTCTCTTTCCTGTCTTCTACTCCATGCATACATAGCTACAAGAGTGCTTAGAATGTGAGAAGCAACAAGAGAAATGAATATCAAAGGTTTTGGGAATTAGGGAAGGAACAGAGGCCTTAGCATATACGGTCCTGGATGCCCTGGCAAGAACATCATTATTTACACTAAGATGGGAAATCTTTGGAAGCTCTGGGCAGAATCAAGTGAGATTATCTGACTTTTATTTTAACAGGGTTTCTTCAGTTCTTGCATTGAGAATAGATTTTAAGGGAGCAAAGGGAAAAGCAGAGATGAAGGTAGAAGGCTTCTAGAATAATCCAGGCAAGAGATGATGCTAGTTCGACTCAATTTGGTGACAGTAGGAGTTATAAGAAGTGGTCAGATTCTAGAGATGTTTGAATTCTGAATATATATTTGAAGGTAGGTCTGAGATTATTACTAAAAGATCAGCTTTGGAGGGTGAGAGAAAGAGAGGAACCTTTTAAGTTAACCGTAGGCCGTTTTGCTCTGAGGACTGGAAGAATGGAGTTGCTTTTAACAGAGACAGGGAAGGTTGTGGAAGAGGTAGGTGAAGGAGATATTTGTCAGGAATTCTGGAGATGGTAAATTTAAGGTATCTGTCAGACCTCTAAGTGGAAATGTCAAAGGCAGTTGAATATTCAGGTTTGGAGTTTAGGGGATCAGAATGGATATATCATCAACCAATCAATTGGTGTATTATTAACAGTTATGAAAATACTGTGCTATTACACAGAAACTCAGCCCCTAAATGATGGAGCTGAAATTCAAGCCCCAAGCCTTAGTGACTGAAATGAATAGAAATCTCTCACTCAGTTAAAGTCCAATTCACAATAGCGAAAAGGAGTTGGTTTGTAGGAGGGGTTCTGCTCCACAGAGTCATTCAGGAATCTAGGCTAACAGAGGCTTGCCAATTGGCATCTTCACTCTGCTGGTATGGAGGACAAAGAAATGATGCACACAGGAAAGTCTGGGGAGTACAGATCACTTCTGTTCATACACCATTGACAAGAAGTAGACTAGTGGTCACAGTTAGATGTGAGAAGAACTTGGAAATATAGTCTCTGGCTGAGCAGTTGTTTTTTTTTTTTTTTTTTTCCAAGCAACCATTCTACACTAAGGAACGGAAGTACTGGTCTTTAGCAGTTACCTGGCCACCTGTTCCATAGCTAGCACTGAGATCACCTATGAAGTGAGTGTAGGAGGAGAAAAGAAGAGGCCCAGTGACTGAACCATAGGGTATACCCACATTTGGAGGCCAAGGAGCTGATTAAGAACCTGTGAAGAGATTGAGACATTAAGAAAATAAGAAGAAATTCGTATGAGTGCTATGTCCAGGAAGCCAAACAAAAAGAGTATTCTATAGATGAGAGTAAAAAACAGTATGAAATGCCACTGATGGGTTAAGTAAGATGAGGGCTAACACATGGCCTTTGATTTAAAATCACTGAAGTTTGGGGACCTTGAGAAGAACAACTTTTGTGGAGTGGTAGATGTAAAATCCTGACAGGAGTGGATTCAAGAAAGCTATGCAGGAGAGAAGTTGAAAATAGTGAGGATCAACATCTAGTTCAAGGAGCTGTACTGCATGGGGAAGGAAACAAATAGAATTTTAGGTGGAGAGAAACACACATCTAAAGAATGAAAATTTTTGTCTGGGCATGGTGGCTCACAGCTGTAATCCCAGCACTTTGGGAGGCCAAGACAGGTGGATCACCTGAGGTCAGGAATTTGAGACCAGCCTGGGCAACATGACGAAACCTCATCTCTATGAAAAATACAAAAATTAGCCGGGCGTGGTGGCACGTGCCTGTGATCCCAGCTACTCGGGAGGCTGAGGCAGGAGGATTGCTTAAACCTGGGAGGCGGAGGTTGCAGTGAGTTGAGCTTGCACCACTGCACTCCAGTCTGGGTGACAAAGCAAGACCTTGCCTCAAAGGAAAAAAAGGAAATGTTTAAAAGTTGGAGAAATAACAGCATATTTGCAAAGTGGTGAAAATGAACCAATGAAAATACAAACATGGATGACTTAGAAGAGAAAAAAGGAAATCTCTGAAGCATTGTTCTATTAAGATGACAGGGGTGGTATCTAGATGCTCATTGAGGGATTACGCTTGGCTGAGAGCGAGTTAGCCACAGCAACAGGCAAAGGAGGGTACATGTAAAGGTGGTGAGCAGACGCGATAAGGAGAGCTTGGTAAAGTTCTGGTGTCATTGCTGTAATATTCCATTAACAGTGAGGATGAAGAAAGACATTGGAATTTTGAGGAGAAAGATGAAAATATAAAATGTTTATTAAAGAAAATAGAAGAGGAAATGTAGGAAAATAAATTCTGGACTCCTAACAGAATTAAAGACCCACTTGAGGTTAATAACCATGAATTTAAAATGGGACCAGTTAGCTCAATTGTGTGTTTTCTGCATCCTGTATTCACTTGCACAGGTGTAAACATGGAATGAGCAGAGATCAGACTTAACCTACATTATGGTTTATCAGGCATATAGGAAGGGGCAAGTGCTTCTGCAAAGGAGTGGTATATGGTGGAACATGGAATTTATGCTGGGTATGAAGGAAGAGCAGACCTGGTTGAGATAGGAGGTGGGGATCCCCTGCTAGGATAGATGGCTTTCAGCTGCCTCGGTGGAGGCAGGTAATAATGTAGTCGGAGTATTAGGAGGAATGAACTGGAAAAAAGGAGGACTCAAGAGTAGAATGTTTTAACTTTGAACTTTGAATATATATATTTGTTTCTTTTAATGTATACTTTGGGTTTTGAGAAAAGGGCTGCAAAAAGTTAGCCATTGATTTATTTATTCAACAAGTCTTTCAACTGATTTTTTTAGACTTGTAATAGACACTCATAATTAACTACTGAAGTTAATTTTCTAATAGATTACCATAAAACTTACATGGAAGCTCAAGCCTCAAGTCAAACTCTGAAGAAAATTCTGACTCTAGCAGCAAATCTACAGGAAATCTACAAATACTGACTTTGCAAGCTCAAATCTATCAACTGAAGATGTAACTCACAAGTGGTTTTTGCACAGGGCCACAGTCTGGGATTTCTTCCAATTTCCATGCCTAAGTAAAACATGCTATTTGTATTAAAAAGTAACACCCCTAATCTAAGCATATACATTTAAAGAACTATAAAAATTTAGGGCAAGATTTAAATATCATAAAGTGCTGAATTCAGTGAAGTATTTCCAAATAATTTCCAGTGCTTAATCTGAGCTAGAATTCACTTGGTAAAAAAGATACACCACCCTGATATGGTTTGGATCTGTGTCCCCACTCAAATCTCATGTCGAATTCTAGTCCCCAGTGTGAGAGGTGGGTCCTGGTGGGAGGTGATTGGATCATGGGGGCGACGTTTTCATGAATGGTTTAGCACCATCCCCCTTTAGTACTGAAGAGTGAGTGACTTGTCATGAGATCTGGTTGTTTAAAAGTGTGTAGCAACTCGCCTCTCATCCTCCTGCTCCTGCCATGTAAGATGTCTGCTCCCACGTTGCCTTCTGCGATGAGTAAAAGCTCCCCGAGGCCTCCCCAGAAGCAGATGCTTTACCATGCTTCTTGTACTGGGTGTAAATTACCCAGTCTCTGTATTTACAGCAGTACAAGAACAGACTGCTACACACCTTGATCTTGCGCTAAAAACCGATATCCTTCTGGGTCACAGATATTGCTTAGAGATAGTTTTGTCAATTCTGGAATTCTGAGGAATACCCTAAGCAGAAAAATCCTTGCCGAGATGGCTTCATGTGGCCCTCCATTTGTTTCTTACAAGATAATCCCTGAGTCTCCTCCCTGTGTTCCTTCATGACATGTGCCAGTAACTGTCCCCATCTGTTTATATGTGTGCCTCCCCACTATACTCAAACTCCTATAGAGAAGATCCACGGCTGCGTCAAGGGGTTTGGTAGAAGAGTAGCAACTGGCAAACGCTCAGTCAGTGTTTGAATGAGTGAAAAACATCAGCGAATGGCATCCATTGGCTTTCTGGTCATTTCCTACTTCATTCTCAAAGTGTTCTTTTTCATTCTGTTTGCCATTCTGTCAAATGTGTGTTCTCGGCAGTTTTTCCTAAACTCTCCTTTCATCTTTTATACATGCTTTCCTCATTCTTGAAAAGTATTCATATACAGAAGAGGAACTTGAACCACCTGATATGTATGAGCTAGCTTAGAGCTGTCTTTTTCTAGGCAGGAGTGCTGGGAGCTTCCTCACAAATTGTAACTTTGTCTCATTCATGGCTTCCTCTTTAGATGGAAGTGACCGTGTTGTACACCAAAGACAGTTAATCCCAGGGGTTTCTTTCTGAAGTTAGGGAACCAGGCTTCTTCAAGCAATTGATGATTTTTCCAGAATATCTCCATTTTCTTTTTGCATATAATAAGCAGAATAATACAATTTTTCTGCATCACATACAGTGGATTTTCCAAAGCAGTACTTCTTGGTATGTTATGAAATTTGCCCAGGATCCAAATATACAGTTAGGCAAATGAGCGAAGCCACTTGAGCAAGGCTGGATTTGAGCATAGATGCAGGCAGGGTCACCACAGTCTTAATCTTCTGAATATGCCACTGTGGGTCCCAGAGCCACTGGCTCAACAGAGCGCCACTCCACTTACACCCCAGTGGGAGGGTTCCCCTCTCTCTCTTCCCATCCCTAGGAAGGGTGATATGGAAGCTGAAATATAAGAAATCATTTGGCTGAATTAAAAGGAAAGAGTCCATGTTTGTGAAAACTTCAATGAAGAGTATGAAGGCAAGTACACACAACTGTTCAGGTAAGGACCAATGCCTTCACTCTTCCTTATGTTACCCTTTACCACAGAGTAATTGCAAAGCTTCCTTCACAAAATGAGACGTTTTTCATTCGAAATGTAACCTCCCCCATCTTTCTAGAATGAAACTTCAATTGCAATCAACTCCATGTCGGCTGCCTGATTTCCAGGGCTGCGCATTGTCATTCTCGGTGACCAGGACTGTCCCTCTAGCATGGCAGGTCCTCATTAAATGTTTCCAGATGAGTTATACCCTTTTATTTTACATCATAAATATATTAAAATTAGATCTCAAATATATTCTGGCAGTGGGATATACAAAATGGATGAACCTGATAAATATGAAATCAGGATCACAGGAAACCAGGACAAAGACATTTTCTACACTCTCACCTGTTCTGTATGTTATCTTTTGAAATAAAAAGTGGAAATTAATGCAGAACAATTCTATACATTACTTCTAATTCAGTAAATCTACTATTTACATTTTCAATTTTTTGATGTTTGGAAAATAGTACATACATCCTGTTTATACCATAGTCCCAGGTAGAGAACATTTTGCTTATTCTGGGCTTAGAGATTTGAGATAATTTGGGTATGCTCTTTGCAAAGATACCTGACTTGGCTTCCATACAAATTATGTTTCAAATAACAGGAAAGTTTTACTCCTTAAGACTAATTGTAAATGCATATTTTCTGATATACATTTAATATATTCCATGCTCTTCTGGAATATAGATTTAACTTTATGAAAAGTAGTATAGTAGTTTTGAAGAGAAAACCATTAACTCAGGCCAACGAACCAATATGGGATATATTTTCCTATATTAAAAATAATGATAATAATAATTATAATGCTCTCCTATTGCAAAAGTATGTGTTCAGTAAAATGGACAGACTATAAACATCCAAAAATAGATTCATTTATGAAGACAGTATGGCATCATCAAGATAAATGACCAAACATGTAAAATCAATGGCCCTGGAAATGAAATTTCATATTACAGTGAGACTCACTGAGAATTCCATTGAAGAGTAAAATTGTCCTTCTATAAATATCCTCTTTTCTGGCATAATTGACCAAATATTAGACTTGATTATTTATCAGTGCATATTATATTTACCATTCTTTGACAATTAAATATAAATTGAAACTTATCACATTGTTATCTTGAATTAGTCTTTGATTTTTATATTTGAATATCTTCTTTTTCCTCCTGGAATTAGTAGAGGAAAAAAGTGAACGAATGTTACAAATGAATGAATGGTAAACAAAATATAGTAGTTATCATGAATAACTTATAATATGGCCATTTTCTATAGCTTCTCAGACTTTAATTTCTTTATTTTTTCATTTATGAAATCACAGTAATAAGGCCTACTTTAGACAGCCCTGTCAGGATTGACTGTGGAAATGTATGTATAAGCACCTAACACAAGTTTGCAGAGAGTAGACACTGAATGAATATTAACTGTCCACCCTATATGGTACCAGGTGGTCCCTGCCAGACCTGAGACTTTCTGTATCACATAATATGATGCATAATGGCCAACAATATCGGTCAATAACACTTGCATCCTATATAAATCTCAGGGAATCATAAAAATACATATTTGGACTAGGCCTCAGTTTTCTTACACAAAGGGTGGACTGATAGTAATGTAACTTCTTCACAAGTGTAATTAGGAATGGATTGAAGGGACTTACATTGTTGTATTTGTCTGTTTTCACACTGCTGTAAAGATACTACCCGCGACTGGGTACTTTATAACCAAAATAGGTTTAACTGACTCATAGTTCCATAGACTTAACAGGAAGCATGGCTAGGAGGCCTCAGGAAACTTACAATCATGGCAGAAGGTGAAGGGGATGCAAGCGGGTCTTACATAGTGGAGAGAGAGAGAAAGACAGACAGAGAGAGAGAGAGGGAGAGAGCAGGGGAAACTGCCAGACATTTATCAAACAATCACATCTTGTGAGAACTCACTCATTACCATGAAAACAGCATGGGGAAAACCACCCCCATGATCCAATCACGTCCCACCTGGTCCCTCCCCCAATATGTGGGGATTACAACTCAAGACGAAATTTGGGTGGGGACACAGAGCCAAACCATATCAATTGTTGGTGATTCAAAAGTAACTTGTGATCTTACTTTTATTTTTATAACTTCTTGTAAGTACTTATGAAAACAACCAAAAGGATATTTAAAAATGGATGAGGAAAGGTAATTTTCCAGAATACCGGTCTATACTGTGCACTCAATTCACTATTTCCCTTTGCTTTTTTTTTTTTTTTTTTTTTTTTTTTGAAATGGAGTCTCTCTATGGCCCAGGCTGGAATGCAGTGGCGCGATCTTAGCTCACTGCAAACTTTGCCTCCCGGGTTCAAGCGATTATCCTACCTCAGCCTCCTGAGTAGCTGGAATTACAGGCATGTACCACCACTCCCAGCTAATTTTTGTATTTTTAGTAGAGACGGGGTTTCACCATGTTGGTCAGGCTGGTCTAGAACTCCTGACCTCGTGATCCGCCTGCCTCGGCATCCCAAAGTGATGGGATTATAGGTGTGAGCCACCGCACTCAGTCTCCTTTGCTTTTTTTTAAAAAAAATGTTTTTTTCAGTGTCAACATTCAGAGGAACCACTATATTCCTTTAGATCTTTAAGTATGATGAACATCAAGAATGGCTAAATCATATCAGATATGAAAATAAGAAACTAATTTCAATTCCACTGGACTTAATTTCATATCTACTCGGGTTTAAATTCAGGCCTATCTAGGTTTTAAGTTTTAGATTAAATTCACTCAGATTCATTTCCAACTACTGAAAAACTTTGGCAAAGTTGCCAAGCTCAGAAGTTAGTAGGTCAAATTTGCCAAGAATTCCCTGCAGTCCTTGAAGTTAAAGGTTAGCAGAAAAGAGTTGCAACAGCACTTTATTAGGAACACACACACTAGAACCATCAAAGAGACTGCCTGTGAGAAGTTTCACTGGGCCTGAGGCACTGTTTTCCCAGATGTTCATGTTTAGTAGTTACATCACAAGTGTAAACCAGGTGATCCAAGCTCATGAACTGGAGCCAAATGAATCACTGAATGGAAAGCATTCAGAAGCATTTTTAGTAGTACTTACAGGGGAGGTGACAGTCTCCACAGTGCCAGCAAGAAAAGACAACATCCACATCCCAGTCCTAACTAATGGTATCTTCAACTCCTATCCTTTCCTATGCTAAACTCTGGATATCTGACTGGAAGAAGAAAAAGCTGGGTCTTCAGGATTATACAAGCACACAAAAAAAGTGCACATACACATACACATACACTCCCAATCTTTTCCATTGCAATATCCGTGTTTACATCTGTAGAGAATGAGGTCCTTAAGAATGCACTGACTTGCCTGTCACAGTGACTCACGCCTGTAATTCCAGCCCTTTTGGAGGTCGAGGCAGGTGGATCACCTGAGGTCAGGAGTTCAAGACCAGCTGGCCAACATGGTGAAACCCTGTCTCTACTAAAAATACAAAAATTAGCTGGGCATGGTGGCACATGCCTCTAATCCCAGCTGCTTGGGAGGCTGAGGCAGGGGAATCATTGGAACTTGGGAGGTGGAGGTGGCAGTGAGCCAAGATTGCCACTGCACTCTAGCCTGGGCAACAGAGAGAGACGCTGTCGCCAAAAAAAAAAAAAAAAAAAAAAAAAAAAAAAAGGCACTGATTTGCTCAAAGGTCAGTGCCAACCCCAAGTAAAGAATCTTGCCGTCTGACTCACAGCTTGGTCTCTTCCATTTGGCTAAATGACAACAGGCACTTTGATCATTCAAACAGGTTAGTGTGCCCTAAATATTTATTTTCACCCGAGATTGATTGGGAAGTTTTTCACATGAATGTACGGCCTCAATAAAAGATGCTTTGTGAAGGGCCAGACGCAGTGGTTCACGCCTGTAATCCCAGTACTTTGGGAGGCCAAGGTGGGCAGATCACCTGAGCTGAGGAGTTCGAGACCAGCCTGGCCAACATGGTGAAACCTCATCTCCACTAAAAATACAAAAAAAAAAAAAAATAGCTGGTGATGGTGGCGGACACCTGTAATCCCAGCTACTAGGAAGGCTGAGGCAGAAGAATCTCTTGAACCTGGGAGGCGGAGGTGGAGGTTGCAGTGAGCCAAGATTGAGCCATTGCACTCCAGCTTGGGCAAAAACAGTGAAACTCCATCTCAAAAAAAAATACTATGTGAATAAAACAGAATTTCAGATGTTCAGAATTTCAGACATGAAGAGATTACACACTATTGGACTGTCATCAAAAAATATTACATTTACATCAGTGTAAATGAGATTTAGGAGGAAAGAGTCAGATAAGGACAGAAGACAAATGAAAATTATTTTTCTGGTTGCAAATAATGCAGGAACAGCCTCCTGACCTATGGAAAAGAAAGAATTGTCCATTTTCCATGGAAAATACAAGCTCACTCAGAAGGTAAAATGAAATCTAGCTAAGCCCAAGAAACTTTGTTTTGCAACACACACACACACAAACACAGTCACACACTCACACACACACCCTAGCTCAGGCATGGCCTGGATTCTCAGCAAGGGAGCCAGGCAGGGCCTTTACTGACACTGGCACCTGCTGCCTTGCATGCCCTATTTTCTAAAGATGCCACAACCCTGCCTGCCCCTTGTAGAGAAAACAGCTGCAGACAGGAGGCTACAGTGACTAAGCACAAAAGCAGATGAAAGAGTCCCATGCAGTAAGGCCTGCAACAAAGGTCGTTGGCTGTGATAAGAGTCTCCATAGTTGTTGATAAAGAAGAAACAAAATCAGAAAAGAAATCTCAGCACAGTTTTCTCCCCTGTTCTATATTTACTCACACAGTGATGTTCTTACTATTTTTCCAACTTCAGTTACTTGTGTACTGACAAGTGAAAAAAGGATTCCACCTGATGTTAACATATACCTAGCTCTACCCATCTTTTTATCTCAGATATTGATATAAACATTTGCACTCCCATAATTTTCCCCATCTAAACAAGGACGCATGCTTCCTTTTCTTTATAATCCAATCCAAATCTAATTCCAGGGTTTTACTGTATTTTTATCTTTTCTGAAAATTCTCTCTGATTATTCTCTTCTTCATATCATTATACCATTAGCTTTGGTTCCAAAGAGAAGATATTACAAGATTTATGCTTACAATGATGACAAGGAAAACTTGGAGTTAGACTACAAGGGAAAAATGAAAATGTCCCTTTACCTGAAATTAGTAGCTAGGTTGTGTTCACAAGAACAAATTATTTGACTATATTTAAATCATTTTTAACAACTGATAGGGCTCACTGCCTGACAGAGTCATGGTTAGATTGTGAAGACAATCAAAATGTATAAAATATTCTGGCTGTCTTGCCATGTGTACATCCAATGGAAAGTACTTGTTTTTGACTTTTGACAAACGTGACTGCAGTGCAATCCAGTCCTTACTATTTAAGAACCAGTTCTTAAAACCTGTTGCATAATTCACTGACATCAAACAAAGCCGTGGAACCAGTTCCTCTATTGGACTGTAACAAGAAGACAAGAGCCCACTTCTTTCAATCTTTTTATTAGATTATGTCATTGTCTCAGTAAGTAGGCCTACATTCATCTACTTATATCTGGGTTCCACCTGGTACACTAAATCCCATTTAAACAACTCATGATTTACTATTCACAGGATGCTTTGTCATAATGTATAAATCTAATAGCATACTTATGTCTTTCACCCACATCTCCATGTTTTTCTGTCTTGAGATGTACTTACATTCTGGGAAGCGGGAAACTGCTTCCTCAGGCACAGTTGTACCTTCATCCAAAAGGCTATGTCAGGCAGGATGCCCGTTTAGAGATGTGTTTCCTTCTTAGATGTAGTGACATATAAAATCTTAATCGATGCAAAATTTTCAAACATTGTGGAAATATGGTGAATTAGCACATCATTATATAAATATGTCCTAGCGATTTGGATATAGGGAATAAGAAAAACCACTATATGCACTACTTCCATTGAAGTCACATCAAAACAAACATAAGAATGTCAACAAGACATTCAGCAATTAAACGTGAAATCCTAAGGGAAAACTCATTTTTCTTTCATTAACATTGACCAAGGAATTAATTGATTTGGAAAAGCCTAAAAAATAACTAAATTCTGAATTTTTCAATCAGTTCTGAGAAAATGTTACGATTGCAGAATAAGGAGCTGGTTTTGAGCAAAAACTAGAATCCAGTATCCTCAGACCTCTTCTTTCATTGTTCTTCTCGCTCCACACTTGGGGAAACACTTACCTGAATCAGGTCAAATGTCTGGTTTCTCTGCACATACACCCAAACACTGCTGGCAAATAGCACAGCCATTCAGATTTGGAACAGGATAAATTCATGATATCCCACCATTCCTGGGTGCTCAATGCTGCAAAAAAACAAAAGCAAAAACAAAAACAAAACAACACACACACAAAAAAAAACAGGTTTTCTTAGTTTCTTCTCTCAATTTTTGGGGGGTATTTTCTAATTTTATCTAGTTTCCTTAAACATAATACTTCACCTCTTCCTTGACACTACTCTACCCTCTATTTTCCAAAAAAGAGAAACTATCAACGAGAATTTTCTCCCATACACCAGTTTAACTATTTATTTTGTTTCATACTGATATTTTTCTCTTTCCCTTTAGCTACAATAGAAGGGGTACCTCATTTCCTGTCCAAACAGGACAGGAATTTTGTTCTTCCATATGAGCTGCAAATCTGCCTCTCTTGGATAGTGTTAAGAACCACACTACACTAATTACTCCCTTACTCTTTGCTATTCAATTTCTTCCTGCATACAGACATCCATACTTCCTCCAAAGCATTCCTAGTATGGCTTTGACTGTATCTTCTTAGGCTCCATGGCAGGGTCCCTTCATCTGTCCCACCTTTAATTGTTGAGCTATTGGTTGATGTTCCTCACCATTCTGACCTCTTCTTGTATTCTCCATGAATGTTTCCTCTTTCTTCCCTGACATTCAGATCCAGTCATGCTCGGGATGTACAGATCTACCACTAGCTTTAAACTCTCCACTGAACCTCAGATTCATGTTTATGGCTAACTTCAAGACAGTGCCTCCTGGATATGTAACATGTAACTCAATATGTTTAGAATATAAAGTTGAATTTGTATCTCACACCATACACACAAATCAACTGAAAAAGGATTAAAGACCTAAGGAATAAGGCCTGAAACTATAAAACTGCTAGAAGAAATCACAGGAAAAAAAAGGTTCACAACATTGGTCCTGGAAATAATATCATGGATATGATGCCAAAAGCATACGCAACCAAAGTAAAAATAGACAAGTGGAACTACATCTTATGAAAAAGCTTCTACACAGTAAAGGATACAAGCAATAGAGTAAAAAGGTAACCTACAGAATGAGAAAATATTTGCAAACCTTGTATCAGATAAGGGGTTAATTTTCAAAATATTCTGTATAAAGAAACTCATGCAACTCAATAGCGAAAGAAATAATAACTTGATTTTAAAAATAAGCTCAACACTTAACTAGACATTTCTCCAGTGAAGACATACAAATTGTCAACAAGTTTATGAAAAGATGCTTAAGGTCACTAATGACCAGAGAAATGCAAATCAAAACCACAATGAGATCTCACCTTGCAGCTATTAGCCTGTTATTTAAAAAAAAAAGAAAGAAAGAAAGAAAGTAAGTATTGGTGAGGGTGTGGAGAAATTGAAATACTTGTAGGCTGTTGGTGAGAATGCAAAATGGTACAGCCACTGTGGAAAAAAAGTATGAAGAATCCTCAAAAAGTTAAAAATTCAACTACCATATGATTCAGAATATCGCTTCCGGGTATTTATCCAAAAGAATTGAAATCAGGACCCTGAAGCGATATTAGCATTATCATGTTCATCACAGCACTGTTCACAATGGTCAAGATGTGGAAACAACCTAAATGTTCACTGATGGATGAACAGATAAAGAAAATGTGGGGTATACCTCTGACATGCTTTGGCTGTGTTCCCACCCAAGTCTCATCTCGAATTGTAATCCCCACATGTCAAGGGAGGGACCTGAGGGAGGTGATTGGATCATGGGGGTGGTTTCCCTCATGCTGTTCTTGTGATCTCATGAGTTCTCATGAGATCTGGTTGTTTGATAAGTCTCTGGCACTCCTCTCTCTCCCTCCGTCTCTCTCTCTCACCTATCACCATGTAAGACATGCCTTGCTTCCCCTTTGTCTTCTGCTATGATTGTAAGTTTCCTGAGGCCTCCCCAGCCACGAGGAACTGTGAGTCAATTAAACTTCTTTTCCTTATAAATTGCTTAGTCCCAGGTAGTGTCTTTATAGCATTGTGAAAACAGACTAATACAACCTACAGTAGAATATTATTTACCCTTAAAAATGAAATTCTGAAATATGCAGCAACATGAATAAATCCTAAGGACGTTATGCTAAGTAAAATAAGCCTGCCACAGAAGAACGAGTATCGCATGATTTTACTTACATGAGGCATCTAAAATAGTCAAACAGAATCCAAGAATAGAATGTTACTTGCTAGGGGGTAGGGGTAGGGGAAAATGGGGAACTGCTCATCAAAGGGGCATAAAGTCTCAATTATGCAAGGTGAATCCTTCTAGAGGTCTACTGTACCACATCATTTCTATAGTTAACAATACTGTATTGTACACTTAGAAAGTGGTTAAGAGGGTAACTTCATGTTAAGTGTTCTTGCCAGAATGAAATAATTTATTTTCAAAAAAGAAACAAATGCATTATGTGTCCCTTCCTAAATCCAATGTGACCCTTGCCTCAAATCCTCATTTTATTAAATGCAAGACTGTCTATTTGGCTGCTTAAGAAACTTTGGCATTATACTTGGTTTATCTCTCTTCTTCATATGCCACATCAAGTCAAACTCCAAGTCTTCTTACTATGACTTCCAAATATCACTGGAATCCATTCACATCTCTTCATCCCATTTGCTCCACCAGCACCTGGAGCCTAGGATACCTCAATAGCCTCTCTGCCTCCTGTTTCTCTAATTCTGTGATCCATTGTGTGGCGACAATAATCTTTCCACTCAAACTCTGTGCTACATCAAACTGCTTTAACTTCTTAGCCATCATGCCCTCCATAACTCTTACTCATACTAACACACCTCTTCTCTACCTCTGCCTTTTCAATTTATATTTATTTGCTTTTTTAACTCACAGCTTAGATGTCATTTTCTTTGTAAAACCTTGCTTTGTACCATGACTCTATCTAGGCAATGCGCTCCTGTAGCATTTTTCTTTGTAAAACCTTGCTTTGCACCATGAGTGTGCCTTTCTAATTGGCTCCCATAACATCCCACTGAAATGAAAGTTTCTACTTAGTTGTCTGGATCCACTTCTGACTTACAGAAACTCTGGTTGTCTTGACCACTGCTGTTGTGATAGAACCTAGTGTGGCACCTGGAATATAAGAAATATTCTAAATAATTGTTGAATGAATTAATTCTTAAATTAGTAAATTGTTTTAAGACTAGTTGAAGACTAAACGGAAGTAAGAAATTAGATTGAGAGAATTAAGGTGCAAATTATCTAAATTATTCATAATGTCTATTTTGTGTCATACATTCCTGAAAAATGCACTTGTAAACATGACTTTTACATGTCCGTGATATATTTCATTAATTACTGTCCATTCTCCATTTCTTTCTGATGCTATGACATTTTTCAAGTAAGTTAGCAAAGCTCTCTCACCGGGGGCAGGGTATGTTTCTCTACGTCTTAGCCCTGGTTTCAACCATGAGGGATGCTTGAGGCAGTAGATTAACGTGAAAGTAACACTGTGTCATTCTGAGTCTAGGACTCAAGGGGCCTTGCATGTTTCTGCTAGCTGTCTTGTGCCTCAGCCATGCCATGAGAAGACTATGCCTATGCTAACCTGCTTACCCCAGGAGGAGAGTGAGACCATGTTCCACAGCTATACTAGCCAAGATGCTGTGGCTGAGCCCAACCAAGCCATGCTCTTGGTGGCTAAATAAACGCTTATTGTTTTAAGCCACTGAAGATGGGGGTAGTTTGTTATACAGAAAGCTTGTATCAATCAATGCCTGATATATAGGTCAGTCACTTTAATTATTTGGGCCTAGCTACCCTAGAAAATAGTTATGACATTTACTTGCCATTTTTCTTTAGGAGATAATGACATTTTGAAAAATAAAAATTTTGCAGTACACATATCTGGCTAAAGATTTGAATCCAAAATATATAACTCAGAGAAAACAATAATCAAAACACAAAAACCCAGTTAAGAATGGCCACCCTATTAGACTTGGATAAATATTCCCCAAAAGAAGATATGCACATGAAAAGATGCTTAATATCATTAACCATCAGGAAATGCCAATTAAAATCTCAATGAGATACTGTTTTACGTACAGTAGGGTGACTCTTATAGAAAAATCTGACAAAGCTAAATGTTAGTAAGTGAAGCAACTGGGACTCTCATCTATTGCTGGTAGGAGGATAACAATGTCCAACCACATTGGAGAAGCCTTTTGCAATTTCCTATAAAGTTAAACTTACTCCATGACCCAGAGATTTCACTCCTAGGTATTACTCAAGAGAAGGAAAGACTCTATGTCCACAAAAAGACTTAGAGAAAAACGTCATGGTAGCCTCATCCATAATTGTCTCAAACTGGAGACAACTCAAATGCTCATCAACAGGAGAGTGGATCAATGAATTGTGGTGTGTTCATTCACACACACTGAGTCAAAGTAAAATACTCCTCAGTGAAAAGGAACAATCTGCTGACACACACACCAATTTGGATAAACTTCAGAAACATAACAGAAAAGTCACGTGATTCAATTCACATGAAGGTCAGTATAGCCAGAACACAACTATGTGACAGAAATTAAAATAGTGTTTTTCTCTTGGGGGAAGGTTGCAGAACTGACTAGAAAGGAGCATGAGAGGATTTTCTGGGGTTTGGGAAATGCTCACTATTTGCTTATGGGTGGTGATTAAATGAGTGTCTACAATTGACAAAACGAATCAGGCTAAATACTCAAAATCTTAACATCTATGCATTAAGGTAAATTATATATCAATAAAAGATTGCTTTGGCCAAAGGGAGGGGTGTATATATAGAGACAGATAGATGAGAAAGAGAGAGAGAAAGACAGAAAGAGAGAGAGAAAGAGAGACATAGAGAGAGAAGGGAAGAAATAATCAAAATTCAAAACTACACTTCAACATAATACATCAACTGCTGTATTATGTATGCAACCATGTGATAAGGGAAGGTTATTAAGTTTTGCATAGGTTTTCCCTATACAAAACTTAATAACAAACAGAAATAGTACCTTATATAGCATACATAAGGGATTTGTGCAATGAATGCTACAAATGTTCCTGAGGTAGACACAGTGAGATCTTCCAAAGACCTGGGGCTACTTTATGAAGAATACTGAAGTGCACGTAGAACCCAAGAGGCTACAACTGCGACCTAACAAGATGCTGCTCTACGTGGTCCGCTGTAGTTGGGAGCCTCTAGAGGCTGACAGGGTGCTCCCCTGGCTAATGGCACAAGAGCAGCACTCATGGGACTCCAGGTTTGCTTGAACTGAATGACGCCTGCCTGGGCTCTACACCTGGCAGAACAGCAGACCATAGGTATTGGTATTTGGTACAGTCCAAATACAAATGAAGCAAATACTTTGCTTTTTGCTAGCTGATTACTAAATTGAAATGAAAGTATTTTTACTTTTTTTTTTTGAGACACTCTGTCACCCAGGCTGGAGTACAGTGGTATGATCTCAACTCACTGCAACCTCGGCCCCCTGGATTCAAGCGATTCTCCTGCCTCAGCCTCCCGAGTAGCTGGGATTATAGGCGCCTGCCACCATGCCCGGCTAACTTTTGTGTTTTTAGTAGAGACGGGGATTCACCATCTTAGCCAGGCTGGTCTTCAACTCCTGACCTCGTGATCCACCCACCTTGGCCTCCCAAAGCGCTAGGATTACAGGCATAAGCCACTGCACCCAGCCATCTTTATTTTTTCTAATCTTGGACGCCAGAGATCAACAAATGTTAGTTCTCATGACCTTGTCCTGTATTTGAAATCTTGAACACCGTTTGTGTATTGTGTGTGTCCCTCCCAATTTATGTCATGGTGTAACCTTTTTTGTTAAAAAATGCCCAGTCCTGCTGAGAGCTGATATGACTGTTCTCTAGTTGCATTCACTCTAACAGTTCTTTTAAAATTTAGATTCACTTTGCTCATTAGCATAGATGAATTCCTGGGAATTTGATAAGCCAATTAGCAAATCATCTTCATGCACTGGAAGGATTCACTATTTAAAGGTTTTGCAATTTAAAGGAATATTATGATGAACCTCTATATAATCGTGGCAGCATTTGTGGTTGCAAGGAGAAGGAATGCATTGATTATCTTAAAGAGGAAATGAATGCATTGGAAAAGTATCCAGGACTCAGAGCATACCAGCTTATGTTCCAGACTAGACCAGTGCCACAGATCTCTGGAGCACTGTACTGCAAGGATCACAGACAACATCACACCGTAGCCTCCACACACGCATGCCGCAGCCATCACACACTCACACAGCAGCTGCCACTGCAGCAGCTGTGGCTCCAACCTGCACCATCGCCCTTGGGTCCCTCTCTAAAGAATCAGTGTCCACAAGAGAGTCATATTGTCCAAGGGTAAGCCACATTGTATCCACTATCTTGCTGGACTCTACCACCTACCACTGACACACAATGGAGCCATCCTCAAAAGATGATCCCATAGCAGTGGGAAGTGTGAGAGGGAGCTGAGCATGGGGGATGAATGCCAGGAGCTGAAAATTGACAGATATCAACTACAACTGCATTTATAACTGATGCATTCCAAATTGATATAAGATGGAGAAGGCCGGGCACAGTGGCTCGCACCTGTAATCCCAGCACTTTGGGAGGCGGAGGCAGAGAGATCACTTGAGGTTCAGAGTTCGAGACCAGGCTGGCCAACATGGCGAAACCCTGACTCTGCCACAAATGTAAAAAATTAGCTGGGAGTGGTGGAGTGCGCCTGTCATCCCAGCTACTTGGGAGGCTGAGGCAGGAGACTCACTTGAACTGGGATGCAGAGGTTGCAGTGAGCCAAGATTGTGCCATTGCACTCCAGCCTGGGTGACAAAGAGAAAGTGTATTTCAAAAAAAAAGATGGAGTTATTGTTTCTTTTACCTATAAAACTGGAAAAAGTTAAAACCTGCAGTTACTAACCATGTTGTTACTAAGGATGCTGGACAACATTCTCTTATTCTGTGGCTAGACAGAAAATTGATCTAATTTATTTAGGGGCAATTTGGCAATTTCTATTAAATGTAAAACTGGGGAATCTATTTGAGCCCACGACTGACCTTCTAGGACTCCGTGTACAGCTATACTAATACACATGTGCAAAATAGATTTGCAGGGATATTCTGGGCTGCATTGTTTATAAAACAAAAGGTGAGAAACAAAATAAGTGTGTTCATCAATAGGGACATTGTCAAGTAAATTATGGCCAGGATTTATGTTCTGTGAGGAATGTTCAAATATTTTGTTTTCTTCAGTAAATTCCATAAAATTCTTGAATATCAGATCAGGAATAATTTTGAATTCGAATGTATAGGGAATCAATTTTATTACAGATGCAACATTTTGGGATTCAGATTTTTAAAACTATCTTTAGAATATGTATTGAGTTGGATGTGAGGAAAGAGAAAATTAAGTCCTACATCTTGATTTGTGTTTAAGTAACTACATTGAGAAAATGCAGTTTAACTGCTTCATACTAAAATTAACAGAATAAGTTATTAGATGATCTAAGTAGCTATATTTTTCTTCCTAATATTAACAACCATAATAGGAGCAATTCATCTACAAAGAGGAAGGAAATTAATTGGCTTTGATAATATGTTTTGTAAGTATCTACATGTAGTTTTAAAATGTTTTGCTAAATAGTTTAGTCATCTAATATTAATGTCTAATATTAGATAATTAGATCATTAATATTAGTAAATATAAATAATATTAACTAATTATTAGGTAGTTAAATCATTTAGAAATATTCATGAGCTTTGAGATATTGATTATTATATAGCCAGATCAAAAACATTCAAAGTAAAAATGCAAAAATTTTTGCAATGTCATTTTTGTCCATTTTTTTAATCAATAATTAATGCTGTAAAATGCATTTGGAATGTTTTGCTAGGTTCTCACAATCCATTATATAGGTTACAAGCTCTATTTTAAGATATTAACTATATATATAATTTAAGATATTAAACTATGTCAGTGCCCCATCATTTATATGGTACCAAAAAACAAAAGTAAACAAGCTAAAACACTAGTGTTCCACGAATTGTTTGTAGGTAAGCAGTAATGACCTGACAAAATAGTCAATTTCCATGTACTTTTAAATAGAACTTTCACCAGTCCTCAACTCCCCCAAAAGTGCTTTCTCATCAAATGTTTTAATTTTTGAGTGTGGTTGAATTTTTTTTTTTTTTACCCCGAGTACTTAAACTCACTAAGCTGTAGCACTGATCTGGGCTGGTCCCTGCATGGTGTTGTATACTTTCAACAGGGATATTATGTATGCACAGATGTAGGGATCTGCCTTTTGATACGAGGCTTTCATCCACGGGTGCCAGATTTAGCAAATATAATTACAAATGCACACTGAAATTTGAATCAGAGATAAACCAGGAGTAATTGTTTAGTATACGTATGTCTCCTTTGTTTATCTGAAACTCAGATTGAATGGGGCTCCCCCTCAAGAGGAGCAATTTCAGGAAAAGCCTTTATGCAACTTCGCATCACGATATTGTTAAGGACGTTGTTTATTGTACCACATAGTTTCTCTTTGCACAAAGAACCCAAGCATGTTTTTCTTTTTTCTAGTCTAATACCAGGAAGAGTTGGTTGTCTTCTGGGAAACGTATTTGTTTTTATGTTATGTGAAGGAGTTCTTGACCAGGTTATTCTGCAGTGTGGCTTTTAGTATATGTGGTCCGTTCGTGTGTAAGCATGCACATAGATACCATGGTTATGCATATTCTTAACGTCTTTACTGGCTCCATTTTATGGCCCCATCTTTGGTTTCCTTCCTTCTACTTTATTATTGTTATCTTCTTGGGTTTTGTATCATTTTTAGCACTCTTCAAAAGTTTTGGGGACAGGGTGTGTAAAGAAAAATAAACAGACTAAACCTGGAGTCTTACAAAAATAGTTGGATAATTTGATACGGAACTCTTTGTTTTGAATTCCACCAGGGTCTGATGGCCGACGGTTCATTTATTGCAATTTGGAGGCCTACAACACAGACTCACTGTGAAAGTGGTCACAGGACCAAAACCCCAAAGATGGCAATGAAGTGAGGATCCAGTGTATTTTCATTCTTCCTTCAAAGCAGATGATGTTTTAATGATTTAACTGGCATGTTATGTACTCTTTTCTTTCTTACCACCTCTAAAATCATCATTGTTTTGTTCAGGTAACATTTGTATCAATATGACATTTCTATTCAAATATATACCTCACCTCCCTTTTTTTCCTTTAAACCCTAAGTAATCAGTTGTATGCTGATAAGCAGTTTTGTATCTTCTGATTAGATGGGGAAGTAGGCCCACAGTCCATATGGGATGTTGTATGTATAATCCCATCTGAAGTTTGAGTTAATTAGGCAGAAAGTTAACTGATTCAGTCGGTGCAAAGGTTGAAACTGGGATACCCAGTTTAGTGCTAGAGTCTCAAAGTTAACTCTTAGCTGGCTGGTCCCCTATATTATCAGTGCTTATTATTTGGTGGCAATATTCCTCTTTTTACTTCTTTCATGGTATTAAATATTCTTGTACTTAATTTCTTAAGCAGTTATCAAAGTCTGCCTCTTTTATTTTCTCTTCCCCCTAAATTTTACACCAAGTACTAGGAGTATGAGAGGAAACAGGGAACTGGAGAGATGGGTACCAGTTCAATGGCTCCATGTATCACTATGCAAACAATAAGTATGAATAAAAATAAAAAGCAAGAACAGTTTTAAAAACCTACTCTAAAGCACGATGATTTTTTTTTTCAATGGAGTGAAGTTTTTTAGATACCTTAATTAGAATGTCTTGGGTAGTTTATTTTAAAAAAATAAAAAATCAATGCACGTTGGCCAGGTGCAGTGGCTCACCCTGTAACCCCAGCACTTTGGGAGGCCCAGGCAGGCAGACTGCTTGAGACCAGGAATTGAAGACCAGCCTGAGCAACATGGCAAAACTCAGGCTCTATAAAAAAATGAAATCAATGCATAGTATGAAATATTTAAGGTTTTAATGATGACAAACTAGTAAAATTATTTAGGAGAGCAAATTGAAGCTTATGCCCCTGGCATATGACCATGGAGAGAAAGAATCAGAAAAGCTGTTAAGAAAAATGCTGAGCTGGCCTACTCACTGGGACAGACCAGTGGTGCTGTTGCTCTCTCCATATGCTGTGAACACATTCGCATTTCGTACCATTTTCTCTTCAGTTCTGAGACTGGGCACAGCTCGCATTTCAACCTCAACTTGACTGTCATTAAAATAACTCCTTTCTTCCAGGAGTTTCTCTCTGCACTTCCTGGTTTCATCAACAGAGGTCACTGTGGCACTACTACTACTAACAGCCTATCCAGCTAGCAAAACAATAAAGAAAAATTCATTCATTCAGTCAATAACCATTTACTGAATGTTATCAGACACTACTGCCGGGCACTGGGGATAAGAAAGTGTATAAAGGAGGCAGTCTAGGCATCACTGAAAAGAACAGGAGTATAAAATGAGGATAGAATTAAACATGCTAAAATAATAAATATGGATCAGATGGTTGGCAAAAGCACCTAAATATCCGATTTAGATTTGGTATGCTGATAGGCACAAATAGAATTTAGTAGCATTTATGTAAAGTATCAAACATGAACTATTTTTCTCCCCTAAATCTCATCAACTTGCATCATTTGAATCTATTCTATATTTCTAGATATTTTTGCAGGCATTTCTTCAAACAAACAAATAGACAAGAACGTCCTCATGAATCTTTTCCTTTGAGAAATAAACTAATATGTGTTATCATTCATCTTTTATTATTGGAACTACCTGCAGCAGGTAGTAGTCAAACCCTATCCATTATCTTCCCCTAGAGCAATGAGAGTTTCTCAACCTAGCGTAGGGGGCCTTTTAAAAATCCCCATGCCTAGGCTTTATCCCAGGCCTATTACATCAGAGCCCTGAAGGATGTGGGGGTACAGGCAGCCATCACTATCTTCTAAAGCTCCCACAAGAGTCCAATATGCAGCTAAGATACAGAGCCATCGCTCTAGCATGTCTTCAGCTGTGGTCATCACTTAGGCTCCAAAACTGATATTTTATGAATGATTGTTTTTAAGTCTATTTCATGGAAACTGCCTGACAAATGAAAGGTCATTTAGTTCTTTAAAAAAAATTTGCATGGACTGAAAGTAGGGCTGCTACTGCAGTTGGATTTGAGGAAATGGTGGTGTTGCAGGAGCTTGTACCCTTTTGAAGGCTGCCAACGATTATCTGTGGGTCATGTGAAATGAGTTTTATGTCAACAGAATTGAAGCTGTTTTCTCTGAGTGGTTAACTACTTTTGCCTGGTTAAATAAGCAAACAAAAGTGAAATAGGGAAAAGAGCAGAGTTTGATTAGCCTTGTGTTCACCTCAGATAAGTGGCCTCCCTTTCTCTTCGGTTTGGTCTAGAACAGAAACTACCTGTCCAGCCACCCCGGCCCTGGATTGTAATTGATAGCAGGTGCTTATTGATACAGGGACATTAATATCCACGATATTCATCGGTTCTCATCACAACGAGTATAGGTCAATGATTTGAGTTTTACAACTTCCTTCTTAAATGAAATGGCTACTCCTTTAATTGACATGAGCTTTAAGCTAGGTAAACACTAGCTGCGTGACGAGAATTGGTATAATTAAAAACATTCTTATAAAAATTTAGTTTATTGAAATCTGGTGATTATTTTTAATGCCCCAAAATTGCTAAATTAGTTTACCACATTACAGACAAAGTATGTAAAAAAGATAATTTACCTAAAAGAAAATAAAAATGTATAAGCAAGATGAAAATTGTTCGACTTCATTTATAGTGAAAGGTTGCAAATGAAAGCAAAAATAAATGTTATTTCCTCTACTAAATTATTTTTAAAAGTATACTATGGTGCCTAATGTTGGGAAATACATAAATAAAACTAGTAAATCTACCCATTGCTGAGAAGCACATAAACTGGCAGATAATGTTTGAAAAATAATTTGACAACAGTTATAAGAGCTTTAAAAAATTCAAACTCTAAGTAATAGCAACCTAGCACTATTAATATAATACTCAGTGTTGGTAATATTAATATTATAGGCTATATGAGGAAAATATATTTTTAAAAATTATAGAACCATTTGTAAGTCAAGAAAAATTCCAGAGTGTAATACCTTTTTTAAAAATTAAAATCAGAAAAGAGAGCAAGGACATAGATTTATTTGAATATACATTATTTTCCAAATACTTTTAAATTCAATTATTTGGAACATAATTAAATGTAAATGTCTAACAATACATTATGCACTTATATCTACATATAAGGTATTATTCAGGTGTGTTGAATATGCCAAAAATATTAGTTTAATAATTTCAAATTACCATGTTGCTCAGGCTGGTCTTCAATTCCTGGGCTCAAGCAATCCTCCTGCCTGGGCCTCCCAAAGTGCTGGGGTTACAGGTGTGAGCCACTGCACTTGGCCAATGTGCATGGATTTTTTTTAAATAAATTTTAAAATAAATTTAAAATTATTCATGATCTCCCCGGCACCACCTGGTTCTACCAGTCAGCCTCTATGAAGCAACATAGAAAAAGTTTATGCCATACATGTGATCAAGAATGGGTACATTCAAAGCTCGGGAATACAATGATGAGTTCCTTAAGATCTCAGGAAAGAGGAAAAAAAGTCAAGCAGCATGCAATCTTTGCTGTAATAGAGGTTTATCTAATTATTGTGTAACGTAAGGTGGAGAGACAATATTGGGTATTTAGTCAGCTTTTGAAGTGAAGAAAGAAGCACCTGAAACAAAATTTGGGCGGACAATATCAACAGGCAGATATTTGTGTGCAGCTGGTTAACCAGCTATAGAAAGCAGACTAATCAAAGAGAGAAATACATGTTTGCAGAAGGCATGCTGGATAAGTGAAAATAAATTATTTTGTTGATAAAATCGTACACTCTTATCCAGCAATTCATCCATTCATTCAATCAGCCAGGATCTACCGAGCAGCTACTTTGACTACACACTTCTAGATGTGCAATTTAGTGGCGAGTAAGATACTGTCTCTGTACTCAAGGGGCTCAGAATCCAAAGCATAAGACAGAAAAGGAGTTAAGTGTTAAATTGACGTAAGTGCTATGCAGATAATTCATTTGGGGTGGTGATGCTCCCAAACATTCATTATTGGATTTCGTGACAATAGTAACCTATGAAGTAGAAATTCTATGTTGGGACCCTTTAAATCAGTTTGGTGAGGGAGTAACAATCGTGACATCAACATCCAAACCAAAAATGCACTCCTGAAATAAGTTTTCCAACCAAAGAATAAGGACTAGTGGGAGGAGGAAATCACAACTTTACCAAAGAAGCACAAACCATAGTTTTTCACTCATCAGACTTTGTTCTCCTTCAATTTTTGTCCTTTAAGATTCTGCCTGGACTTTGAGATTTAGTATAAAATCCACCTTCCCTATTCAAGATAAGCCATTTCATTTAATGAAGAAATATTTGCTTGGTACCTACTATGTGTTAAGCACACTGCTGAGGTCTGCGGACACAGATGATTCTCGCTCTCTGACCTCAAAGAGCATTGACTCTAGAGGAGGTGGCCAAAAACTACGTGATCAAAGCTGACAGTCTTGTACTTCAAAACCAAATTGGGCAATCAAGGCCAGCTTCCTGAGAGAGGTGTGATTTGAGTAGGGTTTTGAGGGATGAATAAGAGTTCAAAAGTGAAAAGAAAGAGGTGTGGAGTGGTAAAAAAACAAAATCCAAAGGAAAAGCACAATGGTAATGAAGATCTAATTATTTATTACACTGTTATACTGGATGTCATGCATTTTACATACATTAATCAAATCTTAACATCGAATCTTAGCCTTATGAAGTAGGTGTGACTCCTGTCATCATCATCTCTATTTTATAGTGAACTGAGGCACAAAACTGTTCTATATGTGGCTCTGGAGGCTAATTTTTATCACTGGAAACTAACAGGAATATTTGACCTCTCCTAGTGTTGGACTCCTCTCTCAAACTACAGCTCATTCTGTTGGCTGTGCCGTGTTGCGTTATTTTCTGTTCATGGATGTATTTTATCTCTCAACTGTACTGGAAATTCCTGGAGAGCCCCACACTGTGCTGCTTCTACCATGCACACTGCTTTACAGATGTGCTGAGGCTTCGTGTTGCCAGCCATTGCAAGAGGAAAAGCCTGGTTTTAGCAAACCAGCAATTAAAAAAAAAAAAAAAACTTTGCAAGACATAATCCTGGTCTCTTTCAAATGTTAGAAATGAGTCTGAAAACACTTATTTTTTCTTAATGATTTCTTCACATGTGCGACATACGTAAAAGTCTCAAGAATATTCTTAAAATCTTTTAGGTGATTTATTGCTAGTAATAAGTTGCCTATATTTAATCCATAATTTGTTGGGCCCTATATTGCTTTTATCTTCCCAAAACTATCTCTTTCAATCTGCGATGGGTCTTTTGAGTTTTTTAAGAAGACAAGGCCCAGCAGGTTTTGCTCTTACCCACGTGTTTGCGATGACTCTGGAGTGAGGCGCCAGCATGATCTCCACGGCACCACCTGGTTCTACCCGTCAGCCTCTATATTCTTACCTCTAGGGAATTTTCAACTTTCCAGATACACAGATTCTAACCTATTTATTCTACCTCCTATGAAACCTTCTGTAACACTTTAATCATACTGTTGCTTTTTTAGATCTGCTTTGGTTTTTTGTGAAGTGTGATAATCAAATCCATATGACAGTTTCAGAGGGATCATTTTCTTAAGGGTATGAAGTTTATTCTGGGAGCATCGAAGCCTCCGCAAGTGAGAATTTGTTTCCTATGTGATTAGCACCTGCCCAGAGGACGTAAATCATAACCAGAGATTAAATTAGGCACCAAGGAAACACAGTACAACAGGGCTTAGCTCCTCGGGGGAGGAAGCAGGGCAGGCAAGGGGAGAAACAGAGGCTGGGTCACGCAGCGCGGGTCTGGCCCAGAAAAAGAGAGAGCCTTTACACCAGAATGGGTTACAGAGTCCTGCAGTCTAAATGAAACACTCTGGTTTACCCGTGATCAGACACTTGATGTAGTTCTCAAAAATGTAGATTCCTGGACTCCAGCACAGATCAACTAGGTCACTTGAAGGAGAAAGGCGGAAGGGTGTATAGACATCTGAGCTTTTAAATTCCTCAGGTGATCCTTTTAATTTTTTTTTTAATTTTTATTTTTTGTGGTTACATAGTAAGTGTATGTATTTGTGGGTTACATGAGATAGTTTGACACAGGTGTACAACGTGTCATAATCATATCAAGGCTAATGGAGTAGCTATCACCTCCAGCACTTATCCTTTGTGTTACAAACAATCCAGTTTTATTTATTTATTTATTTATTTAGAAACAGAATCTCATTCTGTCACCCAGGTTGGAGTGCAGCGGCGTGATCTCGGCTCGCTGCAGCCTCCGCCTCCCAGGTTCAAGTGATACTCCTGCCTCAGCCTCCTGCATAGCTAGGATTACAGGCGTGCACCACCACGCCTGGCTAATTTTTGAATTTTTAGTGGAGATGGGATTTCGCCATGTTGGCCAGGCTGGTCTCGAACTCCTGGACTCAAGTGATCCACCTCCCTCGGCCTCCCAAAGTGTTGGGATTATAGGCGTGACCCACTGCGCCTGGCCCTTTTATGTTTTTTTAAATGTACAATTTAATTATTATGGAGTAAAGTCACCCTGTTGTGCTATCAAATACTAAATCTTACTCATTCTTTCTCTTGTTTTTGTATCCATTAACCAACCCTACGTCCCCCTCTCCCTCACTATCCTTCCCAGCCTCTGGTAACCATCATACTACTGTCTCCCCAGGTGAGTGTGCTTCTCACCCACAATGAAGTTTGAGAATCATTAAGATAAAATGTTAGTGGAACAAGTATTATTTTAAGCGTGATTACCCTTAATCCTGAGAAAATAGTTCCTGTGTCCAAATGTCCAGAAAAATACTTTTTAAATCTTTCTACTTGTCCAGTTGCTTCCATTGAAAGCCTCAAAAAGAACAGCAATTTAAAATCATGTGGCAAATCTAAGATGGCATAATCTCATATTTCTTTCAACTTTGGTTAAAGATACATTCTAGACTGTTGAGCGAATGCTTTCTGATGTTTAGTTTGGACTTAAAGTAACCACTTCGAGTTAGTTCAAGTTCAGCCAAAGTACTAGTTTAGACCAATTTTTGTTTTAGTTTGAATTTGTACGCTAATCTGTGCAAACGCATTTCCTTTTAGGAAGGCTGTCCTTAGTATGAGAGGGAAGTCCCTCTTTCTCCAAAAAACCCTTTTAAGCCACTTTCCTGCCTGAAATTCATTTTTCTCAAACTTGGCTCAGATGCTGGTATTCTGAGAAATCTAACCCACCAAAATGGAAGGCGTTTGTTCTGAATTTTCCTAAGAACATATTTTGATAAGCGGGGGTTGGTGTTGAGGCCTGGAGGCGGGTCGGGGCAAGCAGAGGAACAGCAGTCCAGATCCTTTCATAACCTTGGCCACTTCATTATTTCCCCAGGAGCAGCTCTGATGTTTTACCACTGCATTTCCCCAAAAGAAAGAGAATAGCCATTTGAAGATAATGGCTGGGCACTCCCAAAATCATAGCTGCTGGAGCTAAAGAAATCACTTGCTCAAAACCTAGCTGTTTGTCTAAAAGGAACAGAGGCAAAGTTGTTGCAATGTACCCAGATAATAGATCAAACCAGGGAAAAATGATTAGTCCATAAAAGGCTTTTGGCCCTGACTGTATTTGCTATAGAGAAAAGAAAGGAGTTCTATTTCAGCTACCCTGTACCTCCTCCCTGAGCTAATTAAGGGTCACTCCGGGATCTTCAGAGTTTTCTTTGGTGGCTTCAGAAGAGAAAGATAGGAGGTGGCTTTGAACAAACAGGAACCTCACCCAGAAAGTCAATCTCATATTTCAACCTCAGTTCTTTTGCCAGCTAAAGCACCCGCATAGAGCTGGGAGTGGTCCATTGTGCCAGGGAATTCACCCTTAGGGAAAGACAAAACCTCAACAAGCAAAGACTAACAAAAGAATCTCAGAAACAAGGAGTCACACTGGCTTTCGGGGAGAAACACGCTCTGACTCCTCATTCCTTATCATTGCAGATAGTAAGACCAAACATCAGGAGCTGGATCCAAAGGTGGACGGATACAGTGTGTACTTAGGGATAAAACTTGGCCTTCCCCAGTTGTAGCCAGGGGTCATCTGTAGTCGCTTGAAAAACTTCTGATGACTCCCAAAGCCTTCCCTGCCTCTCTGCTAGCTTCCCTGTCTCTCTCCAACCTCAAAGAGCTCGTCCAGCTGGTAACTCTTTTCATGGTCTTTGGGTGTCACCTAGTGATTCTGTCCTGCCACCACCAGGCCTGAAGGCATCTTCTAGGCAGTTTGAAGAAAAGCCAGATGGAAAGTCAAACAGGCAGAAAGCTTAGCAAAGAGATTAGTTCGCATTAAATAATGTGTGTTTTGCAGGCCTGCCTTGTGCATGGAAAAGCACTGTGGAGGTTTACTTTGGTTTCTAAAAGCTAATAATAAATGTTATTATTATTATCTAGCAAATTTTAACAATTACCTTTAAGAGGGCCTTTGGCTAACATTCTATCTACTTTACAAAAAGGAAAACTTCTCTTAATGCCCCAAACCGATATTTTAAGTTTAATATACATATGTTTAGGTTTAAGCCTCCATAATTTAAAAAAAACTCTTAAAATTTTGATGAATCAAACTTAAATAATTATTGAGAAACTTGAATTATCTTAAGCTTTCCATTGATATTTTTAGTCTTACTAAGATGTCTACTTAAAAATCATGAGTTTTTCAATTGCTTAAAAATATACTTCAAATTGGAATTATGAGGTCAATCTGTTGTTTCTATCAAGTTAAAATTTTGAGTGATATATATACATGTAAAGTATCAATCATGCACAGATTTCTTATTTCAAGGATATTAATACCATATATTTGATTCTTTCAAATATTTTCTATATTTAGTTCTAAGTCTTTCTGCCTTTGAAAGATATTTGCCCATTAAGTAAACAATTATTGCATTCTACTCCATTTGATGACTGTTGTCCTGTGCAGTTTTAGGGGACAGCTTCTCAATTTGGCAAGTATCTTAATGACCAGAGATTTCAGGCAGGACGTGAGTGATGTTTGGTTTGAGTCAAATGGGCTATATCGTACCTATTTGTGTTGGCTAAGTCAATACTCCAATATTCATAGGAGGTCATCAGGTAGTCCTAATCTCAGAATTAATTATACAATGACTAATTACGTGGAAAAGATCTCCAGAAGTTATACAATGACCCAGAGGGTTAATTAGATTTTGCATTTCTTAGGCTCTTGAGATACATTTGTTTTTCCATTTCACTCTAAAGAACTGTGGATCTGATATAACCCTCTACTCTGTTTCACATATGTCCTGTCTCTCACTGATATTAAATTATATCTGCTTATATGTTGACTCTCCTCTTATGGCTTTATCTGAGTACTGGATCGCAGTTTTCACAGTCCTTCTGCTAACATGAAGATTACATCGAGAACGTGCTGCGAGGCCACCTACACAGCTATCTGGGCCTGATTCATCCGAACATATGTGGGCAATAAGCTAGAGAAGTCCGTTGCTATAAGCTGAGCAAGTTCTCCATGCTACTTTAACTGGTCATTTCAACCCTCATTTTTTCCCTCATATCCTTGCCATTGTTACTTTCCACAAGGCTTGTTATTGCCAGAAATGAATGCAGGGGACCATGTTAATCTGAAGCTCAAGAAACAGAAGAGCCACTTGTGAGGCTTCCCAGGGAGGATTTGCCACATTCTGAAGGGTCTGGTATATAATGGCAAGGTTCTTTGGGAACAAGAATTTGCTGCCCATACAACTCTACAGAGAAGTAGAGTTTGGAAGATGCCCAACAATAAGGCAGAACTGGAAGGTAACGTGAGTTCCAGGTACTGGAACGATAAAATGAAAGTGAATACTATCAATCAACCAACCAACAAAAACCCTAGCAAAAAAAAAAATAAAAATAAAACACTGGACATAGTAGGAAGTGTCATATTAAAAACAACAACAACAACAACAAAATTCAACTGTTATGTACAGAAGGAAATGACCTATTTTGACTAGAAGAATTAGGGACCAGCTTCACGAAAGAGATAGAAAAGTTCTAGTAAACTTTGAGGTGTAGATTAAATTCAGGTTGCTATAGCTAAGGGAAAGGTCACAAGTTAAGTTGAGCTCTGTGATGACAAATATATACCACTGTTATGCCTCCTTCTGTATAAAATGCATATATATATACATACATGAATCGCCCTTCAGTGATCTGTGGGACAGTATCGGGCAGTTTAACATTTATGTGGTTGAAGTCACAGAAAAACAAGAAGAGAAAAAAAAAGGCAGAAGAATATTTGAAGGAATAGCTAAAATTTTCTTCAATTTGGGTAAAAACATCAAGATACAAATCCAAGAATCTCAGTGAAACTCAAGCAGGAAAAAACAACAAAGAGATAGATATGTGAACACACCATAGTAAACTGCTGATAATTAATGGTAAAGATAAATTCTTAACAGGAGGCAGAGAAAAAGACATTAAGTAGAGAGGAACAACGTAAAATTATGGCTGAATTCTCATCAGAAACAATGGTGATCAGAAAACAGCTGAATTACGTTTTTAAAGAGCTGAAAGAAAAGATGGCCAACCAAAAATTCGATGTCCAGTGAATGTGCGAAATAATGGCACAAAAGATAAGAGAAGGGATAAAATGAATTATACTGTTAAAACATACTGGTGTGTGTGGGGGTGTGTGTGTGTGGGTGTGGGTGTGTAATATTGTATCAAGTCAAATTCAGAATTAAGTTGGATTAACATTCAAGTAGAAGTGAAGTTAATTCAAGTAGAATAAGATAAGGATACATATCATGATCCTCAGTGTAATCCCTTAAAAATAGAGAAATTCAACAGAGGAGATAATATACAATGCTCAAACGCATGCAGCCCTAAAGAAGGCAAACAGGGAAAAACCAAAAGCAACATATCCATGAGACCAATAAAACACACACTTAAACTCATCCATAATTACATTAACAGCATATCAGCTATACCCTTCAATTAAAAGTCAGAGATAATCACACAGGGCAAAAAGGAAAGAACCAACTATATGATATTCATGATTAATATAAATATAAAGACACAGAAAGTTTAAAAGTCCAAGGATAAGTAAAAAGATATATGATGCCATCAGTAAGTATTAGAAAGTTGTTTTAGCTATATTAGTGTATAGCTATATTAATGTAGAGATAACAATGGATATTTTATAATGATAAAAGGGTCAATTCTTTAGGAAAACATAATAATCTGAAATGTGTATGTATTTAATAACAGACCTACAAAATAAATGAATAAAATTGGCAGAAATAAATAAATAGAAAAATTTCTAATCATAATTTAAAATGTTAACATCCTTCCTTCAGTAATTGATAGAACGAGAAGACAAAAAGATATAAAAAATTTGAACAACAATATCCAACATGGCCTAATTGACATTTATCGAAGGAAACACCCAATAAATGCAAAATATACATTATTTTCAAGTGAACATGGACATCGCACCAAGATTGATCATCTGATAGACCATTAAAAGAACCTCAATACATTTTAAAATATTGAAATAATTTGGAGTATGTTCTATGAAGTTAACAAAATTAAATAGAAATTAATAAATTAAATTAAGAAATTAATAAATTAAATAGAAATTAATAATGAAATATCTAGAAAATATCTAAATATTTCACAATAAGGCAACACATTCCTTAAAAGGATATGGTTCAAAAGTAAAATAACAAAACAGACAACATTTTGAACTGCATGATACTGGAAAATTTGTGGGATGCGGGTAAAACAGTCCTTAGAGGAAAATTAAGTGCTTGTATTAGAAAAGAAGACTAAATGGTCTAAGGCTTCATCTTCAGTTCTTAAATAGAAGCACAACTTAAACTTAAATTAAGGAAGGAAATAGTGGGAATAAAAAAAGAAAAAAACTGAAAGAGAAAACATTCCAACAGGCAAAGTCAGCAAAGCAAAAACTGGTTTTTTGAAGACATTATTACAATTGAGAAACCCTTAGCAAGATTAATCAAGAAAAGATAACGAAAGTGGAAGTGACATCATCAGTGTAGCAGAACAGGAAACTCCTAACTCTCCCTTCACCCACAGATGCACCAAATACAAATCTATTCATGAATCAGTTCTCTCTAGGAGAAAGTCAGAGACCAATTCAGAGACTCCTACCCACTGGGCAATTGAGAAAACATCCATATCAAATATGTAGGAAAAGCCGAGGAAAACTTGGGTATGGACCCCATCCAGGCACTGCAGCACACGATTGGAAAAGGAATCCCTGTGGGGAAGAGGGTCTAGACCTCACATGTAGGACCCTAACCCTAAGTTTCCCATGGGTTGACTCTTAATTCACTAATTAAATTACTGGAGCATAGATTAGACAAAAGTGTTGTCTCTTTAAACCATAAGTAAAAGTAGTGGTTTTATACAGAGGTACAAACACTTCCAGTGAGTTTATCCCTCCAGAAGTATGCAGAGAAGGTACTTAAAGAAACACAGCCCTCTGTTTCTTTCTCCAAGGGGCTTAGAGAACACTCATCCAGTGGTTTTTTTTTGTTTTGTTTTGTTTGTTTTTTTGGGCATAACTCACTTTTATTTTTTTTTAATTATACTTTAAGTTCTAGGGTACATGGGCACAATGTGCAGGTTTGTTACATATGTATACATGTGCCATGTTGGTGTGCTGCACCCATTAACTCGTCATTTACATTAGGTCAGGACATAGGCATGGGCAAGGACTTCATGACTAAAACACCAAAAGCAATGGCAACAAAAGCCAAAATTGACAAATGGGATCTAATTAAACTAAAGAGCTTCTGCATAGCAAAAGAAACTAGCATCCGAGTGAACAGGCAACCTACAGAATGGGAGAAAACTTTTGCAATCTATCCATCTGACAAAGGGATAATATCCAGAATCTACAAAGAAACAAATTTACAAGAGAAAAACAACCCCATCAAAAAGTGGGCAAAAGAGATGAACAAACACTTCTCAAAAGAAGACATTTATGCAGACAGCAGACACATGAAAAAATGCTCATCATCACTGGCCATCAGAGAAATGCAAATCAAAACCACAATGAGATACCACCTCACACCAGTTAGAATGGCGATCATTAAAAAGTCAGGAAACAACAGGTGCTGGAGAGGATGTGGAGAAACAGGAACACTTTTACACTATTGGTGGGACTGTAAACTAGTTCAACCATTGTGAAAGACAGTGTGGCGATTCCTCAAGGATCTAGAACTAGATATACCATTTGACCCAGTGATTCCATTACTGGGTATATACCCAAAGCATTGTAAGTCATGCTGCTATAAAGACACATGCACACATATGTTTATTGCAGCACTATTCACAATAGCAAAGACTTGGAACCAACACAAATGTCCATCAATGATAGACTGGATTAAGAAAATGTGGCACATATACACCATGGAATACTATGCAGCCATAAAAAATTATGAGTTCATGTCCTCTGTAGGGACATGGATGAAACTGGAAACCATCATTCTGAGCAAACTTTCGCAATGACAGAAAACCAAACACTGCATGTTCTCACTCATAGGTGGGAATTGAACAATGAGAACACTTGGACACCGGGTGGGGAACATCACACACTGGGGCCTGTCATGGGGTGACTTGCATTGGAGGGTTAAAGAGACAGTTAATTATTAACCCACTACCAGTCTGGGAGGAGTGTGCACTCACATCATATACCCTAACTCTTACAATGTCTACCCAAAGGACTGAATCCTAAGTCTCCCAGCTCTAGGAAGAAAAGGGAGTGACATATACACTTCTCTGCACCTCCAAGGACTTCATCCCTCTGGAGCAGTGCAGAGAAAGGGCTTAAAAAATTCAACTACCTTTTAACACCAGAAATTTAGGACACATATTAAGAGCCCTAGTATTTAAAGGTACCTCCCACATCCCAAAGGACTGCATTTTAAATATAGTAGCTTTGGGAACAAAAGAGACTAGGCATATGTGAATCTCCCTTGATCACTGAGCAAAGAGGTGGCCTTAAACAGGTGTCCAAACACTTCCAGGAACTACATCCCCTTGGAAAGGTGCCAAAAAGGGATAAGAACATGCAGCTCTCACTTTCTCTCCAAAAGGGGCTTGAGATACACACACTCCCAGTGGCTATTTGATAGCCTGGTTTCTAATTAACTTGCATGAGGGAGCTAATGGGTCAAAAAACAATAGCCCTTCATTAGCCGGAGCCAGAGCTTGGCACTTCATTAGACCTACCCAAGTTTGTCCCAGAGACAAATCCAGGGCTATCCATTCTTTCTGGAAAGAACTGGGTCATGCACCAAGCACCACAACTTTCATAACTACCACCTAAGGGACTCTCTTCTTAACCTAGCTCTGAAAGTCAAAGGGCTTTTGCAATCCTGAGTGACCCATGGCCATAGAAAACAATCAGGCAGACACATAACAGGCCTGCAGCCAGCAGCTATTCCTCCAGAATCAGAAGGTGCAGCCTGAATATGAGTATAGGGATTTGCCACAGATCTTCTCTTCAGCTTAGTGCAGAGAGAGAGGAAGACAGCACCTGCATATAGCACCACACTGAAGAGAGCAAGAACTAGGGCATACCTCAAGCACCCCAAACTTTCTAGCTACATCTAAGGAGCCAGGCTCCCATCATACTAATATTGGTGTACTGCCAAGACATGGCACATTCTAAGTTCCAGGGGCACCTTAAAATCCTTGGTAAGACAAATTGGTGAAAACCTTCTCTCACACAAGGCCAGTGTGGGAGAGCTATAGAGAAAGTTGTCTTACCTAATGTGCAGAAACCAGCATAGGGATAAAAGAAAATGAAGAAACAGGAAAACATATTCCAAATAAAGAACAAATACCCTGACTTGATCATTACACATTTTATGCATGTAAAAAAGTCACATGTGCCCTCATAAATATGTAAAATATTATATGTCAATTTAAAGGAAAGAACAAAATAAATCTGCAGGAACCCAAACAAAGTGAAGTTTTGTGATTTACCTAACAGTGAATTCAGTATGATAGTCATAAATGTGCTCACAGAGGTCAAGACAGCAATACAAGAACCAGCTGAGAACTTCAACAAAGAGATGGAAAGTATTTTAAAAAGTGCCAAATGTAAATCATAGATCTGAAGAATGCTAGTAGTGAATTGAAAAATCCACTAGAGTAATTCAACAAGAGAATAGATCAGGCAGAGAAAAGGATCAGTGGACTTGAAGACAGATCACTAGAAAGCATTCAATCTGAGAAGCAAAAATAATTTTTAAAGTAAAGATAGTTTAAGAGACTTAAGGGACACTGTCAGCAGAACAACTTACACATTATTGGTATGCTGAAGGAGGAAAAAAGAAAGAAAGGAAAAAAACACACACACATTAAAAAATGGCAGAAAACTTTCCAAGTTTGTTGAGGAAATTAGAAAGTCATATCCAGGAAGTACAGGAGATACCAAATAGAATAAATCCAAAGACACTTAGAACATGATGCATCATAGTCAAATTGTCAAAAGTTAGAGACAAAGAGTGTTGAAAGCAGCAAGACAAAAGTGAATCATCCCAAATACAGGAACCCCCATAGGACTATCAATGGACTTCTCAGAAGAAACCTTGCAAGTCAGAAGGAAGTAGAATGATATATTCAAACCCCTGAGAAAATTGCCAACCCAGAATTTTAAACTCACCAATTCTGTCTCTCAGAAATGCAGGGTAATAAAGGCTTTCTCAGACAGAGAAAAGCTGAGATAATTTATCACCACTATACCTGCATTACAAAACATGCTAAAAGTTCTTTAAGCTGAAGGAAGAGGACACTAATTGGTATCATAAAAACATATGAAAGTATAAAACTCACTGGTAAAAGTAAGTACACTGTCAAATTAAAACAGTCTAATGGTGTAATGCCAGTGGATAAAACATGTATATTTATAGTATAAAGGTCAAAGGCAAAACTATTAAAAACAATGAAAGCTACAATAATTTCCTAAGAGATCTTTATCATAAAAATTTTTAAAGTGTGACATCAAAAACAAAACATGGGAAGGGGAAGAGTAAAAGTGGGGAGTTTGTGTATGTGATCAAATTAAGCTATTATCACCTTAAATTTACCTGTTATAAATATAAGATGTTTTTTAAGCCTAAGAGTAACCACAAAACAATAGCCTGTAACAGATACACAAAAGATGAAAAGAAAAAAATCATACCATTGTAGAAAGACATAAAACCACAAGGAAAAAATAAGAAAGGAACAAAGAATCTACAAAATGACCAGAAAACAATTAACAAAATGGCAGCAGCAAGTTCATACTTACCAATAATCTTAATTCTAAATGAATTTAATTCTCCAGTTAAATGATATAGAGTGGCTGAATAGATTTAAACAACAACAACACCCAACTATATTCTGCCTACTAGAGACTCATCTTACCTATGAGGATATGCATAGACTGAAAATAAAGGGATGGAAAAAGAAATTGCATCCAAATGGAAACCAAAAGGGAGCAAGAGTAACTATTTTTATATCAGATAAAATAGACTTTGAGTAAAAAAGAAAAGCTGTAAAAAAGAGGCAAAGAAGGTCATTTTATAATGATGAAGTCAATTTAGCAGAGGGATATACCAATTGTAAATACATATGCACTCGACATGAGGGCAACTAAATAAATAAAACAAATATTAATAGATCTAAAGAGAGAGAGAGAGATGACAATAATATAGTAGTAGAAGACTTCAACATCTTGTTTTCCTCAATGGACAGATATTCCAGACAGAAAAGCAACAAAGAAATGTTGAAGTTAAACTACACTCTAGACCAAATTGGCCTGACATTTGCTGAACTTTTCATCCAACAGCTGCAGAATACATATTCTTCCCAACAGCACACAGAACATTCTCCAGGATTGACCCATATGTTAGGTGACAAAACAAATCTTGACAATTTTTTAAAACATCAAAATTCTGTTAAGTATTTTTTGTGATGACAATGGAATAAAACTAAAAATAAATAACAAGAGGAACTTTGAAAACTCTACAAATGTACAGAAATAAAATAGCATGCTCCTTAGTGGTCAATGGGCAAATGAAAAAATTAAGAAGCAAATTTTAAAATGTCTTGAAACAAATAAAAGTAAAAACACAACATATCCAAACCTATGAGATAAAGCAACAGCGGTACTAAGAAGGAATTTTATAGCAATAAATACTTACATCACAAAAGTAGAACAACTTCACGCCAGGCACGGTGGCTCACACCAGGAATCCCAACACTTTGGGAGGCCAAGACAAGCAGATCATTTGAGGTCAGGAGTTTGAGACCAGCCTGGCCAACATGGTGAAACCCCAAATCTACTAAAAATACAAAAATTAGCATGGTGTGGTGGTGTGCACCTGTAATCCCAGCTACTTGGGAGGCTGAGGCAGGAGAATCTCTTGAACCTAGGAGACAGAGGTTGCAATGAGCTGAGATCATGCCACTGCACTCCAGCCTGGGCAATGCAGTGAGATGTCATCTCAAAAAAAAAAGTAGGACAACTTCAAATAAACAGTATAAAAATGGAACTCAAGGCACTAGAAAAGCAGGAAAAAAAACAGAATAAAAATTAATAGAAGGAAATAATAAAGATCAGAACAGAAATAAATGAAATTGAGACTAAAAAATAGAAAATGTTAACAAAGGTTGGTTTTTACAAGATAGACAAAAATAAAAATACCATTAGCTAGATTAAGAAAAAGAGAAAATAAATAAGATAATAAAATCAGATTAAAATAAAATTAAATAATTAAAATAAAATTTAAATAATTAAAATAAAATAATTTTAATCTGATTAAAATAAACTAATTTATAGAAATAACAAAAACAAAGGTTGGTTTTTGACAAGATAAACAAAAATAAAAATACCATTAACTAGATTAAGAAAATAAAGGGAAAATAAATAATAAAATCAGATTAAAATAAAATAATTTTAAATAATTAAAATAATTTTAATCAGATTAAAATAATATATAAAAATAAAATAATAAGATAAATAAAATCAGAGATGAAAAAGGAAACATTAAATTGATTCCACAAAAATACAAAGGATCATGAGGGTCTATTATGAACAACTATATATCAACAAATCAGAAAACCTGGAAGAAATGGACAAGTTACTGAATGCATACAACCCACTAAGACTGAACCATGAAGAAATAGAAAACTTAAACAGATGAATAATGAGTAAGGTTATTGAATCAGTAATGAAATATTTCCCAACAAAGAAAAGTCCAAGACTGGATGGCTTTGCTGTTGAATTATACCAAACTTTTAAAGAAGAACTAATACTGATTCTTCTCAAATAATTTCAGAAAATTAAAGAGTAGAGAATTCTTTATAACTCATTCTATGAGGCCAGTATTAGCCTGATACTAAAATTAGATAAAAACACATTAAAAAGAGAAAACTACAGACCAATATCCCTAATAAACATATATGAAAAATCCTCAAAAAATACTAGGAAACCAAATTCAATGGAACATCAGAAAGATTATATACCATGATTAAGTGGAATTTATCCCAAAGATGTTAGGATGGTTCAATGAATACAATTCAATAAACATGATACATCATATCAACAGAATTAAAGACAAAACCATATAATCATCTTAATAAATGCAGAGAAAGCATTTGATAAAATTCAATATTCTTTCATGATAGAAGCTCTCAACAAATTAAGTATCAAAGCAATATATCTCAAAACAATAATGACAATATATGACAAACCTATAGCTAACATGAAAATATTTTCACACTAAATGGGAAAAAGTTGAAAAACTTTTCACTAATATCTAAAACAAGATAAGAATGCCCACTTTTACCACTTGTATTCAATGTCATCTTGGAAGTCTACTGCATTATCTTATATGTAGCAAAACCTAATGACTGCACTAAAAAAACTGGAACTGATAAATGAATTCAGTAAAGACACAGGATATAAAATCAACATACAAAACCAGTGGCACTTCTCTACGCCAATAGCTAACAGTCTGAAAAAGAAATCCCATTTATGATAGCTAAAAAATAATAAAATCCTAGAAATAAATTTTTCCAAATAGGTCAAAGACTTCCACAATGAAAACTATAAAACACTTATAAAAATTATCAAAAAGAGCAAAAAATGCAAAGATATCCCACGTTCATGGATTGGAAGAATATTTTTATAATATACGGAGTGATCTACTGATTCAGTGCAATTATTATAAAAATTCCAATGACATTCTTCACAGAAACACAGAAAACAACCTTAAGATTTATATGGAACCACAAAATACTCCAAATGATCAAAACAATTTTGAGCAGAAAGAGCAAAGTTGGAAGTATTACTCTACCTGACTTCAAAATATACTACAAAGCTATAGTAACCAAAACAGCATAGTACTGGCATAAAAACAGACACACAGACCAATGGAACAGAATAGACAACACAGAAATAAATTCACGTATTTATAGCCAACTGATTTCAACAAAGGCGTCAGGAGCGTAAAATGGGGAAAGGCCAGTCTCTTCAATAAGTGGTGCTGGGAAAACTGGATAGACACATAAATAAGAAAAAAACTAGACCCATATCTCTCACCATATAAAAAATTCAATTCAAAATGGATTTAAGACTTAAATATAAGACTGAAACCTATGAAATTTCTAGAAAAGAACATAGGAGAAATGCTTCAGAATATTGATTTAGGCAAATAATTTTTGGATAATACCTCAAAGGCATAGGAAATGAAAGCAAAAATAGGCAAACAGGATTATGTCAAACTAAAAATCTTCTGCACAGCAAAGGAAACAATCAACAGACTGAAGAGACAATCTAAATGGGAGAAAATATTTTCAAACTATCCACCTAAAAGTGATTAACATCCAGAATACATAAGAAACTCAACCCAACAACAAAAAAGCAAAAAATCTAATTAAAAATGGGCAAATAATCTGAATAGATACAAATGTCCAGTATGTATATGAAAAAATACTGAGTTTCACTAATCATCAGAGAAATGTGAATCAAAACCACAATGAGATATAAAAATAACAAATGCTGGCAATGATGTAGAGAAAAAGGAACTCATACACTATTGGTGGGAATGTAAATTAGTACTGCCATTATGAAAAGAAATGATAAATGTTTGAGATGATGGATTTGCTGCTGACCGTGACCTGATCCCTTTACACCACATGTATCAAAACATCCCTATATATCCCATGAATATGTACAATTATTATTTGTCAATTAAAAATAAAATTTAAAATACCTAAAAATAGCAATGCCATGTAATTTAGCAATCCACTACTTGGAATATATCCAAAGGAAAGGGAATCAGTATGTCAAAGCAATATCTGCATTTCCATGTTTATTGCAACACTATTTACAATAGTCAAGATACAGAATCAACTTAAGTGTTCATCAATGGATAAATAGATAAAGAAAATGTGGTATAGGTACATAATAGAATACTATTTAGCCATAAAAAGGAAATCCTATTATTTGGGGCAACATAAATGAGGCTGGAAGACATTGTGTTAAGTGAATATAGGCACAGAAAGACAAATACTACCTGTTTTCACTCATATGTGGGAGCTAAAAATGTAAATCACATAGAAGTAAAGAGTAAAATAACGGTTACCAGATACTGGAAAGTGTAGGGGGGAGGGGAAAATAAGGAGAGGTTGGTTAATGGGTACAAGATTATAGTTAGATAGGAGAAACAAGTTCAGTTTTCTATAGCACAGCAAGGTGACTGTAGTTAACTGTAATTGTTGTATATTTGAAAATAGTGAAAAGAGGTTTTTGAATGTTCTCAATACAAAGAAGTGCTAAATGTTTGAGTTGATGGATATGCTAATTACCCTAATTTGATTATTACACATTGTATACATATATCCATAAATGTGTACAATTATTACATTTCGATTAAAATTGAAACAAAAGAAGAAACACACAATTATTACATACTAGAGATTGTAAAGGACATAAAAGTATAATAAGATGGTATTAGGAACAGCCTCATGCCAATAAATTTGCCAACTTAGACAAAACAGAAAAATGTTTTGAAATACACAAATCACTAAAAGTGATTTCAGAAGAAATAGTAAAATGGCTTAATATCTGTTAGAGAAATTTAGTTTATTGTTTTAAAACCTTACCACAAATAAACTGTAGGTTTAGATGGTTTTGCACACAAGTCCTATCAAATATTTAACAAGGAGATAACACCAAACCTGTATAAACTCTTTCAAAAGATACAGGAGAAAATACATCACATCTCATTTTATGGAGCCAGTATAAGCTTGATACCAAAACATGTTAAGGGCATTACCAAGCAAAGAAAATGATAGACCAATATTATTCATGAACAAAGATACATCGATCTTCAACAAAAGTATTAGCAATAGGATCCATGAATATATTAAAAACTACTACATGATGATCAAGTTGGGTTTATCTCAGGAATTAAAGCACAGTTCAACATTTTAAAATTAATAAAAAAGTTAATTTGTTAAAAAATAAAAAAGAAAAGTGATCTGATTACTTTATTAGATGCTGATAAAGCATTTGATGTAATATACAATCCATTAATGCAAAAATTCTTAAATTAGAAATAGAGAACTTACTCTGATAACAAGTTTCTGTTAATCCCCCTCCACAGCTAACTTAATGCTTACTGGTTAATTAATGATGAATTTTCCCCCTCTCTACATCTTTTTAACATTGTGTTAGAGATGCTAGTTAGTACAATAAAGCAGGAAAAACGAATACAAACTACCAATATTGGAAAGATACAAACTTATGTTTATTTGAAGATGATATGATTGTATACATAGAAAATGTTGATAGATCCACATAAAACATACCACATCTAATAAGTGAATTTAGCAAGACCATAGGATACAAGGTTAATTTGAAATTTAGTTGTATCTGCATATACTAGCAACAAATAATTGAAAAATAAAATCAAAATGTAGTAATTTAAAAGTACATAGCATAGCCTAAAAATATTAAAATGCTGAGTGACACAGTTAGTAAAAGATGTACAAAAAAATCTACATTAGAGAATATAAGACATTAATTACTAAGTGAAATTACATACCTCAATAATGGGGAAATATACCATGTTTATTAATTGGAAGACTCATTATTTATAAGATGCAATTTCCCCCCACCAAAATGGGATCCACCACGGATTCACTACAATACTCATCAAGATTCCAGTGGATATTTTTTATAGAAACTACATGTTTATTTTGAAATTCATATGGAAATGCAAAACACCAGAGACAGTCATAGTTATCTTAAAAAAAATAAACAAATTTGAGGACTTACATTTCTGGATTTGAAGATTTGCTATAAAGATACAGAAAGCAAGACCATGATATTGACAATTAGGATAGACCATAATTTAATGCAGCAGAAGAGAGGCTTTTGGTATAGACACATACATATATAGTTAGCGGTTTTTGACATAGTCACCAAGAACTACATATTCTATGTTGACTGGGTCAGTGTGGAATCTGTAAGGCTAGACTTAGAAATTCAAAGCTACAGAGCTGTGGCAGCCCTGGCCAGACTGAGGGTACTGGACAATTGGAGGTGTGAAAATATATGTTAGTGGCAAAGAATAATATCTTTGCATGGTATGGTTAGGGGGTAAGGAGCCAAGAAAATCCTGGGTTTTTAGAGTTGTTGAACATAAGGCTCCTACCCACCTCCATGGACCACATCTTTCATGGGAAGTGGTTCTATAATTCCCCTGGACACAACAAATTACTTCCATTCCACTTTAGATTGGAGAACACTTTAAAAAAAAAAATTGACAGTGTACCAATGATCAGCATTATCAAAGGCTAACGAAGTTTGAAAAATGGTCATATTTTATTTGGAAATAATTATAGCAACTAACATTTGTTGAGCAATTGTTATAGACAAGCAGTGTCCTACATGCTTTTTAAGCACTATAAATTCCTCAGCAATGGTATGACCATCATTACCATTTTAGAGATGAGAAAACGAAGGCCATTTGCCCAATGTTGTAAAACTGATTAATGTAAGAAAGATTGGATATAAAAACCCAGGTAGAGGCCGGTTTCAGTGGCTCACACCTGTAATCCCAGGACTTTGGGAGGCCGAGGTGGGCGGATCACCTGAGGTTGGGAGTTTGACACCAGCCTGACCAACATAGAGAAATCCTGTCTCTACTAAAACTACAAAATTAGCCGGGTGTGGTGGCTCATGCCTGTAATCCCAGCTACTCAGGCGGCTGAGGCAGGAGAATACTTGAACCCGGGAGGTGGAGGTTGCGATGAGCAAAGATCATGCCATCGCACTGCAGCCTGGGCAACAAGAGCGAAGCTCCATCTCAAACAAATAAAAATAAAAATAAAAAAACCCAGGTAGTCAGACTTCGTAGCCCACACTCTTAAAGACTAGTCTATATTTGCCTCTCCAAAAGCAAACACTTTTGCACCTCTTCTTGGCATTTATTTCTCCATGTTTGATCTTTGTGATTCTAGTTACATTTCCTTAAGATACGCTCATGCAGCCTTATGGTATACATGTACTTGAGGAAGAGCTCACAAAATTTTGTTCAAATCTGCTTTGTTAATTTAGACTTTACAGGGGGTGTATGTAATTGGATTATTTGCGATATAATGGGTACAATCTCTCTAAACATCACATTAACATCATTAATATTAAACACCATTCTCGCTTTCTTTCCATCCTCCTTTAACAAACACTTTCCCAGATTGTACTCAAACTTCATGCTTTCTTTGTTCACACAGTCTGTGCAGAGATGGATTGCTACATTTTCTGAGTGTAGTTCCTGAGTCATATTTATCTTTATCATTTCTCAGTTTCTTGTTCCTCTTTTGTATGATATATTGAAGTTTCAGAGAAACCCTTGCTCATGTCCTTATCTTACACCAAACCAGGCACTCTCTCAGAAAACATAAAAAACTCTTATATTTAGCCAGCATTGATGGAATGAGAACTTGAAATGTGTAACTCCTTTATCTAAGCATATTTAAGGTAAAATCGAAAATTATTTTGCTAAATACCACATAACGCTAATGTCTGCTATGTGTTATGTATAATACTAGCCTTTAAAGGAGCAAAGATAAGTAAGACTTGATAATTACTCTCAAGCAGCCAATGATTTGGTGGCAGATTTGCTAATGGACCCTTGTGTGTTCCATGGATTTAGAGAAATGTTAGAGGAGGAAACTAAGCCAGAGGAAAAAGGGCCCTGACTGAGGCCCTGGAAGTGCAGGAACCGTATCTCCATATATGATGGTTTAATGAATTGGCCATTCGTAAAAGCAATAAATAGCAGTGGAATGTCTACCATGTGGCAGACATTGTTTTAGGATCTCTAAGTATAATTTTTAAAAATCAGGACAATTTATGAAGCAGATATAATTATTGTCCCCATTTTACAGATAAGGAGACTGAAGCACCGAGACGCAGAGTAACTTGCTCAGCATCACCCAGCTGGTAAAAGGTGAAACCATGCTTTAAATCCAAACATTACAATGGCAGAATATGCATTTTTAACACCAAAATCCCATGTCTCCACTAACTGGGTAGTCTCAGACAAGTTATCAAAAGTCATGCAACAGTACTTATTTTACTTCAAAATAATGGCTACTTTTGATTGAGTGCTACCATACTTCAAGCACTCTTTTAGATCCTAGAGAAAACAATAGTAAACATTGCAATTGTTGGTGTGCAAATGGTAAGCCACATATCAAGTAGATAACTAGATGCTGCTTTTTAATTTTTAATCAATTCAATATATATCTACTAAATATTTTTTATGGTTTAGAAATGTCTAGGGTAGGGCAGGCAGAAATGGCTGTGAACATGATACTCCTAGTTCTCCTGAAGCTCACTTGTTAACAGAAAAATTAACAAACTATACATAGATAAATAAATAGACTAAGGTTACCTATCATGGTACATTCTGCTTTTTTACAACTATCATCATATTATAATTTTTTTGATATTGCAAAGATGTTGTAGATCCCTTTTATAGATATAGATAGATAGATAGATAGATAGATAGATAGATAGATAGATAACATCTTTTGAAAAGCCTTTTGATATTGGAGCAAATTCCCATGTGATATGGTTTGGCTGTGTCCCCACCCAAGTCTGATCTTGACTTGTAGTTCCCATAATCCCCATGTGTCCTGGGAGGGACGCAGTGGGAGGTAATTGAATCATGAGGTGGTTGCCTTCATGCTGTTCTCATGATAGTGAGTGAGTTCTCACGAGATCTGATGGTTTCATAAGGGGCTTTCCCTACCCTTTGCTTATACTTCTCCTTGCTGCCACCATGTGAAGAGGGGCATTTTTACTTCCCCTTCCACCATGAGTGTAAGTTTCCTGAGGCCTCCCCAGCCCTGTGGAACTGTGAGTCAAAAATTAAACCTCTTTTCTTTATAAATTATCCAGTCTCAGGTATGTCTTTATCAGCAGTGTGAGAATGGAGTAATACCCCATGCTGTTATGTATACCTTCCTACGTCATGGAGAGAACTCAATCTGTACCTCTTTCAGCAGTAATACAGGTGGACTTGGTCTCCCCCCATCAGCTATACTAGCATGGGATTTGAGTTCAGAGAGTGCAAGGGGAGGAAGTTGGTTCTGTAGAATTTCTATTTGCTGGCAAGAGTGGTAGTTAGGTGCCTGTGTTTTGCGTGTTCTAAAGTCAAGGCAGTGATATAACAGTGGAATCAATGCTAAGGGTAGTGAGATTGCAGTAGAGTTCCTGGCATCTAGGGCCTGCTGTCTGTGATGGCAGCAGAAAGAACAGCAGCTGTGGTTTCTTTAATAGGCCATCTCTGTGGCAATTGTAGGCATTTTTTCTGGACATTTAACCCCAAGCCGACATTTCTGCTTCTTTCCCAATGATACTGTGAGCTACTGAATATCAAATAATAACTTCCATATAAACTGGATAGTGAATTCTGTTGTTAGCACCTGAGATCCTTATGTTATTCAGTAATTTTTACCAGGGTGGGTGCAAGCAGCAGGTCCTCATTGAAATAAGAAGGTGATATTGCTTATCTGGCCTGGCTGAACACAGAAAAACAAAAACCAATTAGGATTAGAAGAGAGGATTCTGGTAGCCATTTCATGTAATGCTGAAATAATTTCTTAAATTATCATCATGCTCACCTTGAATTAAGTGTCATTAGAGATAAGGTTTTGAAGGTGATAGTGTATGCTGCCTCAGGACAGTGGGAAGGGCATGCGGAACACAACAGTATGGTGGCTGCTCCTAAGTGTGCGGACAGTGTCAAGAAAGACAAGTCTCAATACTTCAAATTTTCCTCTGAATGCAATATAGCCACAGAATCAGAGAAGTTTCTATGATTCTCCTAAGAGAATGTTTGGGAACTACAGACCTATAGAACTAATGTAGCTGAAAATCACACTCCTTGATCATATGAGTTGCTTAATTAAAATATAGGTTGAATTCCCAGCTCCCAAAATCTCTTATGTGTGTCCATAGTCACTACCCAGGAAAGAATGAGATGCAGTGCATTTGAGTGGGTACATTAAGGAATATTTGAGTCACTCAAAATACCCCAAATTTTAAAGCTCCACTGACCCTCCCAGACAGAAGAAGCATTCCTTCGACCCTGCATGATGAATGCCTGCCTTATTGAAGACCTTAAAATGACTGTCAGTAGGGAAGCTACTTTGCAATGTAAAGTCACCCCTATCACTACAGGTCCTTATCACATCCCAGCATGCCCCGGGGCCAATTTCAGGAGGAAAAGATTTACTCTCTAAAATAACTGTAAGATATTCTCTAGTTTATATTGATCAAGCAAGGAAAGTATCTGTGGCAATGAATTAACAGGTCTCCAGACCAGAGAGAGATAAATACAATTTTAGATCAAGATGACTTTGATACCAATGCATTTACCGGACATTCCAGATTTAATGTACATTTTTGGGTAGTAGGAAACACTCTATTTGCTTATTTTGTTGGCTGAAATCTGAACTCAGTGGTAGTCTACGCTAAATGAAGTACAGAGCCCAGAAACTCATTGGTAACATATAAAAGGATTCCAAAGACATGAAAAATGTAGTAAATGTATCTGCATTTTTTTCTCCATCATAGTTCTGTCCCTCAAAGAAGACTTTGAAGTTCCTCTTTTCACCATGATAAGGGGAACACTGGCATCTGTGAAAATACTGTAATGATTTTTCCCCTAGGTCATTGGATGCATCTGGGAGATACCGCTATTGAAATGGGCTCCCAAATTTCAGTGAATGATAGACTCTTGATATGGTAGAGACCAAGTAGCAGTATTGAGTAACCATAGACAAGGTAGTTGTTGCTACTGTGGTCATTAGGTTGATTAATGTGATTATGAGAATGGTCTCATCTTCAGGGATCTTCAGCAGGCATTGATTGATCACCAGGTTTCCAGAACTGAAATGACTAGGAAACTTACTAATATCCTTCTCAGTCCCCTGAAACGCTGGGACTGTAGCCAGATGTCTGACTTAAACCACCACAGTAGATTCATGACCATTCACCATTTCTCAGACTTAAGTCAGTTCATAAACCCTGTGCCTCTTGAATAAAGGGGAGCCCAGGTCCTCTTGAGCATCTTTATGAAGCTTCCTACCCAATATTTCCCAGAGTTACTTGTAGATATTTTATATGTAATTGTGTCCAAGGAAAAGAAAAAAATCCTGGTGCTTGGGGAGTATTGGACACTGGTTCAAGGTAACTTCATTTCTACAAATCTAACATTCCAGTATGGAGCGTGAGTCCAAATAGGGGCTTATAGATAAAGCAACACAGGGAATTTGTACCTACCTTTAACTATTGATGACTTACTGGATCTATGAATCCATTAGTGGTTAATATTTTAGATCTTGAATGTATAATAGAAACCTAGCAATTGGGTCCCTGACTCATCTAATGGGTGCCATTATTTCATAAAGATGAAGTGGAACTCTCTGGAGCTTCTCTTACTAAACAAAGTAGGAAGCCGAATGTATTACCACATTCCTAGGGGAATCGCACACATCAGTGCTGCTTTCAGAGATTTCAAAGATGCAAGAAGGGTGATTTCTACCACCTCTCCACTTGACTGTCTGATTAGGCTGTGCAGAAGACTTCTGGAGGTGGTGAGGGCTGCAGTCCCCCAGTAAGACCCCCTTAGGACTGAGACACAGCTATCAGGAATGCTGCCTGCTAAAGGTTTGAGGCCTGTTCCCTCCTCAGAAATGCCCTTAGCTGAAGAGAGTGGCCTGGCCCAAAGTTAAGACCCTTCCCCAGGGCAGCCTACATCTAATGATGGGTCCTCTCTAAGAGTTAAAGGCCTGACTTCTTTGTCTGAGTTCAGGTCATCTCTGAAGGGTCCCCACACCATCAGAGCTCCCTATGGGTTTGGCAATGACCTTCGTTGCCATTCTATCACAGTTAACTCTCTCCCTCTGCCCAATCCACATCACTCACAGGTATTCCTGGGCATGCTCCCTGTAAAAATCCCTGCAAACAATCTGCAGCTCAGAGTCTATTTCCCAAGGAACCAGACCCAGGTCAATTGGTGCCCAAATTGGCCATAGGAATCAAATTCAAAATGAGATTTTGCAGCTAGGTCACCTACAAATTGGCCATGAGGACCCCATATCTGATGGTAGATAGAATATATAGCCTGTGGGATGCTGTTACTGTGTAGCTATTAAATTTTCACTGGTCATATACTGGGATTGAATGCCAGCAGGAGGAGATACATAGGCAGGTGAAATAAGGAGTTTGAGGGGCTTGGGGAAGTACAAATTATACGGAAAACAGAATTGGATGACTGCTGCTGAATACCATGAATGCACTAGGAAAAGGTGGTGAAATGCTGATGGTGATTAATTGCCAATTTAATCCTAGACATGAAGCCAGAGGCCTCCTTGAAAGCACATAAAGAGAGTCACATCCTGCAGCTGGAGAACAGAAAAAGTCAAAGACTGGCCCCAAAGAGTGGCCCTTTGCAGACTCCGCAAAGTTAGTAGAACAAGCAAAGACAAATTAATTCTCTTACGGTTCTAGAAATCAGAAGTCTGAAATGGGTTTTACTGGGTCAAAATCAAGATGCCAGCAGGACTGCAGTCCCTCTGGAGGCTCTAAGGGAGGGTCATTCCTTGCCTTTTCCAGCTTCTAAAGGCTATTTGCATTCCTTGGCTCATGGCCCCTTCCTCCATCTTCAAACCCAGCAGAGTAGCATCTTTAAATCTCTCTTTGACTTTGACCCTCTGTGTCCATGTCTCATCTTTTTCTGACTCACCCTCTTGCCCTGCTCTATAAGAACCCTTGTGATTGCACTGGGCCTGCTTGGTTAATCCAGGATAATCTCCCTATGTTAAGATATTTTACTTGATTACATCTACATAGTTCTTTTTGCCTTGTAAAATAACATATTCACAGGTTTTGGAGATCAGAATGTGGATTTTTTGTTTTGTTTTGTTTTTGAGATGGAGTCTCGCTCTGTCACCAGGCTGGAGTGCAATGCTGCGATCTCAGCTCACTGCAACCTCTGCCTCTTGGATTCAAGTGATTCTCCTGCCTCAGGCTCCTGAATAGCTGGGATTACAGGCACCTGCCACCACACCTGGATAATTTGTTGTATTTTTAGTACAGATGGAGTTTCATCATGTTGGCCAGGCTGGTCCAGAACCCCTGACCTCAAGTTATCCACCTGCCTTGGCCTCCCAAAGTGCAGGGTTTACAGGCATCAGCCACCATGCCCAGCCTGGAATGTGCACATTTTTTGAAGGGCATTACTCTGAGCATTACACCACGTAAATAAACAACAATTCCTTGCCAGTTTGCCAAACTGGTCAGATTTCAGAACAAGAACCCACTGACTGAAGGAGAGGCCAGATCCCCAAAATCACAGATCCTATAACACTAAAACAAGTATATATGGTATGATTTCCTACTCCTTCTCTAAAAGGATCTATAGCTTTTTACTCAGGGAGCCATCAACTGGGAGAAAGGAAGTACCCAGACATTTCAAGGGATGTCGGACACAGGGTTGACTTGACATTAATACCACATGATGAACCAACTGTTAAAGTGAAAGTAAGCAAGAACGAGGTCTAGCTGACTATGGGTTCATCTGCCACGAAGACCCACCCGATGGTCATTTTCCTGAACCCTAAATGTATAATTGAAGTAGACTTATTTAGAGATTGACAGAGCCCTGCATTTTTTTTCTTGTCCCTTAGGGTAAGAGCTAGTAAAGATGGGAAAGTCAAATTGAAGCCTCTGAAATGTCCCTTCTGTGGCCAAGATATTCTGTGGCCAAGATATTCTGTGGCCAAGATATTAAGTTAAGTGACAGAGATTGGTTCCACCTTTAAAGGCTTAGATAAAATAGTGGGTTCAGTGCCAACAACTTTCCCATTGAATTTACCAGTCTGGTTCCACCTAGAAGCAGATGGATCCTACAGGCTGGTAATGGACTATTGCAAATTGAAACAAATAGTTGCTCCAATTGCAGCTGCTATCTATATGTGGTATTATCTTTGCTCGACCTGGTAACATTGATGCAGGTATATCTTATGCTATCTTATGCAGCCATTCATCTGTTTAATGCATTTATTTTCATCCCTATCAAGACATAGAAACAAAAACAGTTTGTATTCTCATGGAACAGACAGTGATGTGCATATATGGTTTTTCCCCAGGGCTATATTAACGATCGATTTCTCTGTCATAATATATTTTGAAGTTACCTAGTCCTTATAAACATTACGTATCAGATCATAGTAATACCATAAGAAGTGACCTGAATGTACGAGGAGTATCAAGTGTTTTGGAGGCCTTAATAAGATACACACAGAAGAAGTTTGGAGATAAACAATACAAACATTTAGGGACCTGCCACATTAGTGAACTTTTCATGCCCCAAACATGAGGCATACTGAAACCACCCCTTCTAAAACAAAGGTCAAAATGTTGTGTCTTGCACTTCTCATTGCTAACAGGCAAGCATAAGGTCTGGTAGATTTCTTTGGGTTCTAGAGATGGCATATTTCCCACTTGGGAATATTTCTGTAGTTCACTTATCAAGTAACACAGAAGACTGCCAATTTTTTAGAAAAACATTATAGATACACAATACTTGTACATTTTTATGGGGCATGTGATATTTTGATATAATTATACAATGTATAATGATCAATTTAGGCCAATCGGACTATCTGTCACCTCAAAGATTTATCTTTTCTTTGTGTTGGGAATATTTTAGACTCACTCCTCTAGTTATTTTGAAATATGCAATACATTCATGTTAACTATAGTCACCTTGCTATGCTACCAAACACTAGATCTTATTCCTTCTAGCTACCTGTATTTTTTGCACCCACTAACCAACTGGGACTCCTCAGGAAAGATACCTGCAACAGCTCCAAGCAATGTTGCCAGTAGTCCTGCTACCTGAGCCGTATAACAAACCCTATGTCATTCAAGATATTTGTAGTAGGAAAAGAAACTATATGGAGTTTATGGCAAGCTTGTGTAGAAGACTCACAAAATCAGTGTCTACAATTCTGGAATAAGGCCATGCCAAAAATAGCAAAAGATTACATGTTTTAAAAACAGCTGTTGGCATGCTACTGGGATTCTACAGCATCTGACATGGGACATCAAGTGATCGTGCTTCCAAATTGCCTCTCGTGATCTGAGTCTGTTAGACTCCTCCCTCATGAGCCATAAGTTTAGTCAGGCCAACCAACAGACAACAATATCAAATTGGTATTTCTGGGATCAGCCATGAGCCGAACCAAAGAGCACAAGTGAACTGCACAGCCAGGTGGCCTGGACCCTGTTCCACTCCTGCTCCACGGTCTAGGGGTGGAAAAGACTTCCCATCTTCACTAGCCCAAGGGTTTTTTGTTATTCCTTGTTGACATTCCTAACTTTGTCTTCATCTTTCTGAATAGATTCTTCACTCAATAATTGTTAATTATCAATAGAGGGGGTTGCATGATTTTCTGACAGAACCCTGAAACTGTGGGAGAGAATAAATTGCTTTAGATTTGTGACCTACGGAAACCTAACTGGCTAGGAAAATCCTTATATTTTCATTGAATGGATCACACTTTCTCTAACACATATGTGTCTTACTAAGCCATCTATATTTCTTGCTGTTCCCTGGTAACGTAGCCCTATCGGCAAGTCATGGAATAGTATGTCCTATGGAATGATAAAATAATTAAAGCCCTTGTGGTCTAATTAACAGAACAGAACTGAAGTGGATACAGCCTAAAACAAACTGGCAAAAGTGCAGTTGAGCCTTGAACAACATAGGTTTGAACTGTGTGTCCTACTTACATGTAAATTGTTTTCAGTAAATACATTGGAAGACTTGTTGGAGATTTGCAAAGATTTTTAAAAACTTACACATGAACTGCATAGCCTAGAAATATTGAAAAAATAAGACAAAGTTAAGTATGTGGTGAATTCATTAAATATAGATACTAGGCTATTTCGTCATTTTCTACCATAAAATATACACAAATCTATTGTAAAAAGTTAAAGTGTATAAAAACTTATGCATGCAAACACAAACTATACATGGTGCCATTTGCAGTTGAGAGAAAAGCAAAGAAACGTAAAGATGCAGTATGAAATCATAACTGCATAAAATCAACTGTAGTAAAAAATGCACTATAATAATTTCATAGTCACCTCCTGTCGCTATTGCAGTGACCTCAAATATTGCGAGTATCTGCTTAAAATGCATTGTGATGCTGATCATGTCCATGTGAGCAGTTCATTTCTCCAGTAAATTGTGTATCAGGTTGTCTCGTGCTTCTCTTGTATTTTTCATTGTGTTTAGTGCAATATTGTAAACCTTTAATAACACCATGGGACCCATATGAAGTGCCACTAGTGATGCTGGAAGTGATCCCAAGAAGCAAAGTCGTGACATTACAAGAAAAAACTGAATTGCTTCATATGTAGCATGAACTGAGGTCTGCATCTGTGGTTGGCCATCATTTCAGACAGATGGTTCATCTTGCAGACAAACGATGAGATCAATAAATATAGCATAGAACTATAAATGTATTTTATTTTCCTTACGATCTTTAAACATTTTTTAACTTCCTTTATTGGAAGAATATATTATGTAATACATACAACATGCAAACTATATGTTAATTGACTGTTAATGTTATAGGTAAGGCTTCCGGTCAACAGTAGGCCATTAGTGAAGTTTTTTGGAAGTCAAAAGTTATACACAGATTTTTTTTACTCCACAGGGGTTTGGAGGATTCAGTACTCCTGACCCCCACATTGTTCAAGAACTAATGGAATTAGTACTATCTCTTCTAAATTAAAGAAAACTACTGTTTTGTTCCCTGCTTATTGAAATAGAGGGGGAAACACGTTTTCTAGTTCAATAGCTGCCTACTAAGTGCCAGGAGTTATATTAATTTATTTTAGTAAATTTACCAAATCTGGAAAAATCTGGTCAGATTCTCCATGAAAAAAAAAATCTTTAATACAGAAATTTGTGTGCAGAAAGTTTATTTGACAATGATGTTAGCAACATTTATGAAGCTCTAAGGGAAGGGATTTGGGGCAAAGAAAGAAGTTATGCTGTAATGTGTTGCAACATAGACTCAGCTCACTTCACAGAATATTCTGAATCAGAACCATTCAGAAATGTCCGGAAGTGAGGCAGGAAGAATGGCCCTTTTTGCCTTCATATGGATAAGTTACTGGACCTAGTCTGTTCCCATAAAGGAGGAGAAAACTTGGCAATGCAAATCTCTTTACCTGAGGGCAATCTCTGGGGAAGGACTTAACTGTTGACAGGCAATGCTTTTGGAAGCCGGCAGAGTGGATATCACAATCCTGAAAGAGAACCTGGGTTGTTCACTACAGGGTCCAGTACAGTCCATCCTTTATACTACTTGACTCCACTTGTTTGGTAAAAATTGACACTATCTGGGAACAGCTCTGAAGGAAACTTACAAGAGGAAGAATAATGGGACAAACTGTGGTCCTCACATCTGCAGCTGGTCTTGGGGATGCAATTAACCACACTCATCTCCCTCCTGTATTAAGCCTTCTAGATTCCTCTCATCATCATCCATCACTTCTGATTATCTAGGTGGCTTTTCTGGTGGGGTAGCTTAGACCCATATCCCCGAGGGCTTTGAGCCACTGCTCACTTTGCCCTTCGAAGGCTGTGGCTGCTGCATGTGTTCATTTACCACAAAATTGGCCAAGAAAGTATCAAGAGAAGTCCCACTGGATCATCTAGGGGACAGCCATATTCTTCTCTGTCTCTATTGTGTAAGAACATCTTGACCGTCAGTCAATTACCCCCACCCAGATGGTGAGTCCTCTTCTTATCTGCTGCTTTTCAGCTTAACATAGTCCCAACTTTTCTACCTTTCTCTTGACCCTGGATGGATGACCACTATGGACTGTATCAGTGAGGTCCTTGTCCTTTGACTTCTGATTGTGTTCATCCTGTAGGAGGTAGACAGGAGCAAGAGGAAGATGTAATTTTGGTATTTATTACCCCAGCTACCTGACTACTGGGCTGGGTAGTACCGTGGATAGAGATATGGAAGGTCACAGATCCCTTTGAACAGCCTTCTCCTGCAGCTCCTAGAGTCTCATACCCAGATTCATAATTTGGCTAGATCTAGTTATATTTTATCCTCCTTGATAGAATACCCTTAGAACCCACTCCTATACACAGTCTTTAGACTCCTCTCAATACACATTAGCAGAGTTCTGAAACTATTTTAATATAGGTCATTTCCTATGGAAACATGCCTTGTACTACTCACTCTAGCATGTGATGGCCCTGACTCTAATTATGGTTCTAGAGGCACCCAGGGGACATGAAGTAAGCCTGGCAGAGAATTATTTCCTTCTTGAGAAGCAGCTATCACAGTCAAGTTACTGAAATATTTGTATACAAAGAAAAGCTTGTTTCTTCTAATGAGAAGAAAACAAGGACTACTTTTGGCAAGGAATGACCAGAAGCTCTGCAATGTCAGAGTTTGCAGAATCATCTTTGTCTGCCTAGATATTGCCATTACAGGTCTCAGGTTTTTACACTTGTCCTTTTCTGAGCATAAGTAACTTGGCAGGGTTGAGCATATAATTGGAGGTGCAACTCTACAACCATTATAATCAAGCCCAGGGCTTCATCATCATACTTGCCCTGGAGGTTGGAGTCACTATATGCTGCATTTGGAGATGTTCTTCTGATATTTTTAACCTAATTTTCCACAAGATTGCCAAATCTGAGTGAGGTGCAGAAAACTTCAAATAACTAAGGCCATAAGACAAGTGGCTTCTCTTCTTGGCCCTTATGTTACCACAGATTCACTGATGCTTAAAATATTGTAAAAGACCGGAAGCCCTTTGAAGTCTGTGTCAAGTGCCAATAGAGAAGTCACAGTAGAAACCCCTAAGTGTTTGGCGTTAAGCTGTACAAGTAATTTTTTCTTCTAAGTTTTCTTTTGACATGTAACTGTGTTTCTTTTGAGACTGCCTGATTATGGAATACCAGGTGCCCCTGCTATCTGAGTTGCCCATTATAAACGGGGTGTTATCTGAACCATCAAGCCAAATGACACCCAGTTGTCAAATAGAAGTGTCATGTAGGCCAGACACGGTGGTTCACACCTGTAATCCCAGCACTTCCTGAGGCAGAGGCGGGTGAGTCACAAGGTCAGGAGTTCAAGACCAGCCTGGCCAAGATGGTGAAACCCTATCGCTATTAAAAATTAGGCAGGAATGGTGGCAGGTCCCTGTAATCCCAGCTATTTGGGAGGCTGAGGCAGAGAATTGCTTGGACCAGGGGGGCGGAGGTTGCAGTGAGCTGAGATTGCACCACTCCACTCCAGCCTGGGCGACAGAACGAGACTCCATCTCAAAAAAACAAAAAAGAAGTGTCATGTATAGTGCATAAGTTTCCAATTGCTGCTTACCAAATTACCACAAATATAGTGGCTTAGATCAACACTAATTTATTATCTCACATTTTCTGAAGTCAGAAGCCTGGCATGACATGGCTGGGTTCTCAGAGTGTCACGGGGCTGATATCATGGCATTAGATGGGTTGGGCTCTTGTCTGGAGGACTTGGGGGAAAAATTCCTTCCAAGGACATTCTTTTTGGCAAAGTTCACTACTTTGCATTGCAGAACGGGGGTTTATGTTTGTTAGCTGTCAGACAGGGGCCATGCTTAGCTTCTAGATGCCACCATATTTCTTGCAGCATGACCTCTATCTTCAAGCCAGCAATGAATAATTCCTCTGTAGTTGAAGGCCTCTAATGCTTTGTATCTCTCTTGCTTCCCTCTTGTGACCAGCCTGAGAAAACTTTCTACTTTGAAGGGATCATGCGATTAGATAACCCCCACGCAGATAATCTTTCCTTCTTAAAGTCAACTTTGCCATAAAACACAACTTAGTCACAGAAGTAAAATCTGTCATACTCACAGCCCCAGGGGTTATGCAGGGTGTGTATACCCACAGGACATCTTCGGGGCTGTATTACTTTCCATTTGCTGTGTAAAAAAACTACCACACCGTGGCTTGAAACAACACAAATTTATTCTGTTACGGTTCTTGAAAGTCTGAAATAAATCTTATTAAGCTAAAATTAAGGTGTTATCAGGGCTGGTTTATTCTAGAGGTTTCTAGGACTCCAGAGAAGTTTCATCATTTCCAGTTCCTACAGGTCTCTGGCATTCCATAGCTCATGGCCATATCACTCCAGACTCTTCCTTCATCTCACCACTTTCTCTGCCTCCTGACCCTGCTGCCTCCCTTATAAAGTCACCTGTGGTTACATTGGGCCAACCTGGGTAATGCAGAAGAATCTCCACATCCTTGGTCTTCAAGCTAATAATAACTGCAAGATCCCTTTTGCCAAATACATTGACAGGTTCCTAGGATTAGCATGTGGATGTATTTTGGGGGTCATAATTCCACCTACCTACCAAAGGAGCTATTTTAGAATTCTACTTACCACATATAGGATTGGGTTTGACGAAGTCCTTTATTTAAAAGGTGAAACTCATGAGCCTGTGACTCACACTCCCAATATCTATGTCTTGCTCATTCTATGGATTGGACCTCATGAAAAGTTCCCTATGGCCAGTTGAGCCCACCTTACAGGTAGCTCTGCGTGAGCTCTGGCATGTATGCTGGCATGACTGGGGAAAGGACTACTTCAACATAACAACCACAGATGGTGATGGCCCTGTATTTACAACAGAGGAAGGAAATTATACCAATGGCTAGAACTGTGATTTACATGTCTGTTCCCCTATGTGTAGAAGGGGAGATTACTCAATGAATTAAGCTGCAAACATGGTTAGCAACCCATTTGTTGTTGGTCAGATAGTTGAGGTCATGGAAGGAATAGGGACATGGATGACTGGAGACTTGGAAGATTAGTGACAAGCAGGTATAGGAAAAAGGAATATAGGTGGACCTGGCAGGCTGGGAGAACAGCCTCGTGTTAATACTCAGCGAAAGTCTGCCTCTACAGAAGCTCTTAGTGATATGATGGAGAAGAATTCAGGATATTAGTTATCCCTCTTTTTTTGCCATTAGTTGGTGATTTCATGAGAAATATGTCATGAAAACAGGAATAGAAGCTATGTATAAGCTCATTATGATAAATTTTTTCTTCATCAAAACTGACTTTTCCCCAGTGCTGGTGTTTAACTCTTTCAGGGTATGATGTAACCCACTGGAAGAACCCAACTCCAGACTATCAGCCAGTTTATTACATTGAATCTCTTTTACTACAGAAGAAACAATGATTTTTCTCTCACTAGAATAGGAACGTACTCTATATTTCTCCATGTGGATCTAAGTTATTGCCAAGTGTCCTTTCATTTCAGCCTGAGAGACTCTGTTAGCATTTCTTGTATGGCAGGTTTACTAATGATGAATTTTTCCAGTTTTGTTTATCTGAGAATGTCTTACTTTCTCCTTCATATCTCAAGGATAATTTAGATGGCTATAGAATTCTTGCTTGATAGTCTGTCTTTTGGCATTTTTTTTTTTTTTAAGACGGAGTTTCACTCTTGTTGCCCAGGCTGGAGTGCAATGGCACAATCTCGGCTCACTATAACCTCTGCCTCCCGGGTTCAAGCGATTCTCTTGCCTTGGCCTCCTGAGTAGCTGGAATTACAGGCATATGCCACCACGCCAAGCTGATTTCGTATTTTTAGTAGAGACGGGGTTTCTCCATGTTGGTCAGGCTGGTCTCAAACTCCTGACCTCAGGTGATCCGCCTGGCTCGGCCTCCCAAAATGCTGGAATTACAGGCGTGAGCCACTACGCCCAGCCTCTTTTGGCACTTTTAATATGTCGGGTTACTGCCTTCTGGACTCTGGTTTCTGATGGGAAGTCAGCTGTTAATCTTACCAAGGCTCCCATGTCTACAATGGGTCATTTTTTCCCTGCTGTTTCTAAGATTCTCTGTCTTTGTCTTTCAACAGTTTGACTATGATGTGTCTAGGTGTGGATCCTTTATAATTTGTCCAACTTTGAGTTATTTGAGCTTATTTAATATGTAGATTAATGTTTTCACCAGAATTTGGAAGTTCTCAGCCGTTATTTATTCAAAGTATTTTTCTCTCTCCTTTCCTTGGTTTCCCATTCATGTATTGGTATGTGTCCCACAGGTGTCTGAGGGTTTGTTCATTTTTCTTTATTTTTTCTTTCTGTTAATGACATTGGACAATCTCTGGTGATTTATCTGCATGTTTGTTGTTTCCTCTGAAAGCTCAAATCTGCTGCTCATCTTCTTTAGTGAATTTTTCACTTCAGTTGTTATACTTTTCCGCTTCAGAATTTCTATTTTGTCCTTATTTTAAAATAACCTCTGTTGCTTTATTGACATATTGTATTCAATGGGGTGGCATTACCATGCTTTATTTAATTCTTTAGGCTTGGTTTTCTTTACTTTTTGAGCATATTTCTAACACCTGATTTAAAGTCTTTGTCTAATAAGACTTTAGATGAAGTCTTAGTAAGCATTGCTGCTGACATGCTGCTGACAAAGCATTGCTGCTGACAAAGAAACATATTTTATAGCAAAAGAAGTTATGCGATACACTGAAACTGATAGAATTCGCTGATTTTACCATATACCCCACCACTCAGAAGTAAATAATGCAATAGTCAACTGAAGGCTCAGTTATGAATGAAGCCAGCGGGGAGGAACTGCCTTGTGAATTTGGATGACAGTCCTAACAGGATCTGATGTGTAGGCTGAACTAATCACTGATATGTGATTCCATGTTTACTGTAACCCCAAATACATGGGTCCAGGAATCAAGGAGAGAAGCGAGATTGGCTCTTGTCACTATTACACCCAATAAAAATATTTTGCACTTACTATTAATATACTTGAAAATATTTTTTTCTTTCTGATCTCATGGCTCTGGCTATTTTTGACTCGTTAATCTTTGTTCAAGTTCAATTTAAGAATGAAACTGGGTCACATGAGAACCAGTGACCTTGTTTGATAGGAATGATTAGTTGTGGCTTCTTTGTGTTACGGAAGGATTATACAGTATTGATGTTGAGTGGTTGGGAGAGGGAGGGTTGGCACCATTTTTCATTTTTATGGCAGCTCACTGTCCTTTCAATATTTCCATATTTGGGATATATGGTGATTATGGAGGTGCTGTGCTCAGATACCATTTTAAGAAAACTTGCTATGGGGAACATGGATAATTGACTGCCTCCAGCTGCTATATCTTGGGATCTAGCTTGGTGTTCACACCAGGCTATACTTTCTCTGAGCTGCTGTCAGTCAATGAGTGAGCACAGGAAGGCTATTTTAAACAGTCACTCCTGTTCAGTGGTGAATTTCTTTAAGGGGCATCTTAGGCTCAGAAATTTCCCCAACACACACACACAAACACACAAACCACTGGCTTGGTTTAAACTTTCTCAGAACTGTTCTGCTATCTGAGTTTATCCCAGCCCAAACCTTTCTTTCCTCTCTCCTTTCATAGGTGTGAATCCTGCACTGTGGTGAATTTTCTCCCTGTCTACACTCATTACCCGTCTATCCCTCAGAATGTTTCTCCCAGTAAATCTCATGCATGCCTAATTTAATCTGGGAATCTGCTCCTGGGGACCCTAGACTAGCATATGAAAATTCCAGGAGAGCTGTTTTCGCAATAAAATAGTCAAAACACAATTTTGACTACTAGAATGTGAGCATATGACCCAAGTTCCAACCAGCAGACATAGCTGAGTAAGACTGTTTCAGACGGGAGCAGTTTGGGCAAGAGACTCGTCAGGGTGATAATAGTAGCAGACTGTCTGGCTTTTTGAGTTTGCAAAATCAACTGTCAGAGTCAGAAGTGGCATGGTAAGTGGAATGGCAAGGAAGAGTAGTAATTGCAGTAAGGTCAATTTTCTTCCATTTTATGCTTGGTAACATCAGTAGTGGTAGCAGCAACGGCAATTTCTTCATCAAGGGTTAGTTCATTGCCTGGTTTTATACATTTTTCCTGAAAACTTAATTTCCAGTATAATTTGACAGTTTTCTCAAAAGCCTCCATAAACTCTTCAACAGCCATTAGTAAATTCCTTTTTCTGATTAAACTAGAGAAATTGTATTTGTTATTTGCAATTAAGAACCTTGGCTATTAAGACAGTCTTCGTAATTTTGTCAACAAATGAGTTTAATGGTAAGAAGTTCCTTTCCTGGTGGTAATTTTTACTAACATATTTTCCATTCCAATAGGGATCACAAGTCAACAATTTTTGACATATACCCTGGCTTCGAGGATAGATCTTCGACTGTTTAACTACTGGTTATGATTCCTCTTACATATTAAAATATTATGCTATCAAAAATATTTTTACTTGATAACCTTGATGAATTTACCATGAACTAATGTCAGTCAGTTTGTAGCCATGTAGCCTCAGAAACCAGAGTTAGCATATTGAGAATGAACCAGTATCTTAGAAGCAGATGACACATGAATTGATGACTTAAAACAAGGTGTTAGTTTAAAATGAGGACTGTCATGGGCATCCAAATATGCAACGTCTCCATGATAGCGGCTCATCTCCCTGTGATAAAGTCCAATATGGTAGGCTATTGGTCAGTCCATTTCATTTTTTATTCATCCTTATACTAAGGATAATTTATGGAGTCCCAGTTTTACAGGGGGAAAGATCTGCTAACTCATGATGAATTGAGGCTATAAGGCCATTAAAAATAAGTTAGATTCACCTGATTTGTCAAATATCTTTGGGATGACAGCTGTTTTCATTGCTCTTCTTACGTGTCTGGATGGTCACTTTTATTTAGGTTGTGGCCCAAGTATTTTGCATTTTTTTGATCAACAATGCTTTTTAGAAGCTTACAAAATGTGTAATTTCATAGTTTAAGTAATTTTCAATGGGAAAATACCTGAAATATCATATTTTCATAATTAAGTATTAAATGCACCATGAATTGATTTTTATTTATAATGAAAGGTGGCAATCCAATTTTTTTCCCAATGGATAGCCAGTTGTCTCATCATTTCTTAATTAATCCCCAGAGATGTGCAGTCCATTCAGTTATCAAAAAGTATGTTTCCATATATGTGTGAGTCTATTTATGGAGTCTTTATAGTCTTTGTATCTATCCTTTTCCAATACTATATTGTCTTAATTACTGTAGATTTACAAAAAGACTTGAGATTTGATTTAATTAGTCTCCCAAATCTTCTTCTTCTGAAGTGCCTTGTCTACTTTTGAGACTTTGCGCTTTTAATTAGATATATTAATTAATATATTTATTATATTGAGTCTTCTTATCCATCTTCTGTCTTCAATTGGGTCTTCATTAATATTTTCCAAAAAAAGTTGTATAATTTTCTCCAAAATAACTGGTATACCATTTCTTAGTGAAAAAATGTTCAATAATACCAAGAAATGGTATAAATGTAAAAGAAGGACACTAACACCCTTTTCCCATATTACTTGGCATTATCTTCTGAATTTTACTATTCAGATACTCTATGATGCAGCAATTGTATTTTTAGGAACTTTTCTTAGAGAACATTGGATTTTTAAAATATAGAATAGAGAAACTCTAGTATATTCTCACAATGAAATTTTATGCAACAGTAAAATATGAAGGAACTCTATAGCTAAATGCAACAATATAGATGAATCTTAGAAACAATAAATACTGAACAAATGTCGGTTTCAAAATATTACATGTGGCATAAAGCCATTTTTCTAAAGTCTGAAAATGAACAAAATGGAACAGTATGTCCTATAGGAAGGAACACATCTAGTATAAAACCATAAACATAGAATAATAAATGTGAGATTCAGAATATTGGTGACCTATGAAAATGTGATATCTGAAGTATTTTCCCATTGAAAATTACTTAAACTATGAAATTACACATTTTGTTAGCTTCTAAAAGAAAGAAAAATAGGATAGAGAAAGAACATACTCATTAACATAGGAATTGCGTAGTCCTTCAACTAGGTTGTAGGCTCGTGTGTGTTTATTTTACTGTCTTGCTCAGTAATATACACATGATTCCATATATTATTCTTATGTATCAAATGTTATATACTACAAAAAGAGCAATTTTTTATTACTTCAACCTTGAAAATTTTGTTAATTCTCTGGCCAACCTTAGTTAATCTTTATGAAATGTGCTAACAGATTTTTGTTTTAACTTGATCTTCAAAATATTATTTTTAGTGACAAATATTAAAATATTTACATATAAATTTATGTATTGCCTGAAAATTCACATCAAAATAATTTGGTGAATGTGATAGCAAGTGTGGGTATAGCTGAAATTAAGATTGGCCATGAGTTAATATTTACTGAAGCTAGGGATGGATATAGAGGTACTAATTATCATCATCTTGTTACTTTTATATATGTGAAAATTTCTCATACTAGAAAGTGTTTCTTTTAATCCCAACAACCACAAAAGAAATAATAACTATAGAGAACACATAGATCAATTGAAGCTAAGTAATGCTGATGGGAGCTTTTGTGACCATGAGAGGACAACTATACACAGGAAGGCAGATCACCAGCTCCATGTGCATTGACAGATCACCAGCCCCACATGCTCTTAGATCAGCAACTCCGTGTATACTCATGCAGATAGCTGGATCCATGAGCACTCAGATAGGTCACCAGCCTACGTGCTTTTGTTGAAACTTATAGAAGTACCACCACCCCAGAAAATTCCACTTCTTCTGGCAAAGGGGATAAGCTTCATCCAGATTATTGCCTACTGTTGAATTTTGCATCTCATTCAAATGTTTTCTCCTGTGCATTCAGGCAAAACACCAAGCCAGTGGCATTGATTCCATTTAAGTGTCTATTATGGGTTGCCTTATGCCAAAGAACTTAATTATGTTATTTGTGTTTTGTCTTGAAAGATATAAAAGACAATCAGGACAATATTGATTCAGTTTTGTCAATGCTGTCAACAATAGCCCCCACTCACTAGGAGCTGTGGGGGAAATTGTCCACGTCTATCTTCCTTTCCTGTTCCACACCTAATCCCAACAGGGCCATGAGGTACACACAGAACTCTCATTCAAGGAAGATCTCAGAGTTCTGTGAACAAGTTACACAAAGAAAATATTGTTAGTGCCTTCATTTCTCCTCTCTCTCTCTCTCTCTCTCTCTCTCTCTTTCATAAACACACACACAGTCACACACACAGACTTCCTAGAGACATAGAGGGAAGGGTAACAATTTTTAAAAAATTAGTGCTCAGTAGATTCTTTGCCTGGGGTTTTACATAAATTTTATTTTTTAACATCAGAGGTAATATTATTATCATCATTTTATAAATCAATAAAATAAATAAAGGTTCAAAGAGCTACGATAACTTGTCTAAGGTCCCATAGTCTAATGAGTTCTATTATCAATACATCAAAACAAACAATCTGAACAACAGAAAGGAAAAACTTTTCACTGACTTTAGACAGCTTTGCAAAAGTTGGGCATATCTTAGAAGCAAACATAAATCCATAATGACAATTCATGGGGTAAAAATGGTGTTTAAATAGACAAACGAACTGAATCCCATGGTATTTGTTGATACAGTTAGTAATAATTGTATGAAGGGTGCTGATTATCTTATTCTTAAGAAATAGTTGGATCAATATATTAAGTGAATTCTTTAAGGGTTGAATCTATTGAAAGCACAAAGGAGTCAAATTTGAATGAGATGCAAAATTGAGCCCTAGGCAATAATCCAGATGAAGCTCACCCCTCTGCCAGAGGAACTGGCCCTTTCTGGGTGATAGTATTTCCCATCGGTTCTTACAAAAGTAAAATTTAAGTTTACAACATTAGGGTATCAAAATATTTCACTTTCTCTGATTTCTAGACTAACTTTAATCTGCTCCAACCACTGTCATTTTAGTCTTTCATTTTCTATGAATTATTTTGTTGTCTTTCAGCCAATTACAACTCTGAAAATTATAGAAAACTGTTGACATTGCCAAGTAATTCTTGTTCATAGACATGCAAATGGTTCTATCAGGTAGAGAGACAATTTTTGATTTCCCCTCCCGCCATGCAAAAAGCTTGTTTTGCATCTATTTGTAAGTTAATTTTAGCATTCCTGATTGTCTATAAATGGCATTTTGTATTTGCCTTCAAACTGCTGGAAACATCATATTTGTTTTCTCAATTAATGAGTTGAATATATCTTTGACAAGTGTTCATCTTATATTTGAGAGTCATGATTTTTATATTTTTTAAAAAATATATTTTCACAGGATCTAGACAGTCCGACTCCATAGCCCACACCTGCCAAAGATTCTTTGCTTGACCAAACATTAGGCAGAGGCTAAACCTTCTCCTAGGCCCTTTTGTATATCTCCTTATAAAATCTGTTTTAGAAAAGAACACTGCTAAGTCAGTTTAGCAAGAAACACCACCCCCAGCCCCCACCATGTCTGATTACCCTCAATATCTCATTGGGGTCTTGTCCTCCACCATCCCCCAGGTGATGTCTGATTACTCTGGCCTATCTTCAGCAAGAGTTAGGTTGGTTTGGCCAGAATCCCCTTTACCCCTGATGTTTCCTCTTAGTAATTTCCCATTCAATTACTCCCACTCTGCCAGTGCTGTAATCAGAGTGGACCCAATCTCTGTTTCTCGCTGCAAAATCTCATTACAGTGGTCTCTATATCTATCTTGATGCTCCCAAATGAAGTCTTCCTTAGTGTGCCTTAACAAGTGTAATTGAATAATTTTTTTCTTTAACACACCTTTAACTACAAAACTATCTAAAACCATCAATACGGTAATAACTAACATTTACTGTGCGCTAAACTGTATGTCAAATATTCTGCTAATGCTTGGAAGGGTTAAGCAAATTGTCTGAGTAAGATTTTACAAAACCGCAAAACAGCATTCAAATTCAGGTCTGTTTTACTCTTGTACTCCAGCTCTTAACCACTTGTATTTCCTCTTTAAGTTCTTTCATAGGCACAAAAATGTTTCCAGTTGCTCAAGACAGATACAGGGCTCCATACTTCAGAGTTTACTAAACTCTTGACCTCATCCGAGTCTCACAACCACTTCATGAGTTAGACGGAGTAGATGTCGTTATCCCCAGTTCAGTGACATGGAACTGACTTCCTTGGTCAATACCACACAGCTGCTAAGTTGTGAGGGAATACTCCATCCCACACCTGCTGATTCTGAACTATTGCCTTGTTGAAGGGAGAGGCTATAGGGTTGTCTCCAGACAGGTAAGGCTAATGCCTACTGGAAAGACATCTACTGCAAGGTAAACTACATTCACTGTAATCCTGGAGATAGTTCAGAGGCCTGGAAGAACTGACCCTGTAGTGCTAAACCAAGGTTTAACCATTGCTCTAAGATATTTAGATCTTAGGACTTAACAGGACACATTAATGCAGCAATATTTCCCCAGAGCTTTCTTTATGTCTGGCATCCAAAGCATTTAGAATCTTGTACAGAACACTGGACAGGACTCTAAACCTTGCAAATAATTTATCAAACGTAAAATTATCTTCCTATGTATGGAAGTTTCCTGAGCCTCCCTTAAATACCAAGAAAGGCTTAGTGTTGTGATTTAATCATGATAGTACCTTTTCTCCTCCAATAAATTCACCCTCCTTCCTCAAGTCATTATGCCACTAAACCTCTTGTGAGGTACCCCACAATGTCTCATTTTCTGTTCATTCTGCCTGGAGGAATTTAATTGCCCAAATTCACCATAGATGTAGTTTACTTTCCAAATGTTCATTTTCATTCTTATTTGTCCAAATTGTTTTCTTTTTACCAGAGAGCTGCCTGAAACGGCATGTGTTGTGAAGTGAAAGTGCAGACATTCCAGCTGTATTGTCTAAAATCAGAACTTGAAATTCAGCTCCAGGGATGTGGGTGGGGTAGGGCAAGCATTGTTTGCTAAACCCTGTGTTGGGCTGGTCTGTACTGCCCGGCTCTGTGTGACTTTCCATGGGCGTGTCCTTGGGTGAGGACCTGTCCTTTTGTCCTCTCCTTTTGAGAATATCCTTTTTTGGAGGGCAGAACATTCATCCTCCTTTCTGACTGGTTGTTTTTTTAACTTCTCCATTTAGAACTTTGGTGATATCCTCCCACCGCCCCCCCTCCCCCTCATCTACACGACCCCTTTTAAAGATGGCACAGTTAGATAATAGAGCTGCCTCCTGAACCAGGTCCAGGACAAGCATGAACTCAAAACAAGGGCCGCCTTCACGGGTGAAATAGTACACCAGTGAAACCCAGGGTCGGAGTTTCACTCACTCTTAGTTACCCAGAAAAGTTGCTGTAAGAAAACAAAATAAATGAAACACTATGGGTCCTTCCTTCTTTTTAGACTGGCTCAGGGCCATGGTGATAAGCGACCCCTTATTTTAAGAGTTTCTAACTGACTCAATTGTGAGTGTTTTCACTAGTTCAAAGATAAAATCCAATGAAAACAAAAATACTGAATAAAAATAACTTAATTCAAGCATAACTCATAGCCTCACTTCACTATATTTGTCCAAAGACGCAAACTCCTGAATGAGTGATTTCGTCACAGCCTCTCTGAGCATGAATTAGCACTTCAGCATCAAGTAAAATGGAAAGGAAGCTTGGAGCTGTGGCAGCAGCAATTAAACAAGACCTAAATTTTATCTGGTTTGGTAAAGTAACTTTTAAAATTCAAAGGATGGTGGCAAAAAGTATATTCTTTTTTTTTTTTTTCAGTGTATTCTCTAGAACAGTTATGAGGGTAACTACAGCTTAGCGGATAGAGTTAGTGACATTGGAAACAGATGGCTCTAAATGATAACTGCCACTTACTAGCTATACTTTGTGTTAACTTAGCTGAGACTCAGTTTCCTCCTCTGTACAGTGGGGAGAATAAACATACTAACTACTCTATAAGATTGCTATGAGAATTAAATTTTTGAAGTGTATATATAGAGTACTTAGTAAAATTATGAGCATATAGTATATGTTCAATTATTGACAAAGTGCTTGCCAAGAATATAAGTTCTTTTGCAAATATTGTATGAATGCTTCAATAGTTGAAGTCGTTCTCCTTATCCTCTCCCATTTTCTTCAGTGAAAATGTTGGTTCATGCGTCCATTCTAAGTAAACAACATAGTTCATGTTTCAACGTTGCCGAGAACTGTGGACATTGTCTGGCCAGGGACTCATTTAGGAACCATGAAAAAGTTCTTTGGGAAACAACGTATAATTGAAATTCAAAAAGAAACTCAATTTAAAATCAGACCAGAACATTTTATGAGTCCTCAAAAACAAAAACATAATGACTCAAAATAGCAATCTTGCTTATCATCTAATTTTTACATCATTCATTAAGTTTATAAAAACAAATTTTCAAAACGACAGCAGTTTCCACTGTATTTACATGTCCACTTTAAAGCAAAGTTCTTTTTTGGCAAGATGGAGCTTCTCTGTTTTTTCCTATTGGATCTTTCCCAAGCAAGAAATAATTTTGTGTAGATCTGAGTCACTTATTAAATTCCCAATTCTGTTCAAGGAGGAAATTTAGGTCACTGGTTATGAGCCAAGACAGACCTGTTGTCTAAGGTCTTCCTTAAAATTAGGGAGACCTTGGACCTGTTACCTAATCTCTCTAAACTCATTTCCCTTCATTTCAGACGTACTGAAACTACTATGTAAAACATTTTAATAGTGCCTGGCACATGGTAAGCACTCTAAAAATGTTGGCTATCACTACTCCATTCAAGATTGATTTCTTAGAACACAGAGTAAATACCTTGATTTTAGGACCACCTATTTCAATTTGAGATCTGTATTATTAAGGAAATAGTTTTGGTTCAGTCCACAACATGGTTTTTAGTTAATTTGTTGAGTAAAGCCCAACTTGAAGAAGACTAGCAAAGGAAATTGTGTTTCTAACCTGCCATACTTACTTGGGTACCCCTGGCTTGGAAGCTCATTAGAGCCTCAGAAAGAAAAAGAATTTATTAAATCAATTATTGTGCACAGATGAAAGGGCACATCACTTGCTAATTACAGCAGTGGCTAGCACTGATGCAGGCATCTCTTTTATTCCCCTTAGCTTATGGCCCCATTAGCAATTAACAGTGACTGATGTCCTGAAAGGAAGCGTTCTGTCTGCACTGCTGGGTTTTCTCAGGAGGAATTAGAAACGAGATACTTGACAGAGTTTAGCCAGAAAAATAATTAAAACAAAAACAATGTAAAACTACAAGAAACCACCTGTTTTATTTGTGGATAGACTTGCAAAAACCTTAAACAACATCAATACACTCATTGACTTCATTTATTAAGAAAATTTTACTTTGCCTAATTTTGCAACATTATGAAATGTACCAGAAACTATTTTGTTCCATACTAAAAGTGCTCAAACACTTATCTCTTTAGTTAATCTTCACAAGTTAAAAGAATCACTTTTTTGCAGGGAAGATCTCTTATAGAAATGAAATTCCAAACTGGGGAATTAAAACTCCATTGAATTATTTCTCAACAAACAGGTTTCCCTTTTCCTCACTGTGTGCCCATCACAGTATACAGAAGCAACGCCATGGTCTCTCTGGGAGTGAATCAAGATTAGAACTGTACACCAGGGTATCTACACGAAAAGCAAGCCAGCAAACAAAAAAGCAATATTGCTGATATTTGAGGTAATGACCTAAAAACAATCAAGATGAAGTTGTTGTTTTGGTCGAAAGATGTGACTCCATATTCAGGCCCCATCTTTCGTCTGCTCTTGATTGATGGATGCTGGGTAGAAATGTGTCCAGGTAGAGCTGGGATGAAGGTGGCGATGTTCTCTATTTCTGTCACATCTTCTCCCTTGCTCCCTCAAATATCCTCTCTTCTGCCAATCCAGCTAGCTTTCAGAAGTCTCAGTCTCAGTTCACATAATTAAAACAATGTATGTCCTCCTTCATAAGCACATGTATTTTAGCCTAAATAATTATAGCTAATAGTGATCAAACTCTTCTATTAAAAAAAAAAAAAAAATCTAAGCTGAGAATTTTACATGTATTATCTCATTTAATCCTCACAATCATTCTATGAGGTAGATAAAATTACTACCCTATTTTATCCATTGATAAATTTCAGCCTAAGTATGACAATTAACTTCCCCAAAGTCTCTCAGCTACAAGTGGTCTGATTTCATAGCCTGGGCTTTGGAATAACTATGTTATTGAAAATCTAGGCCGGGCGCGGTGGCTCAAGCCTGTAATCCCAGCACTTTGGGAGGCCGAGACGGGCGGATCACGAGGTCAGGAGATCGAGACCATCCTGGCTAATACGGTGAAACCCCGTCTCTACTAAAAATACAAAAAACTAGCCGGGTGAGTTGGCGGGCGCCTGTAATCCCAGCTACTCCGGAGGCTGAGGCAGGAGAATGGCGTAAACCCGGGAGGCGGAGCTTGCAGTGAGCTGAGATCCGGCCACTGCACTCCAGCCTGGGCGACAGAGCGAGACTCCGTCTCAAAAAAAAAAAAAAAGAAAAAAAAAAGAAAATCTAAATGATCATACTGTCAGGCATCTTGACAGGTGAGGCCATATTCACGGGACTTCTCTGCAAATTGAAATCAACATTCCAGGCTGAAGACTTGAATTCTGCCTTAGTAGTCACCTCTTATACAGGAAAAGTAATTTTATCATGAAACTCGGTAGTAATTCCAGCTCTGCCTCCCATGACCCTTCAACTTTCTCAGAGAAGCACAGTATAGAGACTTTGTGAGAGAAAGGAAAGAATAAAGGACACATAATAAAGTGTCCAGAATCTCATTCTCTACTTTGTCATAGCGGATTCCCTTATAGGCCAATGTTTCTGTTCTAGCAGGTAGGTTAAAGACAGGAGAGGTGCCCATGGCATCATGTCAGACTTGAGGAGGATGAATAAGAACATTTACCATATCCCAAACACCATAAATGTGTGGAAAATCTTTAAAGTGGAAGCCTACTATATAGGAAAAAAAAAAGAAATGATACTTTACTCAACTTCAGAAATTCACTGAAACCCAAGACCCTTCAGGCTAATAATATAACTAGGTTTTAGAAAGTTAAAGACAAACAAAACAAAAACAAAAACTCTTAGAGGAAAATTAGGATTGTGTGTGTTGTGCATGATTTTTTTTTTTTTTTTTTTAGGTTGAAAATAAAAGGACAAATTCTTTGGGCCCATTGGCAGAGAATGTTGACTGTTTAGCGGACCAGAAGCCAGGCTCAAAATAGGAAACTTAATGCAATTTAATTTCCTTTCAGCGGGAAGTAGGGAAGAAGCACCAGGCTGTCCTTGACACTCAAGAGAATATCCCCTCTGCTGCACTGCTGGGTGCCTCTTGGAAAAACTCATCATGTGAAATTGATAACCAGAGCATTCCTGGGCTAGCTGCTGTACCCTCAACCAATCTCCAAAGTGCACTGCCCTTCCAGAGGGTATGGAGGGAAGATCAAATCACACCGCATTTTCAGACAATAGTGGATGATGAAATACAGAGGCCATTTTGGCCGTAAGCTCTCCATGTCTGACAGAGCCACCAGCACCACAGCATCACTGGGGCCTTCAACCTGCCACGAGTTTTAGGAAGTAGCTTCAGGGCCTCTTTCCAAGCTTGAACAGCCATGCCTATCTGTCTAGATGAACACATGTCCTTGGGGAAAACAACTCCATTATGACCTCTACCAACTAAAGGGTCATGTTCTACTCTACTAAGTCATACCACGCCTCACCTTAATGGCACCAGCATCTCAGAGTAAAACAGGAGAGTTTAGATAGAGTCCACTGATTCTTAGACCTTGCTGGCTGCTCCAGGAAGGGGCCTTCGCAATGGATATCTTGTTGTTGTATGGATAGAGTACAGTAAGGGATGTGGGGACGCTTCAGGTCTCAAGAGTTTGTTTCCCTAATGGCACTGGAAAGGTGAATCCTGATGACTTCTCTCTGCTGCTGTATCTCCATCTGTGGTTTAAGGATAATGGCCCACTGCCTTTCTTTCATGGAGCACAGTTTTTTTCTTTTGTTGTTGATTGCTTATTTCTTTAAACAAAGAGAACAAAATCTGGCTGGGCGCAGGGGCTCATGCCTGTAATCCCAGCACTTTGGGAGGCCAAGGTAGGCAGATCACTTGAGGTCAGGAGTTGGAGACAAACCTGGCCAACATGGCGAAACCCTGTCGCTACTAAAAATACCAAAATTAACCGGATGTGGTGGTACGCACCTGTAGTCCCAGCTACTTGGGAGGCTGAGGCAGGAGAATTGCTGGAACCCGGGAGGCAGGGGTTGCAATGAGCAAAGATCATGCCACTGCACTCCAGTCTGGGTGACAGAAAAAACAAAACAAAACAACAAAGAAACAAACAAAAAACCAAGGACAAAACCAAAGATTCCTGAGTTTTATGTGTGCCTCTGTCCCTTTAGGCTGATTACTGTTATTTGATAGCGTGTCATTTTTATTAAAATCAAGATATTTAGACAATTTAGAAGCAGCTTTATATTTCAGGTTTAGAAGGAGAAAGACAAATGGGCTTCTTTGATGGCCTTTCTACCACTGCAGCAGGAAAATGAGTTCAAGTCATAAAAAAAAGATACATTCAGGAGAAAGCACATGTCTTTAGTAACTAGCATCCACGGGTTATACTAGAGGACAAGCAAGCATCCTTCAAGGAAAAACAAACTCTGAGTTGGCATCAGAGAGCATCTCAAGACCTCATTTTTATCATTTACAAACTAAAAATGCCTGATAACACCTTTTCAAATGCCCATTACAGATCTAAAACACTATTGTCAGTTTAACATTTATAATCTACCATGCACAAGGCACTGTGATAACCGATAACAGAAAAAGATGAAAAAAAAGCCAAAAAATACAAAACAGGTAAAGGGGTGAGATAAAAAACACAACAGATAAATGGACAAAATTTAAAATGAATAAACTGTCCTCCCTGTCCTTCAGCCCACTGACCACCGGAAGAGACCTACGTGTGTATGCATAGACATAATTCACAGATAAGGTATATAGCATATCCAAAGGGATGTAGGGCACCAAAGGAGAAGGTAAAGGCTGGTCTAGGGAGCAGGATGCCCTTGATCATGGCCTTTAAAGACATATAAGATTAAATCAGCTGAGGATGGTAGAGATGCCAAAAACAGTGATGGCAAAAGGGTATTTGGTTAGTTGCATATCGTAGGTTAGTCATTTGGCCCAATAACAATGCTTGATAAATGTTTGTTAACCTACTGGTGGCCAGAAGAGAGGGAAAGTGGAAGAGAAGACAAAAAGTGAGCAAAATTGAAGAGTTGGAGTGTGAGATTCAAGGTCAAATTCAGGGATAATGGGGATGGAAAATGAAATTGAAAAATAGTTTTATACCCTAGGGTAAAATGTCACACCCTACAAATGCACGCCTAATAAATACATGTTGTTAATGTCATTGCTATTAAAATCCGTTTATGGCTGTTTTGTTTCTAATGTTCATTTTTAAAATAAATATTCCAATTATGAAATAGGCCATAACCCCATTGTTCACAGATTAATCCTATAGTGTGTATCACATCTATCATTGCTACTGACTAAATAAAGCAAATTCATAACAAATTTTATCTCTGATAAAACATAATTATTGCATATTGAATATGAAATCAAAATCAAATCAGTTTCATTTTGGAGGGAGGGCAATCCGACTATGAACTCACCATAGTTCACAGGGACTACATGTCCTTTTCTGTAAACACAGGGGGCTGAGTCAGGTGACTTCAAAGGCTCTTCTAGTTCTAATTGGATTATAAGTTGCATATACATATTGGCAATGTGAATTACTGACCAATCGCATTTGTATTTCAATATATGGCTTGGAGCCGATGCTCGTGATAGAAAGTTCTTAGGAATTCTTAGTGTCTAATTCCTGGGGTGATTAACTTCTCTCACTCACAGGGAATTCATCTAAAGGTATCCCACACTAAGAACACGGAAGAGCCTGCAAGTTTGCTCCTAGTCCTTGGAAAAAATCTTCCTGCTGCTTATAGATCGATGTCTAACAGCTTCAAGATGGCAAACTCAATAGCTCTATTCTGAATTCCAGAAATCTTTCTTTCACAGTCACAGGAAGACAGACTCTTGAGAAACACCAAAACAATCTTGTGGACAATAACACTATTTTTTTGGGAGCAAAGGACTGTGGGACCTGTTATGGTCCCTGCCGTGTCCACGGTCAGCTGTCCACCTCGACTGAACCTCGACCAAAGAGGCCTTGCCCTCACTCTCCCCTCCAGACTCACCCTCCTCATCCACTGCATGAAACAGAGGTTTGGGCCTTAAAGCCACCCTCCTTACTCCACCGAAGTACTCTTCTTGGCTTGTGTTTCTTTGATAACCAGAGTTGAATGCCTTCCTTCCTCTGTGTAGGCTCTTCATCGGGATTATTTCTTGTGCCTCTTGTTTCTGAAGCGACCCTATCCGAGACAGTGCGCTGAACATGATGGATGAGGATCCTGGATCGCAGCTGTCATCATCTAGGAAAACATCATGGCAAGAAGGGGAAAGAACAAGACTTAAGATCAAAGGTAAGACTTAATATCCACATGGCAGGAAGTCAGAGTGAAGCAAACCCTTGCCTGAGGTTTCAGCTCTACACTCAACTTTCTTATCAGCACAATGTTTCCTTCTCGAGGACACTGCCCGAAGCAGATGGGAGGACAGAAGCTATAAGTGCAGTGTCATAAATAAATAGAAATGCATGACAAATGGTGTATCAAGCCAGTCTCCCCTGGCAAGTAAGGTCGTGTCTTTTTACAGAATCAGATCAGTTGGCCATAGACATAAACCATGGGACACAAAGATGCTTGGTCTTGTCCAAAGCCAATGCTACACAGAAGGTTATGTGGTGCAGCCATCTGAAAGTGGTTGCTTTTATCTTGGTTGGCTTTTTCATCAGTGGTTACCAGAAAGCATTACATCTGAATTCCAATCCTCTGATACAGAAAAAGTCAATCCTGGAGAAAGGGGGATAGGAGGGAGCCACAGCAGAAACCAGGGTGTGACCAGATGCCCTCCTTTCAGAGGAGTAAGCAGGTGACAGGCTGTGACTGGCACTTGATGGGAACTTCCCTTTCCTGATAATTTACTATATGCCTGTCACTGTGCTCATCCTTTTATATATATCATGCCATTGACTCCTCATAGCGGCCCTTCCAGGTGAGTAAAGTTATGAATCTCACAGGTAAAGTGGCTGAGGTTTCACATTAAGCAATGCTCAATATCACAAGTTGGTGAATATGGTACCAGAGTTTGAGCAGAGCCTGCCCAGCTTCGAATCCATTTCTTACCATCAGGTCTCCTTGCTGTCTCCTTGGTGTATCCATGTGCAAGAGGGAGGGCTTCCACGTGCAAGAGGGAGGGCTCCCTCGTGCAAGGGAAGCCAGCAGCTGTGTATGCAATGTCCTCTCTTGGATTCTCTTCCAGACCCCTAACCCATGCCTAGGACATTGCCTTGTCCCCACTTCAATGTGCACACATCTTTAAAGGAATATTTCTCACATATCTCATTTCCTCTCATTTCCTCAAAGCCTTAGCCTCATAAATTTATTTTCCCTTTAAAAATTCTCCTAAGAACTTAGGTATTTTCAGACATTTATATTTAAATCTGAAAGCCGTGTTCCTTCTCTCATTCTTCCTCCTAAAAAACAAAACAAAAACTCCACGTCTAGAATGAATATGCCCAAAGATTTACACTTGAAAAAATGTATTTGGAATGTGGGACACCTGAAAATCTTAAAATATTCTGTTCAATAATGTTTCTCTAAAATGTGACCCAATTATACTAAGAAGGTAACTTGGAAATTGGGCAAGGGAGACCAACTTCTTTCAATAAAGAAAACATTAATTAATATATCTGTCCTTTGTTTTCCATGACTCTCCTTTAATGTGTGCTCTGTGACGAGGCCTGGGACCAGTCCCTCTGGATCCTTGGTGCTTGAAGCACTAGCTAAGGAAACAATGGCCTGCAGGCTTCTGCCGCCAAACCCTGTTCTCTCACTCCAACCTTTCCTGTTGAGCGCCCCATCAGTGGACAGACCTTAGTTGTGGTTTCGGTTTCCCAACCACCCTCTGGGTTATTTTACAGTGGACTCCAAGCTCTAGGAAGAGGCATGGGTGTGTGACTTGCAAAGTTTCACTCAGCTTAGAGCTGCCCAAAATTGAAGGAAGAAGTTGACTGGAAAGCAGAAGGCAGAAAAAGGAAGAGTGAGGACGGTGTTTCGTCCTTTTTGCGTAACTCTCCTCCACAAGGGCACCCAGGCAGTGCAGTTCCAGGCAGAGTAGTGGATACTTTGTCAACAAAATCTGAGTATCTGTTCTTTTTTACCTCCCACCTGACCGACAGCCTGAACTTCTGGACATGGGCACCTTGGCGTGAAAGGAGAAATAAGGAAGGTGATTCTGCTCAGCGCAGGGCGAGCCCCAGCACACAGAGGATGAACTACCTGATGCAGGATACACTGTTCAGACACCCAAACCTGGAGTGCAACCCTCCCCACCTCCATATTTTTTAAACTTGTGGTAAAATATACATAACACAAAATTGACCATTTTAACCATTTTTTTCGTCTAACTGTAAATAAGTGTACAGTTCATTGCATGAAGTGCATTCACATTGTCGTGTTATCATCGCCACCGTTCATCTCCAGAGCTTTTTCATCTGCCTCGATGCACATGGATTCTAAGCAGCCTCGTCATTTGAGGGGTTTCCAGGCAAAACCTCTCTACTTATAATACCAAGTGAGCCCTTAAGGCAAAAGAACCCCAAAAGAGCATGTGAAGTCCTCCAAACCAGCATGGAGCTCCAAGACATCCAGAACAAGAAAAATCCTGACCCTGGAGGGCAAGGGGAGAGCTAGGAAGGGAAGCATTCTCCAAGTTTCAGGCAGGTTAGCCAGGGACTGCTTGCCTGCAGAACAAGAGTCTCCACTGTCTCCCCTAGATCCCCTCCAGCCATTCTCCTGGTACAGAGAGACGTCGGGTTTGGAGAGAAGGATTCCAATGATCAATTGTGCTTGGCTACACATTGAGGACTATCTCAGCCTTATCCTCATCATTATTATAATCCTTTGTAAATGTATCATGGTTTATTATTTTTCATAAATCATACCATAGAAATTACAAATTATTCACAGTAGAGTTAATTCCAAGCAAGCCAGAAATGAGTCTGCATATACAGGCATAAGTTTCCATGACAAATAAGAACAAGTATATAAAATCCTACAGACATATGACCCATAATGTATTGCAGAGCACTGATTTCCCATCTTTAAAACTTATTAAAGAAAACTGCTATTTCATTACTTTTCTCTCAGATTTCTAGTTTAACCACTCTCTTTATTCACTTAGTTGAAACTTAGAACCAGTCGAGTATATGTAAAAGAAAGGAAATCATTGGGACTAACAGTTCATTCCAAGTCTGAATTAATTCATGTAGAACCGACATTGCGAAGCATTGTCTTTCTTTCCAAGAACATCTGTATTTACCCAAGTCAAGACTTCCTTAAGTCCCTAAGTAGTAATAGTAATAACGACTAATATTTCTTGCACATCTACTTGGTTCCAGGCTCTGTTCTAGCAGCTTTATGTACCTGTTCATATGTGTACCCTGCATGTATGAGACTGGCTTTGCATCAGGACAATACAATTGCATATGGAGGGACCCAATATTATCCTCTTCATAGACCAGAAATGACAGTGTGGAGAAGTAGAATTTTATTTTTCCTTCATATAGACCCTGTCTATTTTTTTCCTGGCATTTTATGGCTTTGACTGAAAGTGTGACTGAGATATCCTTTTAATGAGGACATCTATTAAAAGGCTAGGATCCTGTGACCTGTTTATTAGTCTAGTGAATCATGTATGTATGTTTCCAAATGTTAAACGACTCTCAAATTCTGGAATAAACCCACTTTGCAAGGCATATTGTACTTTTAATGTTCTGCTGTATTTTGTTTATAATGCTTATTTAAGATTTGTTCATTAATGCTCAAATGAAGTTGCTCCGTGGTCATCTCCTGCTACCATAGTCATGCGGTATTGATGCTCGTCTCTTAAGAAATAACTGTCGTCCGGGCATGCTGGCTCACACCTGTAATCCTAGCATGTTAGGGGGCGAGGCAGGAGGATCCCTTGTGCCCAGGAGTTAGAGATCAGCCTGGGCAACATAGAGAGACCCTGTCCCTTTTTAAAATTTTCTTCTAAAAAAATTTAAATTAAAAAAAAAAAAAACAGTGATACTTTCTTGTTTTCTCACTCAAATAACAAAACTGGTGCCAGGTTATTTGTACCAGGAAGATTATTTTTAAAAATTAAACTATTGACCAGGCTCAGTAGCTCATGCCTGTAATCCCAGCACTTTGGGAGGCCAAGGCGGGGAGATCACCTGAGGTCAGGAGTTCAAGACTAGCCTGGCCAACATGGTGAAACCCCGTCTCTACTGAAAATACAAAAATTGGCCAGGTGTGGTGGCACATGCCTGTAATCCCAGCTACTTGGGAGGCTGAGGCAGGAGAATCGCTTGAACTCAAGAGGCAGAGGTTGCAGTGAGCAGAGATCGTTCCACTGCACTCCAGCCGGGGTGACAGAGAGACTGGACTCAAAAAAATAAATCATTGGCATCATATAGGAGAGAAAATGGATGAAGAACCCTTGTTATATAGGGTTCTTCAAATTCATCTCAAGAAAATCAACAACCAGATAGAAACGAAACAAAACAAAACAAAAAATGAGCAAAGGCAGAAACAGAAAACTACACCCCAAGAAATATCATTGTTTCCAAAATGTGAAAGATGTTCAACGTCACTAAAAATCAAAGAGATTCATATGAATTAAATCTGGCATATAAATTTTATGCTATCATATCACAGATTACTCAAAAGTTTGACAACAGCCCAGTGGTATTAGGAAAAGATCATTCTTACAGACTGTTGTTGTGAGGGCAAATTAGCGACATAATCTTTTGTGATGGTGTTTTGACATTATCTGTAAAAATTTAAATCTATATGAATTTGACCTCAAAATTTTACTTCCAGGAAAATATACTAAGGGAATAATTGCTTATTCGTGAAAATACCAATCACAAGTGGTCCAGAGTCCTTATTATGTATCATTGTTTATATTTATTAGAAGTTGATATACCTTAAGTATTAATTAGGAGTTAGCTTAATAAGCTTTGGCACATGCATATAATTCTTATTAACTCATTAAAAATGAGTATTAGATCCACATCTACTGGCATGGAAACCTATGTACAACTTTGTTCAGTGAACAAGGCAATTTATAAAAATTGCAAAACAATGACTATACTTTGATTTTTGTGTATAATATGATGCAATGTTTTTGTGATTTTTTTGTGGGGGGAGGTGTCAGTATGAGTAGTGTGGGGTCAGGCAGGTATAGGAAGAATTCTAGAAGGATGTTCACCAAAACATTCTATGGTGATTATACCTTGGCATTGAGGTTGCAAGTGCTTCTAACTTTCTTTTTCATGCTTTTCTCTACTGAATGATTTTAATTTTGTATGAAGTATGTTTTTAAATCAGAAAAAAAGTTTCATTTTGAGGTAATTACATATACTCCTTAAAGATTAAATACTAAAATCCTATGTTTAGTTTACTTGAATTTCCAACGTGATTTTAACACTTAAAAATTAGGAAAATAAAAATAGATAACATGGCATGTTACACATGTTATGTCACCTTTTACTAATAGCAAATCATTTTATACACACATAAAAATAGTAACTTTGATTTTATTAGAATAATAAAGTTTCAATAATTCTAAGAATTCCACTTAATTAAATATTAAATGGAAAACATTTAATCAGTAAGTCTGATGAAATCATTTTAGTGAAATTAAGCCAGGTTTGGATAATTCTGCTCATACTTAAATGGTGGGTAAATACTAGAACTTCAGCAAAACATCCCTGTCACATTTCTTCAAGATGTGATCAAATTATGACCCTTGGGCTCTATCTGGCCTACTTCCTCTTTGTATATGGCCTGTCAACTACAAATGGTTAGCACATTTTTAAGGGGCTGAAAAAATTAAAAGAAGATAATATTTCATGAAAAGTGAAAATTGTATGAAATTCAAATTTCAGTGTTCATAAACAAAGTTATGAGTTTCATCTATAAAAGAAGTTGTTTTCTTCTTTTTCTTATCATGTAAGTAACCTACATAATGTTCTTAATGTTGCCTCTTGTTCCACACCCACAGATATTTACCATCTGACCCTTTACAGAAAAGCAGCAGAGAAGCCAGGCATGCAGCTTACCTGAGAACTCAGCAGCCCTTGTGTCTCTTCCCGCAGACTGAGGATTCCCGTAGGGGAAGGAGAGGTAGCGGACATTCTTGGTGCCAGCCTGTGGGTAGCAAGTAGAAAGAAAAAGCAGAATAAGCTGCCTCAATTCAGAGCTTCACATGGCAAATAAAGGGAAGGGCCACTTTGGCTTACGCCTCTAATCCCAGCACTTTGGGAGGCAAAGGTGAGCAGATCACCTGAGGTCAAGAATTCAAGACCAGCCTGACCAACATGGTGAAACTTTGTCTCTACTAAAAATACAAAAATTAGCAGGGCTTGGTCACGGGCACCTGTAATCCCAGCTACTCAGGAGGCTGAGGCAGGAGAATCGCATGAACCCGGGAGGCAGAGGTTGTAGTGAGCTGAGATCGCACCACCCACTGCACTCCAGTCTGGGTGACAGAACGAGACTCCCTCTCAAAAGTAATAAAATAAAATAAAGGGAGGAACACAGACCTGTTCTATGGCATCTTGTTTGGATTACTGGCTTTTAGTTTTTTTGTTTTGAGAAAGCAGACCACACCAGTCTCCAATATGTATTTCCTTTCCCTCTCATGACAAAAGAGACCATTAGCAACCTTTCAAAGTTACTCCCATATCCCCACTGAGGATAGGTTTGAGATTAGGGCCTGCTTCTCACCCAGCCTCCATCCAAACTGCAGGTAAGACTGGTTTGTTATGGCCTCAATGGGAAGAGTGCAGGAACACAATGGCTGATGTGAAGGTGAGCCCAGGAGTCTTGGTAACAACCCATCCCTTCCTATACCTTCTGGGGAGAGAAGGAAGCTGGGGTCAGACGGCCTGGTCCAGACCCAGATCCTGTGGTGACCAGGTACTGACCATGAGGACTGAAGGGCATGGTCAGTACCTGGTCACCATAAGGTGTGGGTCTGGACTCACAGCACATCAAGTGCATTGCAGTCCCTGACCCACCCTGGAGGGCAGCACCCTATGGGCAGATGCCTTCAGTCCCTAAGACCCTGAACCCAGAGAAAAAGTTTGCTCTGGTGTCCTGCACTCTTGCCTTAGTATCTCTCAGGTAACAAGGTGGGGTTTTGTTTGTGTAAATATTGATGGTCATGCATGTGAGATCCTGTATAGGAACAGGCTCAGCAGGTGACAAACACTTGCAGACTGAAGGAATGTCCCAGTCCCCAGCCCCAATGTACCGGCTTTCCCCAGGGCAGGCTGTGGCCTTTCCTCATGCTCTCCCTTAAGGTGTTCTGGCGGCGGATCAGAATCTCTTTAGCCTGCTTCTCACTTGTTTGGGGTTTGAGGTTATATTTGTTGTAGGACAGGGTCTGCAGAGAAAATGGAATGTCAAATACGTAAGGACTCCTTCATACAACTTTCAGCCAAGGAAGCCATGGAAACATCAGGAACCTAAGACCAAGAGAACAGGTGAGCACCTTGGAGGTCAGCTAAGCATTTGCCTTGATTACGAATGAGCAAGTTTCAGTCCTAGGAAGAAAAGTGTGTGACCCCAGGTCATGCTGCTCTCAGGGCAGAGCTGTGGCTGGAGCCTCTGCCTTCTGCTCTAACCCTTACAGCGGTCCTTCCCTTAGTTACCCACAGACTCGGTCTGCCCCATACATACACTTTCCTTTCCAGGTCATGTTTTTGATGCCAGGCCAGTGAATTTAATAAGAAAGCAAAATATCAAAACTAAACTACTTTGGGACTTTCCATAGGGCTGTTGTCTTTTAATTTTACTGATTAAGGATACCTACACATGCACGCATACACACACACACACACACACACACACAATTTCTATCACCATTATCATCAATTCAGAAAGAAAGTCTCTTAACCAAAGTCACAAGAAGAACATAATTTGAGATTAAAAAAAAAAATAGTCCTTCAAATTGAATCAATTTAACTTTATGAGAATGTCTTCCTTGTCCTTTACCCCAGACCAGTGGAAACCTGTCATGGACCCTAGGCCAACATTAATCAGTCCTCAGACAAATGTTTGCAAAATGCTTAACTGAAATTTCTTCTCCTTCTTGGTGCTCGCTAAAGGCCCACCAGCAAATGCTCAGTTTGCCAGGGGTCAGTAGGTGACACACTGTGTGCACTGATAAACCACAAAGTCCTGGTAGATGACAGCATCGGGACCGCAGGGGCTCTCCCTCCCAAGTGACGGATACTGTGATAGGGGTAGTCAGTTCCACTTCAATAGAGAAAATGCTCTATGTGCCAGGTGCTGTGTGGAAGGCACAGGATTAAATAAGTGAGTAAATTAGAACTACAGTCTTCAAAAGGCTTACAGTTTCCTGGAGAAGTCAAACCAATAGGGATAAGATGCTATGCGTGCAGGTAAGTGATAAGATTCTGGGATCATCAGGGGGTCGTAGAGTACAGGCAAAAGGCACTTCATCCAGTCTTGGATGGGAAAAGTTCAGTGTACTGAGATAAGTCTTGAAAGATGAGTGAGTGTTATCCTGGGAATAAATTCCAGGAAGAGAAAACACATGAGCTAAGACATCAGCTGGTAACCACCTTGGAGGTGGGAGGACAGTCAGAGGATGTGCTGGAAAAGAGCCAGGCATGAGTCTGTTACCACGAAAGAATGGGGTGCTTCATTCAAAGTGTGTGAGAGGTGAGACTGGAGGGGCATGGAGGGGCTGGGGTCAGGCCACTGGTAGCCTGCCAAGGAGTAGAGGCTGCATTTTTCAGGCCATGTGTTTTTTAGGTGGGTGCACATATTCCAAAAAGTGCCACAAGATGCCCCACAGCGTGAGAAAGAAAATACTGATACTTCTATTTCTATTGATTTTTATCCAAACAAATACAAAGCATATTAAGCTCTGTTAGTACTTAATATATGAATGTATAACGGGCCCTCACTCAGTCCATACACGAGACGGTCAAGTCAACAAGGGATCCACAATGGCATCCTCATAGGTTTCACCAGCTTGCAGTTCATTGTGTTTCAGTGTGTGTGCATCCAGTTAAGTAGATGTGTGGTTTCCATTAGCTATTAACTAAAGTAACCCTCACAAAATAGATAATTGTATTTAAAAAGTGTTGTAAAGAAGGTGTAAACTGGACTGCTAAGGTGGCTCACACCTCTAATCCTAGCACTTCAGGAGGCCAAGACATGTGGATCACTGAGCCCAGTAGTTTGAGACCGACCTGGGCAATGTGACTAAACCCTATCTCTACAAAAAATACAAAAAAAAAAAAAAAAAAAAAAAAAATAGCTGGATGTGGTGGTGTGAACCTGCGGTCCTAGCTACTCACGAAGCTGAGGTGGGAGAAACGCTTGAGTGTAGGAGGTCAAAGCCACAGTGAGCCGTGATCATGCCACCACACTCTAGCCTGGGTGACAGAGTGAGAGTGACACCTGTCTCCAAGGGAAAAGAAAAGAAGGCATAAACTAAAGGCCAAGGGAACAATGAGGGAAGGGTAAATCCAACTTTCTCCTTCTCCCAATGGGAGCTCTTTATCGTCCACTTTTGGCACATTAATAGATCTGACAAGAATTTTCCCCAAAAAGTTGAAATTTGAAAATAGTTTGAAATATGAATTCTTGTCTATCATTAGTAATGATACACCTCAACCTATGTGCATTTTATACATTGAAATATTAAATATTAAAAATGGTAACATGACACGGTCGTGAAAAATAAAACAAGAATTAGGAATATAGAGACAAACTTTTACAATTGTTTATCAATTTTAAAATCATGCAAAACTGAATGCAATGTGTGTGTGTGTGTGTGTGTGTGTGTGTGTGTGTGTACATACAATGTATTGCTAGTAGGATTTCCTACACCTAGACTTGGGAGGAGGTTGGACTTTTTAAGGAACACTTGGGCGGTTGGCTTCCTATTTCATCTCCCATAACCTCCCATGACCCACGTGCTTCTCTATTTTCCCCGTCTGCAGGGAGCATAGAAGCCTCTATGCATATAATGTGCATGCAAGTTTCTTCCCTCCTCTCCCTCCATTTCTGTGTTACAGTGGAGCTTGTACTTCCCACTGGACCTTGAGTCCTAAAGGACAAGGAACTTTGTCTTATTCAGTGCAGTGTTCCTGATGCCCGGCACATTCTAGATGTGCATTAACTATTTGCTGAAGGAAACTGAAATTGCTCTCTTCCTTTGAAAGCATGTAGAAATTCTGAGAGTAATCTGATTATCCAGGCTACTCAGGAACGACCCATCAATCTGTGACCTATCCTGGGGGTCTGGGCTGAAGCCAGTTTCTTCTCTTGTAAGTTTAGTCATAGTATTTCTCAACCTCCATCCCCACTGTGTTTCAGAGAGCTTCCTCTGTGGTTGTCCTACCAGGAACCTCCAGAGGTGAGTCTTTTAAGCTTTCCACCCATGAAGATTCTGTCCTGGGTTTACTGAGTCAAAGGACTTCAAACAGAATTGGCTGGAGTCCTCCTAGGAGCAACAGACCCAGCAGGGCCAGCTCAGTTTTGGATCAACTCTGCATTAGGGTCGCCCAGAGTCAAACTCTGCATTCATTCTGGTCCTGTTCTGAGGTAAATCCCGATGCCCAAGATGGCCTCTTTCAAGATGTGAACAGTGAGAAATGCCCTGGCTACCAGGCCTGCATCTGTCATCCAGGCTACAGAGTGCAGGATGGCTAAGGTACACCCTTTGTGACATTCCTCAAAAATGTAGATTGTCTGCTAGAAACAGAGTAAATGTATAATTGTCCTGAGTTGCATTTTCAGGTAGACTTTTCCTTCAAGAGATCAAGAGGACCATGGTGGAAGAGAGAATTCTCATGACCTTTGTAAAGCTGAGTAAAGAGAGGAAGACGGGAAGAGGTAGGACTGGTGAGTTTGACTTACGGAGTAAGCAAAGTAGAGTCAAAAAGCCACCTCATAGGCTTGTAACTGCCCTCTGTTTATCAATTGTGTTCTCCCTATTTGGCTCTCAAGGTCGTCAGCAATAAACTTCTTAAATGGAAAGAGGCCTTTGTGCTTTAATTTGAGGGCAATGAGGAAGGGAGGTGCTATATATCTTAGAAAGTAGAACTGGAAAGCAGAATGCATAGGATACTTATTAAAAGAGACGAAAGGAGGCTATCTTGGAAACTGCATCCAAGGAAGAAAAGAGAGGATGAGCAGTTGACCTTATTTTAGACTGGATTAGAGTCCTAGGATCTTCATCTGCATTTCCAGACCTTTCCCTACACTTGATCTTCATCCACATAGGGAAAAGGCTGAGTAACAGGTACCCTCTGGACTCCGGCTCTCACTAAGCTAGCCACATTCTTCAAACCAGGAAGTTGTTATCTATTATTTATCTAAGGCAGGATGTGATAGTCTTACTGAAACAGTTTCACTTGGAATGATTTGAAAGCCTTGGAATTTACTCTAAGCACACTACCATTAGTGCTGACCTGTATTCCTCCAGCTGGTGCAGAGCCTTTCGCTGACACATTCCTCTTAATCACTGACCTTTGAGTTGAAACAGGAGACCAGAAAACATTCACTTTCATTGGATTATGTAAGTCCAGAGTCATGAAAAGAGCACTGGGTGGGTGGGTAGAAGTCCTGCATTCTTAACCTGGATTTGTTTTGTAACCTTGAAAAAGTCAGATAACCAACTCCACTGACCTCAGCATCTTCCCTTTGAAAATGAGGAGCTTTGTCTAGGTGATTTTGTTTTAGTTTCATTAAGACTATGATCAAGGACACAGTCACAAAACTAAAAGCCCTCAAAATGAATTCATTTCTAATCACATCCAAGTATTAGGATTAGGATGGATGATCAAATCCTCAAACTATAAAAACTTCTCATTATATGACTTCGTTAGATGACTAATTAGATGGAATATTATTTAACTAAGTCAAAGTTTCAGAAAGTTTCATTCACTGCTCTCACAAATCTTCTTAGTATGCACTTTGGACCAGTTCCCAAGAACTAGTAGAGATTTCATACCTAGTTCCAAAATAGAGAAATAAGATGTCTCCTTTTATTCAGGCATTTATTCATTATAAACTATAGTTTCAATATTGGAACCTAAACTATCTCAGCTTTCTTAGTGTAGTCAATACAATTGGGACAGGTGCACTGTGATCAGCGTCCTGGTGCCATCTTTGTTCTGTGGTGTGGTGGATGAGCTTCTTTGCAGAGAGACCTGCTAGTTCTGGAAAGCACCAGGCTGCAGGGCTAGGGCAGCCTGCCCCCTAGAGACGGTAACTAGATTTGCACTTCTTTTTATACCACAGGTGCCAATTTTGCAGCAGAAACATGACAATTAACTTTCTATTCTCCAAACTAAGCAGAGAGAAAATATTCAGCAAGAGTTCACCTTACAGAGGATGACATGAACATCAGGGGACTCCTGAAGGACTGTTTTCAAGGACAGATAATGAGGACAACACAGATAATGGGCTCATACACACCCTTTGCCGAACTTGGTACATGTTGGATGTCAGAATGTCCCTTATGGACTCCACATCTTCAGGGGAAAGTCTTTTGATTCCTTGTATCCTCTGGGCCCTGGAATCGTTATTGGAGAAGAGACAAACATTATTCTTTCATTTGGCAAGAGGTACCACAAAAATATCAGTGGGCCTTGCTCTGTCCTGAGGGGAATCCTAAGCTCCAGAATCCTACATATAATTTTTCCTATTGTTCTAGTAAGTTGATGTGAAATGTCAGAACATGTGTCTTGACTTCAGGTTTTGAAAACACTGGTCCTTTGCCTATAGCTTATATGTGGTAATTATTCCAACCCATTTTTTGAAAAAGGTCTAAAGTGGTAACAAGTTTCCCCCCCGCCCCCCCACAAATCTGTTATGAACTGGAATGTTTGTACAATACAATAAAAGTCAATTGTTAGAAAATGATACCGTACCACGCAATCCAAATATTTTACCATTAAATGCAACAGAAAAAAATGATTCAGTCCAAGACAAACTCTTTGCTAGTTTTGTACTTACCTATCTCACTGAGGACGGGTGGCAAACAATTCACAGATTTAATACCTTCTACACACCACCACATTTTGATTAGCATTTATCTAACAAAATGTTAGTTTCATGAGTACATTTGTATTGGAATGGTACCTGTAGGGATTTTATCTTTGATTAAGAAATCATTGAAGAAACCAGAATCACATTTTACAAGAGCAATTAGACCATTTATACCATGAGAGCCAGCCCAGCTCTGAGATACTGTACGCCGTGACCCCTTCCCACCTCTGGAACGGATTAAAAACCGGGTTATGCCTGTGCCCAGGTTAGCAGTCAATGCACAATTGTCCTCTGGGGATTACGAAGTCCTGACAATCCTGGGGGAAGAATTCTCATGTGACAAATGTATTTGATTACAATCTAGTGGCAGTAATTTTAAAAAATGTTATATTACATGAATAATATATATTCCATGTGGAACGTAAGAACCAAAAAGAGAGAACTAAAAATAATTAACTCGCTTCTTAATACTATCACCTTCCTTAACATCTTGATATAAACCCTAATGGGTTTGTTTGTTTGTTTCTAGCCTCGGCTGTTTTGAATTTTGAATGCATAAGGGCACTGGAGGCTTTGATATCTGCTTGCATACGCGCTTAAGATAATTGGCCACAGACCTGAGTAATGATTAGTTTTAATGCAGGCCACCTTTTGAGTATTTTTCAAAACATTACTAGCAATACAGCCATCAATGGTGAAGACATTTTAAAAGTAATGTACAGTTGATAAAAGATTTTAAAGGACTTGGGTACTGAATATCACAGCAAGCCTGGATTTTGTTTAGCAATGCTGTCTGTAGACTGACTAATGTCCTCTCTACAAACTGATTGAAATCAGTTTCCATATCATAAAGCTGCAAATGTCACCTCTATTGATATACGGTTACCACCCTTGGTGATCTTAACATTATTATCAGGGCATTTCAACCTAACTGTTTAAATGTCCTTGAAATAACATTTATTCTGATTTAGATATGCCCACACACTTCCACAATCTGAACACGTTCCTTTAATGTGGTGAATGTGATGTACTGCTAAGCAGAAACAACAGCTAGTCAAATAGTTCCATTTATGTGCTCATTATGAAACAACCTAATAGGAGAAACCAGTGATAAAGGAAATGGCAAAATTACACTTGATATAGCAGTAGATGTAACTTGGCACTCTTCCTAGTTTATAATTGACCATTTTGGGGAGGATGAACTTAGGTAAAGTCCATTCAAGCTCTGGTTGGAATGAGCACTCCAGGTATCCCAAAGGCATCTCCCATCATAGAATCACATTGAGAAGCTGCAGCTATAGAATTATAGCAACTCTCATTCTACAGCTATAGAATTGACTCACTTGGGCAAGGTGATACCTGGAGGTTTCTTCATGCCGCTTCATTAGCAAAACCGTCCCTGAAATGCTCACGGCACAAGCACAGGAGATACAGCTCTAGAAAAACTGAATGAGTGATCATTTCTATATCAAGTCAGCTTATAAACCAAAAGACTCTTGTCACTGGACCATTGATTCATTATCCGTGAAGGAGATCTTCATCACCTTAAATAAAAGTTCTGCAATAATTTCAATCAAACTGGAAAAATCTGAACCTAAGTATATTGAATACAATATTCATATTTCTCATAACTCTTCTTACTTATCTTTTATATTGATACATAATAGTCGTACATAGTTTTAGGGTATATGTGATAATTTGATACATTCATATAATCAAATTAGGGTAATTGAGATATCCATCACCTTGCATTTTTATATTTTCTTTATATTAGAACCATTCAAATCATTCTCTTCTAGCTATTTTGAAACGTACAATCAGTTAGTGTTAACTATAGTTACCCTGCAGTCCTGTCAACCACCAGAGCTTATTTCTTCTATCTAAGTGTATATTTGTTCTCATTAATCAACCTCTCTTCAATCTTCCCTCATTCTTTTTCTCTTTTGGTCATTTTAATAATAATAATGTAAAAAGAGGCTTCAATTCTACTATAGTATCTAGTAGAATACACATATCATAGTATGAAGTTCCAAAAGATCAAATACGATTTGCTAATTTATTTAGAAGAACACATCTTTTTTTTTTTAAGCAGCTAAGATGTGAAGTCTTTAGAAAAAGTGGGCTCAGAGGAAGACTGGCCTGCGATGCACACAGTGGTGCCCACCAGCAGCACTGTGTGTGCAGCTGCTTTGCATGTTTTTACAGAGGTGACCAAGATGAACAACATTTGGAATGAGTGACGAGTGGCTGAGATGATGCCGCGCCTCAGAATACAGTGTTCCAGTGTGGAAGTGAAAAATGGCATCAGAATCTGCATCCTAGTCTTCTGGGTGAGAATGTGGAAATGTGAATTTGTACCTGTCAATGTGCGATCCATTAGAAAATTCTTAGACTACAATGAAGTTACTTTAGGTCTCTTTAAAAAATAAAGGACACATTAAAATTATTTGGGAGTTTTAAAATACGTTTCGAAGTTGTATGGTTGTCATTTGTTATGCCTATAAATATATAAATATTTTAATATCACTTTAATCCAAAAGTGTTTAAAGCTTCAACGCTTTTAATCAGCTTGAGTCTCTATCTCTGATAATTTCTAACAGCTTACCACTCATTGGTGAGATGAGCCGCTTCATATTTGAAATAGTAATCCAAGTGCATATTCTACCTATTCATAGGATTGTTTTGAGTTTCAAATAAGGTAATGTATGCAAAAGCAATGGGATTCCAAAAAATCAACATCATCCAAACTGTGCAAATAGACAACCATGGTGGCAGTGTTCTCCTGAAGGTCATAGAATTTGAAAATCTAAACCTTTTGTAGAACAATTGCTTGAACTTCTAAAGAAAAAAATACCTGTGCATTTTGTTGTTATCATCTCATACAGAATAATAAAAAGCGAGCTGAGTACACACTTCTTTTTCCTATTATTGTATGAAGGTTTGTTTTGTAAGAAATTAGCTGCTTTGATCTCAGGAGAGGAATTCCTTTTTGCTTGACGTCCTACAGATTTCTGATGAGATCAAATAAATGCAATTTAAATACTAAATATGTATTAAATATCAACTTTAAAAAATCTCTCCCACCCCAGTTAACTACCTGCTTGGAGTGTAGGAGGAAAAAAAATTATCTCGTACCTATAAGGCTCTCTCACTAATCTTAAATGCATTTCTAAAGAAATAATTAACTCAACTGGCAGGCCCTGCTCCAAATAAAACTGGTTTAAAGATTGCCTTGAGATCAGAAATTAAGGCAAATGCTTATGGCTGATGCAATGTAATACAAAAATTCAAAATATGCTTTGCCACCTGGCAGACTGATTCTCATTTGAGATAAGCACCCCTACCTTCCTAGACCAAGTGCTCACTTAAGTGAGCAAAGCAATTAAGGAAGTTTCTAATGGTCTAAACTGCATTATCAGCATTGATCCCTCGGTGAGCAGGCCAAAGGCAAGGAGTCCAGGTGAGGTGCACCTCTCATAGACTTGCATAGCTCTCTGTTCTTTATGATCATGTTTGTGTGGCCTTTTTTGTTAATGTCATGACCCTACCAGAGTATGGTGTCCATGAGGGCAAGACCTGTGTCCGCTTCACAGTGCCTGGCACATAGGAGGTGTCTAAACAGACAGGATTGGATCAAAGGTGTCAGATGCAAGGAGGTGCCAAAAAACTCAGTAACTAAGGTAAGTCAGATTCAAATGCAATATTTTTAGAAATAAAGGCCAATGCAAAAAATTCTTGATGAATATAATATCAACATTTTAAATAACAGAGGATCAATATGCCTGATGTTTCCTTTGCCTGGGGCTCCACTATGATGCAGCAGAGCATTGACAATATATATTTGTCAGCACTTTTCCATTTTAATATCAGAAGTTTCCTTAAAGCCACGTGATGAGCAGCATCAAAACAAATCAACACCCCCCCCCCAAACCCTCAAAGAAAAGTCACTAAGAAATAAGGCAGAAAGCTTTGCATTATATTGAGATATCCTCAGGGACGCTAGTTAGGATTCTTCTCAGGCCATGTAAGAAATGCAAGGGTGTTTCTGATTTATTAGCAGGCAAGGGATGAAGGTGTTATCTCAGAAATAAGACTTAGGCAATAGTGACAATTTTATTGCTACCTATTCTTAGCTCTTCTTCCAACTGCCTTTTTAAATGTGAAGACATAATTGAAGCATATGATCAAGTGTTTTTACCTGCTGAAGACAACAGGATGGAGGGGGCCCATGTTCCTTATCCTAAATATATGTTGTGATTAATTTTCCCAATTTATAAATCATTTTTTTCGAGGAAAAACTGGGCATCTTTGGGAAATTAATGCATTCTTTTTGACATTGAAGGGGCTCTCATTAAATCTCAGAGTTAAAGCAGTTTTAAGAAATATTTAGCCAGCTCTTGGGACAAGTGGCTACCAGAGGCTCTACCACGTTGCATGGAAAATCATCTTGTAATGATGGGTTTATATTCCAGTATCACCCCTCCCTATGTCCTGCTTCCACAACAACTCCCTGTTCCTCAGGAAGCCAGGCCACTCGCTGCTTCTACTCCAAGCTGGTCTCACAGAGACTCAAGGCAAATTTCACAATCTCATGTAGACCTTCGCCTTAGATGCAATTACAAACACAACTTTCTCTTTACGTAGACCACCAATGACCACACCTCCTGCTATCATCACTCATTCCCAAATCCAAGTTATCATCTCAGAAAGTTAACTCATCTCTCATGTAAAAGAGGAAGAGAAATGGCTTATAGGAAGAAACACAATGGTAGGAAGGACAGAATCACATGCACAGGGGTCATGTAAGGAGCAAACTGAGACAGTCCTGTAGAATATGCTGCAATTCTACACATTCACTTGCCCTTCCCTCCCAAAGAAAGATGTCATACAACTCTAAGTAAGCAACATTTGCTAGAAAGTAATTTTCAGAAACTAGGTAAAATATGTTGAGCTTCGGCCAAGCCATAAAAATGCCAAGACTTAGATTACATATTTAAACATAATTTCTTCTTTATATTTCTGCCTCTTTACTCCTCGTGTACCTTTAAATGAGGCAATGAGTCAGTGCCCCTTGGAATTCTGACAGTGAAAGTTTAGAACAAAGAACAGATATGACTTACTGATGGGGTATGGAGAAAGCTGTAGAGCTTAGTATCCCAGTCTCCACCATCTCGATGGCTTGTTTCATTTCCAGCTTCTTGTACAAAGAAACAATGCTTGATTTGGGTAGGTTCTTTCGGATGAGGATTTTCCGTAAGTATCTATGATCAAACTTCTTAAACCTAAAAATGAAAACCAACATTTTTGAAATCTTGAATGTCTGTATGTGTTACGTAAGTATGCATTTCTCTTAAAACAAACTACTTACTACTTAACTTTATTCTGAAGAAACATCAGGACAGTGCCTGGTATTCATAGCATTTGAACACTTTTTTTTTTTTTAATTCATAGTATTTATGCATTTTTTAAAATAAAATAAAAAAAAAGAATGGCCTACTGGCCTGAATACATTGAAAATCAACTAAACAAAAGGAAGGGACAAGCTGCAATCAGGGCAAAAAGTGTGCATAAGTGAGGCGCGGGGGAGGCCCAGCCCAGCTCAGCTCCAATTGTAAGAGAAGAAATGAGGGGGCTGAAGCTTTTGAACAAGTGTTCCATTCTAATAGCACATAACAGCAGCAGCTGCACTTACAGTAATACTGGCCTATTCAACCAGAACCCAATAACTTTAAATGGCCCGGTAGTTACAGTAGTTTTGCCCCATTATGCTGCAGATCATTTTGAATCCTACCAATTAAGGGGAAGAAAAAAACCCTACATATGTCCCAATAGCCTGAATGATGGAGACTGTGAATAGGCGAGACTGATGGCCGCTGACTATTGTAAGGAACCTCTGGCCGGCCCATTCGAGCGAGCTGCGCTTGGCATATGGTGCCTTCAGAGTCAGCCATTTGTTTGGAGTTGGAATTTTCAACACTTTCAATCATTTTACATTCAAAGAGTAGTTTGCCCGCCTGCTTTATTTTCCAGAGGGGAACATAGCTTCCCGGGCTGCTGGTTTGTTATCTAGCAATTGGTTTCCTGGTCCATGAGCTCTGTCAGCTCAGTCCCTCCAGGGTCAGGGGCTGGCTTCCTGAGCTTTGCTGTCTGAGCTCGGCTCAGACCAGGCCTCCTCTTATTCCGACTGGGTCGATCTTCTGTCTTCTAGTTTTCTGCCCTCATGAGAAGCCATGGCTCCTGTGTATTCTCAGCCCACAGTAAGCACCTCCCCAACCATAACACCCTCCCTGACTTTCTTTCACTGAGATCGCCTTGACCTTGTCCTGTTCAACTCCAGAGGCAGCCCTCATCCTTCCCATCCTGGATGCTTTGTGTCTCCTGATGTGCCGGGTCCTCCCTGTGTGCCCTCCACTGCCTGACTCGCTCCTGCTTCCCTGTCAGGCTCTCTGACCACTTCTTCTCAATCTCCTTCTGCACTTTCTTTTCCTTGCCTGCGCCCAAGAGTGAGAGCTTCTCAGAGGCCCATCCTCAGTGAGCTGCCAGCTACTCACTCCAGCCGCAACCTTCCTCCTGAACTGGAAACTAAATCCAGTAAAACAATACATTCTGAAAGGTGAGATATGGTGGAGAAGAGGGATTTGGGCATTTTAAAAAAGAATTACTATATTTGAGAATCTTAAAGATCTTCCACCATGGCCTTCCCCACAATGGAGGAATCCCTTGCCAGGATTCCTAAGGAGGCACCAAACTCCCTTTCCAAACTCCTTTTCCAAGCTGGCCATTCCTCTTGAACTGGAAACTAAATCCAGTAAAACAATACATTCTGAAAGGTGAGATATGGTGGAGAAGAGGGATTTGGGCATTTTATCTTATCCTTGGGAAGCTTGTCCTTGTTTTTAACGTAAATATTACTTTCTTGGGAAGAGCAGATCTTATCCTTGGGAAGAGCTGATCTTATCCTTGGGAAGCTTGTCCTTGTTTTTAACGTAAATATTACTTTTCTAATTTCTACCCATTAGCTGTACTAGTTCTCTCTGGAACAACCTACACCGAGTCTACTGCGTCTTCCACCTGACAACTCTTTATTTTCCAGGCTTAGCATGCCCTAGAATTTCAACTGCTTCCTGTAGGGGATGGCTCTGGAGCACCTTATCTTCTTGGTCTCCATTCCCTGAATTCTCTCTGGTTTTATGCCCAGCTTCCAATGGAACCTTTAGAAGTTACCCATGCCACCCGTATCCTTTGCCAGGGAGTGAAACCCTCAGCCTCCTTACTTGTCTCTCACTTGGTAGTGACTCCAGTGCCCACACACGTCTTCGATTCCAGCCTTTAAGTGATCCATCAGCTGCCAAACAAACACAGGAAAATGATTGCTGGAGAAACGCGAACTCTGAAAGACACACAGGACAGCTAAGACACCTTAAAAAACAAAGGAGGCTTTAATTTTCTGGAGCGTATCTGACTTTCTATCACTGTGTTCGTGTAATAAAACATTTGATGCCTTTCACAGTAATTTCAACTTTGTTTTGTGGTTTAAAGACTCGGTAGATAAGTTTCTTGATAATTCACATAATATGTAATGAAAACCGGGAACCTGGCATTTGCTTTGGATAATACTTTTCTAGAATGATCTAGGAAATATCTCATTACTGAAATCAGTTGGAAGATAATAATAATAAAATATATCATATTTAAGATATTATTAAATAATTGTAATAACTGTTACTTTTAATTTCATTGCAAAAGAAAAGAACACACTGCTATCCAATCATATAATTTCTGAAAATATAATTATATAAATATTATACTATAACATATAATAGCAAAATATCTATATTCCTTATTTTAATATGCTTGTTTGATCTAAGTACTTACATTTCACCACTCGAGCAAATTATATTGCATTTGTTTTATCCAAAATTGTTTATAGAAATTTAGGAAAAAGTGCAGTCTTCAAAATAATTATGAAATTAGTCTCCAAGTACTTTAAATTTGAAATTATTGATGTCTATACTGGCTTCTGAATTTTGTTTTGAAAAACAGATTCAAATATTAAATTAATTATTAAATGATTGATTCACTACTTTCTACCAAAAATTATAACTTTTTTGAGGAAAAGAAAAATAAATGAGAGAAGAATGAAATATCCAAGTGCCATGGACTTAGGTGGATTATCTAATTTGTCAAAACAATAAATCATAGGAGACAAAGATAGAGACAAAAATCTATGATCAGCTTAAGGCGGTACATATTTCAAAACGGTCACTAGTTATCCTTATCTGTTAATTATTTTCAAATGGCCTTGCAAATTTTTCATTAGGGTTTCCTGGAATTTAAATAACCAAATTTCCTAGGTCACTTTGACCATGAACTTTAGGGTAGATTTTGGAAGACTTCATCATTCATCAGTTTCTCTAGTATTAAAATGGTGAACTCTCAGGGATAGAAGAAACCTAAAATTTTTCAGGTTCAACTATCTCCTCAAAGCTTGAATCTCATGTACAGCAACGACGCTACATGTTCCCAATCACTGGTTAGACACATCCACTTCAGCTTCGGGTGTGCCAATCAGGAAATGACTGTCAGAAAGCTCTTTCATTAACTGAGTTGAAGTCTCCACCTATAACCCTTCAGACATTAGTTCTCATTTCTATTCCTTGGAGCTGCACACAGTGGTATCCCTTCAGTGTTGTGCTGAACTTAAACAAACAGGTAGAAACCATGCTCAATGTCATATTCATCTTTACTAGACTGAGATGTTTTCACTAAAATCTGCCACTCAGCCATGTTTACAAAAGAAGTAGCACCCTTTGCCCCTCCTATAGTAAGAGTTCAAAAAAGGCAGAGGACCCCATATTTCATTGGAACTGTGATTTTAGAAACAAGCAGGACAATTTTGAATGTTAGTCACTGTGATAGTATTTTGAGGTATCAATTTAGCCAGGCAACTCCCCGGTTATTCAATCAAACAGTACTCTAGATGTTGCTGTAAATCTATTTCGTAGATCTGATTAAAGTCATAATCAGTTGTCTTACGTAAGGGAGATGACCCAGATAATCTGGGTCTGATTCAATCAGTTGAAAGGGCTTAAGAACAGACCCCAGGCTTCCCTGATGAAGAAAAAAATCCTACTTGTAGACAGTAGCTCTTCCAGATGACCTGTCCCATGGATTTTGGGCTTTCCTAGCTAGTCCCAACAATACTGAAAAACAATTCCTTACAACCAATCTCTTCCTATCTCTATCTCTATCTCTATCTCTATCTCTATCTCTATCTCTATCTCTGTCTCTATCTCTATCTCTATCTCTATCCATCCATCCTACTGGCTCTGCTTCTCTGTTGAACCCTGATGGAAACACCAGCAGCTTGGACAAAAGAGGAGGAGGAAATGAAAGAAATATATCAGACCCTCACAATTCTATAAGCAAGAAATAGACTGATAAAGTTACTCAGCTGCAAACTTATGCTACCTTTGTAAACAAAGGAAGTATGATTCAGAGGGTGAAGTTGAGAACTCAGAGGGTGGAACAAAGAGTTGCAAGGGATTAGGGGATTCCCAGCCCTTGAAACCAAATAAAGCTTGCCCAGGAAACATTGAAGTTTGCTTGGTATCGATGACTCCTTTTTTTCTTTCATTATCTCCCCAGCTTTTCGAAAGGCAATAGCCATAACTGTTATTCAACGAGTGTCCTACCATATATTTTAAGAGCAGATAACTTGTTTCTTGAGTTCAACAAATTCATAGATGAAGAGAAACTGAGCCTCAGAAGAGATTATACCCAGAGCTTCACTGAGCCCTGCTCTAGATGATGGAGATAATGAGATTTGGGATTTTTGACCTGATAAGATTCAGATGATATTTTGGATTTTTAATTGATGATGCAGTGTATTGAGACTTTTGGGGTGTTGGGATAGAAGGAAGGTATTTTGCATGTGGAACAGATATGAATCTTTGGGAGATGGAGGGAAGACTGTGGTAGGGAGAACAATGACCTTGCAAAGATATCCATGTCTTAATCCCCAGAACTTGTGAATATGGTAGTTTAGTTTAAAGAAATATTAAGTGGCAGATGGACTTAAGGTTGCTAATCAGCTTGACCTTAAGCTGGAGACAATCTCCTGAATTATCCATGTGGATGCAGTGGGATCATAAAGCTCCTTCAATGTGGAAGAGGGAGGCAGAAGGATCATTGCTGGAGGGATGCAGCCATTGCGGGCTCTGAAGATGGAAGAGGCCATGGGCCAAGGAACGCAGGCAGCCTTTGGAAGCTGTGGGAGGTGAGGAAACGGATTCTCCCCAGGGCCTCCAGAAAGGAGCACAGCCCTGCAACACCTGGATTTTGAACTTCCAACCTCCAGAACTGTAAGACAATAAATCTGCCTTATTTTAATCACTAAGTTTGTGGCAATTTCCTACAGCAGCCATAGGAAACTTATACAGTCAGCCTTGGTAGAGTGGGGGAGGAAAGGAAGTCTAGTGACGTGTGCACACGTCTCATGGTAACAAAGGGGAAATGTCTTATTAATTTATTTATTGTGACTATGAGATAACTTACACGAATATGAAGCTCTTCATTGATGGATTCTTTTTTATTGGTTTTTTTAACATCCAGGTACCTGACCAGAGGGCCAATTGTGATTCCCTAGATCAGAAATAGCAAAATAAAAGGGTTCTGCTGTGTTGAACATTGTCACTAGAGAGAGCAAATTTATTAACAAAACCATTAGAATGTCCAATCTATATGTTTTGGTATAGCTATTACAGAATAAATGCTCCAATGTTCACTTCAGGTCTTCGTTCCTTTAAGTACTGCAATAAAAATAGATACATTGTTTGTATTTTAATATAGGAATTTGGTTTCACCCATTAAAATAAACGTTCATTGGTTCATTAAGAGCTAACTCCCACTAAAACAAAAACGTATGCTACCTATTACTAATTGGAATCTCTTTTTCAGAAATATAGAGTAGCTATTAGTCACCTGTTACTCAGGAATCTTTTTCTTAATATGCTGTGTTGATTAAAAGGCAATATATTTCAGAAGTTAAAGGATGGTCACAAACATGATCTAGAAATCTCTGGAAATTTAGTTTGGGTATTGAGTGCAGATCTGAAAATCAGATAAAATGCCTTTATTTGTATTTTACTAATTTACTACATTGTCCTGAAATAATCTATTTTAAATATAAGGGAAATCTACTCACCTGAATAAATACGGTAAAGTATATAACTACTAGAGTAGCAGTGACGAACATTTTCTTCCTAGGAAAAAGAGACAGAGGAAGCAAAAATGCAAGTGAAAAACTTCCGGCTCCTCGAACACCACTGTAGAAAATGATGCACTGGTCCTTGATGGAGAAGGGGAAAGTCCGAAACTGGTTACTGATATAGAAGAGAGCAAATACGCCTAGAAAGGGGGAAATATGTATTAGAGCAGAGGATCATGAACGAGCAGAGATATAGAGCTAGTGAACTGAGGTTGTGTGTGCATGCCCTGCAAACAATGCAGCCTAATTCCATCATACATCCATGATTGTCTATCCCAGGTAGAGTATCTTTTATGGCTTTTCACTTTGTTAGTTGTGAGACAGTAGCACTTCAAGTGGGAATCTTCGCTATAGTTTCCTGGTATGTGTTGTGTGTATGTGTCTGCGTTAGTGTGTTTAAATTAATAACATCTTGATTTTTTTAATGTAAGGTATATATTTTTCTAATCTATATTCATAATTTTTGTCCTGCCTTTCAAACCTAGTCAAATCAAGGGTATTGTTGATTGAGTGGGTAGGGGGGATAAATGCATTCTTATCATCTCATATTCTCATTAAGTATCCAAAGGAGGTCTGTAATTTAAAAATGAGAGGGGTCCTCTTAGAGACTATGGTCTCTACAATCAAATCCTTTATTGTTGGCTTGTCCTTCTTGAGGTTCATTGCAAACAAGGAAGGAAGTTGGCAAAGGTTAGGGGGTGAGTGGGTGCTTCTTACTGCCAGTAAGCTTCTTAAACAGAAGGTTTAGGGTGGAAGAGCTTGCTGGAAACATAGAGGAGTTTTCTACCACATTGATTTTCATCCCCAAGTGGCTCACATAACCTAGGTACCACCAATGCAGTGGTGCCTGGTAGGAAAGGTCCTTTCACTAAAGCTCTGATAAATCAAAGAAGAGTTTCACTTAGTAGAATAAAACTTTCCACATCCTTACGTACTTCTCGCCACACAGACTTGCCAGCAAGCATTCTTTGATAATAGGCGCATGGATAGTGCAAAAGATAAGCAAATTTACTTTTTAAAATATTGTTGTGTTTGTCCGGGATCCTCTCCATGCCAGTCATGTGACTTTGAGTGAGGTTCTTAACCATTTCATGTCCTCAGACTCCTCATCTGCTTGATGGGGTAGCCATAGTTTTTCTCTCAGAATGTGAATGTAAGGATTAAATAAATTTAGCAGCCATAAATAATGTAAGGGGGATGCAGCCTTTTATGTAATAAGCCTTCACGAGTGTGAACTCATCATCAGCTGTGATGAGTTAGGGTAGGAAGAGAACAGGCTATGAGGGGGAGAACTGAATTCTAACACCTGGCTTTGTCAATTGCTGTGATGTGGCCAATTTTGTCACTGTTTTGGTGGTTTTTCCATCAATTTCCTCAACTGTAAGAGTATGGGGTTGATCTGGATCATGAAGGATTAACAATGTCAAGGTTCCTGCAATATAAATCCTCCTCTTCTAGTTAGTTTCTTTTCTTGTTGGCTGGGCTAAAGCTCTGTAATTTTACTTCCCTTGGGCATTCGCTCCCCTCCCCTGTAGATTCCCAGAGTATTAGAACTGAAAGGGAGCTAAGAAATTTGTTCAAATCTGTCATTCTGTGGTTGAGGAAGATGATTTTGAACAGTTAAATGTCTGTCCAAGATCAAACACTGGTTCGTAATAAGACCAGTGATTTGAGATAATAAACTTGTATCACAGCTTCCTCTATTATCCCACAAGGAGCCCAACAACATATATATTCAGAGTTACTTATAGATATTTTCATATTTCTCTATTCTTGTTAATCTCCTCTAGAGCCTAAAACCCATCCTAAATGAATTTGGAATTAATTTGTTCAAGATAGGTTCTCAGCAATTTCACCTAATTTCTCTTTGAGTAATTGGCTTGAAAATGTTGATCAAAGTCATTTAACATAACGCTTCAAATATTAGTCGAGTCACTTAAAAATAGACTTGCTTGTAATCAAAAGGCAACACATATATTGTATGTCAGTGCTTAATGTTCTTTTCTAGCTCCTGAAAAATAAATGTACAAGATAAATCATCAACCACTAGTTCTCATTTTAAAAGATTAGTTACATTTTACAGGTGTGATGCCAATTACACTCTAAAGTTGTTCTTACTAATTAATACAAAGCTCTTTTTAAAATATTCACTTCCTGATTTTTTTGTTTGCTATACATCACACATTCATGCACTCAACCCTCAAATAAAACCACCTATACTGTTTAGGGGGATATTTTCTATCACTATTTATCTTCCATAGAATACAATTTGTGAGATCTCACTTATCCTATAGTGAAAGTGTAAATAAATGCCCACAGTTTATAAGCCATATCTGATTTAAGGTGCGAGAGGATACAAATCTGCAAAGAAGTGAAGAGCAAGGGATATGTTGGTCTCAGGAACCAAAAACATTGGTGCAACTCCAAATAAAAGTAACAAACATGTATTTTCCATTGACTAAATTATATTTAAATAGGTAGTTGTGAAAGTTCTTTCTTCAATTAAATAAAATACTCCTTGCCCCGACCTTGCTTCAGTGCAGAACCCGATCAACCAATAATTACTTTCAGCTGACTGAGGGAACAAACAGGAAAGATTCCTGCTCACAACCAGGTGCCTAGTCTACCCTAACCGGTAAAACCAGTTAGCATCTACTCAGTCCTCCAATTTTTACATTGCAGAAGGGAATAAAAGAACTGAAAATGCAGCAGGACCAGAGACTCTGGGGTCCTGCTGTCTCTTACTGATGGCTCTCCAGATTTGGCAGAAGGCCAGGGTGAAGCAGATGAAAGCCCAGTTCCACTCGTGATTCTTGCCCACGGTGGACACGCCCATGAAGATGAAGATCAAGGTCTCACTGACGCTGCTCAGCATCTTCATGAAGTACTTGATGGTCGTGTATGACGTCTGGGACACGTTTTCTTCCACGTACTTTTTCATTGTTACCGCGCAGGCTGTGATTCTATAAAAGGAGCAGAGTCGAGTCTCAGAGAAAATCTATGAGGTTTTCCCCCTCCACAAAATGACCTCCCCACAGGCGATGCCACAGATGCATGAAGCCCTTGTTGATGCAGGAATATCTCCCTTATTCCCTTCTGTGGCTGCGGATTGTCCACAGATCGTCTTTCTCCCTCTTTTCCCTCCCTAAGGGATCTTTACAAGGTAAAGCTGAATGTGGTGGGAAGGTGGGCGTGGCACGGTGAAATAAAAGGACACGTAATTCCCATGGGCACACCCAATGCGGAATGCTTCTCTCTTGCCCTCTTCATGAAGAGTTTTCAGTCCCAACTCACACTCTGCTTTACTCTGCCTTAAACCAAAATAACAGAATAATTCAGCAAGGTTCTCATTTCCTCCAACCCAACCATAAATGATCAAAACTTCTAAAGCAATGCAAGGTTCTCTTTTATTGGCTTTATTTCAAATATTTCTGCTCTAGAGCCATCAAGCAAGTATGGGAAAAAGAAAAAAACTTGCCTTGTCTTAGAAGTTTTGATCATTTTCCAGGTGGGAAAGTGACAGATGCCTGGAGTTTACACTATCACATTTAATTGAAAGAGGTATTTCTCTACAATAAAATTAAATGTATCAGCCTGAATAGCTGGAAAGAAAGATAATGTCATAGAGAAGACAACATGACCAGATATAATAAGCCATGCTGAGAAGCCTCATTCAAAGATAAACATCTCAAGGATACAAGGACATAAGGATATGCATTTCAAAAATATTTTCATTAGAGCCAAGAAATGTAGATTTCTAGTCTGATCCCACCTGCCTAGTTTCATCCCACACTGAAGAGCCATGGCTGCATGATGTGGTTGGAGGGGCACAGAGGAAGGCAGAGCTCAGGAATGGCAGTCCCTCAGGCATGCCTCTTTTCAACTTTAAAATTAACTTTCCCACTTTGGGAGGCCAAGGTGAGTGGATCGTGAGGTCGGAGATCGAGACCACCCTGGCTAACACAGTGAAACCCCGTCTTCACTAAAAATACAAAAAAATTAGCCGGGCGTGGTGGCGGGCGCCTGTAGTCCCAGCTACTCAGGAGGTTGAGGCAGGAGAATGGCGTGAACCCGGGAGGCGGAACTCGCAGTGAGCAGAGATCGCGCCACTGCACTCCAGCCTAGGTGACAGAGAGAGACTCCGTCTCAAACCAAAAACAAAAACAAAAAAAAACACTTTTCAAGGAAAAAACACACTACTGAGATGAGAATTTAACCTTGAAGTTTCCCCAGATCTTCTCTGTACCAGCTTTCCTGAGCCTTCTAAATTGAAGTGATAATTGCTATGCTTTCCTCAGGCAAATCACAAGAAGAAGACAACGAAGGCAAACATTGGAGAGAATGTTCGTTTGACAAAGAACCTGAATCAGGTTTTATAAAAGTTTAGAAGCTCCTAAATCCTGCAACACCTGGGAGGGTTAGCGTCATTCGTCAAGTCTTTCCCAGCTGCCCGGTTCACGTGATGTGGTCCTAAACTTTCTTTCTATTACTATGTGACTTGATCCTTGGTTTGTACTCACGCCAGGATGCCCGAGAGATAGAGGGTTTCAGCAGCTAAGTAAGACAAATAGCTGAACATGAAGACGATGAGTGGCTCAATTGCAGAGATATTCTGAGTGAAACGTGTGATAAACGCAGAGATAAATCCAAAAACGATGCCAAACAATACGCCTCCAAGCCCCACAATGACGAATCGGGCACATCCAGCCAAAATGTCGACAGGTTCTATGTCTTCAAATTTATGCATCTTTGTAAAGGCAATTAACATATTGTATAAGACCTAGACAAAAAGGAGAGAAAATAAATATGAATTATGAACAGAAACTAGGAATACTTTGCATGCTGATTCTCAGCTTTGTGCCTAGTTGAGTAATACACAAAAATAAATTACACAACAAAAAATACTAAGATGACTGCTTTTTAACTGTATTCCCAATAATTTAGATGTATTCGGTCTCACTGAATAAAAAGTGTAATACTCACAACTTCCAATCACTGAGCCCCTACTACGTGCTGGTCTCTTTGCTAAGCTTTCAGGGGCAGTTAATTTATTGCCTCTAAACTCCAAATGTACCGTTCCGTTTGTGTTCTATAATAGACAGTGGAATTCCTTTAAGCATTTTTTTCTTTAAAGTGAGTACCTAGTTAAGCTCTGTCCATAGAGGGCCTAGAAAGGACATTCAGGGCCAGGAGCGGTGGCTCACACCTGTAATCCCAACACTTTGAGAGGCCGAGGCGGGCAGATCACGAGGTCAGGATATCGAGACCATCCTGGCTAACACGGTGAAACCCCGTCTCTACTGAAAATACAAAAAAATTAGCCGGGCGTGGTGGCGGGCGCCTGTAGTCCCAGCTACTGGGGAGGCTGAGGCAGGAGAATGGCGTGAACCCGGGAGGCGGAGCTTGCAGTGAGCCGAGATTGCGCCACCGCACTCCAGCCTGGGCAACAGAGCGAGACTCCATCTCAAAAAAAAAAAAAAAAAGGAAAGGACATTCAGGTGCAGGCGGAAGGGCCTTCCTGCAGTTTTTCTGGGGCCTGTGGGGAGAGTCAGCCATGTGGGTGTGAGGAACTCCAGCGGATCCTGCCTGAGCCACAGGCCCTGAAAGTGATCCCTCTGCAACCCTACAGCTTCGGCCTGGCCATAACCTGTCTGCAAAAAACCCCAGCACGGCCCACGCGCAACATGTCTGTGGCCCAGCGCTCCCGGCAGCCCACGCTCTGAGAGCCTTCTCCCCCTCTCCCAATGCACCTGCTCTTTTGAAGATTCTCTGCCATCTTCCAAGTGCAGGCTCCCACTGCAGCCCCGGCACAGGGATTGCTGACTGATGTCTGGCCCTGCCTGCCTTCCAGAGGGTGGTGGATTGTTTGCCCAGCAACTCCAGACCAGCTCCAGTCTGGCTAAACCAGCCAACTTCTCTGCTACCCAGTGGCCAGTCCACACCTTCTCCAGTAAGAGGTGAACCCCTCCCAAGCGTGTCCTTCCTTGGGTGCCCTCCCTCAGCCCTAGGGTACACAGAGAGTTTCCTTACATCTTGTAGTTATGCCTTTATTATAGTTAATACATTTTATAATGCATTCACATTCTTTATTTAACCTATCATGTGGTGTATCTTACCTGATTGCACCTAGACTGTTATTCCCTCCATACACATCATTTCATCAAATCCCCCAAACAACTCTAGCATCTGTGACACGCTCTCTGAATTTTCCCATTATTTCTCTATGTATTTCAATGTTATTTTGAAGCTGCAGGAATCTACTTATCACTGTTTCATGCCACTCCACAGCCCAGAACTATGATCTAGCTCCTGCAAAGCGGCAGCAGGTGTACAGGTAATGAGACATAAGAGAAGAGCTGAACGAAGATCTCTGCAGAAATGAAGACCTTTGGGAATATCAGCCCCTCAAGAGTCCTGCGAAACCACCGTACATGCCTCTGAGCCTCTATCTACACCAGGAAAATTGCAAAAAATCAGAGCAGAGGGCGGAAGCTAAATCTCAAGGAAATCGTGGCCATGATGGACGGTATTCTGCGTGCTTCAGAGGCACAGATGGACTGCATGGACCTTCTAGAACTGAAGATGCCCCTCACCTTCACAGTTGGCTCTCATGTCCCCTCTGGCTGTGGCCCCCCATGCTGCACCCTGCCAGACTCACCCAGGCCTTCTGCGTGACTCTGATCTCTCCAAGATGGGAATCATCTTCCTTACGGGGACACTCGGTGTCACCACTGATATCGGGTGTGGCCTGACAGCCTTTGGGTTCTGGCTTTGGCTTCATCCTCAGGACTCACCAGAACCGCACACTGCATTGTGTGCACACTGACCCCTTGCTGTGGTCTGCAGCCTACAGGAATTCGTTCCTCCTCCAGCCCCTTTCCTAGTCCTGGCCACTCCAGGTCGTCTGTAAGCCTGACCTCCGCTGATTCCCTCTAATATCACCTTCATGATAAAAGATTGTTGGTTTTGGCCAGGCGTGGTGGCTCATGCCTGTAATCCCAGCACTTCGGGTGGCCGAGACATGTGGATCACCTGAGGTCAGAAGTTCGAGATTAGCCTTGCCAACATGGTGAAACCCCATCTCTACTAAAAATACAAAAAATTAGGCAGGGCACCGTGGCTCACACCTGTAATCCTAGCACTTTTCGGGCCAAGGCAGGCAGATTGCCTGAGCTCAGGAGTTCGAGACCAACCTGGGCAACATGGTGAAACCCCATCTCTATTGAAATACAAAAAATTAGCCAGGCATGGCAGTGTGCGCCTGTAGTCCCAGCTACTTAGGAGGCTGAGGCAGGAGAATTGCTTGAACCTGGGAAGTGAAGCTTGCAGTAAGCCGAGACCACGCCAATGCACTCCAGCCTGGGTGACAAAGTGAGACTCTGTCTCTTAAAAATACAAAAAAAAAACAAAAATTAGCACCACCATTGGTGCACACCTATAATCCTAGCTACTCAGGAGACTGAGGCAGAAGAATTGCTTGAACCTGGGAGTAGGAGGTTGCAGTGAGCTGAGATTGCACCACTGCACTCCAACCTGGGTGATAAGAGCGAAACTCAACCTTATTTAAGAAAAAAAAAATGTTTTCTCACAGAGAGGTTGGCAGTAAATGATTGATCATGTGCAAAAGTTGTCCCTAGGCAACTGTCTTGTTTTGTTCATAATCATAAACAGTTGGAGTGCATCGATGACAAAGGCCTTCTCCTTGCTCTCCCTTCTAAAGAATGCCTTAGTTTGTTTGAGGGAGGCTGTCCTCTAGGGACAGATAGATGCAAAAGCAGCAGGTTATGGGATGGACATATTTGTGCTGCAGTCACCATGTAACAGTACACTTTTTGCTACTCCCTTATGTGCGGATATCAAACATCATACAGAGTGGCTCTGGGCTTGGGAATGTGAGCTGGCAGTGAGGGGCATGCCTCGAAGTAGCTCCAGTGCCATCAATCCTCATCTAGGATGCTTCGTTGCCAATGTACTTTGTTGACAGGGGAGGGCACACAAGGAGGTTGCACAGTGGCCCTCTGCTAATGACTTTTTGGTCCACAAGCACCTCTACAATAAGGTTCTGTTACCTTGACTCCTGTATGACTCCCCTAGGGATGCTGCGAGAAAGTCCCACAAGCTGGGTGGCTTGAATTAACAAAAATGTATCTTCTCACTGTTGTGGAGTCTAAAAGTCCAGACTCGAGATGTTGGCAGGGCCATGCTCCCTGAAGGCATTAGGGGAGGGCCCTTCCTTGCCTCTTACAAGCTTCTTCTGGTGTCTGCCAGCAGTCCTCACTGTTCCTAGGTTTGTGAGTGCATCACTCCAGTCCCTGCCTGCATCTTCACCTGGTCTTCTCTGTGTGTCTCCTCTGTGTCATATCACCTTCTTATAAGGACACCAGGCATTGGATTAGGGTCCACCATAGTCCAGTGTGAGCTTGCCTTCAATAAGGATAACTGTAAAGACACTGTTTCCAATTAGGGTCCCATCCTGAGGTTCCAGGTGAGCATGGATCTTTGAGGGGACACTATTCCACCCAGTACAGCTTTTATAAACAATATGACCATGCTGTGAAATTAACTTGTATTACAGACTAGAAGTTTTCGTTATAAATCTCTCAGAGCACAGATAATTTTATTTTGAATTTTACAAGGTCTTAAACTGTGGCTTATTCCCCAAATGGTTCAATCACGTTTCTTAAGAGAGCCTAGGATGCAGGTTTTGAGTGTGTGGATTAGTACTCATTGCTCAATGTAATAAGTAACCAGTAGCCAATAAGCACGGTTAGATAAGGGAATGTGGGCAGAAGGTTATAATAGGCTTGCCGTCTTCCCTCAAAGATAAGTTTCTAGTGTATTTTCTGGGAGGAGAGGAACCTGGGGAAGATGAAGAAGAATCAGAAAGCTTGGTGCCAATGGGTCCAAGCAAGTATACGTACAGCATACAGACACACACAATAGACACGCACACACACAACAGACACACAACAGACACACAAGCAACAGACACATGCAACAAACACACAGACACACACACATACTATGGACATTGTGATTTTCTGATATTAGGAAAGGAATTACTTAAAAAGAGAAAGACTTGCAGAAATCTTAAACTGAATTTGGTTAAGAATATACATGATAAAGTGTAGAAATGTCCAGAAGCAAAAAAACAGAGGAAAAGCCCCACAAATGTCCCACAATCCCTCCTAGAGAAAACTACTATAGATATATATTTTCTATCTGTCTATCTATCTATCTATCTATCTATCTATCTATCTATCTATCTACCTATCTATCATCTATCCATCTGCTATCACCCACCTCTCTATCTGGGGCAGTCGGAGCCCCTCAGATCTCTAACTGCAGGGATTCCCATCTGCCATTCTCAGCTAAGTGGAGCTTATCAGGGACACTGAGGTAGGCCCCTTCCTGGAAGGAAAAGGACTCCTTGGATACATGTTTTAGTCTGTGGTTCCTGATGAGCTTGATAAAGTCTCTAAGAAATGCAGTAAAGACAGTCCCATCCAGCTTCTGTCCTTCCCTCTCTCCTTCCCCTGGAATCACTCTGCACTGTGACCTGAGGGCTCTCCCATCCCCCTGGGCTTCTTCCCCATTTTCCCTCACAGGAGTTTCTCTAGTAAAACTCTTGTACATTTAATGCACTCTGAGTGTCTGATCCATGAAGGACCTGGACAACATCTATCGGTCTGTTTGTGTATCAATCATAGTTTACAAAACTGTTAAAATCCTGGTCTATTGTATTTAAACAAGCTGAAGCCATGCTTTAAGAAAACCTGGGCTGAGTATTTGAAACAAAATGTGACTTATGATTTTGAATGAATCCAAAAGAATCTTAGTGGTTGTGTCTCGACTCGGTGAGTTTGTTTAGTCTAATTTCACTTTCTGCCACATATGGGTCTTAGAAGGCCTGGGTATTGCACTGTTGGAGTTGAGCTCACACTGAAAGGAGTGAAGCCACAATGAGGAGTCACGCACTCCCCACAATCCCAGACAAGGAAAATCTGAATGAGGTTAAGTGGAACCTGACTGTTTATTTGACTCTCAAATCCAAAGGAAACTCAGAGAACATGACTGAGACTCAAAGATTTGAATATTGTTGCCATAAACTAAAATTCTTTTACATAGCTTGTTAGATTATTAGTAGCTACCTAGACTGTTCCAATGGCCTGGGAAAGGCAATTGGACCAGCCTTGTCTTTGGACACCAGTGTGCCCTGCCAGGAAGATGCCATGGCAGTTTCAGAAGCTAAAGTAGTACATATAATTAAGAAGACTGCCTTTACAATCACAATCCTTACTACTGCACGAAAAACAGTTCTTACCTTTCAAATTACCAGGCTTTGGGTAACATTATAGTTGCAAAAGATTTTCTTTGGGTTCATTTCAAGTCACAATAATGTGTGTGTATCTTTTATACACTGAAGGGAAAAGCTCAGCCAATGCTAAATCTCAAACATGTCCACAGCCCCATGGAGAACAAGGTTAGATTTTCCCTCTTCACTCATTGTCTCAGCAAACGATCCTTTTGTGTTACCTTTAACACAAGATTCTCCAAGCCTTCCAACATTATAATAGTTGTGGTCCTGTAGCTGATGCCACTGTAAAAGTTTGCAAAGCCATTTTAACATGCAGAGACTCACACAATGACTAAAACCATTAGTCCTTCGACCAGGGCTCAGCAGAGGTGAAGAGTCAATCCCAAATGTGCTGACATTTTTTTTTTTCTTGTTAACTTTATTGAGGAAAGACTTACATATGATAAACTGCATCTAAAATGAATGAATACTGGACATTGTGGACACCCATAAAGCCATCGCCATAGTGAAGATATAGAACAATTCCATGAACCCTGAAAGGTTCCTCATTCATTTGAAGTCCATCCTTCTCTCTGACCCTGCCCCAGGAAATCTCTAATTTATTATTGTCACAGGAGATTAATTTACATTTTATATAAGTTGAATAACAAATTATGAACCCTTTTTTTCTGGCTTATTTAACTCAGCATGATGTTTTTGAGAGTTACCCAAGTTGTTGCAGATATTAGTGGTCCCTTCCTTTTTATACCTGAGTAGTATTCTATTATCTGGTTATGGCATATTTTCTTCATTTATTTACCTATTTACCTGTTAATGAATACTTGTCCACTCCCCACCCCCAAGTTTTTGGCTGTTTGAATGTTGCTGCTGTGAACATTCATGTACAAGCCTTTTTTGTAGACCTATGTTGTCATTTCTCTTGCATATATACCTAGGAGTACAATAGCTAGGTAGTATGGTAGACGTGAAAGTTTTAAGAAACTGCCAAATTGTTTTTCTCTTTTTTTTTCTTTTTTTTTTTTTGAGGTGGAGTCTCACTCTGTCGCCCAGGCTGGAGTGCAGTGGCGCCATCTCTGCTCACAGCAAGCTCTGCCTCCCGGGTTCACGCCATTCTCCTGCCTCAGCCTCCCCAGTAGCTGGGACTACAGGCGCCTGCCACCACGCCCGGCTAATTTTTTTGTATTTTTTAGTAGAGATGAGGTTTCACTGTGTTAGCCAGGATGGTCTCGATCTCCTGACCTCGTGATCCATCCACCTCGGCCTCCCAAAGTGCTGGGATTACAGGCTTGAGCCACTGCGTCCGGCCCAAATTGTTTTTCAAAGTCATAATATCAGGCCAGACATGGCAGCTCATGCCTGTAATCCCAGCGCTTCGGGAGGCTGAGGCAGGTGGATCACTTGAAGCCAGGAGTTCAAGACCAGCCTGGCTAACACGGTGAAACCTGTCTCTACTAAAAATACAAAAATCAGCTGGGTGTGATGGCATATGCCTGTAATTCCAGCTACTCAGGAGGCTGAGACCCAACAATTCCTTGAATCTGGGAGATGGATATTGCAATGAGCAGGTGAGCAGAGATCATGCCACTGCACTCCAGCCTGGGCAACATGGTGAGACTCTCTCTCAAAATTAGAAAGAATAAAAACAAAGTCATCATATCATCTTATATACCCACCTGTGGAGCCTAAAGCAACCTCATCTTAGATGCTAATCCACCATGTTGATTTCTGATTAATCCCAGTTCCAAGAATGCCTCTAAGATTTCTGTTTTATCCACTGTTCTTAAAAGCATATACTGTAAATTGTACCCTTGATTTACAGTAAGTAAAGTAAGTACAGTAAGCCCAAACAACTTTGACCATAAATTCTGCCTATAGACAGATTTATACAACACTCTTGCCTTTCCCTACAATTGTTCTACACATTCCTTCTCTATGGTATATAAGCCCTGAGTCTGGGAGTTAATGGCATGGGGCTCCACCGTATTGTCTCACCACTGCTGAAGACACAAGCATAGCTTCTGTTCCTAAGTCTCTGTTAAATGTTTATTTCTTAAAAAACTAGGTATATCCATCTCTTTTATCTGCCTCTCAGCTTCCTTGGACTTTTGGGGTAGACTTGGATAAACACTGTCTACTGCAGAACACCACCAGAAATGTATGAGATTTCCAGTTGCCCCATATCCTCGTCAACACTTGATATTGTCAGTTTTTTTAATTCTAGTAATTCGAATGGCTGGGTGGCATTTCACTGTGATTTAATTTGCATTTCCCTTACTACTAATTATGTTGTGCATATTTCCATGTGCTTACTGGCCACAAATATATCATCTTTTATGGTGTATCTGCTCAAATCTTGTTCTTATTTTTAATTGAGCTGTTCATAGCCTTATTGAGAACTAAAATTATTTAAAATTATTTGCATATTCTCTATGTCTTTTGTGAAATGCATGTATAGTGAATGTTTTCTTTCATATGTAGCTTGCTTTTCTGATTGTGCATTTTGAAGAGCATTTCTTTTTCTTTTCATAAAATCCAATTCATTGCTTTTTCTTTTTTATGTGTGTTTTAATTTGTGCTTTTCCTGTCTTTTGACTACTCCAAGGTCAAAAAGTCTTTGTTTCTATAGTCATAAAGATTTACTTCCATGTTTTCTTCCAGGACATTTATAATTATATCTTTTCCATTTCATCTATGATACATCTTGTGCTAATTTTTAAATATAGCTTGAAGTTAGGGGTGATTTTCATGTTTTCCACATGGATACCAGATTTTTTCAGCACCATTTGTTGAATAGACTGCCTTCCATTGAATTGCCTTGGTTCTTTTGCCAAAAATTAATTGACCATGTATATGTAAGTCTATTTCTAAACTCTCCAGTCTCTTTCATAGTCTATATCTCTGTTCTTTAACTAATATTGTCATTTGTGTAGAATTATTATTATTATCGTGGCATTATAGTAAGTCATCACATAAGTCTTTTAGCTTTGTTTTTTAGTTTTAAACATTGTTTCGTGTAGTCTAGGTCATTCACATTTCCAAACAAAGTTTTAGCATCAGCTTTGTCAATTTCTACTAAAATGTTTTCTGGGATTTTGAATGGCTTTTACTGAATCTATAGATAAAATGGGAGAAAACCGATACCTTAAAAATGTTGACTCTTCCACTAATGAATATGATATTATTTAGGTCTTCTAATTCCTGTCAGTAATGTTCTATAATATTCAGTGAAAGGATCTAGCATATCTTTGTTAAATTCACTTCGAAGTATTTCTGTTTTGGGGTACTTTTAAATGTTATTTAAAAGATATCTAAAATGTTATTTTCTTTCTTGAACCATGAAACATCTGGAAGTGTGTTGTTTAATTTCCAAATATTAAGAATTTCCTAGATAGTTTAAATATATTTTTAATTCTGTTGTGGACAAAAAATATACTCTGTATGGCATTGCGGCTTCTAAAGTTATTGAGGCTTCTTTAGTTGTCAAATGTATGGTCGTTTTTATTAAGCGTACCATAAGCACTTGAAAAGAATGTTGAGTTTGCAGTAGTTGGGCACAATATTCTATGAATAGGGATTAGGGCAAGGTGGATGATAATATTCAGATTCTCCATGCCTTGCTGATGGTATTTTACTTGATTTTAGTATCATTTCCTAAAAGAAATGTATTAGAATCTCTCACTAAAATTATGGAATTGTCATTTTCTGCCTTTCAATTTCTCAATTTTTAATGCATGTATTTTGTTGCACTATTATTAGGGGCATATACATGTACAATTTTTAGGTATTCTTGATTAGTCAGCTTTTTTTATCATTATGATAGATCCCTCTTTATCTTTCTAATACTTTCTATCATTATGTCTTTTAACTGATATTAATGTAGCCAAATCAACATTCTTATGCTTATTGTTTGCTTGGTTTATCTTTTTTCATCCATTTACTTTCACCTTATTTATGTCTTTATAATTAAATTGCATTTCTTATAAATAGAATATATTTGGGCCCTGCTTTATAATCAGTTCTATTAATCTCTTGCTTTTAATTGGCGTGTTTAGTCCATTAGCAGTCAATGTAATATTGTTTATGGTTAGATTTAGATCTACCATACTACAATATTTTTTCTTTTCCCCTCCTTCACTCCTGGTTTATTGTCCTTTCCTGCATTCATTTTTATCTATTGAATATTTTTTAGAATTCTATTTTAATTTTATCTATTGGTCAAATTTTTTGCATTATGTTTAGTGGTGCTCTACAGTAACATCCTTAACTTTTTACAGTATACTTTGGCTAACATTATACTACTTCATATAAAATAAAGAAACCTTATAGCCATGTCAGTTCATTAAATGTACTGACTTTTAACTGTCCTTAAGAACCAAAGTAAGAAACCTCTTTGTAGTCATAATATTAAATCTTATGGATTCATTTGACACTGATAGCTGAGGCCCTAATAATAATTAATTGCATTTTGTTGCGATCACCATCCCTCCTAGCCATGATAGTTATGGTCCCCACCATGCACATGGATCCCTGTAAGGGTAACTTCTATGACATAGCATCTGAGGAAGGGGTAGTCTTGTTTGACTACATTAATTTTAACAGGGGACTTTCTACTCAAGGGTGAGAGTAGACAGACCCTCAATAAGTCTATCTATAGACTGGGGTCTGGGAAGTAGTCTGAGGTGAAACCCTCTGCCCAGTTTGCAGCTATGGTAACTGTTTTTTCTGTCACAAACATAATTGACTTGGAATGGATGACTAAAGAAATACAATGAGATCGATTAAGGTACAATGAGGGACCATGAACAACTATGAGTTGTGGGACAGAAAAACTGAAAAATAGAAACTAAGAGAAGGGAAAGGATAATTGAGTGGATGATATGGAAGCTAACTGGAGTGGTGATATGGTTTGACTGTATCCCCACCCAAATCTCATCTTGAATTGTAGTTCCTGTAATCCCTATGTGTTAGGGGAGTGACATGGTGGGAGGTAATTGAATCATAGGGATGGTTACCTCCATGCTGTTCTCATGATAGTGAGTGAGTTCTCACAAGATTTGATGGTTTTATAAGGGCAGTTCCCCTGTACATGCTCTCTTGCCTGCCACCATATAAGATGTGCCTTTGCTCCTCCTTTGCTTTCTGCCATAATTGTGAGGCCTCCCCAGTCATGTGGAACTGTGAGTCAATTAAACCTCTTTCTCTTTATAAATTACCCAGTCTTGGGTATTTCTTCATAGCAGCATGAAAGTGGACTAATACAGCAAGTTGGTACAGGTAGAGTAGGGTGCTACTATAAGGATACCCAAAAGTGTGAAAGTGATTTTGGAACTGGGTAACAGGCAGAGTTTAGAAGAATTTGGAGGGCTCAGAAGAAGACAAGAAAGATTGGAACTTCCAAGAGACTTGGAAGGCTCAGAAGACAGGAAGGTGTGGGAAAGTTTGGAACTTCCTAGAGACTTGTCGAATGGCTTTGGCCAAAATGCTGATAGTGATATGGACAATAAAGTCCAGGCTGAGGTCGTCTCAGATGGAGATAAAGAACTTGTTGGGAACTGGAATAAAGGTAACTCTTTCTATGTTTTAGCAAAGAGACTGGCAGCATTTTGCCCCTGCTCTAGAAATCTGTGGAACTTTGAACTTGAGAGAGATGATTTAGAGTACCTGGCAGAAGAAATTTCTAATAGGCGAAGCATCCAAGAGGATGCAGAGCATACACATTTGGAAAATTTGCAGCCAGAGGATGAGGCAGAAAAGAAAAAAAACATTTTTTGTGGAGAAATTCAAGCCTGCAGCAGAAAGTTGCACAAGTAATGAGGAGTTGAATGTTAATCACCAAGACAATGGGGAAAATGTCTCCAGGTTCTCCAGGATATATCAGAGACCTTCACAGCAGTCCCTCCCATCACAGGGCTGGAGGACTAGGGGGAAAAATGGTTCCCTGGGCTGAGGCCAGGGCCCCCCTGCTCTAGGCAGCCTTAGGACATGGTATGCTGTGTCTCAGCTGCTTCAGCTCCAGCTGTGGCTAAAAGGGGCCAACGTACAGCTCAGGTCATGGCTTCAGTGTGCCATTGCTCCAAGCTTTGGCACCTTACACATGGTGTTGGGTCTGTGGGTGCACAGAAGTCAAGAATTGAGGTTTGGGAACCTCTGCCTAGATTTTATAGGATGTATGGTAACGTCTAGATGTCCAAGCCAAAGTTTTCTGCAGGGGCAGGGCCCTCATGGAGAGCCCTTCTACCAGGACAGTGAAGAAGGAAAATGTGGAGTTGAAGCCCCCATGCAGTCTCCCCATTTGGGCGCTGCCTCGTGGGGCTGTGAGAGGAAGACCACAGGCCTCCAGACCCCAGAATGGTAGATCCACTGACAGCTTGTACCATGTTCCTGGAAAAGCCACAGACCCTCAACACCAGCCCATGAAAGCAGCCGGGGTAGAGGGGGAGGTGGGGGTTGTACCCTGCAAAACTACAGGGGCAGAGCTGCCCAAGACCATGGGAACCTACTTGCATTAGCATGACCTGGATGTGAGACATGGAATCAAAGGAGATAATTTTGGAGCTTTAATATTTGACTGCCCTTCTGGATTTTGGACTTGCATGGGGCCTGTAATCCCTTCATTTTGGCCAATTTCTCCCATTTGGAACAGGTGTATTTACCCAATGCCTTTATCCCCACTGTATCTAGGAAGGAACTAACTTGCTTTTGATTTTACAGGGTCATAGGTGGAAGGGACTTGCCTTGTCACATGAGACATTGGACTGTGGACTTCTGAGTTAATGCTAAATTGAGTTAAGACTTTGGGGAATTGTTGGGAAGGCATGATTGGTTTTGAAATGTAAGGACATGAGATTTGTGAGGGGACAGAGGTAAAACAATATGATTTGACTGTGTTCCCACCCAAATCTCATTTTTAATTGTAGCTCCCATAATCCCTACTGGTCATAGGAGGGACCCAGTGGGAGGCAATTGAATCATAGGGTGGGTTTTTCCCATGCTGTTCTCATGATAATGAATAAGTCTCATGAGATCTGATGGTTTTATAAAGGGTAGTTCCCCTGCACATGCTCTCTTGCCTGCTGCCATGTAAAACATGCCTTTGCTCCTCCTTCGCCTTCAGCCATGATTGTGAAGTCTCCCAGCCATGTGGAACTGTGAGTCCATTAAACCTCTTTTTCTTTATAAATTACCCAGTCTCGGGTATTTCTTCATTAACAGTCAAAAAATGTATTAATACAAATGGGAAGACAAATTTAAAAATCGATTGAAAAAGCAGTAGAGTGTGAGCGAGTGACCGAATACATCCCTGATGAGGCTCTGAAATGACAACATAATAGCTATTAGCACTGCTTATCCAATATTTCTTTCCCTTCTAGGAACCTTGCAGGAATGCACTTCTAGTCTCTTTGAGGTTAGTTGTCACCATGTGATTATGCCTGGCCAACTTTTGAGTTTGAGAGAGTTTTTGTTTGTTTGTTTTTTCTCAAGAAAGAATTATAAGAGAGAGTTTCAAATAGGAGAGAATGGGACATTTGCTTGCTAAGGTGAGACCCTCCAGAAATCTCTCTCTCCTCCAGCACAGTGACCAGCAATGTTCAAAATGGTAACTGCTCTATAAGCTAAAGACCTTGAATAACGATGAGTCCAGTTGATTTTCTAGCTTGTATTAAGGAGCTCTGGCATAGTAAACTCTGTCATGGGCAGTTTCTTGGCAACCACCTTCTCTGACTCTCTGACCACAAAAGGAAACCAACTAAGAAAACCAGCAATTACCTAGCAAGCTCTGCATAATGATGTAAAAGGCAGAAGAGAGGACGCTCTTTCACCTCACTCCTAAAGGAGGGGAAAAAAAGACCTGAAGCCCAGGATAGAGAAATTAAACAAGGTGTTCACCCATGTTCTTGGGGTTGAGATCTCTGGACATTCGTTGTTTCTAAGTTCAGTGAATAGAGGCCAACCTGGTGAACTGAATGGATATCAGAACATGTACTGAGAAGAAGAGAAAAGTGTGTGGATCAATAAAACCTGTTTATTGACCTAGGGCACAGCAATGACTTTTCTTTAAGGAATTCTTTTTCAATTTAAAAAGTTTGAAACTCTTCTGAGCTTGAAGAAAGATGGAGGATTGCCATGATTCGTAGCTGCAATTATCGCCTACTTGCCAATGACTTCCAAATATGCATCTTGTTTGATCTCTGGCCCAGGCTCTAGATTTTCATTTCTAAAACTACTGAACAATTTCTTTCAATTGCCTGTAGGTTTCTAAAACTCAACAATTAAAAACTAATCTAATACTATCATCCACCTCCACCAACACCTGTTCTTCATGGTGCCATCCGCCATCCAAGAACCCACCTGAGCCTATGCAAATCCCTCTCCTCCTTCACTCCCCTCATCAATTTGGAGCAAACGATTTTAGGACTATCTTTCACCATCTAGTGTCAGTTCACCTGCATGATACAAAAGGTAACTTAAAAGCCACTTAACCTCAAAACTGTTTTAACCATAAAAGCAAGCATCAGTTGTAACTGATAGATTTAAACTCACTGAAGACTATCTCTGTAATTTGCTTTTTCTGAGAAAGAGATTGCTCTGGCATAGTGGAACAAGCAGTGTCTGACACTAAGTAGTAGCTCAGTAATATTTTTGATAAATAGGTGGGTGGGTGGATGGATGGATGGATGGATGGATGGATGGAGGATTAGAACTCAGGGGACCTCTGGTTCCACCAGACATGACTGAACTTCATTGTTAACATAAAGAAATGAGATTTCATGGTCTCTCAACTCTCTTGGTGGTATTAACAACCAAAGCTGGTCCTGGGGGGTAAGGAGGAAAGCATGGATTACCCCAGCCTGGAGGCAGGGTCAATGGCTTCCTCCCTCACCCATCGCCTGGATCTAGTGCTCCCATCCAGGCCTGTGCAACAGGTTCTGCTGGATGTCATCCATTTATGCAACCATTGAGGAAGCGATAAGGAAATTATTTGTCAGTCAGCACCTCCCAAACGGCGAACTCATGGGGCTTTTCACATGACAGTGGGTATGTTTTTTTCCTACTGCAGCCTAACACACCCACAGGCCCTTAAGGATGCGTGAACAGGTATTGTTGGGGGTGGGACAGCTGTTGAAAACCACAGGACTAGGAAAGTCCCCAGGCTGTGCTTTAAGCTCTAAGCTTTTCTCTCAAGTCAGGAATTTCTGTTAATGTATTATGCAACCTCCTAGGAATTATCTGTGGCTAGAAAGGGTTCTAATAAAACACAGAACAAGCAGGTCCATGGTTAAAAGGAATGATTTACAAACTGAAAGAAATAAGTCATGTGTCATAGCTGTGGCTCCTCAAAGGCAGGGGATGAAGCATGTTTGCTTTTGCATCCCAGGCACTCAGCAAGGCTGGCGAGAGAGAACTTCTCCCATACGTTTTTCCATACTCTTTCGGATTACTCCCTAAAAAGCTCAAGAGACATTGCTTTTCTCCCTGTTTCTCCTCTAAATCCATTTCTATAGCTGCTCAACCCCACCTCCTGACAGAGAAAAGACAACTTGATAACCAGAGAGGATTTGTTCTTTTTTCTTGTGCTTGTGACCTGAAGTGAGTTCTAATCACTCCTGAGTAGCTCACAGTGTAGTCTAGTTGAAAGCCAATTTGTACAATTCAAACTTCAACCATTCTGTTTATTTAGCCAGAAGAAAACGAACCAAACAAGTGTTTGATTAATCAAATGGGAGGTGTTGCAATGAAATAATAAAGCGCCCCTCCAGCCCTGTGGTGCTTTAGCATGCCTCCCAAAGATTATCCCACACCCTTCAGGCTGCTCCTTAAAGGGCGAGTCTGCGGCTTGGACGCCCGAAGTGCAGGAAGTAAAGGGGTTGCCTGTTGTGGAAGGTTCGGAGTCAGATTTGGTGAACCTCCGCCCCCTGCAACACTCTCCTTCATTTCCTGGGATCTGCATTGATCTACTGATCTGCTCCTCACTTCTCCCAGCTCCTCCTGTCTCCCCAGCCCAATCCAAGCTCTTTATCACAAGGTATAGTGGTTGCTGCACCTCTCCCTCTCTCTCCCCCCACTTTCTCTCTCTCTCTCTCTCTCTCTCGGTCTGTCTTTCTCCCTCTGCCTGTCACACACAGACACACACACACACCCCCCCCCAGCTGTGGGCTGAGAAGTTCACCGTGAAAACCTCCAAATATTTTGGCTGAAAGCGCATGTCTGAAGGCAAATGCCTGAATCCTTTGGGACCCATGTCTGGGCTGGGTGGGCACCAGACTCCTGCCCTCCCCAACAGAAGGTCAGAAGCAGCCCCAGGGGAGAGCCTCACAGCTAAGGCACTTGCTGAGACTTTGCAGGGCTGTGGAGTTCACTCCCCAGGCACCTGAAGCCAACCAATCAAGGCTGCATGGCCCTTTCTGCCTGAAGTTTAGCTATAATCTCCATTTCTATGCCTGACAGACCCCCAGCAGATGGTCACTTTTACGTGGACCCATCTCTGGCACACAGGAAGGGCAAGGGGACATTTGTGTATCACCTGCCCTGCACCAGGCCTCTGGAGTCTCATTTCACAGCCTCCTCACAGTCACCCTTTGAAGTCAGATTAATCATTCCCATCTTACATATGTGGAAACTGAGGCACAAAAGGATTGCGTCTCTTGCTCAAGATCAGGCAACTTTGTAGGCCCATACCCCCCATATACAGTGAGCTCCCTACATCTTGGCCAAAGGAAAGTGTCTCCTAGTAAAGCTATCACCTCTCGGCTCCCATCCTTGGAATCAGAATAAAATGAAAGGAAATATAAAGAGGACAACGAAAAGATGCCTACTCTCCCCTCAAGATTCTGTTCAAGTGTACATACAGCTCTTCTCTAGGAAAAGCTGACACTGCAAAGTTCAGATAGACAGACACGACAATGTGGCATCTTTAGGGTGTCACGAGAGCTCTGTGGCTCAGACGTACTCATGCAGGTGGGCTCGCATAAATAACACCAAATGTGGGGGACTGACTCTGTGCCAGGTGTTATTTTAAATGCTTTACGTGTATCAATTCATTTTAACCCTCCCTCAACCCTATCTCCATATTACAGAAAGGAAACTGAGGCCCAGAGAGGGTAAGTAATTCACCTGACGTCACTCAGCTTGCAAGGAGTGGAGGCAATGAAGCATATGACTTCCCATCCATGCTCTTGGCTATGCTTTACTGCTCTTGAATAGGAAGTAATAGAGTAAGGACCCCTTTTGAGGCAGGAAAATATAAGGCAGAAAGAATCATGAAGGAAAATTTGCCCTCAAATGAATAGTCTGGATACATGTTTCACCCTCATGTGCCCTGTGTCCAGGACAGTGGGGTGCAGGACACGTGGATGACAAGGTGTGGGGAAGGAGAGATAGGACCCTGGGACTCTTCCCTCTGCCCATGCCCACCCCTGATTTTATCCCACCTTTAGCGTTTAGACTCAGGAAGCAACTCTGAAGTTCGGTGGTGACAGTTAATTTGAAGAAAATCACCCCAGTTTGCTCCCTCTTGGGGGCTTAGAAGAAAGGGGGGTTCAGTCACTGGAAACAGAGACCTGGGCAGCAGGCCAGCCCCAGGGCCAACGCGGCCCCTGCACTCCTCTCCTAGTCCTCACTTCTTGTTGCCTCATTCATTATTCATTCTTCCGGCAGCATCCATTCTTTCACTAGAGCCCTTGACTCAGCGCCCTCTGCAATGCTCCATTCTAGATGCCGAGTCCTGTAATTGCAGGAGGGAACAGCATGGAGAGAAATTGAGAGAGCCAACAGACAACAAGCCAGCAAAGTTATGTTGCTACAGGGACAGACAGATGAGAAGAGAAGAGGGCAAAGGAATTTTGGCATGAGGGATCAGATATAGGATCGAAGATATCGGATCTAAGCTAGCAGCAAGAATCCATAATAAATAGAGGGAAAATTGCAAACTGAATGAAAGGTCAACGGTCTCTGATAGAAACTCTTGCCATTGATCCCCTCGGCCAAAGGGAATTGCTGGCTGGGCAAAGCAGTGAGTATGACTTTTCACTCTGTCTCTGGGATACTGAGCTTCATAGAATAAACTCTAGTCAATGAATAGATAAATGACTTCTATGAGAATCTGTGTCTTTATAACAAAAATAAAACAGTGAAGAAACTTAGGCACACGGTGACCTGCTAAGTCACTCAAGAGGCCTGAAGGACTGAGAAGGGCCAGTACAGAGCTGTGGACCTAGACAGTCTGGGTCCAGGGGGTCTCTGTCCTTAACCACTATGTACTATCACCACCTCATTAAGGTGCCGTGAGGCTTAAATAAGGAAAACGGCATGAAGCAGCCATCAAGGTGACTGGCCCAGTGCTCAGAACATTTAGCTCCGCTTCCCCTCCCACTATCCTCCTGGAGAATGGCATCCAGAGCCAGTAAGATGTCACCAGAGGAGGAAGCAAGAGTAGGAGGGGAGAGAAGGATGGGGAAAAGGGGAAGTACCGGGTGGCAGTCAAGAGCAGAGACACCCTGGAGCCAGGCTGCTGCGTGGGTTCCAGCCTCAGCCCTGGCCCGTCTGGGTCTTTGACCTCTCTGATGAGGTAGAGGAGATAAGGAACTGGGGCGAGCTGGGAATGATAGAAAGCTTGGTGGCCTCCCTTTGTTGCTTATCCAGCAAGTTGATCCAAGAAAACCAGGGCAGAATATAAATCTAAGAACAATCCTCCCTACCACCTGTGAGGTGGTGCCATATGTAAAATCAGCTGCTTGTTCAGAATGAGCCGAACACTAAACAGGGTCTGGGAGCTGCTTCAATACAAAGTCATGGCCAGCATTCATTAAGTGCTTACTCCAGGCTGGGCATTCACTCTGCTAAGAGCTGAGTATAAATTTTCCAGTGATCCTGTGAGCTGAAGAATGTCATTATCCCAATTTTACAGCAAGAGGAGGCACAATAGGATCAGAATGTTGCCTCAAGCCACACTGTTTTGCAGAAAGAACCCTGGCTTCACTCACTGGACTTGAGCCCAGTCTCCTCATCGGTAGCACGTAGGTTCTCTCTTGTCCCTCCCAGTTCCATGAGTGGAAAATTCAAAAGGTAAGGACAAAAGGAAAAGTTTGGGAGGAGGCAGAGCTGCGCACACCCGTGTCTGCTCTGTCATCGTTCAGGCGGTGTGTCCTTGTGCAGCTCATTTTAAACTCCTTTGCTTTATTCTCTTCATTCATGAAGTAAGGGCACTTGGTCATGCCTCTTAGTAAAAGCAAAGGATTTAACAAAACACTAATAAATGCAGAAATGACATAGTAGCCGCACCTGTCTTCCTGCTGTGATTTTGGCCATGAGATTTTAACTAGGGACATTGTTTATGCAATTTTAGAAACATCCTTTTCTTAAAAATAAAATATTGTATATATCCAAGCTGTATAGCATGATATTAATATATTAATATGTTTATATATAATATATTTTCACATATATTATGTATATGTTTATGTGTGTGTGTGTGTGTATATATATATGCTGTACATGGTGAGATAGTTACTAAGGTCAAGCTAATTCTTGTATCCATCTCCTCACATTGTAACCATTTGTGTACAGTGGAGGATGAGGACACTAAAGCTATCTGGGTTTTGTCTCCCTCCTTTTGCCCCATCATTAAGCGTGTGTGTGTTCTGGTGATTAGTGTCGTAACCTAAAATATTCAGCAAGATGGAGAAATAAGTGGGGCAAGAGATCTGGAGAATCAGATTCATCAATATTTCGGCTGTTGGTAGCAACCCCTTGTCTTTGGTGGGAAGGCAGCTCTTTTGTGGATGAAGATTTGCAGCGTTGTCGCATGTAACCCACAATCACAGGCCACCTTCTGGATGACTCAGCCTCCTTGCCGAAAAGGCATGCTTGTGACTGCTGCCCTCAAGAAGGCTCCTTCCTCAATGAAAGGGTGAGGTCAAGGCCCTTAGCTCAAAATACAACTGGACAGCAGCAAGTACCCGTTCCTTTTCAGCTGTGTTCTAAATATGGCCCTGGGGCTTCTCTGGTTTCACTTAGGGACCCAGCAGTGCCAGTGCACACTTAATACTCACTGTGCTGTGGGTGACCACAGAGTGGCCCAAGATTGACGTGTGGACAACCCCACGGAGCCAACGCAACAGCAGCTCTGCCCAGCAGAGGTCACAACAGTGTCCTCAGCAGATACTCCGGAGGCTTGAAAATTATAATTTTATCCTGAAATGATCGTTCTTAAAAATGTCTCCCCCAAAGCAATTAAACTTTGGGGAAGTCAAACAAATGTTGCTAACAAAGAAACCCCAACCAGAAACCAAGCCGGGGTTGGCTCTCCATGTGAAATCTAGAGACAATTCAGGAGGAAGTCAGATTCTCAAGGTCGAGGCAGGAGTCAAATGCTTTCCTTGGTAATTGATAAAGACTCTTCCTTGGCAAGAACTTTTGTAGATTCTATCAGAGTTTTTGATGAATAAAGAATGTGCTGTGAAAATTAAAGAGATGGCATTTATCCAGTAGTATCTTGACTTCTGTAATAATTCATGAAGGAGAGGTTGAATAATTGCCTCAGAATGGACTTCCAAGGGGTGGCCCTGGTCTTGTCACAGATGAACACCTTCCGGGACATTGTCAGTAGTGTGGGGTGAAAGTAACCAGATAACCCCCAAAAAGCTTGGATCTGAGTGAAATAAGGTTATCTCTGGGAGATGAACTAGGAAATGGACACGTCATGGATCAGAGGGGCTACATTAAGAGATAGAATGGATTCCCAGACACGGACATTTACTCGTTTGTAACACAACTGAAAGTATGACAGTATTTATAGAAGGAGTGGGTTGGGGAAAGGGGATCTCAGAGACTAATCCAGTGTGGTCTGGGGAGATGGATGCGGTCCTTGTTCTAGGCATACCATCATTTTATAGCAACATATATCAGCTTCTCTCAACCTGAAGGCAATAAATCCATAGTTCTCAAACTTCAGCAGTCATCTGAGGTTTTAATAACATAGGTTTCTGGGCTCAACTCCCAGACAGTCTGGGTCAGAGGGTGTGAAATGGGACTGGACATCTGAAGATTCATCAGTCCCACCAGTGTGATGTTGAGACACATGGCCTGAGGACCAGACTTTGAAAAATGAAATCTCTGAATCATATGGCAGTCTGGAGTCCAGGTTCCCCTGTTAGCTTCCTGACAATGTGGCTTTTTGTGAAGCTTGCCCACAGGGTAGAATATACCAGCCTGATGATTCTAGTGCCTCGCCTCAACCATTAGGGATTCTCATTACGAATACATGATTTGACATCTGGCTTCATGTATGGGCCTCCTTTGCTTTGGAAATCCGTGGGTATAGCTCAGATTATTTCTCAAAGGGGACTTTTTCTCTCTGTACTATTTTTGCATAAAGTTTTTACAAAAAAGATCTTGCTTGCCAGGTGAATTAGTAAATTATAAATGGGAAAAAAATTAAAAACAGAATGTATGCATGTCTTTTGGTTAGACACAATCTCTGGAAGCAAAATATGAAACCCAGGATCAAATAAGGGTACATTACTAGGTTTCAGTACATCAAAGTTTAAAACTTCTATAGGGTAAAAGATACTATAATCTAAAAAGTGTAAATGATAGAATGGAAGAAAATATTTGGTCTTTATGGGACATTCAAAAGTTTAAAGGTAAGATAATTTAATGAATTTCTATAAATCTTTTTTTAAGCCAGTGGTCCCAAAGAAAAATGGGCAAGATGCAATATTTGCATATAAAAATTGGGATATGACACACTTTTACTAAAAAAAGTATTCATTGTTTATCTGAAATTTAAATTTAACTTGGTGTCCTGTATTGTTTTCAGTTTGCCAACCCTGGAAGGACATGAGCTTTCAATGTACAGCATGTGACAAAGTCATGATTTGCAGTTGCTGAAAAGTTGCTTAATATTATCATGGAACTTACAACAAACATGAGAAATGCTTTTTGCTCATGACGTTAGAAAACATTAAGGAAACAATGTCCCTTGTCAAAGATATAAGAAAATATGGATGCAATACACTGTCTAAGGAAGTATAAACTGATAAAGGCTTTCTGGAAAATCTTGACAGCTGTGGTCTAGGGGCTGAAATTAAGGTTTGATATTATGTACTGCCTCAATATTTGGCAAAATTATGAAGACCTCAGCTGGTCTATCTGCAAGTTTCCCTCCTCGCTCCCATCCCTGGATAAGGTGCCCCAGCCAAACCACCCTCCTTATCAAGGGTACCAGGCACAGTTCCCGCTTTTTCCTCAGGTTTCAGGTCCCTGCCAACTTGCAAAATTATTCCAACAACTCAATCACCTCCTCCTGTGAGAACCAGGGAGCACCTGGTTCTCTTGTTACTACAAAGCCTGCCTCCCACAGCTCCTGGTTGTTCATTCTGTTCCCAAGTGCAGCCTCTGTGTGGCCCTGCGGGGCATGTGGCATCCTCCTCCCCTTGGCGGTGAGTATAGGTGACTGATAAACTGCTGTCAGTCTCCTCTGCCCAATGTTGGGTGTCATGTGTTTGGCCATCTATAACCTTAGAGTGAGAATCTCTCATTTATCAAAGAGGCAGATAGGAACTGATTGAAACAGCAGCACATTTTAAATTGTTAAATATACATACTGTTTAAACTGGAAATTTCACTTCTAAGAAAATATCATATAAAAATACAAATGCAAAGAGAGAGGCATGCAGAAAAAATAATATTCAATATGCATTTCAACATTGCTTGTAAGAATGAAACTTTGGAAACAACCTGAATGACCCATTCATCAGGAAACTGTTAGATAAGTTACTGTAACTTAATCTATGAAATACTATGCAATAGCTGAAAAGACAGAAAAAGGGCCAGACACAGTTGCAGTGAGCCAAGATTGCATCATCACACTCCAGCCTGGGCAACAAGAGTGAAACTCCATCTCAAACAAAAGAAAAAGAAACAAGACATGGAAAGACTTGTTATATCTAAGCAATACATAAAATCCACCCACTTTATATTTAAAAATACAGATCACATAGACATACATGATAAAAGATTTGCAAAAATGTTATATATGCATATAACAAAGACAGCAGGGAAAAGGCCAAGTTGATAAAAGTGGTTGCCTCTTGCATAGAGGAGGAGGTGAGGGCAAGCAGAAGCTTTTGTGTTTCATGCGATATAGTTTTGTACTGTTTGATTCCTACAGTGAAAATGTATTCTAGTATCACTCATGTGCTGTGACAGAAATTTAAAAATAAGAAATGTATATAAAAGTATGTATAAAAGTCTTCTTGTCTAACAACTGCCGAAGGTTTGTAGTAATTAATGAAATTGAGTAATGGGACTGGCTACTTCTCAATATTCCAGCACCCCCAACCTGCAGACATCCCCTGAGCCTTAATGGTAGGTGTTGCTCAAGCCTGTACCTCCTTCTCAGTTTCCCACCAGAAAGACTCATAAGCAAAAACGCCTCATTCACGTTTTTCCATACAAGTCCTGCAACTAAGTGATACAAAAACTAACACATTTTCACAAATCTGTCGCCATCTCTTCCCTGACCCTTATCTCTAATGCGGTATGTTAAAAACAAAACAAAAACGCATATAAAGGGAGTGAGAGTGAGGTCTGATGATGGAGAGAAAATAAAAACATCAGCTTCTGCTTTAGCTGCCATGAAACCCCAGAAGGGCCATTAGCAACAGTTTCTGTTTGCTAAGTGAAAAACTACATTTAACTCAAGAATGACACGTTCTTTCTCCTTTCCCACTCTTTAGAGAAACGAGCTGGCTTGTGAATGACAAGCAATGCGAGCGAGCCGTTATGTAGGCAGTGCAGATCCTCAGGAAATTCACCAGAACTCGGACCACACCGCGTAGGCTGAAGCTCATCCCTGTCCTGCTGCGCTGAGCCACGCTGGATCCCTCTCCATAGCCTCCGGTCCCCAGCCCCACCCCGAACCCTCATCTTCCCCGGAAGCGGGGGCGGTCACATGACATCTCACCACAGTAATGCCGTCATTGAGCAGGGCCTCCCCGAAGATCATCATGTAGAGCTGCTCGTTCACACGCGCCTCCTCAAACACAGCCAGCACGGCCACGGGGTCCACGGCGGAGATCAGGCTGCCGAACAGCAGGTTCTGCAGCAGGTTGACGTCACCCAGGCCAAAGGCCTTCACCTGGCAGATGAAGTAGAGGGAGAGGCCAATGCCCAAGGCGTTGATCAGGGCCCCCAGTACTGCCCACCACAGGATGGAGCCGATGTTCTCAAAGAAGGGCCGGGTGGGCATGAAGTAGCCGCCCTCCAGCACGATAGGTGGCAGGAGATACAGGAAGTAGATGCTGGAGTCCATGACCGGAGGCGATTTGTGGTCGGTGCCGAAGATGATGCCGCCCACTAGCGCCCCCACCAGGATGAGGAGGCAGCTCTCTGGCATGAGGCCCGGCAGCCTGCGGTAGAGGTGGAAGCCTGCGGAACAGCGGAGAGCGCAGTTAGGTATTTGCAAACGAAACGGTCTGTGTGTACCTGAGGTCTTTTAAAGTCAAGCAGACAGGACCGTGGGCAAGCTGGTTGGCATCTCAGCCTCAGCGTCCCACCTGTAGCAGGAACTGGTAGTGTCATGAGGGCCGTCAATAAGATCAGTAGGTAACATGCCCAGCTCAGTGCAGGTCACAGAATCATTCTCAGCCAGCTGCCCCCTCCCCCATCCTCCTTCCTGCTTTCCCATCTTATAGGGATCTGCGAGGGTGCGTGAGGGAAAAGGAGAAACGAGGGTGAAACTTTTGCAGTCATGCAAGCCCAGGTTTCAAGCTCATGCCGAATCTATTATAGTCACCAAAACCTGAGCTTGTTCCAAACTTACCTGACCTCATTCCCCTCTTCACCCAACACATACACAAAAATTGAAAGTCCTTTATTTTGTCTCCAGTGTTTAACCAATGACATTGCTATCTGGTCAGCCACTGAAGGGGGAAATCAGGTCGCATTCTCATGAGTGACTCTTCATCAATCAGCTCTGTATTTATTTCTTATGTCATGACTCTCATTTGCTACCCCTAAAATTATCCCCTCCTCTCCATTTCTTTGGCTGCTGCCTTTATTTAGGATCTTCCCATTTCTCATCTTAATGATTGCATTGTCTTCTTGACCTCCAATCTCACCCTTGACCCCCCAGGTCATTCCACACTCTACTGTCAGATGATTTTTCTACACCATGGGTCTCTGATTGTCTCAATTCCCACCTAGGATTCTGAAGGCACACAAAGCATCTCCTGGACTGTAAACCAAGGGTATTAGTTGAGCCTCACTGTGCAAAGACTACAGTTAAGTACCGCCAGGTGGAAGACCAGAGAGGTAGACAACTGCAATTCCCACTATTGATAAAGTTTTAGAAACAAGACATGAGCAACTAAGAAGATGACGTGTAAGTATATAATGAAGGGCATATTGAACATATCAACAAACATGGTGAGAGATCAGAGCTCAGCAGATCACCACGGGGCTCTCTCCAAGTCCATCTCCCACACATTCTGCACTATCTTTACGTAGCCTGCATTCAGCCAGTCAAAGGCCTTGTCACTCCGCAGGCCTCTTTCTTGTCTTCTCATTCTAATGTCACTGCTTGGATTGTCCTTTTCCTTTGTCCCTTTAAGTCCTGCTCATCCTTTGAGGCTTAGCTTTCCCTAGCTTCTTCCTAAGTTCATATGGTTCCTCTGAATTACTACTAAGAAAGCATTTTATCTGACTGTGTCTAATAACAATAATCCCTGTCTACTATTTTTTTGTGCATGATTCATGTCTCCTAATAATGTGGAAACCCCCCAGACTCAAATAGAATGGTTTACATTGTCATGTCTCCCCAAATATTTAGCATAGTATCTTATCCACAACAGCTGGCCTATTTGCTGAAAGCATCTGTAAATGCATAAATGAAGGAATAAACTGGTAAATGTTTATCAGAGAAGCTTTTTCATGAGAAGAGATTGAACAGGTTGTTGGAGAATGATGAGGATTGGGTAACAGAATGGGAGAGATTTTAGGTGGGGAGAACATCAAGAGCGAAAGAAGAGAGGAAGAAATGGCCTAGCCAGATATCTTTGACATTCATTGAGGGGATCCACTTGGCTGGAGCAACCTTTGAACTGGGGAAAGTGTTAGGAGAGGACTTGGAAGATGATTTTGAGACAAATAATAGAAGACCTTGAATTCAAACCTAAGGAAGGCGGTGGGCTTCCAGCCATAGGCCACAGGGAGTCAACAAATGTCTCCTTGCGAATTGTTAGATTCACCCATCCAAAGATGATATGAGCTTCCCTGACCATGGCTTTGAACTTCTCCATTCACTATAAGTTAACACAACAGGGTGTAATTATCACCAAGGAATACCATCCCCACTTTCATCTGGCTTCAGGGTCAGGGTAAGCACCTCCTCTGGTGCACTGAACTCATCGTTTTCTAATCACTGCTTATTTCTCCATTTCCTCTTCCTCCTCTTTATTTTAATTCTTTCTTCTTCTTCTCCTATTTCTCCTCCTCCTTCTTCATCTTCTCTTTGTCCAGCTCCTGCTGCTCCTTCTTACTCTCTTCCTCCTTCTCCTTCTTTTTACCTCTTCCTCCTGCTTATCCATCTCCTCCTTCTCTTTCTCCTTACCCTTTCCTTCTTCTTCTTCAGTTAGTGCTAATTTTAACCAAACTTAACTTTTTTAATATATAAAGGAGGTGGAAGAGCCCATAGCGTGATTTTCTCAGGCCTTGTGGCTCCCCATTTTGGCCTTGCTTCCAGGAATCCAGTTTCCTGAAATGGATCCAACATTCACCTGCTTTAAGCCAAGTTGCTCTCTACACAGTTGTAGCAGGAAGAGGCCACACATCCATAAGTATGGCCCTGTAAAGAGAAATGCTACATGCCTTTCACATTTTAAAACTTTTCCCTTTCATGATGGACAATAGAGTCAATCACTTAAAATTTACAGTTTCAGTCCTTAGAGCTTAAATGGACACAAATATTAAAAGTCCTGTCTGAAAGTCAAAGAAGGCCCTACAATTCTGTTCTTCCCAAAGATTCAAGGAACATTCGTCTATGATGTTCTAAGACGTGGAACTGAAGTAGAAGATAAACCACAAAGTCTGAGGTGGCTTTGTATTATCTTTTTTCTACATTATCTTTGTTTTATAAGTGCATAGTTGGGTGTTTTAAAAAGGACTGGGGGAGAGTTTTGATGTTTTTCTGTCAGAGTATCTACGGGCAGTAAGTACTAGGTTAAACTATCTTCCCCATTAGAGCAAGTCCCTTGAGGTCAGGGACCATGGTCATTTCCACATATTTCATGGGTGCTCTGAAAATATACCTTGATAGAATGAAGAATAAAAGAATGAATTATAATAATGATTATTAATTTTATTCTGATTCATGTTTAATAATATAATATTTAAAAACCCATATGAATTTCTTAAGTGTTAAAAGTATAAATCATCATCATAATTATTATTTTGGCCCTAATACATAAGCCCTTATACATAAAATTACCAGCCCAGTACTTGGCACATAGTATATATTCAATAAATATGGCCTTTTTATCTCCTCACTCCTCATGTCCATATGGAATACAAAAATAATCTAAATTCTTGAAGACTAGTAAATATGAAATTATACTTGAATAAGTGTGTTCTGATATCCTACTCTTTTTTCTAAAGTGTGTTAAATTACATCATGAAAATCAAGAACATTTAAACCAACAGTTCTATGAATAATCGTATTTTCACAGTGCTCTTCACTCCTAGACAGAATGAATATGGATGCATACAATGCCTCTACAAAACAAGCTAGGTTTTACACAAATATAAAACCAAGACAAAATGCACCCTTTCTGCATTTATATGTGTATTGATAGACCAACTAGCTAGTCAGTGACAGGATGAGTTTCCTGGTACTCAGATCGACTTGAGCCATTTCTGTGAAGAGGAAGCCAGGTTGTGGAGTGGGAGCAGGAAACACAGAATCTCTAGCATATTGTTTTAAAAGGAAAACTCAAGTACCAAGTAAGATCACCTTGAACACAATCAGTGTCCATATGATTTCACGAAAGATGTTAGACTGCTCTGAACTGAGAATGTTATCCATTTAGAAAGCCATTTTTACTTGAATATCTCTTAAAAATATAGTAAGACCCTTTGTGTGACTTAATTACTAAGCAAATTGCACAAGACTTCTTCAAACTAACAATTCCTATTTAATCTTCACACTTTACTAGCTCAAAATGAATAGCAACTATAAAGGAGAGTCTAAAGGGGACACCCATACTAGTGTCCCCAACACCCATGGAGAGGCAGCTAGGTGAATAGCCAGAGCCCACAGAAGGTAACTGCCAGACCTTAAAGCTCAACCCACATTTCACATCCATCCTAGAGAAAATATACGCATATACATAAATGAGAATTAAAATGTTTCATTGATTCTGTCTCAAAAAGGCAATCTACATACTCAAATAACATAAAGTTTATAGCTGAGGCAAAGGAGACATTGTGCTTAGCATTTGAGATAATTATATTAATTTTCCACTTTAGAATAAGTTGGTTTTAAAGAGACAAGGGGATGCAGTTAGGTATTAAATAGTCACAGAGAATAACCACCTCTTTGGTTTTTGACACAAAGATCCCTTGATTAGAATTTAATCTATTAACTTGGATTCACTTTATTTCACAAAGGAAACTAGAGGTGCCTCACTGGCCCCACTTGGCTTAGGTGTAAACTTATATTTTACTGACAGATATACTCTTATATGCCCCAATATCCCATCACTGAGTGGTACTAGTTGCCTATGGCCTTTTTTTTTTTTTTTCTTTCTGTCAATTTGCAAGGAGCACATGCTACTTCTAAAGAATAAACAATGGGGTCATTGATGAAGCCCACAATTACACAGCCAAGAACATTTTACAGAAGAAACATTATGTGTTTCCTGAAATTTGAAATTTCCACCTTGCATCATGCCCAGGTCTACGTGCTTTATTCTCTATATTTTTAAAGCACAGAATTTGAGAGTTTTGCATATCAACAATGTCACATGGCTGTCACCCTGAAATCAGAAGAAACCAACACAGCCCAGTACACAGAAGTATACTCTCAAATTTCAAAGCATAATCTCAAAGTATTAAACAGCTTAGTAAAATGCAGTTATGACTTTCCCTTGACTGAAAGGGAGAGAATTTTTAATGTAATAGCAGTAACAGTTAAAATCCTCTTAGCCCATTATCTATAAGGCATTTTCACATTCACTATCTTATGCAAAAAAATAACTCACCAAACCAGGTGTTTAAGGACTTACCTATTTTTGCAAGAGATGCTAGAAGTATCCAGAGAGTGACCTCATAAGGAATTTGCACGTAGTCATAATCCAGTTCAAAAACAGATATCCTCTCGTCTGGCTCTGAGCTGGCAGCAGCAAACCAAGCGTTAGGTGCATACTGAGCAGTGGAATTTGCAGATTCATTCAAATCAGAAGATGCTTCAGAACACTCAAGAGCCACTAGTAGTAGCAAACAATTCCAAGGACTGAAAGTCACGAACATCTGCAGAGCCATTCTTGTGGGCTTCTCTTACCTACACCCCTGGGTGGATGTGTGCCACACATCTGAAGTCGGGGAGGCTCCTAGAGAGTGACTGCATCCATCTGGGTCAAAAGTAATATAGGTACAGTCCGTAGGTCCTCCCAAGAAGATTCCGAGTGTGTTATTGAGCTCTGCATGTAGACGCTTTCTAATCTTCTTTAAATCGTTTGTGTTCAGGCAACTCAGCTTCCAACTCAAACGCAGTTATTCAATAGACTTGTTGAAGTCCATGGAGTTACCTGGAGGACCTCCATCCAATCATGGCTTGAGCAATTTATGAAAGGAATAAAAATCTCTTCACTTAAAGGCATTTCCTCATTTCACTGCATACTGGCTTTGTCTTGTGAGTGAAAATTTAAAAGGATACTGTAGCGGTCATTCCGCAGATCATTGGAGTCCTTCTAAGGAGGAAAGGAAACCTTCCCTCTCTATCAGATCCCAAGAAGGAGCTATCTGATCTGCACCTGTTCCTTCTCTCCTCCCCCTGTCCTCTCATTTGTTTTGAATGGCCAAGGCAGGCTGCAGGTAGCTCTTGAACTACACTTAATTATTTGCTCTGATTTGACTTCTGTAATGAAATCCTTTCTCTGAGTGTTCTCGGGAGGTCACACTGCTGACACCTAGTGGGCACCTGAAATACAACACCCTTCACAAGTTCAGTGATGATCGTTAAGGTGACCATGAAAGTATCTAAACCAGGACACTTTGGGGAATGAATAATAATAATGATAATTATGCAAAGCTATAGGCACAAACCAGAACTGTCTGGCAAGCTGTCTTATATTGTCTCTATACATGAGGAAGAAGGAGGATAAGAAGGAGGTGGTAACAACAAGGATGGTAGCAAACATTGAAACTTTTGCATGTTACCAGACTCCATGAGCAGTCATTCAGAGAAGGAATGAAGTTCCAGATCTCTATGAACTTTACACTATAATTTTTTTAAAACAGGAAACCAAAGAACAAGTTCCATAAATACACCTAAATACCTGGATTTGTAAAACTCCATGGCACATCCAGATTTTCCATTTAAAAAACATTTGTTGTTGTTGAAAAGAAGCAGAATCATAGAGTGTTGATGAAAGAATTTTGAGATAATTTTTATGAGCCTACTTCTCACGCTTCTACTTGTGGCCATGTGACCTTGGTGAAGTTAATTACCTTTCAGAAATTCTTTATCTGAAATGGGGAGGAAAATATCCGTCTCATTGAGTAGCTAGGAACATTAAATAAGATAAAGCAAGTAAAGAATTTGGCATATAATTGGCACTTAAATGTTAGTTTTTATTTTAAATTACATTTCTTATTCTTTTAGGATAACACACAACACTTTTGCAACGATTACTGATACTCAGTGAAAAATGAGAATAATACATCATCCATATACTACCTCAACATCTCTTTTACATGTGTTTTGGTTTTTTCTTAGTTCATATTAGTGAGTGCAGGGGATTTCCCCCCACCCAACACACACACACACACACTCAGCAAACATCACTGGGAAATTGAGAAAGGAATGGTTGAGAAGGGCTAACACCTAGATGCAAATTCATAGTGAGGCAATAGAATTAAAAGTTGACATATGAATATTTTTTCTTTTTCCTTCAGTTTGACTCCAAAATAGATTAGATTCAGTCACTGAAATGAGATTATCAGGTAGACTACAAGAAGGGTACCCATATTGAGTCAATTATTTTTTCTCAAAGAATATATGAACATCTTTTAATAGAAAGCTGCTTTATAATAGGTGTTTTATTTTTATTTGTATTTTATTGTTCTTTTTTTTTTCTAAAAAGAAATGAGGGAGCAAGTCTCGCATAGTGCCTTGTGGGAAGACCAAAACTAAGAATCAAAAGCCTTATTTACTCAGATATCAATTATCTTATTGGCTTTGGAAAATTACCTGTTTGAGCCTTAGTTTTCTCATCTATAAAATAAAGATGCTGTCCATACCTGATAACCATTTCCTGCTCTAAAATTCCAAATTTTGTGAGTATATGGCAACCAGTTTAGCCTTATGATCACCTGATGGTTGATAGTCCAGTCCCTCTCAGAGTAAGAATGTCAATCTTGGGAGGATGGTAGGAGAACAACTTGAGCTCTGCAACAATCTACTAACTTGGAGTCCAGGTTAAGATGTAGCAGCCCACTTCATCACCCATTGGCATCACTTCCACTCATGCAGTACTTTCATACAGATGTCTGAACATTCTTTCTAAAATGCTTTCTTAATATAAGTTCCCCAGAAAGTGTATGTGAGACAAAGCTTCCATGAAAGGTGCAAACCAAGGGCAGCAAAAGTGAGGGGAAAGGGGGAAGAAGGGAGAAGCTCTTCCAGAATGAGAGCATGAGAAGCACCATAGACTCTCTTCCTAGTGAAACAACTATAACCAGTGAGATCATTAAAAACCAAAAACAACCATCTAGTCTCTGGAAATTGCCCTAAGAACAGATGGAAATTGAAACAAATCTTCTGAACATTGGAAAGATCTGAAGTCATGGCCTGTTTTCTCTACCCACCCCTCAGCTCAATGTGAGAAAAACTCTATTCCGGATGAACATAGCCAAGAGGATGGGGCTGCCTCTAATCCCAGATCCCAGTTTAGGACTATAGTTTCTACCCAGAAAAGTCAGGTTGTCAGCATATGTAACCAAACTCTGCCCTACTCCAATCCCAGCAATATGTTGAACAGACTCTATTGCAGGCAAGTGTAACTGAATCCACCCCAGAAACAGCAAACTAGGAATACTGGACCCTGATAACTCTCAACTTGCTCATAAGGCTGAGTTTTCACAACAGGTGAAATAAACCAAGATGACCAGTGGCTACTGCCCTAGTCCAGCATCCCACTGACACACCAGGGGTATCACTCCAAGAGAAGTAGGTTACTCTCTCTGTCCCCATCTCCAGAGTACTGGAACAGAGGTTCTGCCAAGGAGAGGAGACAGGCTATAGAACAGAGAACTCTATAGCTAACTCTAAGTAGACTAACTTTAGTTGGAACAAAATATAGAGACGTTCAAGCCTAAGGGCACTGTCAAAAACAATGAAGATTTAGGTTGTGAGCAAGGAAGTAAAGCTAGTAGCCCCATGATTGCAATAAGTTAAAGAGTAGACCAACTGGAAGTTTAAAAGAAGAACCAGAAAAAGAGTTGGATGAAAAGAGCTCTCCTGAGGTTATAACATGTCTCAAAGACTGCTCTCAAAGATTACCCTGCAAAGGGGCCTGACTTTAAATGGATCATACTGTGAAGTAATTTAAGACCCAAGGCATTGTTGAAAACAATAGGCCATATCAGCCAGCAGTTACTGGAGGCTAACAGTTGAGGGTGATATCAATAGATACAACAGACCAGCTAGAAGCTTAACAGATCAGTGAAAGAAAGTCAGAGAAGCCTGCTAAAACCGTTGTTATTCTGGGGGAAGGGAGAAAGAGTTTAGGGGTATTATAACCATGCCCCAGGCTTCACTGGCTGAGGAGCAATATAAAAAGCTGCACAGGGAAATAGACTTTGCTGATATAGTCCAGCCAAGTCACTAAACAAACAGCAAACAATTAAGCAACAAAAAGCCCTGGAGTTGAGGGAGGGAGACAAAGCAGCATCAAGAATTGCTGCAAGATATCATCTAAAATATCTGGGTTTTAGGCAGAAAAAAAAATTTAGTTTCAAAGATACCAGTAGGTTGAAAGTAAAAAAAAAAAATGGGGAGAGATGTATCACACAAACAGTATGCTAAGAGAACTTGAGTGGCTTTACACTGACAAAATAGGGTTTAAAATAATAAATGTTACCAGAGCTAAAGAGGGACATTTAAGAAAAAGAAAAGTGTCAATCTATCAAGTAGACGTAAGAATTCAAACTTATGTATACAAAGTGGGATTTATCTCAGGAAGGCAAGGTTGGTTTAATATTTAAAAATTATTTCATGTAACATGCATATCAGTAGAATTAAGGCAAAACCACATGACCATTTCAACAGACTGAGAAAAGCATTTGACAAAATCAACAACCTTTTATTTTGAAAACACTCCACAAGTCAGGAATGGAAGGGAACTTCTTCAAAGTGATAATGCACAGTCAACATCATACTTAATGGGGAAAGACTAAATACATTTCCCTGAAAGAACAGCAACAAGACAAGGAGATACACTCTTGCCACTTCCCTTCAGTATTCTACTAGAGCTGCTTTTAGTCTGGGCATTTAGACAATGAAAATAAATAAAAGGCATTCAGATTGGAAGGAAAAAAATAAAACTATTTCCATTTGTATGATCGTTTAAATAGATTATTCTAAAATATTTAAATAAAATATCCTGAATAATTGACTAAAAAACTATTAGATATAATAAATGAGTTCAACAAGCTTGTAGGATATGAGATCAATATGCAAAAACAAATTGTGTTTTATAGCGACAATGAATAAAACAAAACAGAATTAAGAAAACAATGCCATTTACAATTGCATCAAAAAATACAATTTTTAGGAATAAGTTTATCAAAAAACTGTCACACTTGTACTCTAAAAAGAATTGTTGAACATAAAGAAGATCTAAATAAATGGAAAGATATCTCTGTTCCTGCATCAGAAGACTTAATGTTGTTATGTAGTTGACTGTCTCAAAAATGAACTATCTACAAAAAACTTAAATTTACAAGAAAAAAAAAAAAGACCCCATCAAAAAGTGGGCCAAAGATATGAACAAACACTTCTCAAAAGAAGACATTTATGCAGCCAACAGACATAAGAAAAATGCTCATCATCACTGGTAATTAAAGAAATGCAAACCAAAACCACAACAAGATACCATCTCATGCCAGTTAGAATGGCAATCATGAAAAAGTTAGGAAACAACAGATGCTGGAGAAGATGTGGAGAAATAGGAATGCTTTTACACTGTTGGTGGGAGTGTAAATTAGTTCAACCATTGTGGAAGACAGTGTGGTGTTTCCTCAAGGATCTATAACTAGAAATACCGTTTGACCCTGTAATGCCATTACTGGGTATAAACCCAAAGGATTATAAATCATTGTACTATAAAGACACATGCACACATATATTTATTGTGGCATTATTCACAATAGCAAAGACTTGGAACCAACCCAAATGTCTATCAATAATATACTGGATAAAGAAAATGTGGCATATATACCCCATGGAATACTATGTAGCCATATAAAAGGATGAGTTCATGTCCTTTGCAGGGACATGGATGAAGCTGGAAACCATCATTCTCAGCAAACTATCACAAGAACAGAAAACCAAACACTGCATATTCTCATTCATAAGTGGGAGTTGAACAATGAGAACACATGGACATAGGGAGGGGAACATCACACACTGGTCCCTGTCACGGGGTTGGGAGCTAGGGGAGGGATAACAGGAGAAATACCTAACGTAGGAGACGAGTTGATGGGTGCAGCAAACCACCATGGGACGTGTATACCTATGTAACAAACCTGCACGTTCTGCACATGTACCCCAGAACTTGAAGTATAATAATAATAAAAAGAACTACAGATTCAACACGGTCTCTACCAAAATTGTGTCTTTTTTCCTTTTTCAGAAACTAACAAGCTGGTCCTGAAATTCATAAGGAATATGCCCAACAAATCTTATTAAAAGAAGAACAAATTTGGAAAATTGATACTTCCCAAATTCAAAACTTGTTAAAAAACTAGAGTAATGAAAATAATGAGATGCTGGCATAAGAATAGACATGCAGAGAAATAGAACATGATGAATAGTCCAGAAATCCTTTTCCCCTATGATCAATCAGAACTATTCAATATATAAAGAATACCCTTTTCAACAAATGGCGCTGGAAAACTTGATGTCCACTTACAAAATAATGAAGATCAAATTAATAAAAATTACTACAATTAATTAAATGCGTTAATATTCATAGGGTGCTTGCAACAGTGTGGCACATAGGAAACACTAAGTAATTAAAAGCAGGGAGAGGATGAAATGGAAATGAGCAGGACTTGCATTCATTCAAATGATGTGCAGAATGTGCCGTCATCTACCCTGGGAAAAACAGGAAAGAAAAAGATGCCTCAGGAAGAGGGTGTGATGTTAAAATAAGACACTTGTGTTGTGCAGGTTTCTCTGACTAGAAAGAGGATGCAGACATTTAGGAAGGGTCAGGGCAATTGAAAAGGGGGAGCCTTATAGTTGGAGCCTCACAGTTAATTGAAACCAAATTCGTCTTGCTGTGTCTACATGGTAATATGATCCAAATAATAATTATCAGTTAACTTAATTTCTTGGAAAAGATCCATTCACAGGTGCATCGGAGTATCGCAGGGTGCTGGGCACTTTTCTGTTTATACTTGTGATGGTGAAGGGAAAATATGAACAGTTTTCACTTGCAAGGCAGCGAGTTAAAAGAATCATCCTGGAATTTTAGGTCAGCAGCAAGCTATTGGATACCTGACAGTTTTGATCTAATTATTCGGATAAGTGTATTGGTTGTAGAAACTTGACCTTCTCTGACCTGCCTTCCTGACCCCTTTTTGGTGCCAGTCCCAAGAATCCCTGTGGTTCTTGTCATCTGTTCATAGAAACCCACTCACATATAGAGCCCAGTGGCAGGGAAGGAATGGCCAGACATCCTCTCCCCAGTGGATGCCTTATAATTTAGGTTGCCATATCCTGTCTTCCCTCATGGGACTAATTGAGGGTGGTACACATGGCAAGAGAATCTCCCATCCCCCAGGGTTTCAACTGTGCATAGCCAGAAGAGGAGCTTAGGGAACATTCTTCTGTTTTTACCCTCAGTTTTTTCTAGAGGCAACTTTTGTTTTAGAGAAACTCCAAAGGAAAAAAAAAAAAAAAAAAGAAAGAAAAGCTGAACTGATACCATATTTTACACATGATGAATTAGCAAGTCGTTTCTCTCCAAGAATAGTTTTCAACAAAATAATCAGCACACCTTTTCTTCCTTCCCATAATGTGTGGTCATAGTTGACTTTACCAGAAAGTATTTGTGTAGCACTCTGAGACTAAAGTGTCTGTTGCTTGCCCCTGAATTCTTGCTACTTTGTCAGGGCTCAAATTTACATTCTTTTTTAGGAAGACAAATGAAAAAGAGTAGTGATAGAGAATTGGTCAATGCTGTCCAGAAAGATGATTTGCTTTCCAAGACCATAGCTAGCAATTAAGCTGGATGGCCTTGGATCAAGTTCTGGTATATCATACCCCTAAATTGAAAGCCTGTATCTTAAGCTGGAGAGAAGTCAAAAGCTATGACCCTGCTTTCAGGACAGAAAGTTGAGCTTTCTCTCTGCTCCCCAAAGTCAAACTTCCACTGCTCAGAGTGAAACAGAAAGGGCTGGTAAAGGTAAAATCAAGTCCAGGAGACCCCCCAGTATCGAAGGAGAGGGGAAATACCACAGTGTAGTGTGGATGGATGGGGTGGGCATAAATGTAAGCTTTGTAATAAGACAGATCTTAACACCAGAGTTAATGTCAGATTCTTACAGTTCTACTATGATAGTTTCCCTAAGGTAATACAAACTTTGCAAGGGGGAAAAATTTGAAGCTATGCGAACTTGGGCACATCTTAAACCTCTTCCAGTCTCAGTTACTTTATCCACGATGATGATGATTATGATGAGGTTGCCTATTCTAAAGATGTTTGAGGATTAGGTGACATGACACATAATGGAAAGAAAAATGCTTAATACAGAATTCATACTAGAAAAGTATTAGATTCATTTTATTTCAAAGCAATTATAAACTCCATATAGGTAGAAGTCTAATATCCTTTAGAATCCTATAATACTTCCTAATGAGTTACTTGTCCACAAAACATCCTAAATTTATTGGATGGTTGAAATAAGACAGCCAGGTGGTTAAAAATGAAATGTGTCATCCTTCTCTATTTTCCCACATTGTCACCAGTCACCACTGTTTAGACAATGAGTCACAGGGCTAGTTGAACCCAGTCTAAAACAGCTGAGCCAGTAATTGTATCTTCCCTAATCTTTCCTCTTCGTTCCAGGGGCTGATCCCCTCCCACTTCCACCCCACTCAACCCCATCACCCATCACCACCAACACCTATGTTAGGAATGGCTGGTAGGTCTGTTTTCCCCCTTTTATTTCTTTCCTCAACTAAATTCCTATTCCCTTAGGGGGACCATGACACTGGATTTCGAGGAACACTGATTCTCATTAAGGTAGGTGGATAACATGTTCTGACATTGGGAAGAGGCTGCTTTTGTTAGCAGAAGGATTGCTGATAGATATTCAGGCAGTTTAGATAAATGGATATGGAAAACATAAGCCAATGAGATGTGGACAATTCTGTGGACCAGAGGAGACTGCAGTTTTCTCCTTTACTCAGTCTTCGAGTACATGCACGAATGTGGAGGAACTCAGCTGAACTTTATTCACAATTCATCTTTAAAGAACCAACTCGCATGCCAGTGACCACTGCCACCTCCCATTTTCTATGATTAGTCCAGGTAAATCTATTCCTCCTTCAAGGCTTCTGCCTGCTTCGTCTCATCTCTAGCATCACACATCCGGGTAAGCTTGGCAACTGTATTACTTTGCTCAGGCTGTTATAACAAATTACCACAGACTGGGTGGCTTAAACAACAAAAATTTATTTTCTCATGATTCTGGAGGCTGAGAAATCCAAGATCAAGGTGGCAGCTAATTAGGTTTCTGGTGAGGCCTCTCCACTTGTAGATGGCTGCCTTCTTGCTGTATCCTCATGTGGCCTTTTTTCTGTGCAAGCTAGTGAGAGAAAGAGAGAATCTCTGGTGTTTCTTCCTGCAAGGACAATAATCCTTTTGGGCCAGGGTACTACCCTTGTTACTTCATTAATTTTACCTCCTAAAGAGCATATCACCAAAATCAGTCACACTGGAGGTTAGAGGGTAGGGCTTCGACATGTGCATTTTAGGGGTACACAATTCAGTCCATAGAAGAAATCTTTAGGAGAGCTTTCCACAGCCTGGCTCTGGCGGCCTGTGATGAAGCCAGCTGTGACCTGTAAAAGAATTTGTTCTCTTTGTTGTCTCAATTGGCAGAACCTGAGTTTTCTTTGGTACTCTATTAAAACAGAAGAGTCTATCTGCCAATATCCCTGGTATGGGACGCTTCCACAGCTAGCTTTTAACTTCTGAAATCTGTTCTTTGTTACAAGACAGTGTTTACGTCCCCTAACGATATAACACTCATGATTATCAGCCTTTAGCAAAGGGAGGGTTTTTGATAAAGCACTAGAGAGACCCTCCAAAGATCCATCTGTATTAAATCATTGAAATGAACTGCTTATCCCAGAAAGCTCTGCTGCAGAACTGATCCTGTAGCTACTAGCTGGGTGACCACGGAAGCAGAGGCCAGCAAGCATTTTTATACCTAATCTGCCAAGGGTGAAGCGTGCCGCAGAAGGTGAGAGCAAGATTCTAAACCTCCACATTTAGTTTCCCCCAGTGCTTTAAGTTGAGGCCCAGATAAATATCCCCACCTCTTTAACATGGGCTAGCAACACCACGCTGTCCCCAGATATTTCCCTGCTAGCCTGAACTTCCATAACCGATAAGACATCCTTCCCTTTGCTTGAATACTTCCCTTCTCCATCACCTTCATGACACAGAGATGAAAGCATGATCCTGAACAAAAAAACAAAAAAAAACAAACCCTAACATTGAGAAGAGACAATTAGCGAAGAGTGGGCAAAGAACGCCTGGGAAACACAATACATGTGTTTCCAGAAATGTATGAGGCTAAAAGTGGGGGGTGGGTGGGTAATAGGCTCTTGTCAACCAGGAGGCAGGACCTGTCCATGGGGTGTTTACCAGGTGTTCAGATGTAAAGGAAGCTGAAAGCTTCTTGGATCAGGTGGGAGTGGTTGCTCTTGCCTATAATCTAAGCACTTTGCCTGTAATCTAAGCACTAAGCCAAAGTGAGAGGACTCTTTGAGCCCAGGAGTTTGACACCAGTGCTAGTAACATAGCAAGACTTCATTTCTACAAAAACTAACAATAATAATTTTAAAAAGCAGGGCATGGTGGTATATGCCTGTAGTCCCAGCTAGTCCCAGCTCCTCGGAGGGCTGAGTCGGGGGATTGCTTGAGCCCAGGAGATTGGGGCTACACAGTGAGCTGTGGTTGAGCTGCTGCACTCCAACCTGGACAACAGAGTGAGACCCTGTCTCAAAAAAAAAAAAAAAAAAAAAAGCCTTTTACAATGAGGTCATGTTTTGATAATTGAACCAGCTTGGGTCGGATTATGCCATTTTGTAGGCAAATGAATTTGTGCACATGGTTCTCGATCCAAAGTCATTAATGGAATTGCTCAGGTAAGAGGGTTTCTAATCAGAGTCAGGATGTTTTCTGTGTGAGAAACGATAATGGGCTTCTGAGGCAAAGGACAGCAGGGGCAGGGGCAAAATTCAGGGCCCAGACATTGGCTCTGTCTCCTCCAGACTCAAGGGAGTGGCCTAACCAGTGCTGAGTTTGGTTCGACAACCAAGAGCACCCAGGGTTTGTAAGGCCCTCATACAAAAGTCACAGACTGTTCACAATTTTTTTTTTTTTTTTTCTGAGACGGAGTCTCGCTCTGTCACCCAGGCTGGAGTGCGATGGCCAGATCTCTGCTCACTGCAAGCTCCGCCTCCCGGGTTTACGCCATTCTCCTGCCTCAGCCTCCCGAGTAGCTGGGACTACAGGCACTCACCACCTCGCCCGGCTAGTTTTTTGTATTGTTTTAGTAGAGACGGGGTTTCACCATGTTAGCCAGGATGGTCTCGATCTCCTGACCTCGTGATCCGCCCATCTCGGCCTCCCAAAGTGCTGGGATTACAGGCTTGAGCCACCGCGCCCGGCCCTGTTCACAATTTTATATGAAATAGTGATATAAGCCCTGAGGATCAAGACTGGTAGGATACCCAAAATGAGGCTATTTTGGCAACTTTGATAGGAATCTCACGGCATGGAGAAAGGGATGGATCTGTAGGAAATCGAATGACCAAGAACATCTTTGCAAGCTACACTGCATGTGCTCCTCCCACAGCAGCCAGCCCTATTCCACTGAGTTTAGTGTCTGTGTATGTTGTTGGATGAGGACTAGTGATGTTAGATGGGTACATGTGATTGTAATTGATCATACCAATTAAACCCACCTGCAATAAGGTACCCACACTTGTGCACTCACAGTGAATCATATTTTACTGAGAAATATGCTAAATGATGGCATTGCAGTGTATTGTGTTTCCTTTGAGAAATATCTATACTGTACCTACCTGGCAAAAGGGAAGAGACATTTAGTTAATTTTAAGAGAGAAAATCAGAAAGACTTGGAAAAGCATTGGAGGTAGCCTGCCACAGTGGCTTACGCCTGTAATTCCAGCCCTTTGGGAGGCCGAAGCGGGTGGATCACGAGGTCAGGAGTTTGAGAGCAGCCTGACCAACATGGTGAAACCCCATCTCTATTAAAAATACAAAAATTAGCTGGGTGTGGTGGCACGTGTCTGTAATCCCAGCTACTCAGGAGGCTGCGGCAGGAGAATTGCTTGAACCTGAGAGGCAGAGGTTGCAGTGAGCCAAGATCACACCACTGCACTTCAGCCTGGGCGACAGAATGAGACTCCATCTCAAAAAAAAAGAAAAGAAAACTGTTGGAAACAGCACCTGCCGGAATAAGTTGTCAATATCTGTTGTGCAAGTCTAGAAGTGGGGTGGGAAGGATTCTTCATTAGTATCTTCCCTTGTGTGGTGGTACACAAAGAGCTCAGTTCAGTTCAGCAATGATCGCCCGAATTGCCTTGTCACAGGCACATAGTGCAGAATCAGAAGGCAAGAAGGAGGAATTACGTGGGAAAATGAGACAGAACAACACAGAGGGAAATCAGGATGCTGTCCACCAAAAGAGAACTGTTTCAGTGTGAATTTCTTAACTCTGAAAACCTGGAGGATTTCAGTTGAGAAAACCCTCACTCTGAGACGTTAAGGAAGAGAACAGAAACGACTACTTTTTCTGTCAGTTAGGACACTTTAAATGCCACAGCAATAATAAATCATCTAGAAACTTCAGCGGCTGAACACAGGTAGTTTACTTTGTGCCACATTATAGTTCAAATGTGGGTAAGGAAGACCTTTATCATGTGGCCATGCCAGCTCAAGCACGTAGCCTCTAAGGTCGCGATGGGCAAGACAAAGTGTGCAAAAGTTATATCTGCATTACCTCAGTCTAGAAATCACCCTGTCACATCCACTCTCCTTCTAGAAAATATTAGTCACATGACCCAAACCAACTACAAAGAAGGCTGGAAAAAGTGGCTGTGTGTTCAGGAAAACAAAATGATTTTGGTGAACACGTAACGTTTTCTCTGTCACATAGCTGCAATTAGCTTTAGTTGGACTTAAAGTACAATTGCATACACAATCATCCATCTGTAATTGAATGGTTGATTTGTAAATAGCTTCTTATGGGATCTGATCAGTAGAAGCAAATGAGACCTTAAAAAATGTAGTGAGGCAATGGTGAGAGAAGAGCAACGCCATTTTCTGTAGATGTCTTAGTAAATTCAGCCTGTTCAATAATCCAGTTACAGTTGTGGAGCTTATGAAAAACTCCTAGACGTGAAATGAACCAGAGTACAAAGGTAAGAATAGCCAGTAAGTGATAGTTAACTGTGCCAAGTTCTGGTCAGAGACTTGCTTGTATATAGTTGGTTTTTTAAAGGGCACAGAAACTTACCTGGGGGTGGGTACAATCAGAGGTTAAATGGGGCCTTTTTCAGTTGACCTTGAATTTTGGCAAATGTGACAAATTTAAGGACTTAGAGTGACAAGTGCCCTCTCAGTTCAAACAGAGATGCTGGACAAAACCCCTGCAGGACTTGCTAAGGGCAACCAAACTGGTCCGCAATCACATCCCCAGAGACCTATGTAAAAGACACTACAACCCCCCAGTTAGAGAGCTCCAAGGTCACAACTCACAGACACGAGGCTTGTCTGCCAGCGGGGAAGACTGACATTTCACCCCTGCTGAAGGTGTACAGAGCTGAGTTCTCATCCCCACAGAATCTATGTCATTGGAATGTAGACAAGTAAAAAAAGTCTTCAAAGAGTTTATAATCTTTTCCTTGGGTTTCAAAAATCAGACTGGTGCCTGATCCTCAGCAGGATATCATTGACAGTGTGAGATCAGCAGGAACAAATGCAGCTGGAGAGCGAGGAAAGAGAGGGAAGCCTGGGAGCAATGGTGGGGAAAGTGGGCATCCAGTTCCCCATGAACCAGGTGAATGCTGTGCAGAATAACCAGGTTAGAGTCATGTTGGAAGAATGGAGAATTAGGGGCTTTACTGCATGAGGCAGAAGATGAGGTGCACCAGGAGCAGTGGGCATCTTGGTAGGGTTAGGGAGAATGGGTTTACATTTTTATTTTTAAATTAACATACAATAAAATTAGCTTGTTTGATTTACAATTGTGTGCATTTAAATATGGATGTAAATTCACGTAATCACCAAGACAATCAGGTTACAGGCTCTTTCTTTGAGACCCGCCCTCCTCCTTCCCTAATTCCTGGAAACCACAAATCTGTTTTGTCACCGTTTTGACTTTTTGAAAATGTCGTAGAAATGGAATCATGTAACCTTTAGAGATTAGCTTTTTCTACCCAGCATACTGCATTGAGATTCATCCAAGCTGGTGCATGTCTCAGTGGTGAATTCTTTCGTATTGCTGACAGGTATTTCACGGTTTGCTTGTACAACTATTTGTTAATTAATTCACCCTGTACCAGTTATCAGTGCATCACCAGTTACGAATGTATTACCTCACAGCTCTGAATTCACCATTCAGTACCTGCGCTGTGTAATGGATTGGATTTCTGAAGCATTCATCCTAGACAGTGAGCATAATATTCACTTCTTTGGTACAGGGAGTTGGACAAGCATTACAGGAGGGTTCGTCTGGTTCCAGCCGCTGTGCTCTGTTTTTTCTCACTTGTGCTGCACCATCAGGGAGCAGTGTGTGTGTGTGTGTGTGTGTAGACATCTGTTGGTGCCCTGAGCTAGCTGTATCCAGAGGAAGCCGTCGCTCAGTGACCTGGTAGTACTAGCTTAAGCCAGGTGACCACCTCCCAACATCTTCCTGATGTGGACACTGTGCACTCCAGGCCACATGCCCACAATGGCATTCCAAATGCCCTGTGTACCCCCATATCAACTGCAGCTCGCCTGCACCCTAAAGCAGTCAGGCCTGGCCATGCTGCATGTCTGCCCACCAGCCATGCTTGACTGCACCCCTCAGGTTTGCTTCCAGCTTTCCCAGCAACTGTGAACTAGCTCCGACCCAGGAAAGTAGGAGACCTTCCTTGCCATTCAGTGGGCTACACCACACCTCTTCTAGTGATGTCTGAACCCCAGCCTTGGGGAGGGGACCACTTCCAACCTTGTCTTTCTGCTATCTCTCAGCCCTGAGGTACTCTTTGGAGTTCTATTCATGTCTTTATAATCAGTCTCTCATCGTAGGCAAATAATTATTTACATCACAATATCCCTTTTTAAATTACTAGGTGATTTCTGTCTTTTGGTTGGACTTTAGCTGGTACATACTGGTTGAAGGTCCTTGAGTTTTTCTAGGTGTTAGTGGTTATGAGTAGAACCACAATAAACATTTGTGTATTGGATTTTGTGTGAACACAAGTTTTTATTTCTCCGGGGTAAATATCTATGAGTGGGATTTCTGGGGCATCTAGTAAGAAAGTCACATTATAAGGACTTGTTAAATTGTTTTGTAGAGTGGCTGCACTATTTTACACTCTCACCAGTAGTATATGAGAGTTCTAGTTTCTCTACATTGTCACCATTTCGTGTTGCTAAGTTTCTTTTCTTTTTCTCTATGTGCCTCATAGTGTGTGTGTGTGTGTGTGTGTGTGTGTGTGTGTGTGTTTTCTCCTTTGGCTTTAATTTTCATTTTCCTAGTGGATGGTGATGTTGCACATCTTTTCCTGTGTCTACATGTGTCTATTTGCCATCCGTCTATCCTCTTTAGCAAGATGTCTATTCAAGTTTTTGCTCCTTTTTTAATTGATAGTTACTTGTATTATTGAGTTTAGAGAGATCTTTATAAATTCTCAGCACAAGTCCTTTGTTGGACTTGTGACTTTGAAATAATTTTTTTCAGTTTAAAGCTTGTTTTTTTTTTCATCCTTTTAGCAGTGGTTTTCTCAGAAAAAGGGGTTTTAATTTTGTTAAACTCCAACTTTTTTTTTTTCTCTACAGATCATGTTTTTTGTGTTACATCTAAGAACTCTTTTTCTAATCCCAGGTCATGTTTTCTTCTAACAGTTTTATAGATTTAGGTTTCACATTGAGATCTATGGCCTATTGTTAGTTAATTTTGTATAAGCTGTGAGCTTCATCTTATTGCACAATTGATGCAACACCATTTGTTTAAAACTCTATTCTTTATTGAATTTCCTTTGAAAATTTGTCAAACTCAATAGGCCATATTTGTGTGGATGTATTTCTAGACTTTCTACTCAGTTCCATCGATCTATTACTTTGTTAATATCATACCATTTTGGTTACTGTAACTTTTTCTCGATTCATAAAATCATGTAGCATGACTCCTCCAACTTTATTTTCTTTTCCAAATACCTTTGGTTTTTCTAGTTTATTCACCTTCCCACATATATTTTAGAATTAGTTTGCCTATAACTACAAAAAATTCTGCTGGAATATTGGTTGGAATTGTGTTAATCCTCTTAATCAATGTAAAGGGGATTGTTGATTTGACAATATGTTGAATCTTTATGTCACCAAACATGCTATGCTTCTCTCTTTAATTGTTCTTTAATTTTGTTCATAAGTATTTCATAGTTTTCAGCTTACAGAACATCCACATATTCTGTTGATTTATACCTAAGTCTCTCTTTCTTTCTTGCTTGCTTTCTTGCTTTCTTTTTCTCCTTCCTTCCTTCCTTCCTTCCTTCCTTCCTTCCTTCCTTCCTTCCTTCCTTCCTTCCTTCCTTCCTTCCTTCTTTTTTGAACTATTATAAATGGTAATGTCTGTAACATTTGGTTTTCAATTGTTTCTTAATAGAGATAGAAATATATTTGATTTTTACATTGTTAATCTTGTATCCTGAGAACTTGCTAAACTCACTAGGAATCTTTTTGTAGCTTTCTTGGATATTCTACATAGAAAATTACTTTTCAGAAAAAAGGAGAGATTTATTTCTTTCTTTCCAAACTGCATGCATGTTATTTCTTTTCCTTGTTTTATTGTACTGATGAAAACTTTCATACAAGGTTGTACAGGATTCTGCGAGTAAGTATCCTTGCCTTGCTTCCCATCTTATAGAGAAAACACACATACACTATTTCACCATTTAGAATGATTTTTTAAGCTATAGTTTTGTTGTTGTTGTTGTTGTTTTTGGAGCACTTTACCATGATGAGAAAATTTCTGTCTATGCCTAGTTTGCTGAAAGGTTTTATGATGAGTGGATAGTGAATTTTGTCAAATATATTTTTGGATTTGGTTGATATGATCATGTGTTTGTTCTTCCTTAGTCTATTAATATAAAGAATTACACTGAAATATTTTAAAATATTAAGCCAGTCTTGAATACCCAGGGTAAGCTCCACTTGGTTATGGTGCATTGTTATATTTATATGTTGCAAGGTTCAATTTGCTAACATTTTCTTGAATATTTTTGTGTCAATGTTCATGAAGAATGTTGGTCTATCGTTTTCTTATAATTTTTTGTTTGGTTTTGGTATTAGAAAAATTCTGGACTCATAATAACTTGAATAACTTAGGAAATGTTCCTTCTTCTGTTTTCTGAAAAAAAATTGTGTAAGATTCACATTTTTTTTTTTCCTTTAAATGTTTGATAGAATTAGGCAGTGAAACCATTGGGGTCTGAAGATTTTATTTTTGGAAACTTAATAATACAAATTCAATTTCTTTTTTTTTTTTTGAGACGGAGTCTTGCTCTGTCGCCCGGGCTGGAGTGCAGTGGCCGGATCTCAGCTCACTGCAAGCTCCGCCTCCCGGGTTCACGCCATTCTCCGGCCTCAGCCTCCCGAGTAGCTGGGACTACAGGCACCCGCCACTACGCCCGGCTAGTTTTTTGTGTTTTTAGTAGAGACGGGGTTTCACTGTGTTAGCCAGGATGGTCTCGATCTCCTGACCTCGTGATCCGCCCGTCTCGGCCTCCCAAAGTGCTGGGATTACAGGCTTGAGCCACCGCGCCCGGCCTCAATTTCTTTAATAGTTATGACCAATTAGGTTATTTATTTCATGTTGGATGAGTATTTTTAGCTTGTGGTTTTTGAGCATTTATCCATTTCATTTAGGTTGTCAAATATGTATTTATATAGTATCCATAACATTTCCTTATTCTTTTAAGATGTACAGGATCTGTATTGATATCTCTTATCTCACTACTAATATTAGTAATTTGTGATTTGTGTCTTCCTTCTTCTTCTTTTTTTTTTTGGTCAGTCTTGCTAGGAGTTTTTCAATTTTACTGATGCTCTCAAAGAACCAGGTTCCTGTGCTATTGATTTTCTTTATTGTTTTATGTTATTCAATGATAGTGATTTCTGCTCCTAAATTTATTATTTGTTTCTGCTTCCTAAGGTGGAAGTTTAGATTATTAATTTATATATTTTCCTTTTCTAACGTAAGCACTTAATATTATATACTTGCCCTTAAGTATAGCTTTAGTCTCATCTTGCAAATTTTGATATGTTGCATTTTCATTTCTATTCATTTGAAAATATCATTTCATTTGCTTTGAGACTTCCACTTTTATCCATAGATTGAGAAATGTGTCACTTAATTTCCAAACGTTTTGAGATTTTTCCCACCATCTTTCTGTTAATAATCTCTAGTCTGAATTCATTATAAATCCATTATAAAAACAGAACATAACTTTGTATAATTTCAGTTTTTAAATTCTTGTTATTGTTTGTTTTACAATCTAGGATATGGTCTATCTTAGTAGATGCTTGGTGTATAAATCAAAAGATTCTGTATTCTGCAGTCATTGGGTGGAGCATTCTATAAATGTCAAGTAGATCTAGAAAACAACAATGAAGAGACGTTGTTCTATATTCTTCTTTTTTTTTCTTTTGAGATGGAATCTCACTCTGTCACCTAGGCTGGAGTGCAGTGGTGTGATATCGGCTCACTGCAACCTCTGTCTCCCGGGTTCAAGCGATTCTCCTGCCTCAGCCTCCTGAGTAGCTGGGATTACAACCACATGCCACCATGCCTTGCTAATTTTTTGTATTTTTAGTAGAGACGGGTTTCACCATGTTGGTCAGGCTGATCTCGAACTCCTGACCTCAGGAGAACGGCCCGCCTCAGCCTCCCATAGTGCTGGGATTACAGGCATGAGCCACTATGCATGGCCTATATTCTTGATAAATTTCTGTTTACCAGTTTTATCACTACTTGAGAATAATATTCAAGTCTCCAACTACAGTTGTGGATTTGTCTATTTCTTCTTTTAGTTCTGTCAGTTTTGCTTCATGTATTTTGAAGCACTGCTGTTAGGCGCATACACATTTAAGATTGTTATGTTCTCTTGGTAAATTTATCCTTTTATCATAATGTAATATCTGTTTTTCTCTCTGGCAATTTTCCTTGCTCCGAAGTCTCCTTTAGCTGATATAGGCACTCCAGGGCCTGGCGTCGTGGCTCACACCTATAATCCTAGCACTTTGGGAAGCAAAGACAGGCAGATCATTTGAGTTCAGGAGTTCAAGACCAACCTGGGCAACATGGTGAAACCCCATCTCTACAAAAAAAATATGAAAAAATTAGCCAGATGTGGCGCTGCACGTCTGTCGTCCCAGCTACTTGGGGGGCTGAGGTGAAAAGATTACTTGAACCTGGGAGGTCAAGGTTGCAGTGAGCCATGATCACACCACTGTACTCCAGCCCGGGCGATGGAGGGAGACCCTGTCTCAAAAAAATGTGCGCACATATATGTTTATTTATTTAGAAGCAAATAGAATGTATTAATATATTTTTATCATATACTGTACATAAAATAATAAACAACATATTTATCATATAAATATATATTTATTAATATATTATTCATTTCTAAAGAATATATAAATAACATTTATATATATGCACTTTAACTTTCTTTTAATTAATGTTCATGTAATTATATCTTATTAACCTACCCATACCATTATACTCAAAGCATTTTTATTGTAAGGGGATTAAATTTCTTGTTCAGATAAGCTTGCAAAAGACAATGTGCTGAGAATGCAAGACAATGACCAAGATTTCACTAACTTTGAAGACAGCAAATTAGCTGAATCTGATTCTGATCAAGTCAGATCTGATAAAGGGCTTACTGAAGATGATTTTTCAATAAATTTATAAAAGTTTATTCTAATAATCTCTGTCTTTTAATTATTGTGTTTAGACATTTTACACTTAATGTAATTATTATGATGTTTGGATTTACGTCTACCTTTTTGTTATTTGATTTCTATTTATTTTCTTAGTTTTTGTTCCTCTGTTTTTCTCTTGCCTCCTTTTGGATTATTTAAACATTTTGATTATTCCATCAAAACATTTTTATTATGGAAAGAACACTCAACATAAGGCCTATCACCTTAATTTTACGTGTACAATACATTATTGTTGACTATAGGCATAATGCGGTGCAGCACACATCTAGTGCTTATTCATTTCACGTATCTGATATTTTGTGTCTATTTATCAAGAGCTTCCTATTTTCCCCAGCCTCCAGCTGCCATTTTAGTCTTTGATTTTATGCATTTGACTATTTTAGATACCTCAGATAAAGGAAATGATGCAGTATTTGTCTTCCATGTCCAGCTTATTTCACATAGCATACTGTCCTCAAGGTCTGTCCATACTGTGACCCATTGTAGAAATTCCTTCTTTTTACAGGCTGAATAGTATTTCTATGTCCATCATGTTTTCACGATATTTGATGTTCTGTTTGTTCATGTTAATGGTTACTCAATGGAATAAAATATTACACACAATTTTCACATTCTACTCAGAATCAATAGTGTGCCACTTCAAGTGGGATATAGACACCTTACTATCATCTAGGCCCCTTACCCGCCCTCCTTCATGTGGCATTACCTCTACCTATATTGAAAATCCTATCAGAAAATGTCATAAATTTGCTTTAAACAAATTACATCCTGGATGTTTCAAATATTATGTTATACAATTCTAGATCTTGTTGAAATCTTATGTATTATGTTATTTGTGCTTCAACAGGCAATTAACCTACTGGGATGAAGGCTCCAAACTAAGCCTGTGGTTTCAATTTCAGTTTTATTTCACTGCCTTTCAGTTCTATTTGGACTTGCTTCATATTTCTACCTTTCGGCGGCCAGTCTGGAACTCAGAAAGTGACCTCTGCTATAGCTCAGTTCTCAAAGTTTATGGTATTCCCTTTAGGATCAGATTCATACATGCACAGCTTGGGAATGAGTCCAGAGGTTTATAAACAATTTTATGGGTTCAGTTTTCTGAGCTCCTTTCTGCCTGTACTTTCCTTCTCTGTGCAGTTCTCTGGCCAAAGCATTGAGGCTTTATTTACCTCATTCTGCAGTGCACTTCCTACAACTGCTTACATCCACCTAACGAAAAGGTAAGAGGATAAAGAAAGAATAAAACATCAACAGAGGTTTGCCACACCCTATTGGGACTACAGGTCCTCATATTAAGGTGGACAATTCCCCTTCCTTAGAGATTTAGGCTCTCGAGGGCCACTAATGCCACTGTTTTTGGTGGTGTCACTGCTGCTACTACAGGATTCCTTAGAGAGTGGGTAGTGAAAGAACATGAAAGGGAAAATACGGGAGGGCTAGGAAACTCTGTCTCAGTCTCCACGCCAGAACTAGAGTGCTTCTTCTGAAGCTCTTTCTGTCACCACTGATGTCTACTTCTGAGTTTCAGACTATACTGAGTCCAAGTCAGAAGAGACTGGAGACAAATTATGAGACCTTGAATTATTGTCTTCCCCAAACTGTCTGCTTCTGTTTACTTTTCAGAATACTCCAATTGAGTTTTGATGCATTTTTATCCAGACTTTACAGCTGCACTAGGAGGAAGAGACAGGATGGTGTTGTTTACTTCATCTTACCTAGAATTTTAACCTAGAAACGATATAGATGTTAAATGTAGGTATTAAAACCCAAAAGGGACCCAGAAAGCTATGAGAACTACTCAGGCTATCATAGAAAGGTCAGTGAGGAGTACTCTATGATGAGTGTTAGAGGGAGGGTGACCATCATCCAAGGTAGGACACTTTTTCAGAGTGAAAGAGAGTACTATAGTAATCATACTTGGACAATAGGTACACCAGGAACTAGAACATATGGGCACCTCAGAAGATGCGATAGGGAAGCAATACTCGTTCCTAATTATATTCCACTGAGTCCAATTGTTCTATTGCAATCAGTGTCCTGTACATAGAAAATTTGTTTGGGTTGCCTGCTTTGTTGTAGTTAACTGACATGTAAGAAATATAAACAGCCCCCTGTCTCGAATGTTTCTTTGTTACGTTCAGTGTACCGAGCAGCCTGGAAAGAGTGTATTCTGTAAATATTAGAGCTGGCTATTTCTCCCTTTGTGTACGTGCTAACCTGAACCTTGATTTGATTTTCCATGAAGCTAAGGTCAAAACGCTGGACCTCTGGATAGCTTGGTTCTAGCATTATCTATCTTAGGATAAACTGAACAAACTGGCCAAAAGAAGTCTGAGTCTTAAATCTCAGAGCATGGCTGGCAGGAAGGCCAGGGATCCTGGCCATCAGCAAAGCACAATGGCACAGTGACAGTGTGGGTCTCTCCTCCCTGAGGCCCTGCAATGATCCTTCCCACAAGAAACTTCCTCCAAGAATAATTTATACCCTTTAACTCATCGTTAACTTTATCACTGAAATTTCCAACAAGGATGTTGCTTGGTGCCAAAGCCACAGTGGTTTTTATGATGTGGGTGCCTCTGTGAAAAAGAGCAGAAGAGTGTTTCACACAGGCCCCAAGGCAACCATGACTTTTAGCCACTCTGAACTTGGATCACATCCAGACCGGTGGGTGTGACACATTGCATGTGAATGAGTCCAGACATGGCTTTTATTTATTGTTCAGATGATAAATCATTTTATTCCTGCAGAGAAGACAGAGTATAAGAGTTTGATATTCATACGTGAGTGGAACACTATTTTAACTACAGGTTAAATTCCGGTAAAGGAAACACACTTACCAGGAGGAAATTGGCCTTGTCTATTAGAAACAGTTTCACGGCCCTGCAGCCCATCACTTCATTACTTAGGAGGACTTAAAGGGAGACCCCCAAATCGGAAGCACACAGGATCACCAGCCTCAGCAGAAGGTTCAGGCTACAGCTCTGTTCACATTCCATTCTTGCTGCCGTTTAACCAGTGTGTATCCTTATTCCCCAGACTTAGCTGCTCTGCTGACTCTGGCCACTGTCTCTCTGCTTCGTGTGTCCCTGCAAGTCCATTCCTCGTCTCTTCATTGGCCTGATCGTTTTGGTCCAGTTGGTCTGTGCTTCCAGGGGCCCAGGGTAAGGATTTACACTTTTATACCTAACACAAAGATTCTGTGTTAGGTATAATCAAAGATTGCCGACATCACACGGAGGAACTGAAATGAACTCGACGCTTCTTTCCAAGCCTATATCCTGGCACAGGCTGCAGCTGCCCCCCAAAAAAGGGATTCTTCCTCTAGGTCATCCACCCAGTGTGGGCACTTCGCATAAGGACACAGTAGAAACCCACCCCAGCCCTGTCTATTCTGGGTCCTGTTAGTCTTTACCTTTTATGCTTTCTGTACTCCAGAGTTGTTGGCTGACCATGGAGTAAGAATTGTCTTCTTTACAGAAATTCTTTGTTTCTAAGGCCAGATGTGATGGCTGACGCCTGTAATCCCAGCACTTCAGGAGGCTGAGGCAGGCGGTTCTCCTGAGGTCAGGAGTTCGAGACCAGCCTGGCCAACATGGTGGAACCCCGTCTCTACTAAAAATACAAAAATTAGCAGGGCATGGTAGTGCATGCGTGTAATCCCAGTTACAAGGGAGGCTGAGGCTGGAGAATTGCTTGAACCCGGGGGCGGAGGTTGCAGTGAGCCAAGAATATGCATTCCAGCCTGGGTAACAGAATGAGACTCTGTCTCAAAAAAAAAAAAAAAAAAAAAAAAAAAAAAAAAAAAAAAATCACTCTTTCTTATAAAATAATATTTATTTGATTGCAAGTATACATAAAGTCATATGTACAATACATAGCATACAGGAAAGTCCCTAGCCATAAGGCAGAAGTAGCTGTATTTTCTGATTCTGCTCGGACCACTGGGAAATCTTAGGGGTGTTGTGTACCGAAAGTACCCAAGGTCTAGCGAATTCACTCGCCCTCTGTCCAGTCCAGGAGATCAAAGGCTCTAAACCACAGTCTCAGTCCCTTTCCATTGTCCATCAAGCTTGCTCACCGCTGGCAGCAGACTCTGAATTTCCTATCAGCCTGAACATTCACACACATAGATGTGAGTTCTGTCCAGCAAAATCTCTATCCCAGGGACTGGCCGGGAGGGGGCGCCAGCGCTCATTTCATCATTCCTTAGGCTGGGAGCTCCTCCCAGTGGTTTCTGTTGTACTGAGTCCTTTCCACTGAAAAATCCTAGAGGTAATTCTGAGCTGGCTCCACGTGAATCCCTGAGAGTTTTTCACAGGCATGTGATAGCGCATTTTGGTCCAGAATCTAGAATTGGGAGGAACTGATTTTAAGCCTCTCCAAGTAACTGTGGGCAAAACCCTGAGAGCTTTTTTCACAAGATGAGGTAGAGACTCTGGCTCTTGGAAGTAACAGAACTTAATTAAAATGAGTTTCAGTGTTTGATCATCCAAGGCAAGATTCACTGCTGCTTGCAGTTCAAAGATACTGGGTCCGTTGACGTAGTTGGGGCTCAAGATAAATATTCCTCTTCTGCTTCTCTTAATAATGCTCACAATGTCTTCTGCATATGCTGGAAATAAAACATTTGATGATTTGCAATTGATATTGTTAAACCTTGAGTCAGAGAGGTCCTTGCAATGGATTCTCTTACGTAAGGAGGAAGGGAGACATGTTTACTCTACCACTTACACTGTATCAGCTCTATTGCCAGTTGGAGATACGCTGCAGTGTCTAGTGACCCTCACTTTTACATTCCCTGCTTTGTGTTCAGTCTCCCCCAGTTGGCAATTCCTCTAGGAATAAAACCAACTGGAACTAGGTAAGCTGGGATAATGGGAGCCATGGAACATCCCAGGTTCCTCGGCGGGGATATCTGAGGAGGAGGAGGCCAGCAGGACAGGCTGAGAGCTGAACCTCTCAGAGTGTCCAGGGCTTGGCCCAGGCCTGAGAAGTCTGCTTGACCGGTGCTGAGCGAGCTTTGTGGGAGGCAGAGTCACAGGAATCAGAGGGGCCACTAAATTGGGGTGACCGAGACAACCTTCAGCTGCGAAGCCAGGAGAGGTATCTTTGTCCTAGAAGGCCTGCCTGGGGCCCCATATCATTGTTTTCTCCTGCAGATGGATCTGTTTGATAATGGAGCACATCTCCGGAACATATAGTTTCTGTATTGTTGCCCAAGATGTTCTAACCTCATGTAATCTCCCAGATCTATATTCCGAAAGAAAGAATGACAAAAAAGACTTGGAGATTGCATTGAACTGCCCTTTTTGCATTGTAGTTTTTCTTGACATGTTGGACTTACCTCCTCCTGGAGCCACATCTCTTTCAAGCAAACACAAGGTATATCCATATTTGTTTTCTAAAACATCAGGAAATAGGCTCAGGGCCAAGTGTTCTTCAGTCAGAGATGAAGTGGCCTCACTTGGAAAAGAGCTCCATTTTGCATAGGATACAAAAGCATCGAAATCCTTTTTATCTGAAGAATAGGAAAAATTATAAAAACAAAAGTCATTTACTTTTTATTTTTTACTGTCATGGTACACATACATATGCTTGAAACGTATGGTAAATGAATAAGAAATAAGATTTGGGATACTTACTAAATTGATTTTAAAAATTCATTTCAAAATCATACCACTGAGTGGTATTGATCGTTCACCCCAAATTGAATTCTGATTTATGAAGCACTTTTGCATTTTCACTGAGGTTAGATCAAACGGCTGAGGCATTCTTTGATTAAATCACATGAACTCAGGAGTTTCTCTGTGCCTTCTTTGCACCTGCAGTGTTTCTGTCTCATTAGTCACACATCAAACAGGAGTCTGCCCCATCCAACATGATGATATCCAGTAAGCAAAGTGCTGCTAACACCCAGCACATTGTATCTAAGGAGAAATAGTACTTCCTCGGAGAGTTGATGGCACATACGCCGATATGTGAATGCCCATATGTAAAATAGAGACAATCATAACTCCTGGGCAGGCTGTTTTAAGGGTTTCATGAGATAATGTACATGAATTTCTTGGTGCCTGACTCACAGGAGGTTCAAGATAAATGTCCATTCCCCTCTATTCTAGATGGAAAACTGTATGTATAGAAATTGTTAGAGGATATTTTCAAGGTCTCATATGCCTCTGTTGACTGTATTATAAAACAATGATTTATATAAAATGTAAAATAATACAGTCAACAGAGACATATGAGACCTTGAAAATATCCTATATTTTCATATGCATGCTTTATAAATGCATATGATTACTGAGACTACGGAACTAACTGGAAGAAGTAGAAAATCCCAACACTTAATTCACAGGCTTTGGAATGGGATACATCAGATTCGTATTCCAGCAGTTCCCACAATCCCTGTCAAAGTATTGTTACAAAATGGCAAACAATAGCGCTGATTGCTGGTGCTGTTTAGTAGTACACCATGTTCAAGGTGAACCTAAAAAGATGCCTCAGTGGATGGAAGTACCAGGTACAAAAAAGGAAGGTCCCAGAATCAATAGAGGAGGATGCCAAAGACCTGAGTTTGGGAAACTAACCTATGAAGCACCTCATTGCTCATGTAGGAAGGACAAGAGCATGGCTGGCAGGTAGGTGCTGTGCTGTTTAAATGTGTAACACACCATAGTTGCCTCTATTCCTTCCGTATCATGTGAAATCCCAGCAAACTAAAATTTTTCTATAACCTGGAAACTACATTTATTTAGTTATGAAATTAGAGAGTGGAGTATTAGATGATCTCTGACGTCTTCCAGAATTCTAACATTCTACATCTCTAAAATTTTGGTTCCTCAGCACTAACTTCAAAGCAGTCATTTTGCCAAAAAGTGTTAGGTTGGCCAACAGAGGGCGCTGCATCCCTGTGCTTGAAAACTGGATTCTGCCTCCAGATCTGATCACTAAAACATTGTCTTCGCAAAGTAGAAAGTACACAAGTAAATGTTTCCCCATTGACTGACTCTTCTACACAAGTTCCAGAATCTTAAGGTAAGCAGCATTTTAAGACATTGATTACATAATTTGCTTCATTCAAAAAAGCTATTAAAATAAATCTTAAAAGCATTTGGCCTAAGGATTTCTAGTGTGTATTCTCAAGAGCTAATCTAAAGAAAGATGTGACTGATGCATTTCTTTCTTTCTTTTTTTTTTTTTTTTTTTGAGACGGAGTCATGTTCTGTCACCCAGGCTGGAGTGCAGTGGCATGATCTCAGCTCACTGTAACCTCCACCTCCCAGGTTCAAGTGATTCTCCTGCCTCAGCCCCCTGAGTATCTGGGATTACAGGTTCCCGCCACCAAGCCTGGCTACATTTTGTATTTTTAGTAAGGATGGGGTTGCACCATGTTGGCCACATTGATCTCAAACTCCTGACTTCAAGTGATCCGCCTGCCTGGGCCTTCCAAAGTGCTGGGATTATAGATGTGAGCCACTGCTCCCGGCCACCTTTTTTTTTTTTTTTTTTTTTTTGAGATAGGGTCTCGCTCTGTCATCCAGGCTGGAGTGCAGTGACATAATCATGGTTCACTGCAGCCTTAACTTCCTGGGCTCGGGTGATTCTCCCACCTCAGCCTCCTAATTAGCTGGAACTACAGTGGGGGCACCACCACACCCAGCTAACTTTGAAAAATTTCTTGTAGAGGCAGGTTTCACCATGTTGCCCAGACTGGTCTCAAACTCCTGAGCTCAAGCATTCCTCCCACTTTGGCCTCCCAAAGTGCTGGGATTACAGGTGTGAGCCACCACACCCAGCCTCCCATGCCGGTCTTTATTCACCCTTTCTTCCCCTAAGGATCTGACAGCTCCTCACTGAATTCCTAGTTTGGGAAAGCACTGGAGTTTGGAGGGCCCTCTCAGTAAGGTAGATAATTATCCCTGAAATCCAGCAGAAAGGGATTCTGCTTTTATTAAGTGACAGAGTCATTTACTAAAACTGCAAACCTTCTAACCTTAGAGATTTCCAGGACTAGAAAAAAAAAAAAACAGAAGCAACGCTTCTATTCCAAAGAAGCAAACATCAATGAACATGATTATCCTGCCTCAAATATTGACAGGCACGTCATTGACAGTAATAGTGCTTGCATTTTACAGGACTTCTCACTTCTGGGGGCATTCCCACGATCTTCAAAGCCCTCATTTTACAGATGAGGCTAACTGAGGTAACAGCTAATGAGATCTCTTAAGCCAGACAACCTGTGCCCAAATCCCAAGCTCTAGTGCCTTCCAGTCGTTCAATTTTAGGCACATGACTTCCTGTCTCTGCCGGGCTGGTAGGATTGCTGTAACCATTAAAGTAGCTAACGCGCATGGCAGGCATACACTCTAGTCCTCAAGAACCAGCCATAGCCTGGCACGTGCTGAGCATTTACCATGTGCTGGGCGCCATTCTAAATATTTAATGTGGCTGGGCACGGTGGCTCATGCCTGTAATCCCAGCACTTTGGGAGGCCAAGGTGGACGGATCACTTGAGGTCAGGAGTTCAAGACCAGCCTGGCCAACAGGGTGAAACCCAGCAGTCTCTACTGAAAACACAAACAATAGCTGGGCATGGTAGCGCGTGCCTGTAATCTCGGCTACTCAGGAGGCTGAGGTAGGAGCATTGCTTGCACCTGGGAAGCGGAGATTGCAGTGAGCTGAGATGGCGCCACCGCACTCCAGCCTGGGAGACAGAACAAGGCTCCATCTCAAAATAAATAAATAAATAAATACAGACTTAATGTGTCTTAAGAAGATACATCAATGAGCCCTCACAGCATCCTTTGCAATTGGTGCTATGACAATCCTGTTCTAGAGATGAGGAAACAAAGGCACAGAGATGTTCAGTCATTTGCCCTATGACTTTAGGTTGGTTATACAGGGATTGTTTTTAAGTTCAACATGTTTCACAATAGCATTGCCTACAAGATTCCTGGCAACTGGAATGAAAAAAATAATTGTTTCTCCAGCCTTCCTCAGTGTGAAGTCACTAGACTCGGAGGAAGGCCTCAAAACCTCAGGGGCATGACTTTATCCAGTGGGGACATTTCTTTCTTCAGTTCCTTCTTTATCCTCTGCCCTGGCTGGCAGGGGACATTTGAAATTCTTTTATAAGGTAACTCTGAGGAAACAAAGCCAAGGGGTAGTGATGGTATTTTCTGTTGTCCTGCTCCAAGTCAATTCCCAGAGGAAAAGTCAGAGGGCCGCACGCAGAGGTAACCTTACCCCCAAGCGTCTCGTCCTTGCTCTGGTAGGTCCGGTACAGCAGCACTATTTCAATCCAGTGCCTGTAGAGGAGGGCACTCGCCACCAGCACGGCCACCAGCGTCCCGATGGTGCCAAGCAGGATGTACAGGAGCACCACTGTGGAGACAGTGCCGGTATGAAGAGACACAGAGGCAGTGGGATTGGACCACGACCATGTTCAGGCCGGCGCTATGGCCCACCCAGCACCTTTACCAGCCCTATTATTTTGTCAAAATCATTGCCACTAGCAGCAGTTTTTGTGAATCTGGAAACCTCGTAAATCACACCATGGAATACTACTCAGCCATATAAAGGAACAAAATAATGGCATGTGCAGCAACCTGGATGGAGTTGGAGACCATTCTTTTTTTTTTTTTTTTTTTTTTTTTTTTTGAGACGGAGTCTCGCTCTGTCGCCCAGGCTGGAGTGCAGTGGCGCGATCTCCGCTCACTGCAAGCTCCGCCTCCCGGGTTCACGCCATTCTCCTGCCTCAGCCTCCCGAGCAGCTGGGATTACAGGAGTCTGCGACCACGTCCGACTAATTTTTTTTGTATTTTTAGTAGAGACGGGGTTTCACCTTGTTAGCCAAGATGGTGGATACCATTATTCTAAGTGAAGTAACTCAGGAATAAAAAACAAAACATCGTGTATTTTCACTTGTAAGCGGGAGCTACGCTTTGAGGACACAAAGGCTTAAGAATAATACAATGGACTTTGGAGAAGGTGGGAGAAGGGTGGGAGGGGAGTGAGGGATAAAAGACTACACATTGAGTACAGTGTACACTGCTCGGGTGACGGGTATGCCAAAATCTCAAAAATCTAAAGATTTTAGATAAAGAACTTATCCATGTAACCAAAAACCACCTGTACCCCCAAAACCTATTAAAATAAAATTTTAAAAAATCACATTTTGAGTACTGTCTTACAATAAACACTAGAGACCCCAGGGGAATGGGCAGTTCCTGATCAGGATGGCCTAGGAAACTTATCATATTCATTTTATTTTTTTACCCTCGTAAACTTCCACACAATCCATTTATATCTCTCTCATTGCATATTGTAAGTTATTTTCCTGTATTATCATTCCTACTGCAGCCTACATTTCCTGAGACCAGGAGTCCCATCTGACTTACCTGACACGAGGGATCTCCTGCGTACTCCCATAGCGGAAAACCCCCTTAACAGAGGGTTTACTACAGGCCAGAACACACTTTGTCTTCTTTAAGCCTCAGAAACATTCAAACCTGCTTATAACTATAGTTGTCTATTAATTAAAGGAATAAATGATATCAATTTCATCTCTGGGCATTTCTTTTTAAAGAAATTTAAATGCTATTCCTTACCTAGAATTTCTACTCCAGCTTTTAAAAAATATATATATATATCCATGATATACACACACCATTTTGAACAATGAACAAGATTACTCCTTCTCTCTTCCATTCTCCATTCATCAGAACATGAACCCATCATGTTCTCTGGATTTGGAAGCCAGGAAAGAAAAATCGGAAAGGGAGTTAGGTCGTAGCACAATGCCTGCCACTCTGGGCACACCCTGTAGCTATTGTAGAATGAATGCATGAATGAATGAGTACATGAAAGAGTTGCTTTTCCAACACAGCCTCCCAAACACAAAGTATTACTTAAGAGAACTAGCTCTAACCAATAATATGCAGTTTACTAGTTGTGTGGCTTTGGTCAAGGTATTGAGTGGGTTGACACAAGGAAAGTGCTTAGAACAATGTCTGTCATTGAGAAAATGTAATCGCTGTCATTATTATTCTCTAGGAAAACTCCTCCCCTCTCAAGTGGAGGCAGTTTCCTGCCTCCTGGGCAGCCTCCTGGGCTTACCTCTTCTCTTTTCCTTCAGTTGGACAGACTGGGTTGTGTTTCCAATGGAGTTCTGGACAAAGCAAACAAACGTTCTGCGAAGATCACGCTGAGTGACTTTTTCCAAGATGATATTACGCTCAATGATTTCATCCTTTAAAGTGGATTTAATACTGAGAAAGGAGAAGAAATACCACTCCATTCAGTAACGTACATTGACACCCATTTGCAGCATTTGGAACGCGTATAAGCAGCCAACAGTCTGACTTTTAGAGAACTGTGAGGTCAATAGTACAAGAAGATACCACAAGAATGTAAGACGGTCAAAAAGGGCTCATTCTTGACTCAATTATTGACTCTTCTAAGCATTCAAGCTAAGACATTATTTGCTTGTGAGACTCATCTGACCTTCCTTACTCTAAGAATTCCCTTTGAGAATAGATAATAACAATACCTTAAGGAAAATATTTAAAATGACCAACTCCTACTGAAGGTTTACTGTGTGTACCAAATATGGACTTCTTCTGTGCACCAAATATTGACTTTAATGCCCTCCATTCCTCATCTCCCAGGAGCCCTAGAGTATAATAGGATCATAATGGTCTCGGCCAGCGACAAGGACACGGCAGAGAAGGTGGGTGAGCAGCCCCAGACCACACCACAGGGCATGGGCAGCCTGATTCCTGGGCTTGTGCCACGCTGCTCCACCCAGGAAGTTGGGAGTCTTGGCATTTATTCACAATTTGAGTTCTCTGAAGTTGCCGATCTACAATCCATCTTTGTGTTAAGAAATTTTGTGTATGTGGATGATGTTTTAGGCTGTGTTGCTCTAAGAGCACGATGCCAGCTCCTATTCACTGAGTGTTTCCTACCTGTCACACATTGTGATAGGCATAACACCTCTGCTGTGACCAGCCCTCCCAGTGAGCTTGCAAAGTGCAGGTTATCATCCATAGATTATCAATGGGGTGATGGAGGCTCACAGGGGCTCAGGTTCATGTTGCCACTAGATAGAAAATGGGTTTAAACCCAAGGGTGGGTGATGTCAAAGCATACGCTCTTGACTACACTCTCCTACTGTGAACTCTAATACAATGTCAGCTTAAGATGGGCCCCAATGACCTTCCTGATCTTAGAAATTCTTGCTAAATATTATTGTTGTGACCAAAATCTGTTCTGTACTTTTGTTGTAATGATGTATGCTTTTCAAAATGATATTGCATTTGCTTATTGATATCTATTAAGTATCAGAAGAAGGTGCTTAATGCATAGACTCTTACTCTGGGTCACATCTTGGAAAAATCAGGGAATTCATCCTTAAGAGATATGTCTGATTGGACATCATTGGATCCAGGACCTTTGATCCTTCCGGGGACTGGAGGTCAACTTTTCTTGTGATTGGATAGCTACAAATAGCTAGGGTTTTCTACTGGCCAAAATATCTCACCAGTAAATTCTAACCACTGATCTGGGTTCTGTGCCCCAGAGAGCAAGAAACCAAGTCAAATTTCTCAAACAATATAACAGCTCCCAAGGATTTCAAGACAGAGAGCCTTCCTGTGATCCTCTTTTTCAGGGTTAAGTTGCTTCAGGTATTCATTCAATGGCCCTTTGCACTTTGCATTTCTGTACTTTTATTTTCACCACTAGTCGGTGCTCGTGGTTACACCATCGACTGTTTATTTTAGACGCTTCTAAAGGTAAAAGTAGCTCTTCTGAATTGCAGAGAACAGAATCCATGAGGTTTTTTCTTACCTTTTTGCCTCAGGTACTGAGACTTCCCACTCTAGGTCGGAATCTTTGATGTACCATTTCATGACAGGGTTAAAGACCCTTTCAAAGCCAAATCGTGCTTTGCAGCTAATAGTTAAAGGCTTTCCTGAAAATGAAGAGACCAAAGAAAACAAGAAGGAAGCTGGTGAGAACACTTTGTCCTGTTTGGGAGGAAGATGTCGCGAGGAGCTGTTTCCTGATGCAGTCAGGTTTGCAGGTAGAATATGTGTGCCAGAAATAATGAAACGTCTACACATCTCTCATTCAGAAATGCATAAAACCAGGTACATTTGTTCTAATGGGCAATCCTTCTATCGCAACCATATGATCGTATGTTCTTAAAATGAAGATAAGCATGATTATATCACTAAGGGTTCTTATGTGGATTGAGAAAGACACTAAGAAAATCTAAGAAAATGAGGAATTTCTGAGATCAGCCCGGTCTTCTGCACTACTATTGAAGCACGAGGTGTGTCCATAAAGACAATTTTACTATCCAATATTTGTTTTTTAAGTAAAAATCGTAATGTTATTGTAGCACGTGGTTTAAATTTAAAAATTATTTAGATATTAAGCAACTTTTCTGAACAATTCACTAAGGATGGACATGCATATTATGAGACTTTTTTCTACCCGTTTTTTTCCATGAGGAATATTCAGATATGCTCTGCCTCAAACTTCATATTTAACCGTGAAATGATTAGGAGCTCCATTTGAAAACTCATCTTTGCACCTTAACGTTTTTCCACTGGTAATACCTTATAATTCACTAACACATATGTAACTTGACTATTTGAATTAATCTAATATTTTCCTCCTTCTTTCCTCCTTCCTTCCACTCCTGTGATGTTGAGCATACAGGTAGTGCTATTTCTAGAGTCAGAACGCACCACTCCTGCCACCTAGTGATCTTATATCATAATAAGTAGTTTTACATTTCTTTCTAAAATAATAAATCTTTTAGTAGCATTTTAGAAAATATTTATATTATTAAAAGAAAAACAGCATTTTATTTTAAACACAACAATTCTTATTTGTCTGTGTAGAAAGACAGAGATGTTATTGAAGTTGATAAAATAAAATGAGACCACAGGGAAGTCAATTTCTCCTCAACCCCAAAGAAGACACTACTTTGGAATACAACTTGTTTGAGCAGCAGTTGTAGAATTCTACTACAATTCTCTTAAAGGCCAGACTAAATGTCATATTCATAAGAGTTAATGTTACTCAGGTTGGCGAATTTGTAGTCATAACTGATAGACCTAACCAACACACACAAAACCACCTGTTCCTGGGGGAAGTTAAGAAAGGATAAAAATCTATTGATCATGTTTTATGCTCCAGCCACTTAACATACATTGTCTCATTATTTCTGAATATATTTTTTTTCTTTGAGATGGAATCTCGCTCTGTCACCCAGGATGGAGTGCAATGGCGCAATCTCGGCTCACTGTAACCTCCGCCTCCCAGGTTCAGGTGATTCTCCCGCCTCATCATCCTGAGTAGCTGGGATTACAGGCACCCACCCACACACCCGGCTAATTTTTGTAGTTTTAGTAGAGACGGGGTTTCACCATGTTGGCCAGGCTGGTCTCAAACTCCTCACCTCAAGTGATCTACCCACCTCAGCCTCCCAAAGTGCTGGGATTACAGGCATGAGCCACCACACCCAGCCTGCAGTATAATCTTTTAGGGTCAGTTTTATGATAGCTATTTGCAGATTTAAGTACTGAGGCTTAAAGGATGAAGTAACTGTGCAAGGTCACAAAACTAGTCAATGGCTGAGTTAAAATTCACACCCAATTCTATTTGAAAATCCCAATGCTGTTTTCCTTCTATCACACTTAGACCTGCTCCCAGCAGCACAATGTCATTCAAAGGTGATGAGGCCCAGCTTACCAAGTTCTACTTCCAGTGTGCTCTCGACAGGATCCAGAATATTTGGTTTGAGTTTAGTGTCTCCCACTGAAAGATGAAAACAAAGATTATTATTTGCATTGAGAAGTCTGAAGGCCTGCTTGATGAAGACTTGGGTGCACAGCCACACTTTGATCTAAATGTCTTAGGGCTCTGTCTTCAAATTTTACCCATTATCTGTAAGTTTAGGAATTCCGGTTTCCATGTAAAAAGCTTGCCCTCTAAAATGACTGCCACATCAGGTTGTGGGTGCTGGTAGAACATTAGTTGTTAATTGATCCATCTCCTCCTGCATGTATTTTCTTTCATACTAATCCTGCCCCTTGCAGACTTGAGCTCCTATCCCTGTCTTTTCCTACAAGATTTCTTTGTGGTGCCATCTGGCTGAGTAATTGAACCAAAAGGAGAATCTGCCCGAGAAACTGTGCAAGTCAAGCATATCTGAGTCCACCTCTCCATCCTTTAACTCATGGTTTATTTCAAAATAAAGAAGAGTCCAGTCCTTAATTAACAATTTTATCAATCAACTTCTTGCCACAAACTTTCAAATATGCCTCCACTGTCAAACTTCCTCCTGAAGCTGTATCTTTTTCTGGATAAAGAAAAATTCAGGATCTTTGCTGTTGACATCATCTACTTCTACTTCTCAGAATCCTCCTTCTCCCCTTTGCACCATCTCAGTCCTGTATTTTTAACTTGTCTCTCTTTCCTTCTCTCTCTCTTTCTTTGGGCTTCTTCTCATCACCATTTATTCATACTCAGTCACATCATCCTAAAAAAGAGAAAACACTCCCTGCCTTATGTCTCCAGCTTCACTTATTCTCCTTCCTTCCCAGCCAAATTCTTGAAAGGCAGTTCTCTGTGCTAATTCCCTCCACCCACTCACCTCCTATAGAACCTGATTTCCGCCACCATCATTCCACTGAAACTGCTTTAGCCAAACTCACCAGTGCCACCCATGCACCTAAATCCATTGGGCATAATCAAATTTCATCTACTTTACCTCTAGCAGCATTGGACACTGTTGGCCATGCTCTCTTTGAAACCCTCTCTTCTTTTGGTTCCATGTGCCTGTACTCTACTGCTTACCTTCAACCGCTATATTCGCTTCTCTGTGCCTGTCCCTTCCTCTGTGTCTCTTTTAACTATTAGTCCTCTCCTAGTGTTCTTTCACTCCTCCTGATACCCCTGGGTATTAAGTTTACCCTGTAGGCCTCTTCCCTATGAAAGGTCTTGGTGCCTGAGGTTATGTCTTTCCTACCTCATCAATTTCATGAGAAGGTTGCTCTTCTCGCCACCCTTCCACTGATATTCACTTGCTGATGTCTGTTCCCATCCCCTTTGAGGATTATCTTCCTCTTTTTCACCTCTTCAAGCATTCCCAGGTTCAGCTCTAGGCCCTTCTGTCTCTATGCTCGCTTCCTAGGTGATCTCATTCAGTTTTTTGGCTTCAGATATTATGTAAAAATTGACCATCTTCACATTCACATCTCCAGCCCTAACTTCTCCAGACTGGCTTGTCCGAATACCTACTTGTCATCATACCTTGGATGACTAAAAGTCCTTTTAAGCCTAATACTTAATCTCCTCTTCAAATGCTCTTTCCCTTCAATTTTTTCAGTCTCGTTAAATGGTGCCACCATTCCCTAACTTATCCAGGGCAGAAAACAAAAACATCCTTGATTCTTCTCTTTTTCCTACCTTTTACGTAAAAACCATCATCATGCTCTGTTGACTTGCAAGTCCAGCCACTTCTTATCACCTCTACTAGGTCTATTCACAGCACAAGCAGAGGCATGGTTTAACCATGAGTCAAGTCTGCTGCTCCATGACTGTGCCTGCTCTCATCCTCTGTATTGATGTGCTCTGTCAGCAGATTCCCTCCTTGACCAGCTCAAAGGCTGGCTTGTATCCACGACACCTGCTTTCCTTCTTCCTTGCTCCCGAACACCAAATCCTTTAGATGTACCTCCTAAATGTTTCCAAAGTCATCCACTTCTCTCCATTCCCTCTACCACTCCCTAGTTCAGATCCCCATCAGCAACTGCCTGCTTGACCACAGAACTTCCTAACTCTTCTCCCTGCCTCCATTCTTGCTTTTAAAAACCCACTTCCAACCCAGCAAACAAGGTGATCTATCTTGAATACAAGTTCAGTCATGACATTCTCCCACTTAAAACCCTCAATGCCTCCCCACTGTTCCTTCATAACACCTCACACGTATTAGAAGAGTGTGATGTCAGTCCTGCTCCCAGATGCTCTCCTTTATCTCCTGGACATCAACTCTGCTGCTGCCTCAGTCTGGAATGGAAGCTCCCCCACCCTTACTGAGCTGGTGTGTCCTCATCCATCAGTTCTCACTTGGAGCGGGCTTCCCCAGGTTGGGTCTGGTGGGCCTCCATGTGCCCACAGTGCTCCTTTCTCTCACTGCACTGTACTGTAATAATTTGCTTCACCTTTGTCTTCTTCCCAAAATGGAAAGCTCTTAGAGGCCAGATAAAGCATCCGGGCACTCATTCTTGCAGCCTTAGCTCCAAGCCTGACACATATTAGGTGTTCAGTAAATATTTGTGTGGAAATGAATAAATGCGAGAATGAATGACTAAATGAGGAAGACAGGGATGATGACAGAGAGGGCTTGACTGAAATAGCTGCAACGAATGTTGCAAGGTGTCCCTCGGGTGAGAGAAAAGCAGATTATGCCACTAAGAATTTGAGGAGCTGAGTGATGGCTAAATAAAAGTACAATTACATATCACTTGGAGGGGAAAAGTGGTGGGAGTAGGGTATTCACATTCTAACTTCTCTTTCAAGAAGCAATCTAATAATATAAAATGAAATCTTATCTATATAAGATCTAATCTAAAGTAATATAAAATAATTCTGAATGCTAGAGGGTGCAAGGAGCAGGAGAGTTTCACTCGGTCTTCGGGTGCTCCGTGTGGTTTGTATCTTGTAATAAAAGAAGATTAATATCTTAACTAAGAGCTACGTCAACTACTCTAGCTCTTTGATATAAAGCATGAGTGACTGGCTCTTTTATGTTTTGACTTCTTAGACCACATTTAAATTAATTCTATCACATAGTTGATTCAAGCTGATACTTGCGGATCTAGTAAGAATGACCCAAGGGAAAGGTTAGGGCAAAAACAGACAAGTTGCAGAAGAAAGTCAATGAATCACAAAACATGTAACAAGATGCTCAACCTCATATTAGCCAGGGAAGTATACTATGGAGTCGAAAACAACAAACAAAAAAGAAGCTCCACTTAACACCAGTCATAAAGTCTGATAACACCAAATATTATTTGGGAATAAAGGGCATTTTCTGCTAATGGGTGTGTAAATTGACAGACCAATAATTTAATATAATACCAAGTGTTTACGACACAAAACACATTTCATAACTCAAAACAATATTCTATTTTATTAATAGATGCATACCTACGTAGAAAAAGTGTAAAAACATAAATGGAAATGATATAAATGACAAGATGTGACTATACTGCAGAAACAAAGACCTGGAAGAGAATGGGATCATAGACCTCAAGTTGTCTTTGCAATGTTTTGTTTCTTTAAAGAAAAAAAATATATATGATTTTAAGCATGTGGCAAAATTGTAACATGGTTAAAACTGGTGATAGGTACCTGGATGTCACAATATTTCTGTGTGTGAAATGTTTAATACATTTTTTAAATTTATTACAAAAGCAAATCAGGGACGTATTTATGGACAACCCAACTTGTGAGAATTTGAACCTGTTTCAGAACTTATTCTTCCTTGGGGGATGGCAACTTTGATGTTTGCCCACATGAAAGGTTTTACGTGATTACAAGTGTATGACTATCCTTTTTTTTCCCTAAGAGGAAAAACTAACTAAGTCAAAAGAAGATAATTTTAATTTGGCTCTCAGATCTCAATCTTGAGATAAAAATCTCACTTACCAATGGTTCTCACTTGAACAACAGCTCTGACCGTCCACGAACTTGCAGTATCCGACTGAGTGTAATCACATACGTATGTGCCCTGGTGATAGACATAAACTTCATCCACTACGATTCGGTTGCTCCTTGTTGTAGAGAGGAGTTTTCCATTCTAATCCAAAAGATATTTTAAGCAGATAATTTTTGCCATAGAAAAACTGTATGAAATACATACCTAGAGGAAAATCTTACAAATTTGAACAGGGAGGAAGAAGGTCAATCCAAGATAAGGGTATCCCACAAGCTAGGAAGACATTGTGTTCAAAAACTGTACTTGTATATTTGAAACAAGAGGCATTTTCTAATACAATTGCATATGTGTAAAAATGACAGAGTCGAACCTCCAAATCTGATCAGCCCCTAAAGAGCTATTTAACATAGGACTTCCCAGAGCATGCGTGACTTGGAGCCCTGAGAGTATTCTAGAAGACATGTAGTGTTCTAAGGGCTGGCACCAAAATGAATTTTTAATGTATGTGTGTATACATACACATATATATACACATACACACATATATACACACACATATATATAACATATATTGTATATATTTACATATATAAACAGATACATACTTATAAATAAATACTTATATGTATGATATAAACAGAGGTTCTGGAACGTGAGTGACTTTTTTCTCTCTCTGACAAAGCTGGTAAGTGAGAGCACTGAGAATCAGTCTCATTTTTTTCTGGTTCTGAGTTTCATTTTCTGATTGAAGAATTTCCCTTCCACTTTGCCTGCCTACTGGTAGAAGCTGGGATTCCCCCACGCCACATCCCTAGTGTATTTCCTGTGGTCCAAGAAGGAATTTCCAGCAAGCTGGAAAGGAGACTAAGGGTGGGGACAGACCGGCCAGAGAAGGACAGCTGTGGTCAGGAAGCAAAACAAGGCCACGAGGTAGTGGTATACAAGGCTAAATATATACTAGATGATCTCAAGAATCAGGAACTTTTCCAAAGGAAGTTTTAAAACACAGGCGGAAATTCAAAGATAAAGCTTCAGAGGATGCAGTGATAACATACAAAGATCAGAATTTGGGGAAGAGGCATGTCATAGAAGACCTCACCTAAGCCACGGGGGAGGATGGGGAATAATGCATCGTTTTACCCATAAAAAAGTAAGTGAGGCTTAGTGTGTATCATTAAGACTTTATGAAATGGAACTTAGAGGAAACATCAAAGAAAGGAAATTAGGGAGAAGCAATTTATGCCAAGGATGATGGGAAACCCATTCCGATAATACAATTACAGATCATCCTCATAGGACAAAGAGAGGCTAATGCAGCTGCACAGGGAACTCTTGGTTTTGCTCATATGTGAAGCAATCATGAACCGAATATGGAAACAGGAACATCCACCACTGTGAATCTGGATGAATAGTGCCCGTAAGTCTTCAAACAAATGGAGGCATTAAAAAAAAAAAAGCTGAAGACACTGCAAAGGACTTTTAAAGGTGTGTGTGAAGCAGGGAGAAGAACACAGTTATTATACTGCAATATTATCGATTTCTTATACTACCCGTCAGTACAGCTACCGAGCATCATGCACACTGCGTTATTCTATGGGAATGGTACTTCCTGGATTTGAGCAACACAGTGGGGGTCCTAGCTGGACTTCCACTACCTAGTCTGGGAAGAATCCAAAGACCTGCATTAATTTCACTCTCCTCCCTGGACCATTCTCCCTGGTGCCTTTCAGGTTTTCCATGTCCATTTTAATGTCCTTATCATAGACTCATTGTGTCCAGGTCTATATTCATCACAGCTTTGCTGCCCCTAATTGAATTTACTACTACTATCTCTAACTTGATAAATACTGTGAACATATGTTGATCCAGAAAGACTCCAAATATTCTACTCATCTGTTTTACACACACTCCCAGTCAAAGCTTTTAATCTTTCATTTTATTACATGAAAATATCACTAGCATCTGCCACCTTCTTCCTGTTTCCACTTCTTTCTGTCCTGTCCTGGATCAGGATTCACACTCGTAAAGTTCAAACACATCAGCAAGGTCCCCGTAACCATCATAAGCAACTGACAACTTTTATTTCCATTCTAGTCCTAATTAAACCACTCAAGAACTCTCAGCTCCCATCACAGTGAGCCATTCAGTGTGACCATTCACTGAATATCCCCTTTGCTTTTATGTTTCTGTTGTCTATGCTGCTCTTTCCTGTTAAGTGTAGTTGTAGTCTCTTGCCCCAGTTATCAACTAACAACATTCTATTGATAGATTTTTTTAAATGAATATTTATCTTTTAAGGGGAATGGAGTATATTATGGAAATTATTGATAATGGGCTAGATGTCAATTTCTAGTGCAAGTCTTGAATTAATTATTTAACAGATGGTATGAACCCTTAGAAAAGGAAGTGATGGTTAATATCAGCCAGCTTGCATTTGCTAACAACAATCCTATCAAGGTAATCTCATTGTTGCCCACAATTGAATAGACTAGAGGTTCAGAGGAGTACAGCAGACGCCGAGTATCTTTGCTATAGTGAGTCATTTGAAAAATATTCCCATGATCTCTCTGTTAAACCAAAGGTACATTGTGAACTGAATGATCAGATACAGGGCATTTGAGTGCCCTTTTAGTTAATTAAGCAGCACCTTGCGTTGCGGATGAATGAATCATATGCAACTAGAAGGATCAAACTGGAGTCAACAGCAGAGCACTCTCTCCCTGGTGCTAGCCTGGTCAGTGGTTTTAGCAGGGGCTTGAGTGAGAACATATCATGCTGATCTCATCTACATGACTCACAAACCTGAGTGCGTTGGCTAATACGTCAGCATTCAAAATCAGAATTCCAACCTCTTGACACGTAGAATGAACTAAAAACAACAAATTATCATGTAACAGAAGTAAATACAATATCATGAACATAAGTTACAAATTCTACTCCACAAACAAAAATAGAGAGAACTGGCTTGATTTCAGTTTTGGTGAAAAGACTTGGCTGCCAACTCAGAATAAATCAATCATATCATGGGGCTGTCCCAGAGCTAAAACAACCGTGAGCTGTGGCAATATTCTGTTCTGAACAAGGAAGGCAATGCTTCCTCTGTTTCAGTGTTGGTTAGACAGCACATAGATGATTGTTTTGAACACGTGTTAGAAAGCTGTCCAGATCTTCAGAGTTCTGAAATGCTCATAGTGAGAATAATCAAACAGGCCAATGTTTCAACCCTGGAAACAGTTTTGAGAAATATAATCTCCTATTTAGAAACTCATTAAATTACCTTCTTCTTTATTTGGAAACACATTCATCTTTGTATCTAGCCAGTCTCACCATGCTCACCAGTTCTCCACAGCACTAGGCCCACAGGATGCCAACAGGTGCCAGTTACAAGAACCAGGAAATGAGAAGTAGTATCAGGTACAGGTACAAAACTTCTTTGTGGTTGGCGTGATGGCTCACACCTGTAATCCCAGCACTTTGAGAAGCCAAGGCAGGTGGATCACCTGAGGTCAGGAGTTCAAGACCAGCCTGGCCAACATGGTGAAACCCCATCTCTGCTAAAAATACAAAAATTCCCTGGGTGTGGCGGCCCACACCTGTAATCTCAGCTACTCGGGAGGCTGAGGCACAAAAATAGCTTGAAACCGGGAGGTGGAGGTTGCAGTGAGCCAAGATTATGCCAGTGCACTCCAGCCTAGGCGACGAAGAGAGAGATTCCATCTCAAAAAACAAACTTCTTTGTGGTTGGCATGATGGCTCACACCTGTAATACCAGCACTTTGGAAGGCCAAGGCGGGAGGATTGGTTGAAACCATGAGTTCGAAACCAGCCTGAGCAACATGGTGAAACCCTTTCTCTACCAAAAAATTTTAAAATTAGCTGGGTGCAGTGGTGTTTGCCTGTAGTCCTAACTACTTGAGATGCTGAGGCTGGAGGATCACTTGAGCCCAGAAGTTCAAGACTGCAGTGAGCTGTGATTACACCACTGCACTCCAACCTAGGCAGCAGAATGAGATCCTATCTCTAAAACAAACAAACAAACAAACAAACAAAAGCTTCCATGCCACATAGGGCTTAAAATCAACCCAGCAGCCATGTCAGAAGTGTGGCAAAAGAATGTGGCATGAGTGAGATTGTCTTAAACCACCAATGGAAATGTTATTCAAGGCGCAAGTCCTACTAACAGGAGGTCACAGCAATGTCATCAAAACTCATATCTCGGTGCCCTAGGCCAATACAGAAGAGATTTTCCTACTGCCCTTCATTATAATTTTGACTTGTGTTAAGGATTTGCTTAGCTGAAGGTCATAAAATGCTGTTACATTAAATGTAACTATTACTTATTTAAGATGAAGTCTGTTTACGCCAAGGTTGTTTTTTCATTACATTTTTAGAAATTAGAAAAATATATAGAAAAAGCTAGTAGAATAAATAATAAATAACTCACTTTAATTCTGACTTTTTCAGTCATTAAATATTTTAATTAATAATCTCCAAGCATGGTGACCCAGCCAGGCCCCAGCAGTTTCCTGAAGCCTTCCCTGGGCCAGGAGGCAAGCACAGGTCAGCAATTATCTGCAGAGGGAGCAGCTGGCCCCACCCAGACCCAGAAGGTGAGTGGCAACCCAATCAAGCCTCAATGCTCTGCTTAAGGCTATCCCCGGCCCAGAGGTAAGATCAAGCCCACACACATCTGTGTAGCCTACCTTCTGCCCCTGCCCATCCCAAACTGCTAAGCAGCAATCCCAGAGAACTCACTTTGCCTCAGAGCCTGGCATGTTGTCCTGCCGAACTACACAATCTAACAACAGTATTTCTGGGTTTTTTTTGTTTTTTTTTTTTTTGAGACGGAGTCTCGCTCTGTCACCCAGGCTGGAGTGCAGTGGCCGGATCTCAGCTCACTGCAAGCTCCGCCTCCCGGGTTCACGCCATTCTCCGGCCTCAGCCTCCCGAGTAGCTGGGACTACAGGCGTCCGCCACCACGCCCAGCTAGCTTTTTTTGTATTTCTTAGTAGAGACGGGGTTTCACCGTGTTAGCCAGGGTGGTCTCGATCTCCTGACCTCGTGATCCACCCGTCTCGGCCTCCCAAAGTGCTGGGATTACAGGCTTGAGCCACCGCGCCCGGCACAACAGTATTTCTCACCCAGATGTAGGGCATTTGGGTGCCCTTTTAGTTAATTAAGCAATTCCTTCATGTTGTGGGTGAATGGAAGACAGAAGGGTATTGCTCTGTGACTGTCTCGGATCAGGCAAAGTTGCAGACTATTTGGGAAGACAGTCTGCAGCTTTGCCCAATCAGAGGCAATCACAGAGCCCAGCCGGCAACTCAACCTTGCAATAGAGTTCAGGAAGTGGTCTCACTGGAACGTGAAGCACAGAAAGCAATTCCACTTGACCTCAGTGCACAGAAAACAGCCAAGCCTACCTAGAAAACTCAACACCAAAGTCTGCTTATCTGGGATTGCTACCAACTAGCCCACCTGGAATCCCAGACTAGACTAAAGAGTGAAGGTCTGCTACCACCAAAGATCGTCTACAGACACCAAAAGAGGTGGCTGTTTCCTCAACTGCATAGGCACCAATGCAAGGACCAATGATTATGAAAAACCAAGGAAATATGACACCACTAAAAGAAACTAATAAAGCTCTCATAATGAAATCGGAAGTAAAGATCTAAGAAATGACTGAAAAAACTTCAGAATAATCCTCTTAAAGTAGTTTAGGAAACCACAAGAAAATATGTATAAAAAATAAAATAAGTGTTGAAAACAATTCCCAAACAAAATGAAAAGTTTAATAGAGAAACAGAAAAAAAATTTTTTTAAATAGAAATCCTTCTCCTTGAAGTGTGGTTATTTGAAAAATAAAGAAATCCTACAGATAAAGAATATAATACCTGAACTATAATATCAACAGCAGATTTGATTAAGCAGAAGAAAGCATCAGTGATATCAAAGATGACATTTGAAATTATCTAGTCAGAGGGGCAAAAAGAAAAAGAATGAAAAAGACTTATAGTTATGGAACACCTTCAAGAGAACTCAGATTCACATAATAGGAAGTTTAGAAGATGGAAGAAAAAAGAAGTCAGAAAGCGTATTTAAGGGAATACTGGCTGAAAATTTCCCAAATCTAGGGAAAGACAATATTCATGCATAGGACACTCAGATGTTGCCAATCAGATTCAACCCAAAAGGGGTTTACCAAGATACATTATAATCAAATTGTCAAAAATTCAAAGACAAAGAAAGAATACTGAAAGTAGCAAGAGATGAGAAACTTACCATGTTCAAGAAAGTCTCAATATTGCTATCAGTGGATTTCTCGGCAGAAACTCTATCAGCCAGGAGAGAGTGGGATGATATATTCAGTGCTGAAGGAAAAAAACCCAAAGAAACTGCCAACCAAGCAAAGCTGTCCTTCAGAAATGAGAGGGAAATTAAAACTTTCCCAGACAAACAAAAGCTAAGGGAGTTCATCCCCACGTGGTCTACTTTTAAGAATTGTTAAAGGGAATTATTTAAACTGAAATGAATGCCTGCTAATTAATAACAAAAAATATGAAAGTAAAAAATTCAATGGTAGTAGGTAATACATAGTCATATTCATAATTCTCTAATAATGTAAGGGTGGTATATAAAGCCATTTATCATTACTATGAAAGTTAATAGACAAAACTAATAAAAACAACCCTAGCTGTAATAAATCATTAACAAATAGAAACTACAACAAATGTAAAATTTGACATCAAAACCATAAAAGGTAGGGGAGAGGAAATGGAAGTGTAGTTTTGGTATATAAAGTTAAGTTGTTATTAGCTTAAATAGCCTGTTACAAGTGTTTTATGGAAGCCTCGTAGTAACCACAAAACAAAAACGTGTAGTGGTTGCACAAAACATAAATATAAAAGATTCAAAGCATAGCACCAAAGAAAGCCATCAAAACACAAAGGAAGATACCAACAGAGAAAAAAGTAACAAAAAAACCTACAAAACACACAGAAAGTAAGTTACAAAATGGCAACAGCATGTGCTTATCTACCAATAATTACCTTGAATGCAAATGGATTAATCAAACCATTTACAATATGTCTCCAATCAAAAGACATTTAAAGGTTAAATGGGTTTTTAAAAATTCAGTTATATGCTGCCCTCAAGAGATTTACTAATAAGGACACATATAGACTAGAAGGGAAAGGATGAACAAAGATATTCCATACAAATGAAAACCAACAGAGAGCAGGGATAGCTCTACTTATATCAGACAAAATAGACTTTCAGTCAAAAACTATAAAAAGAGACAAGAAAGATCATTGTATAATGATGAAGAGTCCATTCACTAAGAGGGTATAACAATTGTAGCTACATAGGCACCCAATATTAGAGCACTTAAATATGTAAGGCAATTATTAAATGAAGAAAGAGAAAGACTGCAATACAATAATAGTAAGAAACTCAATACCTTAATTTCAACCATGGACAACTCATTTAAGCAGAAAATAAACTTCAAAAATTGGCCTTGAATTATGCTTTTGACCAAATGGACCTGACAGACATATACAGAACATTCTATCCAACAGCAGCAGAATACACATCCTTCTCAAGTACACATAGAACATTTTCCAGGAAGGATATGTTCAGCTACAAGATAAGTCTTAACAACTTTAAGAAAATTGAAATCATATCAAGTGTCTTTTTGGGTTACAAAGGCATAAAGGTAGAAATCTAAAAACAGAAAATATCTTGGAAAATATGCACATATGCAGAAATGAAACAAAATGCGCCTAAACAACCAATGGGATAAAGAAGAAATAAAAAGTAAGTTAAAAAATAACTTGAGACAAACAAAAGTCAAAACACAATGTACTAAAACATGTGGGATGCAGCAAAAGCAGTCCTGAGGGAAATTTATAGCAATGAATGTCTGTATCAAAACACAGGAAAGATTTCAAATAAAAAATCTAATGATACACCAAAAGATGTTAGAAAAAGGGTAATAAATTAAGTCCAAAGTTTGCAGAAGAAAGGAAATAACAAAGATAAAAGCAGAAATAAATGAAATAGAGATTAGAAAAACAATAGGAAAAATGAATGAAACTAAGAGTTGGTTTATTGAAAAAACTAAAAACAAAATCAACAAACTCTTAGCTAGACTAAGAAAAAAGAGAAAACTCAAATAGATAAAATCAAAAATGAAAGAGGAGACATTACAATCAATATCACAAAAATACAAAGGATTATAAGAAGCTACTATGAACAATTATATGCCAATAAAATGAATAACTTAAAAGAAACAGCTATATTCCTAGACACATACAACCTACCAAGATCATAAAGAAATAGAAAATCTAAACAGACCAATAATGAATAAGGAGTCTGAATCAGTAATAAAACTTCAAGCTAATTTTATGAAGCAAGCATCACACTGATACCAAAGCCAGAAAAGGGCATTACAAGAAAATTACAGGTCAGTATCCCTGAAAAATACAGATGCAAAAATCCACAACAAAATATTCATCCCCAAATTCAACTATACATTAAAAGAATCATTCACCATGATCAAGTGGGATTTATCCCTGGGATGCAATTCAGTACACACATTTCAATAAATATGATAGACTACATTAATAAAATGAAAGATAAAAACCATATCTCAATAGATGCAGAAAAATCATTTGGCAAAATTTAACACCCTTCATGTAAAAACTCTCAACCAATTAAGCATAGAGGGAATGTACCTCAATACAACAAAGGCCATATATGACAAACCCATAGCTAATGTCATACTCAATTGTGAAAAGTTGAAATCTTTTCCTCTAAGATCGGATTAACAAAACAAGAATGTGTATTCTTACCACCTCTTTTCATCATAGTACTGGAAGTCCTAGCCAGAGCAATTAGGCAAGAGAAAGAAATAAAAAGCATTTTAGTAGAAAAACAAGTAAAATTGTCTTTATTTGTTGATGGCACGATTTCATCTGTAGAAAACTCTAAAGACTCCACCAAAAAACTGTTAGAAGTGATAAATGAATTCATTAAAATCACAGGATATAAAATCAATTATAAAAATCAGTAGTGTTTCCCTGTACTGATAATGAACTGTCTGCAGAAAAGGAAATTAAGTAAACAAGCCCACTTACCATAGGAACCAAAATAGTAAAATAGTTGGATATAAATTTAACCAAGAAGGTAAAGGACCTATATACTGAAAATGATTTAAAAAACTAACAAAAGGAATGGAAGAAAACACAAATAAATATAAAGGTATCCTGTGTCCATAGATCAGAAGAATTAATATTGAGAAAATGTCCTTACTACTCAAAGTGATCTACGCATTCAAAACCAACCCCTTTGTTATTTTTTACAGAAATACAAAAAACTATCCCTAAATTCATATGGAACTACAAAAGACCCCAAATACCAAAACAATCTTGAGCAAAAAGAACAAAGCTAGATGTTTCACACTCCCTGATTCCAAAATATATTGCAAAGTCATTTAAATCAAAACAGCATGGTACTGGCATAAAAACAGACACATCAACAAATGGAATATGATAGCCCAGAAAGACACCTACACATTCGCAGTCAATATATTTAAAAAAACAAACAAACAAACAAAAAAACAACAACAACAAAAGAAAACAACACCATGCCAAGAACACACAACGGGGAAAGGATTATCTCTCCAATAAATGATGTTAGGAAAACTGATTGTCTACAGGGAGAAGAATGAAATTGTATCTCATAGCACATATGATCCATCAATTCAAAATGGATTAAAGAATTAAATATAAGACCTAAAGTTGTAAAACTTCTAAAAGAAAACATAGGCGGAAAGCTCTACAGCATCGTTATGGGCAAATATTTTTTTGAATATGAACTTGAAAGCACAGGCAACAAAAACAAAAATAGACAAATGATATAGCATAAAACAAAAAAGCTTCCGTGTAGCAAAGGAAACAATCAATGGAGTAAAGAGACAACCCACCAAATGGGGAAAATATTTACAAGCCATATATCTGATAAGGAGTTAATATCAAGAATATATAAGGAAATCAAACACTGCATTAGCAAGGAAACAAATAGCCCATTTTAAAAATAGGCAAGAGATCTGAAAAGGTAGTTCTCAAAAGAAAGGATGCAAATGACCAACAACTATATGAAAAAATGCTGAGTATCACTAATAATCAGAGAAATACAAATTGAAACCCCAACGACATATGACCTCACGCTTGTTAGAGTGGCTTTTATCAAAAAAAAAAAAAAAAAAAAAAATCTGTCACACTGTTGGTACAAATGTAAATTAGTACAGCCATTATGAGAAACTCTATGAAGACTCATTAATAAAAACTAAAAATAGAACTACCATATGATTCAGCAATCCCACTTTTGGGTACATATCCAAAGAGATTGAAATCAATACAGCAAAGGGTTAACTACGCTCCTGTGCTTACTGCAGCACTCTTCACAATAGCCAAGATATGGAATCAACCTCAGTGTCCATCAACAGAGGAATGAACAAAGAAAATGTGGTACACGTACACAATGAAATACTATTCAGCCTTTACAAAAGGAAATTCTATCATGTGGGACAAGCACGAATAAACTTGGAAAACTATGCTAAGTGAAATAAGCCAGGCACAGAAAGAGAAAAACTGCAATATCTCACTCATATATAGAACTTTAAAAAGTTGAACTCATAGAAGTAGAGAGTAGAATGACGATTAGTGGGGGCTTGGTTGGTGGGGAGAAGAGGGTGAATAGGGAAATACTGGTCAAGGAGTACAAAGTTTCAGATAGATAGGAGGAATAAGTTTTCAGACATATTTCATAGCAGGATAACTATAGCCAATAATATTGTATTGCACATTTCAAAATAACTAAGAGAGTAAGTTTCAAATGCCTGTCCACAAAAAATAAGTAAGCAAGGTGATGTATGTGTTAATTAGCTTAAGTTAATCACTCCACATTGTATACATATATCAAAACATCACGTCGTATCCTGTAAATGTATACAATTATGATTTGTTAATTAAAAATAATTTTAAAATAAAGAAGTTGAAAAAAAATTTCAAAACCGTCTGCAAGCCTGTTTTTAATTTGCCAATTAAAAATATTGTGGAATGCTCCAGAGACTCCAAGTCCAGGGATTTATATCAGTTGTATACTCTGCATATCTGGTGGGTATATCCCTGGTCAGCAGTTTCATTTGAATTCAATAAAGCCATGTTTTCATTCTCTCAGCCAGTGTCAGCTTCATCTATTCAGAGATGGGTCATAGGTATGATCCACCCACCACCTGAGAATTTGGGGGTTAGCATGAAGGAAAAAGGTAGTAGGTGTTTTTTCCTGCCTCATGCCATCACTTTTAGTGATGTACTACTGCCATAAGGTCTGTGATTTCCAGGTTACTATGTGCTTGTGTGTGCATGTGTGTGTGTGAGTGCACACGCACGTATGTGTAATTCACAAAACCAGGACCTGTTCAAATCTGTATCAGAGGTACAATTTTAATAACAGCCATTGTTCACCTATCCTTAGGATAGCTGCCTGTCCACCATTAAACACCTGTTGACATTTGCAGTCAAAGTCCCAGGGAAGTGAAACAGAGCTTCCTTTTGTGAATGTCATGCAGTTTTAGGGTTTAGTTTATAAAAGCAATATTTGCAGACAGCTGGAAACTATTATGCAACTTCTGCTCGCCTGAAAAGTAAAAATTCATAACTTTCACTTCAGGTGTATGATCATTGAAAAGCCAAGCACATTTTCATCTGAAATAATGGAGACAGGACTGCTTTACTGGCCTGAGAACAGCCCACCAAGACAAGACAGCTGCCATCCTGGACGACAGATACTTTGAACCAAAGGAAGTTTTGTTCTTGAGAGAGAAGTGAAAATAATGAACAAAACTATTGGCTCTTCCTACTAACCTCATTTTAGAGGTTATGAAATGAATGTTTCTGAAATTAGGGTTTTATTGAGACCAGCATACTTTTAGTGTCATATAAAAACACAAACGTGAGACCATACCTCATGCCATTCGTCCTCCCTATATATATCTGTAAAGGATGTGATAACATCTGTCCTCCTATTAGCATGGAGTCTTAGGAATCAAGTAGGGAAATGTCTCCTCATACCATGGTAACTGTATCCCCAGGAGACTCTCATTGTTAAAATTTGGGATGCATTAAACCATTAGATAAACATAACTCATCTTTCTGACTTTAATCAGTAGCAATTTAGAATGATATTTTTATATTAACAAACACATATATTATGAGGTTGAATACAAAATTGTGCATAATTTTGAAGACAAATTATTGGACTTCAAATAGTTATTGCAATTGTAGGAAGCGATTTAGATTCTACTCCTAGATTCCACCACCCAAGAGTCAACTGACAGGGGGCCCTGTTGGAGGAGATGGTTAGGCAGCATTTCGTCATCTGGTAGCACTTGGAAACGCTATAAAACCCGACGGAAATATGAAGTTCTTCTGTTATGGGAGTTCACGTACATGTGGTTCATAGCTCAAAGTCATTGTGAAACTTGCTCTTGTTCCCTTTTTCTCTTAGCACTGTACTCCTTTCCATCATCTCACCTGCGCAAGACATCTGTCACTGAGGTCCACCTTGGATTTGTCCTAACTGTCCTCCAAGAGCTGTCCTTTTGGGAATGTATTTCAGGCTCCCATATCTTTCACAAACCCTTCAAGAGTTACGTGTTGGATGCTCTCTTCCCCTTTGCAATGCCTGTTGCTTTCTGAAGACAGTGAAAATGAGTGAACCTATCTTCCTACATTAGCAGATGTTAGTAGGTTTACGTCTAACCTCATGTGTAGTATACTTGCATTTTAGAAGTTTTTCTAGTGTTGATCAAAAGGATGCCTCTAATAATTAGAATATCAAGCTCTGTGGCTTCCCAGGGGACACGATTATTTTAGAAAGTCAGATCTCCTGCAGTGGCATAGGACCAGTTTTTGAGAAGCTGTAGACCCCAGATTCTCAAACACGGTTTTCCATGAAAAAAACCCATGAAGATGATAACGTGAAAACAACACTCTTACATTAATTTTAGAGAATTCACTCTTACCTTGTACCAGGTTACCTCTGGACTTTGTGCATCACTTTGGCAGCTGAGACTGGGGCAAGAAATAGAGCCAGTGCTCCCGAGAAGTAGGTCTTGCTTATGTGATGCAGAATTCTCACAGGATGCATTTGACTGGGGCTTAACTTCTAAAATCATCTTGACACAACAGGCTACATCGCAGGGGCTCCTAGGAAATTAACAAGATCCTGTGAACGTAGATATTTTGTCTAGATAATAGAAGATTTGGAAATGTTTTCAGATAGAAATACATTTGGAACGTACTTAATCATCTTGGGTCTACAAATATATGACCCAGTATTATTCACCCCTGGGGTCAAAAAACGAAGAGTGCATTTGTCCTGAATTATGTGAGGATAGCTTTTCCTAATGTCCTCTAATGGGTCTCCATTCGAAGGTTGTCGGTACCATTGGACATCAGATAGGTCCTTACTACCCGTGAAGGGCAGGTGTTCAGGGACTTGTGTTGGTGAGAGTCGACTTCTGTGGCAGAAATGTGATTTCTGTGGCTCTGGTAAATCACAAAATAAGATAAATTCCTCTTCACTTCTTGTAGAATATGTCCAAAGGAGTTTTTTTGTGGAACAACCTGAAAATCATAATAAACAGAACAACATGGAAACACATTAGAAGATGGAATTCTAGCTTACATTTACATCTAGTACTTGATTTAACAAGAGATTAAGCTTCCTTGTGTGTCTTTCTTCTTCACTGTCCATTTTGTAGGGGAAAGGAAGTACCTGTTCTAATTCCCTCCCAGTGGACTCCAGCATCACCAGCAGCAGCCCTGGTTTCCTGGAAAAGACGGTAGAACCCTGGCTCATCCCTCTTCAGCTGCTCTCACTGAACATTCAACTACAGTAATAGGGTACCTGCTCAATGCTTGGTATCAGCTGAAAGCTGTTCACCCCAATAATTCTCCTCTCAGTCCCTTTTTAGCAGTAGGGTGGAAAGGTTGTGTATTAATATGTCATGCTGCTGATATATCAGGTTATCCATCACTTTACATTTGACCACAGACCCACAGTGCTAATATGAAAAGTGAAAATTCCTACCTGAAATATTAAATCCTTTAATTCTCTCTCCTGAGACAAGCCAAAGAAACATCCAGCCCAAATAGAGCATTGTTCTCCCATGTTCCTGTCATCACTCCAATAATTTCATTCCATTGCTAGAGTAGAGTGTTTTGAGATTCAGAACTCTGCCCTGCGTATCCCCTTCATTTCTGTAAATCAAGAAATGGGAAATGAAGAAATCAGAACCGGTGACCGAAGTGCAACTTACACAGGAAGCTTTGAAAGGGCAGGTCCTACCCAAACCGGCCTTCACATGCCTCTAACTTATGTGGGTATTTCCAATTGTGTGGAACAACCTTTTCAATTGTGTCATTTCTTACAAATCATCTTAAGCTCCCGATATCCCTAGGCTCTATGTAGTGTGTTCTTTTAATGCCATTTTCCCCTCATTAATCTTTTTTTGTCTGATGTGCTCACCTAAAATGTATATTTCCATGAGTAATTTGGAAAGAGTTATGTTTAACTTTTCCTGAAAAAAATGACGCACGTTGAATAAAAATGCCAGCTTGTTCGCGGTTTGGAAATCTAGAGATATAGCTCCTACTGATAAAATTTGAGAATGTTTGCACATACTACTCTGTATATATGGTCTTCCCACTTGCCTTTCCCTTCCCCACAAAGTCTCTGAAAGAACAATCCTCCAGCTCCATCACCAGACACATCTTCCTAAGAAGCAAGCCTGAGCATCTCATTTCCATGGCCAAGACGCCACCAGCTCCCACCACCCATGTGATGAAGCACAGATTCCAGAGCACCATAGACAAACCCTGTAGCGTTTGGCTCTCTCATGTCTTATCTCTGATTTCTTCCTTGGAGAGTCGTTCCCTGACCACCTGGATAAAGAAGCTTCTCCCTCCCTTCTTGCCAACCCTCTCTCTTGCTTCTCATTTCAGAGGACTTCTGTCTTAGCACACATTATTGTCTGAAAATATCTTATTCCTAAAACTTCTCCCCAACTAGAATATAAGTTCCATCCCAGCAGGAACTGAGTTTGTCTTTCTGAGTCCGGCAGCCTCTCTCCAGGAATGGTGCCTAGCTAATAACAAGAGCTCAGTAACGACTTGTTCAGGATTTAACCGTCTGCAGTAGATGAGTTGTTCCTTACACCTTGTCCTCCCAGTAGATTGGGAGATCCTGAAGAGCAGAGATTATTCCTCTGGCACTCTCCTAGGGTCAGGAGATATGATTTCTGAAACACGATCTCTGCTCACTTTTTCAGAAATGATAAACACTTCCAGAGTCGTCAGAGCAAACACATTGCAATCTATTATGGTAATTCACTTACTGTGTGACTCCAGTTAAATCACGTAGTCTCTTTCTGGACTTCAGCTTTCTTACCTGCAAAATAAAATGTCTGGACTGTATCAGTACTTCCTCCACCTTAGAATGAGGGAATCAGAATTTCTGATGTTTAAGTCAGGATATTTGTAATTTTTAAAAAAGCTCCCTGACTTGTAAATCATAAGACCAGATGATTGCTAAGATCATTCCAGCTCTTCCATCTTGCAATTTATGTCCAAATGTCCAAGCCTATAGCAAATTAGTTACCATGACGCCCAGTGGTCTCCAGCCCTCAGGAATTTCTGCCAACCTTGAGATGACAGATACTGCCTAGGAGGCACCCACCCAGGCACCAGCCTCAGACCTCCGGCTGCCTGGAGCTGATTTCAGGCTTCAGCTTTCACTCTGGGACAGTGTTTCTCAAATCATCTTGATTAAAATAATCACATGAAACACTTATTACAAATGCAGATTTTTGGGCTTCCCAAGGACTTATTAAATCAGATTCTCAAGGAGAAGAACAATGGAACCTACATTATAAACAAGCGTCAGAGCCACCATGCTCATCCAGGAGACATCTTTGAGAAGCCCTGCTCAGGGATAAGCATAGAGCTTGGGGAGGTGGGTCAGTGCTGAGTCACAGTAGCTGTTGCCAGCACTGTGGGCAACTGACCGATGTGAGTCCAAGCCCATTCTGGAAGTCTCATTTATGTGGGACAACGTGCCCACACTGTGTGGCTTGCTTGTTAATATCTACCTTTTGAAGGCCGTCTAATATCTAAGTGACGTCTTCCATGCTGCCGTCACTAACATGCTCCACTGAATCGGAAGGAGCCACACAAATGCAGAGGACACCATTTATTGAGCACTGGACAACTTAAGCCAAAGCAAGCCTCAGACTCTACTGATGGGAATAAAATAATGTGGCCCTCATTTACTTTCTGTAAAGTGAAGCGGAGCACTGTCCTTCTCGTATTACAGATGGACAACCAAGGCTCGCATTGCTTGGAATGGCAGTGCCCATTCTCAATGATAATCACATACCTGGTAAGTATTAGCAGGGGGATTCATATCTAGGTATAGAGGGTCTCAAAGCTTCTGATTTCCCCATCACCATACGCTGTCCTTCACAGAAGGAACTGAGAGTCTAACAGCGCTGGGAGAATCTACAGAATCTCTTCAGTTATTTTCCAGATGCGTTTTTGGAGAATCACATATCTTTTGTCAGAGGATGAAGATTTCCCTTTCAGTTTTCAAGGCTACACCTTCAGCTGTCTCTGGGAGAAATAATGAACTAAACTTTCCCCATAAAACTTTGTGGTGGGAAACGGGGAAGAGAGAGGAAAGTGCTAGAGAAAGCAGTGTCAACAGGGATCTGAGGCCAGGGAGAGAAATATCACCATCAAAGGCAGACTTAAACCACTTTACACAGAGAACACCTGCAGACAGAGATTTGGTCTCGTGTAATAGTGACAGTATTTAATTCAACTAGTATCATTATGATTCTCAGATGGTCCGTGGTGGCTTTAGACCCCATTGTCTAGGGATAACAGAAAATGAAGCCGTAGTGCCTGCCATCAAAGATGTCACAGTTAAGTTTAAATGGGCATTCAAATTTGGTAAACATCTTGAATTTCTCTGCTCTTAGCCCTTCCTGTAAAATGCTCAAAGCACTATAAACAGGTTTATTTTATAACCACCTCTTTTTTTAGTGAAGACTCCATATATTTGGAGATGAAAATTCTGTTAGTAAATAACACATTTGTTATTCTAAAATAGTTCTTGAAAAGTAATTGTGTTAGCAATTCATTTTTAAAATTATTTAAACTCTTTTCCCAACTTATATTTTCTGGTTAGGAAATCTAGTGGGGGAAAAAAAAAAGTACCACTCTCTTACCTTTATTTCCTGCTCTTAAGACATTAAAAAAAAGAGGAAGGAACTTCAAGTCTTTATTTCAGTGACTGCCGGCTTTTGTATCTGAAGGAAAATATGTGAGAATATCCGTTTTCAAAGGGTTCTACTATATTTCTTCCTATCCAGAGAGATACCTGGAGAAGACACAGTAGCCATGTAACTCGCATCAGCTCAAAAATAATGGGTAATAACTGGATGAAAAAGGAAAGCCTTATTTTGTAAATGACCATTGACATTGTGAAATGGATGGTCATGCAGAGGAAAATCAAATAAACTACCTCTTTCCTAGGCAATGCTCTGAAGAAGAAGCATCTAAAACTCTTCTCTGACCAACCTCCTTGACGAGATAAAGTTTGTGGTTGGGTTTAGTTGAAAGAGTGAGTAAGCTGGTTTCCTTTACAGGAATTTCCTGTGAAGAATATTAACTCTCAACTCAATTTCTCAACTGTGGGTTTTGTTTTTCTTCTTGTAAAACCAACCTCCAAAAGTGTGACCTTTGAGATTAACACTAAAGCCTATTTTGTGATTAACTTTCTAATTTTGAAAAAGAAAAATTACCTCTCCAACACCAATTTTATAAAGAAATAATTTATTGATACACAAAGGAAAATACATTTAATGTCTAAAGTTACTGGGGTTTTTTTGTTCCTATTGAAAGACAGTTTCAGAATATAACATATAATTGAAAACTCCATTGTTCCTTTGCTACAGCAACTGAAACCATTCAATACTTCAAACACTCTGATACCACAATAGTCATAACGAGTTTTGTCTAGAAACCATCTTGGTTAAGTCTAGGTAACATCCTCCGTCAAGAGTCCAGTATTCTAATAAAGGTAAGGCTGGCACAGCTGAGCACATCAAAGCTCCAGGCTGCTTCTACATATATATATAGAGAGTAACATGAAATACAAATGAAAACTAAATTTACTTTGGCATGAAAGCAAAATAAGTGTTTACCTGAGGTGAGGGTAGGAGGATACAAGAAGAATTAGTAACTGTAGACAGAAAGGAGCCCCCAAAATGTACCTACTACTGGTCATGAGTCTACCTAGCATTCCGAGAGGATGAGGGTTTGTTCCACGCCTATTCCAAGAGTGGTAACAAGGAACAGTGAAACAGACACTCCAGGCACGTGATGCTTCAGGCTTACAATGTCATGTGGCAACAGGCCCAGTAATAAGAACAAGGGCAGGAGACCTGGGAAGTTTTGGAGAAATGAGGTTGAACGAATCAAAAAGGCTAATAATAAGGTGTTGTTTTTGGTAAGTGTTCAATAACCATTGAATGGAACTATATTCAAGTGAATGGGGGTTTGGAAGCTGTCCTTGTGAAGTTTCAGAGATCTTGATGCAGACCTCAAAACTGCATCTAAAGTTATTGTACTAGGCCATGCTTGCATTGCTATAAAGAAATACCCAAGACTGGGTAATTTCTAAGAAAAGTGGTTTAATTGGCTCATGGTTCCACAGGCCGTACAGAAAGCAGAGTGGCATCTGTTCCTGGGGAAGCCTTAGGAAGCTTTCAATCTTGGCAGAAGGCAAAAAGAGAGCAATCACATCACATGGTGAAAGCAGGTGCAAGACAAGGGTGGATGCAACCCACTTTTAAACTACCAGATCTCACTCACTGTCGTGTGGACAACACCAAGGGGATGGTGCTAAACCATCATAAGAAACCTGACCCCAGTGATCAGATCACCTCCCACCATGCCCCACCTCCAACATCGGAAATTACAATCTAATGTGAGATTTGTGCAGGAACTAATATACAAACTATTTCAGTTATTTAGTTGTCTCCTAAGGTGAATTTGATCACCTTAATAGAGTTTGAACAGGGCTTACAGGAAATGGAAAGTCTCGCTGTAGACATTGTGGAGCTAGTCTCCAAGCTGCCATCAATTCTTCCACCACCTCCTCACAAAGCCATTTACTTCCATGTGCATTTTGTTTCTCACATCAACAGATAAAATGTAGTTTCTCTGTCCTTGAATGTAGGCTGACTTCGTGATTTGCTGTTGATGAAAAGAACACAGTGGAAGTGACACTGTTGCCAGTTGCAGCCCGGTTCTTAAAAGCTCTTCAGCTTCTAATTCCTCTTTTGGGAGCCAGACACCAGGTAACAAGCCCAAATATCCTGAGATCACCTTACCGTAAAGAAGTCTAAGCTAGGCAGGTTGTGAGAACAGGAGAGAAAGAGATGCTTAGCCAGGCCCCAGATGTTCTAACCAACCCAGCTTCAAGCATGTGAGTGAACAGCTCCAGTAGATGTGACATAGAGAAGAACAGCTCAGCTGAGCCCAACCCAGGTTGCAGCATTGTGAAAAATAATACATTGTTAAGTTTAAGTCACTATGTTATGTTTAAGTCACTAAATTTTGGGGTAGTTTGTTAGACAGCAATAGATGATGGAAAAATATGTTATCCTGTTACCGTTGGCCAAATGAATTCTATTTCACTTGAGATAAATTCCTGGATGAAATGCAAATGAGTCCATTTGGTGAATTTATGTTTCAAATCATGTTGTGCGTACCTATTATTTTCTCAGAAATATGGTTCAAGGAGAAATAAAACACTTTTTTGACTTCCAACGATTCATATTTTTGAGAGAGAAATAATTATAGTGCGTAGTCATGAATCTAATCCAAGAAACATATACTGTCCGTCTTCTACCTGCAAGATCTTTTGCTGGTTGACCTAAAAACATGCTGAGTCATAATTAATATAAGTAAATACTTTATTTGGGTAGCACTGAAGGATCACATTGTGGGACCATAGTTCAAGTTGTTCTGAATATATACTCTGATTAGCAGCAGTTGTAAGTAGATTTTTAAAAGAAAATAGGAGGCAGTTTCTAAGTTGTTTAGCAAGAATTACATTAAAATAACGTAAGTTATTGATTGGCTATCCATGGTATCTATCTCACAATATTCAAGAACCTGAAGATAACGAGTGAGGTAGCTAGTCAGAAACAAAATGACTTTAAACAATTGCCCTAGGCATGAGTTCAGTTGGGGATGGGAGGTGGGGAGCATGGCTGAAGTCACATACTCATATCTCTCTGGGCCTAATAAATTTTGCATACCTCAGATAGCTCACACTACTCTGAGCTACTTTTCTTTTCTCTTTTCTCCCCTCTTTGATCAAAAATCTTCCCACGGAAGCATTGTTGATCAAACTCTGCTTAGGTTAGAATAATAGGCATCCTTCATCCCTTGGCTTCCCAAGGAAGGCTCATTCCTAGATAGATCCCAGTCAAGTCACTGATTTGTATAACTTCCATTGCTTGTTGAATTATCTCTAGTTTTTGAAGCTGTATGCTTTTATTTTTCTTGGAAGAAATAAAGATATGAGAGATACGTGGTGAAAACTATTTCACTGGGGATTCAATCCAAATTTTAGGAAAATAATAAAAACTCAAAAACAATTAATGGTCAGGGTTGCAATCTAATAACACGTATGCTATAATCTTCCTTGGAAACATAATTTTTCTCCCTCCAGCTTGCCATTTCTACCAAAGATAGAAGTGGTGTTTATCCCAGAACTGCAAAGTTGGTCTGATATTATGTTAACCCTTCAAGGGTTAACAGTTGAGTTGAGGGAGCAGAACCTCTAAAGATTGTGCCACTGCACTCTAGCCTGGGTGACAGAGCAAGACTCTGTCTCAAAAATCAAAAAAAGATGAGTTGAGGGAGCAGAACCTCTAAAGGTCACTTCTTATATGGTAATGCTAGACAAAGATATGCACAGCAGACCACAGGACAGGAGCTCTTAGCCAACCTGAGGACTGAAGGATGGCTGCTCGAGAGAATTCACTGAATTTCCTTATTTTTTTTTAAACCTTAGGTATAGATGGTGAAGGTGATGAGCTCTAATATTTTCATACTCTTCCCTAGACTTTCAATCCTCTTTCCCCACCGCCTGCTGCTCGACTCTCCCCTTGGGACATAGTTTCTCTAACAGCTCACTTACATGGTGGTTGTTTTCCCTCCCCGACTCCAGGTACCATTGGTTTCCAACCATTGCACCACCCTCCTCCCTAAGAACTCCAGGCTTCAAATATCATGTCCTCGGGCTATCCCTCCCAGAATCCCTCCTTGCTGCAGTCATCCACAAAGCCCTGGGTCACTCTGCTTTATTCCCTGAAGAGTTTAGTTCTGGGCTAACTCTTACTCTTGCCAGAACTCTTTCTGTTTTGATTCTTGGTATTAGCATTGATATAGATGATCCGTTTAACGTCCCCCTCTCTCAGTTCTTTGACTTCCTCTCCTCCAAAGCTCTTGTATTCCATTCTTACGTCACTATTTATTCCTGTAATCATAACCTAGACTTGTCATTGCTAATAATTGCTATGCTTCCATATTCCCAATTGAAAGCATCCTACTCCCTTGGCAATTACCTCCTATCATCCAACTTACTTTCCAAAATACTCAAATTCCAACATTCATTTCGTCACAAAAGAACCTTACATTGATCCTAACAAATTTTCAATGATCCCCTTCACGCTTGCATTTTCCAAATTAAATTCTATTGTTATTCATTATCAGTCCATGAATAGTACAAAAAACAATTATTTGTATTCATTTAGTTAAATTTCTTTATGTCGTTCATTAGTATGTTTTTAAATTCTCCACTAGAAATGTATTTCTAGTGGACAATTAATGCATTCTCACAGTAATGCATTTTCAATGCATTCAACATATTAGGAAATCTCCTTCCTAAAGACCATCTGCCTGGAACTTGCTCTTCTGCTTAAATATGGCAAATGCACAATTTCCAGCATTGGATTTCCATTTATCATCAGTCTGGAGATCTGGAGATGCCTTCCACCATTTTCCTTAGCTGGATTCTGTTTCTCTAAAGCACAAAGTACTATATGTTCTCTTTATGGAGGACCACTTCTTCCAGGAGATCTCAGACAAAGTGACATGGCAGGAAATATCTTGAGGACTTACACGTCTGAAAATATCTATTTTATCCTCATAGTTGAATAATTGTTTGACTCAGTAGAGAAATTTAGGAGATAATGCCATTGTCTCCCAAATGTTAAGGTATTTCTGTCTCCATTTTGCTGAGTAATTAATTGGTGGGCCCTTTCAATCTGGAACTTCATATCATTCTATTTTCAGATACTTTCTAATTTCCAAAAATATTATTTTTGTTTTTTATTCTCATTTTAAAGAGTGTCTGTTTATTGTCATTTTATAGATATTCTATTACTTTAATTTAGACTAATTTGCAAATTCTTCTTTTTTTTCTCTATTTTTATTTATTTAGCTCCTTGTTTTACATTCTGGGTAACACTTCATCATTTTCCAACCCTGATATTGTCTTTTCCACTTTAGTTAATTCATTTTTAATTTCCAAGTTATTTGTATTATGCTCTGAAGTAATATATTTTCTTGTCTCTCTGAAAATGTTAAAGTTTGTTCTTTAAATATGGTTTTCCTTTGGCTTATCTCCATTTCCTCCAAGTTCCGTTTTGTTATTTGTTAATCTTGGCCTTTCATAGTAAAGAATTTTCTTAAATATGTAAGGATTTTTAACTGTCTACTAATATTTAATAATGACAAAGATTTTGCATACATACACACAACTGCAGACCAATCTTGCTTAGAAGCATATACACAAAGTCCTAAATAAAATACTAGCACACAAAATACATATTTTTAAAATTCATTAGTATGAAGTGGTGTTTATCCCAGAACTGCAAAGTTGGTTTGATATTATGAAAACATTAACATTCTCTATGGAAAAAAACTATATGATCACCTCCAAAGTTGCAGAAAAGGTTTTGAACAAAAATAAACATTCATTTATGTTTTTGTTTTTTTAAAAAAACACTAAACATGTTGTTTAGTTTCCACGTGTTTGTAAAGTTTTTGAAAATTCTCTTATATTGATTTCTAGTTTTATACCATTGTACTCAAAAAGATATTTGAAATGATTTTAATTTTCTTAAATTTTTTAAGACTTGTTTTGTGACTTACTGTATGATCTATCCTAGAGAATGTCCCATGTGCAGTTGAGAAGAATCTATATTCTGCAGCTGTTGAGTGGAATGTTCTGGAAATGTCTGTTACATCTATTTAGTCAGACTAAGAAAAAAAGGAGAGAAAACTAGAATAAATAAAATCAGAGACAGAAAAGGAAATGCCACAACCGATACCACAGAAATATAAAGGATCCTAAAAGGCTATTGTGAACAATTATACGCCAACAAATTGGATAAACTAGAAAAAATGGACACATTTGTGGACACATATAACCTACCATGAAGAAACAGAAAACCTGAAGAGATCAGTAACAAATAATAATATTAAATCAGTAAAAAGTCTTCCATCAAAGAAAAGCCCAGGAACTGATAGCTTCCTTACTGAATTCTATGAAACATTTAAAGAATAACTAACACCAATTCCACTAAAACTGTTCTTTAAAAATTGAAGAGAAGGGAATACATTCAAACTCATTCTACAAGGCAAGCATTACCTTTATACCAAAATCAGACAAGGACACAATGAAAAAGGAAAACTACAGCCAATATTCCTGATATAATAAATGCAAAAATCCTCAACAAAATACTAGCAATCTGAGTTCAACGGCACATTAAAAAGATTTTTCACCATCATCAAGTGGGATTTAATCCAGGAATGTGAGGATGTTTCAACATATGCAAATCAATAAACATGATGTATCACATTGACAGAATGAAGGACAGAAACTGTATGATCATTCCAATAGATGCTGAAAAAGCATTTGACAAAATTTAACATTCCTTCATAGTAAAGCTCTCAACAAATTGGGAACAGAAGGTGTAGGTATGTCAATGCAATAGGAGCCATATATAAAACCCACATCAATGCAATGAAAACCATATATAAAAACCCACAACTAATATCATACTAGATGGGAAAAAATTAAAAACTTTTCCTCTAAGATCTGGAACGAGATAAGGATGACCACTTTCACCACTTCTATGCAATATAGTACTGGAAGTCCTAGCCAGTGTAAACAAGCAAGAGAAATAAGTAAAAGGCATCAAAACTCGAAAGGAAGAAATGAAATTATCCCTGTTTATAGACTGCATGATAATGTGTATAGAAAACCCCAAAGAATCCACTAAAACATGGTGAGAACTAATAAATTCAGTAGAGTTGCAGGACGTGAAATCAACATACAAAAATCAGTAACATTTTTATACCCAAATAGCAAACTGTCTGATAAAGGAATCAAGAAAACAATCCCATTTACAACAGCTACAAAAGAAATAAAATTCTTAGCAATAATTTAGCCAAGCAGGTGAAAAATCTCCACACTTAAAACTATAAAACATTGATTTAAAAAATTGAAGACCACTAAAAATATTGGAAAGGTGTTCGATGTTCATGGATTAGAATTAATACTGGTAAAGTGGAGAAAATATCTGAATAGCTATGTCTCAAAAGAAGATATACAAATGGCCAACAGGTATATTAAAAAAAAAGTTCAATATCACTAATTATTAGGAAAATGTAGGTCAAAACTACAAAGAGATATAAACTCACCTCAATTAAAATGGCAATTATCAAAGAGATAAAAAAATAAATGCTGGTACAAAAGTGGAGAAAGGGAAACTCTTATTTACTATTGGTAGGAATGTAAATTAGTACAGCCATTATGGAAAGCAGTATTAAGATTCCTCAAATAATTGAAAAATAGAACTACCGTATAATTCAGCAATCCTACTGCTGAGTATATATCCCCCCAATGAAATGAAATCAGTGTGTTAAACAGATATCTGCACTCTCATGTTTATTGCAACAGTATTTGCAATGGCCAAGATATGGAATCAATCTAAGTGTCTATCAGTGAATGAATGCATAAAGAAAACGAAGTATGTATACACAATAAAATATTATTTATCCAATTAACAAAAAGAAATCCTGTCATTTGCCACATGTATAAACCTGGAGGACATTATGTTAAGTGAAATAAGCCAGGCACAGAAAGATGAATACCACATTATCTCAGTCATACATGGAATCTAAAGAAGTTGATCACACAGAAGTAGAGAGTTAGGATAGTGGTTACCACAGGCTGGGAAGCAGAAGGATAGGGAGAAATTGGTTAATAGATACAAAAGTACAGTTAGGAGGGGTAAATTTTGGGGTTCCATTGCACGTAGGATGACTATGGTTAACATGATGGTATTATATATTTTAAAATAGCTAGAACAGAGGGTTTTAAATGTCCTGATCACAAAGACATGATAAATGTATGACGTGATGGATATGCTAAATACCCTGATTTCAGTTTTAATAATGTATACATGTATCAAAATATCACAGTGTACCCCATAAATATGTACAATTATTATGTGTCAATTTAAAACACATTGACCAATGGAACGGAATAGATAGTCCAGAACTAGGTCTAATAGGATATGGAAATTGAATATACATTAAATGGGTATCTTATATTAGTGGATAAAAAATGATCGTTTTAAAGGGTGATGTTGTGATAAGTACACAGACATATGAAAACAATGCAATGGATCAACTTCTCAGACTAAACACCATAATAAATTCCAAATGGATTGAAGATTTAAAGTGAAAACTGAGTCCATATCAGTATTGAAAGAATGGATTAATTCTTTTAAAATCTGGGAATGAATAAATACCGAAAGCAAAAAAAACAAAAAACAAAAAACAAACAAACAAACAAAAAACTGGAAAACAATTGTAATTTACATCATAAAGTCTTAATATGTCTAACATGTAAAAACCTTCCCACAATGGCGATGAAAGAGATCAAAATCTCTATAGAGAAATGGGCCAAAGCTAAGGGACAAGCACTTCTAGACATTGATGGTAAGAATACAAAATGTTACAACCCCTAAAAGATGAATTGGGCAATATGCAGCAAAAGTACATATGTATTACCCTTTGACCCAGCAATCCTATGTCTAATATCCCAAAAATATTCTAGGGAAAAAGCATGAAATATGCATGCATAAGACTTCTTTGTAACGTAAATTGTAAGAGCAGAAGACTGGAAATATTTGGGACTGGTTGAATAAAGCATGGTACAGCCACACAATGGTATACCATGTATGTGTATAAAAAAGTATTTCTCAGAAATAGTTCCATGTACAACTATAGAGTGATCTGTAGAATATATTATCAAGTGGTAAAATCAAGGGGAGACATTGTATATAATATCTGCCATTTATCTGTGAGAGGTGACAAGAAAAAAATGCATGAATATTTACTTATATAAAAATATAGAAGGATAAACCAATATCATTTTGAAAAACGTTTTTGCCCTATTATAAAACAAAATAAAATTTAAAAAATCAATTCCTAAAAATCAAAACAAAACAAATAAATATGTTTAACTGACAAAAACACAATAAGAGGAATAATTTCAAATAACTTTAGAATACAATGATGACTCTATATTATAGTGAAATATTCTCAAGGGATAAAATGGTACAAAAATGTTTTCAACTGTTTTTAGGCAACAAAATATTAATGGATGTGTTGGTATTATAATTCTTTGAAATATATGCATATTGGATGTATGTACATTGTGGGATAAAGCAAATTAACAATTATGTTGATGCCACTGGGAACTGGAATTTTCTGCATGGCAGTGTTTCCAATGTAAAATTGATGAGGCTAAGTAAAACCTGTGGTCCTAAATTTAAATTGGACTTTTCAGTATTAATTTAGAATTCATTTAATGGATGTATATGTATTTCCTTGTTATATCTACTTAGCCTAGAAACATTGAGTTAAGAATGTGCAACTGTTAGACCCAAATCGTGGTCTCTAAAAACAATTTCTCACTGAAAGGAACCATGGCTCCTTAGAGAAATGGCTTTGTCTGGGACTAAGAACAGAACAAGTGTAGAATACCTTCCCATATCAGAAAATCACAACAACAAAATTAGGAAATGATCAAAAATACTACAGTAGAGTCAAAAGAACTTAGGAATCAACTTGAAGATGGCCAAAGACAGACAATTTTAGTGTTAGAAAATGATTGTTAATTTTGTTAAATGTTGACCATTGTGATTTTGAAGATAAGCATCTATTTACTGGAGATGCACGCACAAGTATTCAAGAGTAATGTCATCACGATGCAAGAAAACTATAACAAAAACATCCAGTATGAAAACAAGATAGGGATAAATTAAATATGGGAAAATGTTAACAGTCTTTGAGTGTGGATTGTAGATATATGAATATTTGTTGCATATTTCCTTCTACTTCGTATGTTTCAAATGTTTCATAATAAACATTTTAAAATGTAACGTTAAAGCAGCCAAGTGCTCTCTTTTTGCCTCTTCACTTAATATAAGCTTGAATTCTCTCTTGGCCATACTTTTTCTAAGTTTCACAATTTGAGTGTAATAATATGATAACAATGAAAATCAAGAGAAACAACTTGAAAAGTCAGTCACTGGTTTGCAACTCACTGCAGAAAACAAATGTAACTTTAACATCACACCTTGCTTTTGATTTAAAAAAAAAATCAACTTGGTTATCACCATTACTCATCAGGCTTAGCTCAAGTGACTTTGGTAATTTCAAAAATACATGACTAAAGAATGAAAATGTAAGGGTATTGGCTATTTTCTGCCTTGGTTTGTGAGTTTCTAAAGATGAATTTTAAAAGTGGTTTGATTCAAAAAAATCATTACAGAAAGTGTGTGATCTACTTACATGCTTACTTTCAAGAGGACAGCCCTCAAATAAATGCTGAATTTCATGTCTATTTGTTAAAAAGTGCAAGCCAGTTATGGGTCATATCTTAGTAAAACCTTCATTCATCTTTCAACTTCATTCTGTACACAGCGCACATGATCATTAAATAGAAATAAACAATGTAACGGAATCTTGAAAGTTTTAAAGTTAATTCTTGTGCTACACATATTTCTAAAGAGCCATTTGTCCATTCATTCATTTTCACAGGCTGTTTGAGATCATTATTCTAAAGTTAATTTCGTTACAGAGGGCATTGTTTCTAAGGCATGTTTTGGAGTTTATATTTGTCTATATTAAGTCTGGTTGTAAGTGGTATAAAACCCAGTATAAGTGGCCTTCGTCTATTTCTTTCCAAGGTCACCCTATGACCAAGATGGCTTCTACTCAGGCCCATGTGCAAGTAACCAGAGCCAAATGTTCTTCTAGAGAAAACTCTAAGCCTAAGGCACTGACTTACTGACCTCTGTGCTCTGCTATTGTCTCATCTCTCATCTTAATAGTGTTCACTTGGAGAACATCTAAAGCAAAAGGCTTGGATCAGAAGGTGGCACCCGCAGTGCCATTTCTGCTGATGTTTGAACGGCAGTGCTCAGCCTCACCTCCTGCTAAGACTACTACTCAAAGCTGTTGCTCCTGGCGTTTGCAGTTAGGTGCACAGAAGCAATTGGCCTTCTCAACCAACAATTCCACATTAGAGAGCTTTTAGTCAACTTAGACTTCAGCCTGTCCGGTTCTGGAGCTGGCAGCTGCAGCAAGAGCTTCCTGGTTGCACAGATTTCTTTCTGGTTGTGGCAAGATCAACAGCTCTATTTGGTAGCCCAGGTTTTTTGTATGACTTTGGAAGACATCCCTGGAAGAGGAGCCTAGGGTCCGTTTCTTCATCTCTCTAAATAATTCTGTAATGATTTCTGTTTAAACTGGCTAGAGAAAAGTATATTCATTGTATCTAAACCATGACCTCCTGAGAGGTATTCTGTTTGGTTAAGTAAAATGTTACGTAAGGCCTCAACATACAACATGGATAAAAGCAGTGTGGCTCTAGTTGTGGTATGTGGATGGGGTGGGAGCAGTGAAGTGAAGGGGAAGATCCAGGAGCCCAGCTCCCATGTTCCCCAATTTTCCATTCCACCATCTAGGATGGTCCCTGGGTCACAACCCCAAGACTCCCAAGCCACTATTTGAAAGTCAGTGAACATGTTCTCTATTAATGATCAAGCACACACATCCAATTGTAGCAATCATGTAAATGAGGTATGGCATTCTCCGGGTGCGTCTGTGCACCCGCGAGTTATATGCTAGAAGGAGATAAAAATTTTCAAAAGCCTCACACAGAAATCTACGTGTTGGTCTTAAGCTCCCAGCCTGGACTGTGATCACTATCAGCATGGCATGCAGGTGGGGCTGGAAGGCCCTGAGGCCTGCCCATGAGTTTCCTGTTAGGTCTGTGGCTTGGTCACTCTTTGAAGATTGTATTGCTTAAGGTCGCACTGCTCAGAGCAGCGTCTGCTCAGACAGATGGCTTCTGCTATCCCTGGGTCCTCTCCCTCACAGCTGAACTTCAGACCAAGGTGACAGGTTAATTCCTCTGAGCATTTCCAGCTATGATTCACCTTGGTTTGAGGAACTGATTCTACTAATGTCCTCTCTTTGGACAACTGCCTCCTTTCTCCTTGCTGAGAGCCCCAGCAAACCCAACTGGCCTGTCATTTGCCTCAACACAGGCGGGGCTCCTAGTAGATGCTGGGGGTTCCAACTCCCTGTATCTCAGCAGAGGACACAGTGGGCAGATGTTCTCCATCGTGTGTGCTCTTTCACTCTGTACTGAACTTCAATGCCTATTTTTTAATGGCTTATAAGGAATCCTGAACATCCCTCTCACTCTCTTTTCCTCCTCGGAGCCAGTCCTAGGCAGCCTGCTTCTTCTCCGCAGCCCCCTGCCCTAGGCCCGTTTAGTTTAAATTGTTGGCCCCAGAAAAGTGCCTGCAGCCTCCAAGATGCTCATCTCCAAGAGGAGGCCGTACGTCATCCTGTGCCAACCTGGTCAGGCCGCTCGTGTGCGACTGTGGCCAAGTCCCTGGAGTTACCATGCCTCAAGTTTCTGGGTTTGGAATATGTGGGGCCTAAGGCTTCTCTCTGCTTTGAGTATAGCTTACACAATCTCTAATGAGTAAATTCTTCTAGGACGTGACAGACATGTAGGAGGTGCTTCTTCACATGCCCTAGAGAGGTAGTCGTGCTGATTCTCTGAAATAGATTTCACAGTTTAAGGGCATCTGAGCCATGGAAAAGAAAGCTGTTTTATTCCTGAAAAGTTATTTGTTGGTCCTGGTTGGGGATGTTTAAACCAGAATTTTAAAATATGCCCATTAATTATCTGACAGGTGAAGACCCTGTGTTTAGTATTGAGTGGCTTGTGAGAAACAGAAGGGAATTATTTCGCTCCCAGATGGAAGGTGTGAAACAAGAATGTAGGTGCAAGGCAATTTGACATTTAAAAACAGAGAGGTGCACGAGTATCTTTTGAATGGCCCATATTCTATTTAAACAGGTAGGAGTCTACATTGAGAACAAGGAATTGGAATCTTAAAGTAAGTGAAAAAGACGTCATGACATTTCAAAAATAAAGGCATTAGACTAATGGTTCATTAATGTATTTCAACGTATTTTATGCATTTTAAAGCACACATCTAATGTATACATTTAACACATTTAACTTGAAATGCATTTAATACAAAATACATTTCAAGTATTTTAAAGCAAGTATAATAAAAGAGAAAAGCAAAATCATTCTATGTATCAGAGACTATGCAATAGCAATGAAATCTATTTTGATTATATATGTTCACTAATGTTTTCACACATAAAATATGAGCTATTAATTAAATTATTTTACCCTTTCTAGCCATCCAGTTGGTGCACAAAATTGTAAGCACTACAAACATTAAATCACATTCTTACACAATCTCACTCTCCTTTGGTTTTCAGTAGTATCTACTACATCTGTTTGAAACAGTCTCTGCTTTAAACTTTTGTAGAACATTCATGTTGCTCCCATGTGTTCTAATCAGCCTTCCAAACTCACGGTTTCAGTTCCTTGGTGATTTTCTTGAATAGCTATTACTTCTGAGATCATCAAGAAGGCTCCCAGTGCTGGGCTCCCTTTAGGGAGTAAGACATGTGTCTTCCAACATCAAAAGAGGCAGATATTCAACGGAGAGATATATTTTGCTCTGGATAAGCTTCTCCAATATGCTTCTCTATGTGTGCAAACCCCCTCAAATCAAAACTGCCTTCCTCCCTAGGTCTGCTTCCCTTCCCTGCTCTGTAGCTTCCATTAGTCCACCGCTAAATAATTGATCTAAGTAATCATTGCTAATGATAATAAAAATAGTCATGGCAACACTGAGAGAGTGCTGAGTTTGTGCCAGGAACCACTGCAAGTTCTTTACTTATATTTATTCACTTAGTCACCCCTGGGAGGTAGGTACAATTATTATAAATTCTAATTTCACAGATGAGGAAACTGAGGCACCAAGAGGTTGGATGAGGTTCCAGAGGCCACAGAGGTAAGTCGCAAACTCAGAACTGGAGCTCAGGATGGGCTGCACAGCCCATCTCTTAACTGCCACACCATACTGTCTTCATGCTAAGGGCATTTTTAGTATGTAATTTTTAAAAACCAAGCAAGTAACTATCCGTTTTTTTGCTATTCAATGGCTAACGCAACCTGGCAAACATTTTGATATAAACATTCACACAAAATCAACCAACGTTTCAGACCATCAAAAGTGAAAGGCCCAGATAATTAACTAAATTAGAATTTGTGTGTCTTGTGAAAGATAAAAATCTATTCTGGGGTCCTTTTAAGAAGTTCCCATAAATAGATCCGCATGAGCTTTCGAGAACTGTTGGCTGCAACTGTGGCCGTGATAAATTAAATACATCCTGAGGCTGAGGCCCTGCAGGCTCTGAAGGCAGCCCTGCCAGCCCCTCCTCCCACATCCCATGCACAACCCGATCCATGATGTTAGGGAGTGAAAGCAGTATTTCAGTTACTCCTCACCCACTGGTGCCTAGAAAATGCCTCTTCATGAACTTAAAATCCCCTCATTCAAATTAAACACTGGCATTAAAACTCTTTTTTTTTTTTTTTTTTTTTTTTTTTCCCGAGACGGAGTCTCGCTCTGTCGCCCAGGCTGGAGTGCAGTGGCCGGATCTCAGCTCACTGCAAGCTCCGCCTCCCGGGTTTACGCCATTCTCCGGCCTCAGCCTCCCGAGTAGCTGGGACTACAAGCGCCCGCCACCTCGCCCGGCTAGATTTTTGTATTTCTTAGTAGAGACGGGGTTTCACCGTGTCAGCCAGGATGGTCTCGATCTCCTGACCTCGTGATCCACCCGTCTCGGCCTCCCAAAGTGCTGGGATTACAGGCTTGAGCCACCGCGCCCGGCCTAAAACTCTTAAAGATGCGCTGTTTTTGTAGCGCACAGGTTATTTTGCATCACGCCCGGCTTACACTTGCTGAATACGGGATTGAGTAAGAGCAGCTGCATCCAGTTATGAAAGAGGGAGAAAAAGAAGAACTCCATTTCTTTTGAATTCTAGGTCTTCTGGGAGCACGTGACCACAGCCCACAGCGCAATCTTTAGTCTTATTCCCACCAACCTAATGACTAGTTCATCTTCAAATTGTGAACAGGATTTTTACAGAATTAAATATTTTGAGTCACAGCCTTTGTTATGAACAGGTTCATACGCTCAGTCCCCAGAGTATCTTGAGTTCTTTTTGCCATTCAGTGTTTCTGAAGTTAAGACTCTGAAAGAACAGGCAACACTTCCGATTCGTCTCTACTTGGCTTGGCTTTTGCAGGCATTAAGTAAAGAAGATTCTTCCAGAACCTTGAGTTATAAGAAAGAGACTTATCGGCCTTCCATTTCAGAACTCTGTGAGATTTCAAAAGCTTTAGTGACTGGGGCAAGAATGTGAAGTCAGTAACAGGTGTAAATTCAATTAAGATTATTTTAATTTTTCTTTCCACCAATGCTTCATGAAGTCCACTTTCAAGTTCATACCTGACCTCATTAGACATATAACTTTTACTTAGGACAATGATTAGTCTTCGGCTTTTCTCTATCAGTGAGTGGATTTCATCAACAACAGCTGAAAAATGCAAGATAACCCATATTAATTTAAGATAACTGAAAGGGGAAACGAGATAAAAGTCATTTTGCACAGTCCTATTTTATATGAACTCCTAACCTCACTAATAAGTTTTTCTTTAAGACAAACCATTTGTTCTCAATTTTATATGCTTATTAAAAACTCTCTAGGTAACAATAATAATGAATATCTACTTAGCACTTATTCTGTACCATACCTTATTTTAAATGATTTTTTGTATATTAACTAATTTAATCATCATAATAGCCTACAGAGAAGATATTGTTACCACCGCCATTTAACAGACAAGGAAGCCAGAGCACAGAGTGGTTGAGTAACCTGCCCAGAGTCACACAGCTAATAAGTGGCAGACTCAGAATCTGAACCTAAGTGGAATACATTTTCCTATTACACTATCCTGCTTCTCCTCAAGCATAAAAGAGCATGCTAAAATCAGAATTTAAAGATTAAAAGACAAAAAGGCACAACAAAACAAAACCATCCATTATTTTAGACCAGGGGTTGGCAAACTTTTTCTGCAAAGGGCTAGGTAGTAAACACGTTAGGCTTTGCAGGTCACATTGTCTTTGTCACAACTACTCAATTCTGTTGTCACTCAAACGCAGACTCAGGTAACAGGTAAACCAATGTGTGTGGCTGTGTTTCAATAAGGATTGCAGGTGTGATGGAACCTGTGACTGGTAAATTGCCAACCCCTGTTCTAGATCTCTCACTGTTCTCAAATAGAGGCTTAACCAAACCTAATTACAACTGAATATTTGATTATTATTTTTATTTATGAATTAAGAATAAACCTATTTTCAAAAAAGACCTCTAGAAAATAACAAAAATACAGTAAAATAGATACATGGCCCAGAATAAATGCTTTCTAAGTAACAATATGCCGTCTTAGATGCAAAGAACTGTTACCCAAAAATACCACAATGTATGCATCTGATAATCTGGCATTTTTTTTTTTTGACAAGTTATTTATTACTAAACAGTAGTGTAAGTTGGCAATATTTTCCTTTATAAATTGGAATATGGTGGGGGGGGAATATAACTATTTCTTTCTCACTGCTACATCTTTGATGCCCAGTTCAGAACTTGGCACAGGAATAGTATCCAATAAATATTAGATTAATAAATTAATGATGTTAATAATAAAACATTTGTTGTTCTTTAAGCATCAGTATCCAGAATAATTTGACACCAGATTTTAAATGTTTTTTCTGGAAGACTTCAGAGAAAATCTAAAAATGTTACTCATTTTAAAAAAATTTAACCATAATTTGCTTTAATATATGCACTATGGCCATTTGTATTCCTATATTAATAAAAAAATTGAATTTCATAGCTATGATCTGATGGGAATCACTGCTTTCCTTTTTTTTTTTTTCCTTTACAGTTTTCACATTTTCTACTTAAATTTCATCACCAATATCAACACAATAAAAGTCATGCATTTTCTAGTAATAATTAACCTGTGTTTATTTCTAGTAAGAGTTACTAGTGAGGATTAACTAGTCCACACATGACATGTAAAATTTGGAACTGCTGCTGTGGTACAGATAGTCTTACCGTGGGTCATTTCTAAATAAATGCTTCATGATAACGCCAGCTCTGGACCCGGTTCTGAAAAGGAAATGCCCTCTCCCTTTCCCCAACGTTTCAGAGAGCCATGAAGCACAAAGAACACAGCCCAAGAGAAGAGACTATTGGAAGCTCAGTAGTTTGTTTTCTCACTATCAATTGTTGACTCACCTGGTTATTTCTGGTTTAAAGGACCTTATTCATTTGATTTTAAGGAAATGGGATAGCCATCTGGGGGCTAGCTCAATCCTTTTTTAAAAAGAAACTATCTCGAATGTTTTTCTTTCTGGCATTCCCTCTTACCTCCTCCAGGCACTACATCCCTTTCAAATATGCATAACTTATACCCAAAATGTTTCTCCAACACCCTGGGCAAAATCTCCACAGCGAAGGTGTGTTCCTCTCCATTTTCAGGTCGGCATTCTTTTAAGTAAGACACAAAAGCATCGTATGTTTTTCCATCTAGGAGGTAAGATTGACTCTTTTAATTCATGTGTAAATAAAATGTTGTTTAAGTACAAATTTAAGTGACTGTCATAAGTAATTAGTATAGATTCATTGAAAAAGAAAAATTACATATAAAGTTGTTTATACTTAAACCTCCCATGCTAACCAAGCAACCCATTAGTCAATGCATTTTTAAGCATCTACTTTAAGATCCCACTGCTTAACACCATAGAAGAATAGAGAGACATATGAGCCATAGATGTGGGCATTAAAGGAACTTAAGTCTTTAAGTTCCTTAGAAGGCCAAGAGCCCAAAGGTGCCCTCATTCCAGCAGTGGAAAGAAAATCTCACCCTGGTTTACTCAATTCACTTAATTCTACCACCATCACAATTTCTACGCTCAAAGAGACCCCCAAGAAGGTGAAGAGAGAAGCAGAGCAGTTTACACTGGAATGTGGGGAAAAACAATAGAGGAAAATGAAACAATATGCTATTGGAAAACATGCTATTATATTTTTAAATATTATAGAATATAGATGTCAAAAAGAAAACTTCTGATCTATTGATGATTTTCACTGATGATAACATCTGCTCCTATTTAATTTCTGACAATGGAGTAGTACTCAGATGGCTAACAGAACAAATTCAGGAGGAAATGTCTCCTAAATAACAAAGACCATGCTCCTAACTGGGTAATTAAAACATGATACCACTCTCTCTTCTAGCTTCATCCAATCTATTTTAAAAGCAAAGCAGATGCATGCAACAACTTGGAAAAAGTTACAAACAACAGATTAGCAGAAGAAAAATAGCATAACAACAACAACAACAACAACAACAAAAAACTAACAAAACTCACAGACAAAATAATCTGGTCAGAGAATAAAGAGTGATCCTGATGGACATGCTTTCTGAAAGGAGGAAATTTTGAGTCGGGTCCTAAAAAATGCAATGGATTCTAATTGAGATCTGTAGAGAAAAAAGGAAAACAGTGGGGGAATGGTCTACCTTTATCCCATGACAATTGTTTTGATGGCAGACAGGTAAGATTTATGATGGTATATTATTGGGATTAATGAATTTGCTACTGAGTTAAATGCTACATATGATTGCATCCCTTATTAAAATCTAATAGGATAAAACCATTCTAGATCTATGTCTCTTATGGTGCCATCATTTATGCTCAACAGCCCAGCCTGACATCCTCCATAGCACTCATGGTCACCAATCAACACTTTCTGCTTCTGGCAAAAGATTCTTCAGTTCTACCTACAGCATTCTGTTCGGCAGTTTGGGTTAGAACCTATTGTTCATTTAAAGCAATTGCTTTGCAGAGTTGCATGCATTGAAAGAGGAAAAATGTTGGTAAAAATTTCAGGCTTACATAAATATCAAAGGTATGAAATGTTGGTAAAAATAAAACCAATTATTAATCAGTAAGTAGGTACCCCACATACTTTTCTTAAACTGCTATCAAATATAACTACCTCCTAGTTAAGAGGTAGTGCTTCCACTAGGATTGTTACTGTGTCAGTGACGTTAAACAGACACCAATGTGTAAGACAATTAAATGAGCACACTTTTTTAAAAGGCATAATTTTCTTATGATGTAATGGATTACAATAAACTGGGAAGACAATTTCATCAAATATGGGTTTATATTACATGCAATATAGCTTTGTTCTTACCTATGAAAAATTAGCTTTTCAAATGTTAATTGCTTTCAAATTCCTTATTTTAAGCAATTCTTGTAATATAAATCTGCTAATTTTATTAAAATTTATTTTAAATCCAGGTAGTAAAAAGTTTAGTGGATCTGAGAATTGACAAAGTGTACAAAAAAAGGAATTTGAAAGCTAATGGTAATTTTTTTATTCTCTATGTTCAAACATAAATGAAAATTATAAAGGAAATTATAATTCAAATGGATATTTGGGACTTCAAGGAGTAAGTTAAACAAATGTTCCTCAAACTATGCTTGGTGAATGACCATGTTTTAATTTAAATTTGCCTTCTTTTGTTGTTGTTGATTGATTAGTTTCATTTCCAATCCTTCACAAACCAATACTGAACACTTTCTTAGATATTGCAGCAGTATTAAATTGTGAAAAAAGTTTTTATTTTCATAATTATATCTCCATTTCTGTCTTTTTCATGGACTGCATTTGTTCGTGGACTATAATTTAATGGAAGTTATTTAGAGCATGTCTCTAAATGTCTCTTTGCACTGCCATATTGACAGTTAAGAAGTGTGAATTAAACAAATTACCTGCAAATCATGTCAAACACAACTGGAGAAGAAAAAAAGAAATCTTAGCTCCAGAAAGTCAGAAAGAGAGGAGCTAGTCAATGTCTATTTGAAGACAAACACTGGTCTATGCAAACAGAGACCATTCAGAAAATATCAAATACAGATTTCCCCATTTGTTGTGGCACCATCTCTCCCCATAGCAAAATCACACGTGCACAGGCAGGCTCAAAGCTAAATTCACTAACCTTGCTAACTTTATATTGTTCAACTTAAAGTTCTAAATGTAAAAACTAAACCTATAAAAATCTCAGTGGAACTATATAATTTCTGTATAACTTGAGGTTAGGAAGGCTGTTTTACTTATGACCCCAAATTCAGAAAGCATAAAAGATATATTTGAGTATGCTTTCCAAAAAGTCTTTTATATAGCACACCACTATAAGCAAAGTCAAAAGACAAATTACAGCCTGGAAATACTTGCATTTCATATTATAGATAATAGGTTAAACTCCCTAAAATATGAATAGCTCCTAGAAAGAAATATGCAAAATAAAGCCATCACCTCATGGAACAATAGTCAAAAGATATGAATGGGTATGTTGAAAAAGGAAATACAACTGAGTCTTACGCAAATGAAAAGCTGCTGATACTCCTGCATAGTAAGGGAAATGCAAATTAAAATGTTACTTAGATACAACTTTTCACCTATCAGATTGGCACAACTCCAAATGGTTGTGGGTAAGGTTATGGGAAAAAAGTTGCTGTCATCCTTTGAAGGCAGTAGGGAGAGTGAATTGACAGTATCTAGCAAAATAATGGCCATGTCTCCTTCTTGTATTCTAGAAACTATTTTGGAAAATTTTTCTTTCAGACATACTGCATACATGTGAAACGATGAATGTATAAAGCTGTCCATTGTGGCATTTTTGTAATAACAAAAGATTGGAAACAAGTCAAATGTCCATCAAAAGGAGACTAAATAAACAGTGGTAGCTCTATACAAATAAAATACTGAGGCCCTAAAAAATGAGGGACTTCTGTATTAAATGAGGGACTTCTGTATAAAGTAACATGCAAGTGTGTCTAAGGTATAAGAGAGCAAAGTTGAAAACAGTGTGCACATTAAGCCAAGATTTGTTCTCTTTAAAAGGAAGAGTGTAATAAGAATCTATATTTATATTTGATCAGATGTGCTATCAATGAGGGTTGGGAATCATAGATCCAGGACTAGGCTGGAAGGGGGGCTTCTGAAGTATAATTTAATAGACATTTTGGGTTTTGAACTGTGTGAAGGTTTTCTTCCTGCAAACACGCATACGCAGAAACAAAATCAAGTGCAATGAATTAGACTGACTTCCTTTAAATTAGTAATTATCTGGAAACTTGAGGACTTCTAGTCACCTTTACATATAAGGAAACTGAGGGATGGAGCCAGCAGGTCGACATAGTCGCAGATAAAAACTGGCAGATCTAGGAGATCAGAACCCAGATCATTTGGCTTCTAGCTTGGGGATCTTTTTATTTTTATTTTTATTTTTTTTGAGACAGAGTCTTGCTTTGTCGATCATGCTGGAGTGCAGTGGCACCACCTTGGCTCACTCCAAACTCCACCTCCCAGGTTCACACCATTCTCCTGCCTCAGCCTCCCGAGTAGCTGGGACTACAGGTGCCCACCACCACGTCTGGCTAATGTTTTTGTATTTTTAGTAGAGATGGGGTTTCACTGAGATAGCCAGGATGGTCTCGATCTCCTGACCTTGTGATCTGCCCGCCTCGGCCTCTCAAAGTGCTGGGATTACAGGCGTGAGCCACTGCACCTGGCCAGCTCGGGGTTCTTACACGTCCATTATGTAAGCCTCCTTTGCCAGGTTGAAATAATAAGCGATAGGACAATTCAATCCAACTTAAAGCAACTTTATTGAGTGTATGTACTATAAAGGTACCTAGGTGATGCATACACAGGACACACAGATATACAGTTCCTGGGCCCGAGCATCTCCCAGGGCATTTATATACACAAGACATACACAAGACAATCAGAACAATTTTGGGCAACACATAAGTAAGCACAAGAAAAGAAGACACAAACAACATTCATAATGGATGGTACAGGCAGAACAGTATTTCCCATAGAAAACCTCTCCCACAGATTAATTCTACAGTATCATCACAATAAGATGAAGATTAACGTCTATTTATTTGATTTCTTAATGAGAACATAAGGTAAGACACCCCAGCATTATATGTGTTACCTGTTAATGTTTCATCTCTTCTCATTAAATGTCTATAAAATAGAACCAGGTCGACTCTATAAATGACGCACACAGTCACTAGGCACACTACGGCCACCAAGATCAAAACAGCTATGATCATTCCTCTTGTGAAGACATGGCCTGGGATATCAGCCATGTCTGCTAGAAGAGAAAGAGAAAAAGGAAAAGGAAATAATCAAGAAATCTTACCAGTGTTGTCCATCATCGCATGCTTGTCCATTTTTACTGTTAACACGAATGCAGTAGTTACCAACCCAAGTGCTGACACATTCACTGAGTGACTCCACATTCCTGCCTTTAGTCTGGAGTAGTGATATTTCTACTCAAATTTTTAAAGAATAAAAATGTGTACAAGGATATGTAGAGACCTGAAGTGAAAACATTACACAGTGATGTATTCTATCCATACCTGTGGAAATCAGATTTCTGGGGTGGAGAGATACTAGGCTGAAGTACATAGGGACTCACAGAAACCTTAGCAAGTGGGTGGAGGTGCGTAGTTTTGAGAGAAGAGAGAGAGGGCTGGATTGACATTTGTCTGGGTTAGAAGCCGGGCTCCACCGATTATTTCGTTTTGTAGGAAAAATCAAGAATGCCCCTAAACCTTGGTACCTTTATCTGAAAAAAGGAAAATCTAATAATTTCTTCTTCCATTACAAGGCTTCTCCTTTGGGGAAGATTACATGAAATATTACACACAAAGTAGTTAATACAGCACACAGCTCTTGGGATTTTAGCAAATTCTTTATATAAAAGTGCCATTTGGAAAAAAAATACATTTTCCAGATTGATTCCGTTTATGCTTATTATGGACAATCTAAGATAACACAGAGGAATAAAAGAATAAAGTAATTTTTAACAACCAACCACAATGTGGTGAAGGCTGTGTTGACATGGTAGAATATTTCCTTCTGGGTTTTCTTTTTTGTCTCTTAAAGTTTTTACTTAACTGAGATCATATGGTAATCACTCGTTATTTCCAAATATTATGAGCATTTCAGTAGGTCATTAAAATGATAATTCATAACAACCTAATGTTTAGATTGATTGCAATTTTTAGTGAGTAGACATAAAGTTGCAGTACATTTTGTATGTAGAATATAAATGTATACCTGTATATTTATATAAATGTATATGCATGTACGTGTGTGCATACACATTTACATGTATGTGTATATATACATGCATATATGTATATACATATACACAAATGCATATGCATTTATCCATATTTCTCATTCTTTTCTTAAAATACATTGTAATGGTGGGGGCATCTCTAGGTCAACAAGTATAAACATACTTAAAACTTTTGCCATCTTGAAGCGATTTTTAGAAATTATCTTTCTGTATCTTTCCATTATCTTTAGGATTCAGGTAAGCAGCTAATGTTGCTTAATAGTGAACTCTCTGAATCGTCTGGGGCTCCTGCACCTTTGAAAGAACTGCATAGTCATAACAGTGCCACACATTTTCACAGACACGCACACATTGGCACACAATTCCTCTTGGGATAATGGGGGGTTGTGAGCCCCAGTTCCTAAACCTACATTTGTGAGAGCAGCAGCAGGAGAATTGGCTGGGCAGAAGCGTCTAGGGCAGGGATAGGACAGTCCTGCCCTGTTCTAAGAGGGGAGAGGCGACTGGTGGTGAGCACGCCCCAGGAAAGCCTGGCCAGGCAACGGTCCAACGAAAACAAGATTTGAGCCCCGCTCCCACGCAAGTGCGTGGACCACAGCGCAGGCAATCACACAGGGGCAGAAAACCACAGGCGACAAGCCCTGCAGAAGGTAAGAACACAGATTTCAGATTTAATCAGGTCTGAGTTTCAATACCTTCACCTGCCATGTGATCCTGGGCAAGTTTCTTCACCTCTATAAAGCTTGTCGTTAAGACTGGATGAGATCATGGGAGGAGCTTCACCCAGATCCTGTCATGTAATTAACATGTGTGGAATGTGAGCTGTTGTTGAGTGCATATGGTAGAGGCAGCTCTAAAACATGTGTGCTGGGGGAGCTGCCCCTGGGCACCAGGACAGCCCAGCTGGAGGGGGTTTCCAGCCTTTGTGCTCTTCCTGTCCCACTCCTTCCGTTTCTCACAAAGCCAAGGCCCAGTCTGTGTGTGGGGCTCTCTCTGCATGTTTGCGTGTGTCTGTGTGTATCTCTCCCTTACTCTGTCTCTCTGTCTGTTTTGCTCTCATTTCTCTGTCTTTGCATCCCTTCGTGTCTCTGCCTATCTCCCTTTTCTCTGTTCCTCTGTGTCTCTCCCTGTCTCTCTCATTTCTCTGTCTCTCTGAGTCTCTGTCTCTCTTTCTCTATTTCTGTCTTCATCTCTCTAGCGTTGTCTGTTTGTCTCTGTCCCTCCATCTCATGTATCTCTTTTTCTCTTCTCTCGGTGTCCGTCTCTCCCTCTCTCTGTCTGTCTCTGGGTGTGTTAGTCTCTGTCTCTCTCCCTTTCTCTCTCTCTTGCAGATCTTGACCTTTCCCTACATATCCAGGGAGTTGATGGTGGAGCCTGGGAATGAACAGTGCATGAGTAGTGACAACTGGAAATCACAGCTTTCTGGCTCCAGTCACAGCCATTTCTGAGCGGCTACTGGGCTGAAGGCCCTGGGCTGTGCTACTTTGGTGGAGGAGAGGGATGGCAACCTGGGGCCCTCCATCAGGTGAGCACTGAATAACTTTAAGAGCCGGCGGATCAGGGCTGTCAATGGCCTGCTTGCCAAGTCCAGGGGGCAATGAAAGAAGGAGCACACACAAGGCCCCGGAGCCTGGTGCCCTGCTGAGGCAGGCTGGAGCAGCAGTCACACCAAGTATGCACCGGCCTCACCCCACACCGATCTGCAAACTCCCCTCTGGCTGCTCTGGGTGCGGTGCTGGGTGCAGGGGTTGTCCTGATGGCCTCTCCATTAGCCTCGCTCTCAGCATCTGTATCTCCAAGCCTCAGGCCCCCCGATTTCCACTGGGGTGGAATATGACTGTGAGAGCAAGTGAATGAGTTCTGTTTTCACTCTCTGCTTGGCACCATGAGACAGAGGGGCCCGGCACAGCTGAACACCAGCTCTGCTACTGAATGCCTGTGACATGAGGTGACTGACTTCCCCTCTCAGGAGCTGGATTCTGGTGTGGAAAATGAGAAAGTGGCCATCTTTGAGATGTCTCTCAGTAGCAGTGCGCTAAGTTTCAAAACTTCCAAAAATAAATCTTTCTCACCTTTTCTCACCAAGATGAAGCTTTTGGTGTCTGTGCCTCCCGTGCTGGCCACAGTGCAATTATATAAAACGTTTAGATTGTTTTCACCAATATTTTCAATTCTCAATACTTTTGAAGCATGCCATTTGCCTTCTGAAGTCCTGTAAGAGGGGAAAATAGTTTAGCAGTAGGCTTTGTTCATTACCCATAAGAGGAGAATTTATGTGTTTAAAATGCTTGAAGGCAGCTGTGATGTTGCCTGCATTATTTCTTCCCTTTCTGGTCAGTACTTTTAAAGCATGGACTACAGTAAACTTCCCCTCCTCTGTGGAGCATCAGAATGGACAGAAACAGCCCTCCTAAGGCTATTTGGGAACGGTGCTGTCCAACTACCTGGAGTTTAAATGGCTGCAAGATCATGATGCTAAGTTGAAAATATGAGAAAATATTCTGTCTCTCAATTATTTTTCTCTACTTCTCTCTTCCTAACAACTTGAGTTCTTCGCACAGAGTGGTTCCCACTAATTATGACAAGGCTGTAAGTTGTTTAGCATAGATACAGATTTGTATTACATTTGTCCGTGGAATCTAATAAACTGATGTAATTTGTTCAGCATTAAAAAACATAACACTGTTCTCAGGCACACGAGAAGTGCCAGTTAAGCTGTTCCATGAGTGTCAGAAAATGACTTGAGACAGCCACTGGCAGCACGCGCTCTTTCTCTTCCTTAAAGGATTCAAGTTGTCCTGTGGTCGATGCCACGTAAACACTCATGACATCCACTTCCCTCACCAATGACAGGCTGTGATAGCTACACCAGTCAACACAGCCAGACATGGGCCCCACATACTCACATTCCTAGCAACAGGCATCTCTAGGACCTGAGACACAGAGCTCCACTGTACCCTCCAACTGCCTCAAGTACATTTTGGAAGGTAATTCTGTTCCTAAGTCACCCATCCAGAAATAACAACCATCTAAAACCAATGACATCCAGAAGTAAAACACAGGAGGCCACTGAGAGGACAAAACAGATGACATCAAAGGTGTGTGCAGCCAACTACAAAGGAAGACCTCCCTGCTTTTGTAGCTTACGCTGCATTTCTAAGAAATTCATTGTGGTTTTCTATCCCTCTAAAACTTAGGAAGAGAGTATCCAAAGGGAGAAATACAAAACTCAAGTGGAGATCAGTGGCTGAGGATGAGATATGATGGCAGGAGATCCACAAAGTTCAACTGAATTCAACATGTAGCGGGCATGAATCATGGCCTGCTCCTGGGCAAGAAGTCAGACTTTGTGGTGTAAAGAGCTTGTAGACAAGTGTCAGCAAGAATGTAGAGCTGCCAGCATGGTAACAAAGAATATACCAAACAAATGTGTAAAAAGCAGAAGAAAAAACTCAACAAGTGCTGCTAAGGTGCTAGACAACTCAGGCTCAGCACTCACTAGACCCTGAGTAGTGTATCAGTATAATAGTGAATAATCACAGTATGACTCAAAGTCATTCAGAAAAGCTTAACTGACTATATGTTTAGTCTTTTTCTAAGTCTGACCATTCCTTAATGGAAGAATATAGGCTTATTTAAGCATCAATATGCATGCCATTTGGAACCTGTTTGGCACATTAGAAAAATAAACAACTTAACAAATTTTTCAAAATAAAAAAAAGCTTGGCCTACGCGACTGCCCTTTTCTAAGAAGCTAGGTAAAATCCCCATCTGCATCAGATCCTGACCGACCAAGTGCTACTTTATAAGGTGATGCTAAATACCCTCAATGGCCTTCTCATGGACCTTCTTTTCCAGCTTAGATCTTGGCAATACATTTCTGCATAATCCATCCACCTAGGGTATGGCCATTATAATCATAAAATATGTCCATTATAATTATAATTTAAACTAGCCCAAAATACACATCAGCCACCCAGTGTTTTTAATATGAAGTTATATATAATATATATGATTGTTATATGGTATATATACATACATACATAATTCTTATTTCTTTCTCTTCATGTATATTAGGATCCGATCCATTTTCTTCCCCGAACATCCAATAAAGTACATCCTCTTCATTCAGCAAAGCAGAGCAGTTGAGCCTTACATCTTTTCCTGGTAAAAGTCGGCAACTAAAGTTCTGATTTTTGAAACTCGGTTTCTCAAAAGTTTCAAAACAATATAATGAACGTATGTTCACCTAAAGCAAAACATGGTGCTCCATCCCCGAAACAGAATAAATATGCCTTGTTTTAAATTTAAAAAATATAAAGCTGAAGAAATAGGTAGCAATTACAAGTCATCACCAAAACATGATTTGGCTTCTTTTTAAACATTTATTTTTTAATCAACTATTAAAACTTAGGGTGATCAGTGTACTTTCTTTTTAGTACACAATTTAGTAGGTAGCATCAGGACAATACCCCCACTGAGACTTCTAGATAAACCAAATGGATAAATCACAAAAAATTAAATTAAGCAAACATTAAAGACATCAAAGTGCAGAGAAAATAAAGCGAAATTTTTGAACTAAAAGTATACTTAGGAAGGATCCTTTCTAGGGTGAGCTAAGATAGGTAGCCATTTCATTCCATGGAGGAATTTGCTTTGGTTTGGAATAAGCAGAAAGAGTCTCATAGAGACAAGAAAATCCAGTGAAGCTCTCAGCAGCTGTACAGGCTTGCAGAATTATTGCTAAGTGCTTGGACAGCATAAGAGGATGTAAAGGCTGCATGATATCACTTGCAGTCTCATGGTAATCAGGAGAGCAAGCCTCATTAGAGAAAAGGCCTGCAACAAACACATGACCACAGCACCCCCTCCCTAACCAGGTATCAGAGATGAAAACAGATAGGATCTAACATACCTACATCTCAGTCACCCCAGCTCAATTCTGAGTCAACTGAGATACTCATCTCTCAGGCTACATACTTGTAAGAAAAAAATTACACAAACTGTGTTCACTTTAATTGTTTGATACACAAAGATCAACAACAATAAAAAGTTAAGAGACATACAAGACACAGAAAATGTGCACGATAATCAATAGAAAAGGCAGATAATAGAAGCAGACCTACAGATGCTGAATTTAGCAGATAAAAACTCTAAATAACTGAAAGAAAATAGAAGAAAAGATAAACCAGTGGATGGAAATATGGTCATTTTCAACAAAGTGTAATTTATTTTAAAAAGAATAAATTGAATATGTTTATATCATGCATATGAGATATACCAACTGTAACAGTAATTTTAAATATACAAATGGACTAAACACCATATTGACCAGATTTCAAAAAAGATCCAAATACGTGCAGTTTATGAGAGACACTTATGTATACAGCAAAAAAAAAAAAAAAAAATGTTAGTAGTAAAGGGATGTAAAAAAAAGACAAATATGCCAATTCCAAGCAAAAGAAAACTTGTGTCACTATTTCATATGGCAGAGCTACACATTGAGAGAGGAAGTGTTATGATAGATAGAGATATTTCATAATGGTAAATGTGTTAATTCAACAGGCATAAATCTGTGTATGCATATAAGATAGCTCCAAACTATATAAAACAAAAATTGACAGAACTAAAGGAGATAGAGACATATTGACCATAATAGTTGGAGATATTCACGTCTCTTGCAGCAACACATAGAACAAGCAGATAAAAGACTAGTAAGGATATAAATGTTTTGAACAGCACCATTAACGAACTCAACCAAATTGACATTTAAAGAATAGTAAAACCAAAACCTAAAGAATATACCTTTGTTTCAAATGCATTTGGAACATTCAGCAAGATATACCATACTGTGGGCCTTAATTAAGTCACTACAAATTCCAAAAGGTTGAAATGACACTGTGTCAGATTAAAAGTGGCAAGATTCAAAAAATGGCACCCTTTTTTTAGTTTTGTAATGTTAGTCAGCAAATATGAAATGTGTATCTGGTGTCATTCAATAATGTATTGTATTTACCCTTGGAAGACTCTATTATGTCCCCTACTTATAAATGCAGAATATACATATATTGAAATATACCTAATTCCACTGCAACATGGTTAAGCTTTGGTCCAAGAAGAACTGGCACTATATTACTGTGATCTAGAAGTGACAAAAGAAAAGACAAATGTATTAGTGTTGCCTTGAGCTTCTCTAAGAGAAGCATCTATGATAATATGCTCATTTCATGTAACAAAGATTCCAATAGTTACTGGTTTACATTCACTTGACTCCTATTTGCATTAACTAAAGGTCACAGATCATATTGTTTATTGTTTCATTCTCCATCAACTCCATGCTGACGGAGATGTTGAAAGCACCTTGCATCTGGTTTTCTCTCACTCAAATCTGCAGCTTCTGCTCACTTTAACTAAAAGGCAGAGGAAGATGCCCATCCACTGCTGCCTGACTCCCAGACAATCAAACATGCAAGAGTTGGACCACACAAAATCACTGGGAAGAGCCTTTTTGCCCCGTCTCGATTCCCTCCATCTGTCCTCCTCAGCTGGCCAGTGATGGATTTACAGGGTGCAGAGACAAGACGGGTTGAGAAAAGCAAATCCCTCACTCTAGGTGCCCACCGTTCCCTGGCAAGATGCTAAGAGCAGTGTCCCTTCAATATTGTACCTGGGAGCCTCACCTGGGCCCTGGCCCTGCTGGTAAGTTCACGCCTATAGGCCAAGGTCTACTTCTGCTCCTCAGTGGCTTCTGACCCTGACTGGAAGTACCACACATAAATTCTGCCCCCTCAGTCCCCATCTGGTGATGCTTGGGAAGTAAGTCATCACCCAGCAGGCTCTTGCCTAAGGCAGCTGGCAACTGCAAACCCTAAGAGCAGCTGTGGTCATAGATTTAAACTGGTGCATAGTTAAGTTATCGTTAGCCCTGATATCCTCATTGGTAACCTTCCTTACGACCAGGACTGTTCTCTGCTAGTAGCCCTGCTGCTTTGGGGCGTTCCCAAGCAAGGTCCAGAACATCCCTCTGGGACTTGCAGGTGCTCAGCAAGCAGAACGCCTGGTTGAGTGGAGTACAGTGAGACTCAGGAGCCCTCCTGCAGCTCCCACACCTCCCTGAGCCCTCTCAGAAAGTGCAGTGCCAGAGTGAGCAGTGGAGAATGCAGTGGGCAGATATGTGAGCAAGAACAGGAGAATGAAACCAGCACAGTGGACCCCGGGGTTGAGAGTCAGGACTGGGTTCTCCTGGGATTCAGAGTCTCTGGGCAAGCCTGGAATGCTGGCAGACAGGCAGGAGGAGCTGAGATGTATCCAGGGAAAGAACCAACTCTCGGGTCTGACAATAAAAAGCAACATGGGTTTGAATTCAAAGACAAAGGGGCAGGAGGCAACTTCTGTGTGAGGGGGAAAACTGCTACTGACTACCTTTCTCTGGATCCATTTTTTCCCCCAGAAACTTACATGGGTGACTTGAGAAGGGGCAGCGTGAAGGACATCGTTAGCAAAGGATGCTGTCTACTAACACTCAAAATATATCATTGGAAACCTAGATCAGCCCTGAGTTTGCACAACTGGTGTAAAGTGAAGGGTGCAGTCCCATGTAGGTCACAGAAGGAAACAACATCGTAGTTCATGCCCTTGACATGATCAGTCTACCTAGGAGGCTATCAGAGTCCACACGGCATAGAGGTCATCAGCAGTAGGAGGAGACACCACTCGATCTGCCAGAGCATGAGACCAGGAAAGTGGCAGATGCCCGGTGGGAATTCAGGTGACTGCAATTCACGAGCACGAGCTGAAGGCAGTGGTACTCCTGGGCTCCAAAAACAGTGCCCAAAGTATGGCATTTTGGCAGGCTGAGTACTTTAAACTAAAGCACGTTTGAAGGCCTCAAAGCAGCCTCAAAACCAAGATCTCTCTGACCTTCTCCTGCCCTCCTGCTTCATGCCCCCATTCTCCCCAAAGCGAGTCCTAGAAACCAGACTCCCTCTTCCCAAAGGCAGATCATAAAAACTAGAATCCTTTTCCCCAAAGTAAGCCGTAGAACCTAGAAGCATGACTCTAACCTTCTCCTGCCTTTCTGTCTAGGAGCTGGCTATAAATTCTTTGGCCTTCTTTGGTCTGACAGTAAGTATTAAGACCCTCTGCTCTCTACCCAGGAAAAAGAAATATCACAGAGAGGCCAAGAATAATCTGGACAGGTCTTGCTGAGTTTCCCCACTCAGTCTATTAGCATTCGGTCATCCCCTCTTGTCCAATCACATTTCTACATGGCTGTCCATGTTTCTAGAACCTAAGCATTTAAAAAGAAAAAAATGGTTTTCCTGAGTCTTGGGGTATTCATTTCTTTCCTTTTTTTTTTTTTTCTTCTGCGACCGAGTCTCGCTCTGTCACTCAGGCTGGAGTGCATCTGGCACAATCTCGGCTCACTGCAACCTCCACCTCCTGGGTTCAAGCAATTCTCCCTGCCTCAGCCTCCCAAGTAGCTGGGATTACAGGTGCCCGCCACCAAACCCAGCTAATTTTTGTATTTTTAGTAGAGATGGGGTTTCGCCATGTTGGCCAGCCTGTCTTGAACTCCTGGCCTCAGGTGATCCACCCGCCTCGGCCTCCAAAAGTGCTAGGATTACAGGCGTGAGCCACCACACCCGGTCCTGGGGTCTTCCTTTCTGAAGACTCCCATGTCACATAAAACTTTGATTAAATAAATCTGTTTTGTTTGCCCCTTGTTAATCTGTTTTATTGTTATGGGAGCATTGTCATGGGCCTTAAGATGGGGAGGAGAGGTGTCACACCATTCCACCACTATGGCAGTCACTACGTAGCAGCTGAGAGATCTCCATCTGCGAAGGGAAGGGGACTGTAATAAAGACACAACATGGAGAAGGTGGGAGCTCAGAGCCCCCCTGTCCTCAACACAGGTCAGAACACCTCCTGGCTGTCCTCTCCAACTCCAAGCTCTAATTTCTGTAGACTCGTGGCAAACTTAGCCAAATCCAAATAAAAATAGCCAGGATGGTGAAGTGTCTAGAGTTCTTGCTGCATGTGGCATCAAAGCAGTTGTTGCTGTCTCAGTGATGCACACAACAGGCATATAATGAGCACCTTTATGTGCTAAGTGTCAATCGTAGGTATTCAAGATGCAAAGATGAGGAACAGAACTCAGTGCAAACCTTTCTAGAAACTTTTCAAGTTATTGACAGAGACACGCATGTAATGCAATTCTGACAGCAATCACAAAAACAAACAAGAGACCGTGGGGGCATGGAGGAGGAGGGACATTTGAGTGGAGTCCTGAGAGACTCAGTGACATTCTCCAAGAAGACAAGAAAAATAAGATGGACAATTATGGAAGAAGAATAGCTGGTGCTGCAGGTGAGGTTTGGGAACCCAGCAGTGGGAGATGGTCATTACAGCGGAACTCTTGCTGTCCCTGGAGCCATCCTAGAGCTGAACACACACTCACTCAGTCATCTTCAGCCAACCCTATGAGGGATGAACCATTACTGTCCCATTTCACAGTGAGGAATCTGAGGCAGAGAGGAACTAAGAAATGAACTCACCCAAGGCCACAGCCTCACAGAGCTGTTGTGAGGATTATATGACATGATTCAACTCCAGTACTTGGCACAATCCCTGGCCCATAGCAAGTACCCTTTTAATAATGGATATTCCTACAGCTTCATCAAAGAAGGAAGGAAAGAGCTGCTGATGGGCGGAAAGCAAAGATGGTGGGAGAGGGGGTACAGGTTCTGAAAGTATCAAAGGAACAGATATTTATACGATATTAAAAATACATACAGGAAAGAAAATTTGGAGAGTTTAGGGTAGATGATTATACATAGAATTTAAGTTTTTGAGTTTAAAAATTCAGTTATGGGTTTCCCCAGTTCTGGACTGTGGCAGGCAGAATAATAGACCCCGAAGTTTCCCACATCCTACTCCCGAGTTCCTGTGAATATGATATGTTACATGGCAAAAGGAACCTCTAGATGTGGTTAAATTAAGGATCTTGAGATAGGGGGATCGCCCTGGATTATCTAGGTGGGCACAATGTCGTCTCAAGGTCCTCATCAGAGGGAGACAGAAAGGTCAGAGTCAAAAAGGAGATGGGGTGAGGGAAGCGAATGTGTTTGGCTCTGAAATGAAGTGGCACAAGCCAAGAAATGCAGGTGGCTTCTAGAAGTTGGAGAAAGCAAAGACAAAGAAATGCATTTTCCAGCTGGGTGTGGTGGCTCACTCCTATAATCTCAGCACTTTGGGAGGCTGAGGTGGGCAGATGATGAGGTCAGGAGATTGAGACCATCCTGGCTAACACGGTGAAACCTCGCCTCACTAAAAAAACACAAAAATTAGCTGGGCGTGGTGGCAGGTGCCTGTAGTCCCAGCTACTCAGGAGGCTGAGGCAGGAGAATGGTGTGAACCCAGGAGGCGGAGCTTGCAGTGAGCAGAAATTGCACCACTGCACTCCAGCCTGGGCGACAGAGCTAGACTCTATCTCAAAAAAAAAAAAAAAAAAAAAGGAAAAAAAAGAAACACGTTTTCCCCTACAGCCTCTGGAAGTAAAGCAATTCATTCTGCCAAAACCTTGATTTTACTGAAGACCCTAAACTTGGGGTAATTCGTTACTGTGGCAATACATGGGTGTATATAGCTATATGGTTGTAGTGAAGAGGAAAGATGTTGCTAAAGCAAAGGCTGTAGCAAATGTGAGCCCACAGATTTTGTTGAACAAGCCACCCACACAAGTGTTACAGTTTCCAGTTTCTCAGGATGATGGGGGAAAAAAAGTCTAGACTGGATAAGTCACCTGTCTTCAAATCAGAAAGGAGCTGTCATTTTAAGAAGGAGCCAGATTTAATCTGTGAAATTCTTGAAGGCAAATCAAAATCAGTGGTTGGAAGCTACGAGAAGGGATATTTGGACTCAATGGGAAAAAAAGACTTCAACAGTCAGATATTAAAATCTGAACTACACTGCTGTATGATTTGGTCATTTCCTTGGTAGTTTCCAAGAAGGGACTGGATGATCAATTACCGGCTGTGTCTTATGACAAATATTTTCACTGGGTGAGGTTTAATTAAATACCTTTAATGTCCCAGGATTCTGTTCTTCCATCACACACAGCCTGGGTCCAGCATCCCTCCCCTCCCACCAGCACATCAATGTTCCTTAACTCTCCCAGTCAAGATCCCTTTCCCCAGCAGGTCACTGCTTCATGAGGCTCCCCCTCCAAGACGCAGGTCAAAGGGAGCCTCCTGCATCTATCCTTCCTACAACTTCCCTCTGCATTCTTGCAGCCTCACAGATAATGTTGTTTCATATGGTGGCATTCGGTTATTACTTCTCCTGATTATAATCAAATCCCTTGAGAATAGCACAGTGCTCACTTCATCTCATATTTCCTTGCTTCCCAGCCTCCCTGTGCTAAGTACAGTTTATTGAGTATAAATATCATCAATGAATACTTGTGGAGTGAAAATGTAAATTCAACAACAAAAGATTCCACAATTTACTCAAATTTCATATATAAGAGAGAGCTGACTCATGTGAAGTTTATTCATATAGATTTTCATTTCCTGCCAAAAAGAACGGTTTATTTAGCCAAGTAGAGGAGCACCAAAATGAAGATTTTTACCCTTATATTTGAACTAGTGGTGTGGTCACAACCCCAACTACGTGGACTCTCAATTCCTACACAGTTTTAAAGAATGGAAAAATTCCATGTTACTAAAATACATCTGTTTCTTCCCAATTCTAAGATTTCCCTTACCTTCCACTATTGTTATATTGAAGGTTTTGGTGATGTTAAATAGTTTTCCATTATGATGAAGGAAATGCACGCAGGAGTAATACCCCTGGTCTTCCAACTCGGCGTTCTTCTTTATCATTGGGTTTTTATTGTTCTCCAGTAGCTTTTTACAGTTCTGTTTTTAAGAAAGCAAGTTAAAATACTTTAAGTAAAGGCCGAATTCATATTACAATGATCCAAATTTTTGAGTTAAAGAACTTCAGAGCAAAAGGCAAACAGAATGGAAAACAGCAATTCCTGGATACATGTCCCAATGACTTGGTACTGCTTTTACTGAAACAATTAAATGCAGTCCCATTGCTGTTGGTATGATTATCATTATTAATACATGCTGGGAAGTAGCGAATGGGGCAGTATGAGCACTGTAGCTGCTTTCATCAATATTCTTTCATCTCTCTTTCACACACCTGCAGAGAGAAAGAAACAGGGAGAGAGAGACAGAGAGAGAGAGAGAGAACACTACAACACAAATCCTTGCTTGAGTCACAACTCTTTCATACATGTTCAGTCCAATTTTGTATGTTCTGGACTATGCATCCCAGCGATGGGTAGCGGGGTGGGTGGAGAATTACTCAGAGAACCGAGTAGCTAGCAGACCACCCACACCTTTGACACTCTCCACCAGAAGCCAGCGAGCTGATTAGAAATGCATCAACAATATTCAAATCCATAGGTATACTCAAACATCTCTCTCACACACACACATTTCCATACATGTCACAGGAATTAATACTAACTGTAATAAAGCCACTTTCTTCAATCCAGCACATCTGACACCCAGCAGTAGGTCCCAGAGCCATTCAGGGACCACATGGGAAGGCTGGAGGCTGAATGGCCATCCTTGATGACTGGACACTGTTTCTGCAAACACCAAGCAAGAAGAACCTACTGCCCGCAGACTTCTCCCTCAGAGCTGGCAGCCACTGGGGTTAGACCTATTTTGCACAGAATGTGCCCGTGAAGCACCCACATGTGTACCTCACATCAGTAAATTATTTATGTATAAGTCAAAATTTTATAAAGCCAAACTAATTTTTTCAAGCTATAGAAAAGATCAGAGACTCTTCATGTTTCCTTTCCAATCAATTGTCTACTAAATTGTCTACTTAATTGCCTACTGATTTAGACTCCTTGCTCTCGGGTGAAGTCATGATCAGTCAACAGGCTTAGAATACTCAGCCCTGCGGTCAATTGTTTAGCTAAACATCCTTGGTGCATCAATGCTCTTAATTTAAATATCTGTATTTTTGAATTTCTTTTTTTTTTTTTTTTTTTTTTTTTTTTTTGAGACGGAGTCTCACTCTGTCCCCAAGGCTGGAGTGCAGTGGCTTGATCTCGGCTCACTGCAACCTCCGCCTCCTGGGTTAAAATGACTCTCCTTCCTCAGCCTCCTGAGTAGCTGGGACTACAGACACCCACCACCACGCCCGGCTATTTTTTCCTATTTTTAGTAGAGACAGGGTTTCACCATATTAGCCAGGATAGTCTCGATCTCCTGACCTCGTGATCTGCCTGCCTCGGCCTCCCAAAGTGCTAGGATTACAGGCGTGAGCCACCGTGCCCGGTTAGAATATCTTAAAACTCAGCACACCATGCCTCACTAATTTACATGTACTGTGACACATTTGTACATTGATGGGAAATAGAGTGAAGTCAACTCAGGACTGACTCAAATGTTTAGAAAACATTTCAGATAAGAGCTGTCTTTGGAAATCACAAGTAAACAGTGTTCAAGCATAAGGCACAAACAAAAGTTTCAAGGATGTCATCATCACTCGCTTTAGCTTTCCCAAGTTCTGTTCAGACCACTCTCTCTTATAGGTCTTTAAAGTTTCCATGATAGAGTTACATTATTCAGATTTGTTATTCCATATAAACTGAATCAGCTGTCCCCAACCGTTTTGACACAGAGACTGATTTCATGAATGACAATTTTTCCATGGACCACGGTGGGTAGGGGTTGAGTGGGGAATGGTTCGTTTGGGGATGATTCAAGTGCATTATATTTATTGTGCACTTTACTTCTATTATTATTACACTGTAATATATAACGAAATAATTATACAACTCACCATAATGTAGAATCAGTGGAGCCCTGAGCTTGTTTTTCTGCAACTAGGTGGTCCTATCTGGGGGTGATGGGAGACAGTGACAGATCATCAGGCATTAGATTCTCATAAGGAGCACGCAACCTAGATTCCTCGCATGCACAGTTCACAATAGGGTTCTTGCTCCTGTGAGAGTCTAATGCCGCTGCTGATCTCACAGGAGGTGGTAATGTGAGTGAGGGGGAGTGGCCCGGGGATTGGGGAGCCCTGAACTACACAATTTGTGTGTGTGTGTGTAGATGGGAGTGTGTACGTTTTTTATGCACACACATACTCTATACTCACACACACTATGTATGTGTATACATAATTCCTATAGCGTGGTCTAAGAGTTTTTTTTTTTTTTAAATTATACTTTAAGTTCTGGGTGACATGTGCAGAATGTGCAGGTTTGTTACGTAGGTATACACGTGCCATGGTGGTTTGCTGAACCCATCAATCTGTCATCTACCTTAGGTATTTCTCCTAATGCTATCCATCCCCTACCTGCCACCCCGCAACAGGACCTCGTGTGTGATGTTCGCCTCCCACCTATGAGCGAGAACATGCAGTGTTTGGTTTTCTATTCCTGTGTTAGTTTTCTGAGAATGATGGTTTCCAGCTTCATCCATGCCCCTACAAAGGACATGAACTCATCCTTTTTTATGGCAGCATAGTATTCCATGGTGTATAAGAGCTTTTAAAATTCAACAAGTAAAAGGTATGCCAACTGAAGAAGACAGAGAAAATAAACAGGCAACCCACAAAATTGCCTGATTGCAGTAAGATGCAATAAATAGATACAAAAGTTTATTACTAAGAAAAGTGAAAAAACCACTAGGAGTTTTAGAAATTTTTCACATCCAATTTGAACCATTCTAGGAGCATTATTTCCCAGTGTTGTGGAGGTAACAGAAAATTGGGATTCTTTTTTCAAGTGTGGGGTAAAATTGGCAGAGCTCCCTGGAGACGAGTTTGATAGTGTGAAGAAAAAGACATAAACATGCTCACAGCCTTTGATTCGGTAATTCTACATTTAGGGATTTGGTTGAAGGACAAATTATATAAACACCCAAGGATCTGTGGAAGTGGTATTCATTTCAGCCTTTAAATAATAGTGAAAAATAGGCAATTCACAAATGTCCAATAACAATGGGATTAGTTAGATGAAATCAGGCACATAAAAACTGAAAGCCCATGTTTAGAAGATCATTTAAAGATGTGAAGGGATAGTCACAATATAGTTCTTAGAGGAAAAAACACAATAAAATAAAATATACCACTTTTAAAAAGCAAATGCTTCACAGAAAAAAAAAAGGGCACGAAGTCTCTAATTGATGGATTTATGAGTGCTTTTTGCTTTCTTCATTTTTCAGTTTTAAAGTTAAAATATTATAAAAGCGTTACCATTTTCAATATTATAAAATGAACTAATGTATTCAGAAAAACATATATAATTGAGTTTTACATGTTAAGTACATGTGACAGGAGAAAAGGGAAATCCTTGAACTAGCATTCCTAAAAATTAACTTATTGAAAGAGAAGGAAAATGAAGGAAGAGTGTGAGAGAGGCAGCTGTGATCATTTATTGAACACCAAATCCAGGTAAACTACTGTGGAACATATTTTAATACTATGCATCAGCTGTTGACAACAAGCCAGTGAGGATACTTGGCTCAAACAGGGCAAGTGAGTCATGTGGGATCAGGCAGCTTGCTATGAGACCAAATGGTAGCCCTTAACCCCTCTTTTGGGAATTTTATCTTTTCCATTAAGTCTTAAAGTTAAAAATAACACAAAAGCATTACCTTATACAATGATGTGCTGTTGACCAGTGTTTGATAGTAACTGTTTTCACAGGTTATCTGCAAAAATTTTTTAACTTCCACAGTTTTGCTAGTTACTTGTCTTTCAGTGAAACAGCTGTGTTTATTTCTTCTGATGACATTTAATTTCCATTTCTGAGTATAATTTCTATGGAACAAAAATGTAAAGGTATTTTATAATGCTACAGAAACTTTGCAAATATCACCCATCTTCCCTTTAGTAACCAATGTTATAATATTTTTCCTTTATTTTTATTAAAGAGATTGATTCATTGATGTGCAAACTCTGCTCTGCCTCCTCTTGATTCAGAGGAGCAAGAACTTTAACTGTCATGGGAGCAGGGGGTAAAAAAATGAAAACATGAGCAGTCTACACACACAGGGACACACACATGCACATATCCTACTGCAGACAATATATTATGGATGTCAGAAAAGCAAATCTTTACAATGTCAGTGATCTTCGCTGATGGATAAGTTCAGAGAGTCTTGGCCCAGGATGGGAGGGTGGCTTTGGTTTCAAAAGGTCTATAAATTCCTGATGTTGTTTTCTAAATGTGTGTGTATAAGAATTAGGTTTTATGTTTCTCAAGGCAATTTGTTCCCATCCCATTCTCTTACTGTTGAATAAAGCAAAATCTGGAGTTGTTGCCCTCAGTGTAATTGAATTAGCTCTTTAAATGCCTTACCGACCAAAGGTGAGTATGAATAGATTTTATAGTAGTTGTTACTCCTCATCAGAAATTAATGATCAGGACTATCACTAGACCAGGTGCAGTGGCTCACACCTGTAATCCCAGCACTTTGGGAGGCCAAGGCAGGTGGATCACCTGAGTCAGGCGTTTGAGACCAGCCTGGCCAATGTGGTGCAACCCCGTCTCTACTAAAAATACAAAAATTAGCTGGGTATGGTGGCAGGTGCCTGTAATCCCAGCTACTCGGGAGGCTGAGGCAGGAGGTGGAGGTTGCAGTGAGTGGAGATCACGCCATTGCACTCCAGCCTGAGTAACAAGAGCGAAATTCCATCTCAAAAAAAAAAAAAAAAAAAAAAAGGTGATCTAGGATTGGAAAAAAATACAGTATTTTTTAAATGAAGTTTTTAAAGAGAAAATGTTTCAAATTTGATGTTTCTTCCACTGCACCTGTGATGTACAGATTCATTTGCTAAATACAGCAGACACGTGCTGTTAAGTTATCTTCTATGCCTGACACATTTGTGCCCACCTTAGGCTCTTCCAGTTCCCCTTTAGGTCTACAATAGGATAGAAGGAAGAAAAGACAAGCACTTATTGAGTTCCAGGTGTTAGACTATGTACGTGCAAGGGAGATGACTGTTTTCCTTAGGCTCAGATGAGAATGCTAAATCTCAGAGAGGTTAAACAACTCACTCAGGTCACACACTTGCTACAAGATGGGGCCAGGATGCAAATGCACATCTATTTGGCCCCAAAGACCAGAAGTGCTTTGCACAATTCTACACTTTCACAATCCAATGAATCTGGCCCCTTCACTTCGGGCATGAATTTATAAAAGATTGGCCATGACTAGAGAATGTGGTAGGCTGTTGTCATGGTTACAGGCAGCGCATCCGTGGCCATGGGACATAATAGAGCTACCTGGCCCTTGAAATGGATTCAGAATCCCATTGGCAGCACCTTTTCTCAAGTGTGTTTTTGTAAAGTCTCCCCAGCTTTGGCCTCAATGAACTGGAGAAAGAGAGATTTCTGAATCTCTCTGACTTGTTGCTTAAAAGGAATATAATTAAAAGGAATATCCCCATTTTTTCAGAATACATTGTTCTCTACCTCTGTAATCCTCAATTCCTAACACTCAACAAATCCGAGAGGACTGATGACACTCCAGGTGCAGGACACTGTGCTGCGAACACAGACAATCACCAACACACTGCACTTGCCATCCAGGAGCTCCAAGGCTGGTGTTAACACGGAAGCCCACTCACCCAAAGCTGTGACCACACTTTCCTGCTGCAGGCCCAGCCCATCCTGGTTATGAAAACCACTCATTTTTGTCCACACACACCAGGGGATAAGTATCAGTCCCCACTTCTGAGGCTGCTCACCAAGCTGAACTTGCTGCCTGTCAGTCTAGGATTGGTTTATTAGATTTCCATGCGTACATTTCTCTCTACCTTCATTTCTTCATCTCTATCACTGAAAAACGCTCCCTTTTGTATCCCCTTCCTTCTTAGTTGATTTCTTTCTTAAAATTTGGTGGGATAAAGTGGTTTTCACTGCAGGATTAAATGATCAGTCCTCAGTGGCATTTGATTATTAGCAATGGACTCCTAAAAACTAAAGAATTACTGTTCTAATGGGAAAATTTCAGGTGTAAAGTCTGTTCACTGATAGATCCATATCAAACTACAAAGGCTTATACACCTAAGTTAAAACACATATGTGTGCGCACACACGCACAATCTGCAGTAAATACTGCTTACTAATTATGCTATATTTGAAGATGTCTGTATCTTTCATGCTCCTGGGTGTCTAAAACAACTTGCTTCCATGTAGAATCCCATTCATTTTCAAGGCCATTGTCAAAGCTGCTTCTCTCCTCATCACTTTACTCTCATAGTGATCAGTCTCCAATATCCACTCTGGGACACCTCGTTTTTCTTAGCATCTCCTGTCTGCTACCCGGTCTCTCCACATGTCTCTGAAATCCTACCTCAATCTTTTGCTTCCATTGTTGCTTCCTAAGCCAGGCTGTATTCTCTACTCCCCATGTCAGAAAGATGGCCAATGCCATTTGCTTCTGTTATCTCCAACTGATGATCATGGATGCCTGGCTGTTCCTCTCAACATGCTCTCTCAGCCCTGTCCAGAATACTTTATTCTTTTAAATCATGCCTTCATTCAATCAGGAGTCAGAAGTTTGTGGGGGGCAGTGTGTGTTAATCTGTTTCCTTTACGCCATTTGTGAGTATTCATTCTACCTTAGCTTGATATGAAAAATCTCAGTTGTGACCCATTTCTGTAATTATCCCTCTAAAAAGGTCACCTAAAGATGTATTGGTTTTTATCAAAAGAGTTACTTAATTTTTTTCTGATGCCTGGGAGTTCCTACGTATAAAAACAAACAAAAGTGACCTAATTTGGTGCAAAACCACAGGAGCATTACCAAAGTTTCACAGTGATAGCTCACTCTGCTCTCAACGGCACGGTTGATAATGATCAGGACTCAATCTAGAAGTGCCTCCAAAAGAAATCTGCTACATATGAAATCTGCACACCATCACCTTCAGCTGGCCCTGAGCTATTTCCTACAGGTCAGTCTCAAGTCTCTATAAAAATACCTACACATGTAGGTAGGTAAGTAAGTACATCTAAAAAGAAACATGCTCAGTAAGTGTGGGTGATGCTTCCAGTTGGCTATGCTCATTTAATGGAAGTTATCCAACATAATGATGAGTATCCTGGCACAATCCAGGGCCACCGCATGAGTAAAATGCAAAGCCCTTCTGTGTCACCCTTTCTCACTGCCCCCAGCTGTGGGTTGCAATTGGCTGCCGGAAACACACATCCTCCACTAGCACTGCCACCTGGTTCCCCGTGAGCCCCTGCAGACTGGACTAGTGTGTGTTTGCATCAACCCCATCCCTGCTCCCCACTAAGGATGCCACCCAGGAAGCTGACACTGCCCCCTTCACAACACATTAATATTATCGTGAAGTCCGAGCTGCTGATTTCATTTGATTGGGGGCATGTAGACAACAGGAGCGGCTGAATTTTGAAACTGACTTTCATGCAATCATCACTTACCATTGGTGAGAATCCCCTAAAAGGAAATCCTATTAAGGTAATCTCCTTTCTTTAAGGTCACTAAGAAAATAAGAAAATAAGCAGAGAGAAATAAATGTATTTTGTTCTGTAATGAACAACGTACTTCATGTTGTAGGAAGAGTAGAAAAGAAAAAGATGTGCTGATTATCTGACCTTTCAGATTACTGCATATTTGAGTTGCTGAACAAAGGACAAGAGGGCTATGAAATACATTTTTAAAAGAAAGGGTTACTCACTCCATTTGGAAAGAATAAGATCCCGTGTCATTCAACTCAACTGGCCAAAACTCCAAAACACAACCATGCAAAGCAATTCTCGATGAACTCCTTGGATTCAACTCCACACGTTCCTGCGATCCACTGCTTTTGTACCAGCTTTTGGTGATTGTTTCAATCTCATGTGCAGGTGAACACGAACAATATTTCAGATAGAAAGGTTCCCCTTCAACCACAGTAATGTGGGGACGTGAAGTACAAGATTCTTCAAAAGATTAGTAAAGTAAAAGAAATAAAAACAAAAACCAAAATGACAAAGGTAGCTTTTTTGTCTTCTCATGCATTAGGTGAAAAAGCAAGGTTAGTAAGAAAGTCCTGAGAAATCTCAGTGTCACTTTCCTGTGGGTTCCTTTATTTTTGCATCAATCTTTTCAACACTAGAAAGCATGAGGCACTTTCAGAATATAGATGAAAACACAACTTCTGACAGTTTCTCCCCAACAGGAAGGTATCAGAACTTAGCCAACCGTAGTTAGAAGACTGATAATTGTGTCATCTCTTAGAAGAAAATATTACACATTACAACTTCTTCAAAGGAAAGCCACAGAAGTCACAGTGCTGCCATACCTACCCCAAAACATACCCAGCTGAGGAGTCTCAGTGGAAAAGAAACAAAAACTTAGCAACCTTGGCGTTCTTCCTCTGCACCGTCAGAAATCTCACTCACCGTGCATTCACCCTGCCTATCTAACATTCCCTGGCAAGTGTGGAGATGGTTAAAGATGTGCCTATGTAACTTACAGTGGGTGTACATTTATTATTGCTGTAGGTCACCATGTGGATAATCAAGAATTCATTAATATAATATCAATCCAAATTTGCAATATCTGTCACATTCCCTCCTTCTCAACTGACCCAGATTCTCCAGCTTTGGAAATATATCTGACCCTCATCTACACAGGATAGGTGTTCCTTTCCCTCTTTCTGCACTTCTTGTACTTCAAGGTCAGCATTAATGGGTCTTTCTCATAATCTATCCTCCCGTGACTCTTGGATGCACTTTTACCACATTTTGAGGATGAGAATATTTAAATTGAATGAAACATTTCCCTTAGGACATGGACAGAATGCCCTCTCTATATGCCCTGACTATAGGGTTTGTTTCTCAAAGCAGCAGTCTGGTTTTAACTCAAAATTGTTAACTACAACATAAAGAGGAAGTGATGTGAGAGAAGTGTTCCGATATGGTTTGGCTGTGTCCCCACCCAAACCTCATCTTGAATTTAATCATGGGGGCAGTCTCCTGCATGCTGTGCTGATGATAGTGAGGGAGTTCTCATGAGATCTGATGGTGTTACAAGGGGCTTTTCCCTCTTTTGTAAGTTTTCTGAGGCCTCCCCAGACCTGCAAAACTGAGTCCATTAAAGCTCTCTCCTTTATAAATCACCCGGTCTCAGGTATGCCTTTATTAGCAGTGTGAGAATGGACTCATACAGTAAATTGGTACCAGGAGTGGGGTGCTGCTGTAAAGATACCCAAAATGTGGAAGTGGCTTTGGAACTGCATACAGACAGAGGTTGGAACAGTTTCAAGGGTTCAGAAGAAGATGAAAATATGGAAAAGTTTGGAACTTCCCAGAGACTTGTTAAATGGCTTTGACCAAAATGTTGATAACGTTATGGACAATAAAATCCAGGCTGAGGTGGTCTCAGATGGAGATGAGGAACTTTTTGGGAGCTGGAGCAAAGGTGACTCTTGTTATGTTTTAGCAGAGAGATTAGTTGCATTTTGCCCTTGTCCTGGAGATACGTGGAACCTTGAACTTGAGAGATGATGATCTGGGAGAAGAAATTTCTAAAGAGCAAATCATTCAAGAGGTGACAGAGCATAAGAGTTTGGAAAATTCACAGCCTGAGGATGTAGTAGGAGAGAAAAACCCATGTTCTGGGGAGCAATTAAAGCGGGTTGCAGAAATTTGCATAGGAAGTTAGGACCCAAATGTTAATTGCCAAGACAATGGGGAAAATGCCTCTTGGGCACATCAGGGATCTTCATGGCAGCCCCTCCCATCACAGGCCCAGAGGCCTAACAGGAAAAAATGGTTTCCTGGGATGGGCCCAGGGCCCTCTTCTGTGTGCAGACTATGGACTTGGTGCCCTGCATCCTAGCCTTCCAGCCATTGCTAAAACAGGCCAAGATACCAGGTCAGGCTGTGGCTTCAGTGGATGCAAACCCCAAACCTTGGCAGCTTCCACATGGTGTTGAGCCTGCAGGTGCACAGAAGTCAAGAACTGAGGTTTGAGAACCTACACCTAGATATCAGAGGACATATGGAAATTCTGGATGCCCAGGCAAAAGTTTGCTGCAGGGGTAGAACCTTGATGGAGAACCTTTGCTATGGTAGTGTGGAAGGGAAATGTGGTGTCGGGGCTCCCATACAGAGTCCCCTCATTGGGGTACTCTACAGCTAGTAGAGTTAAGAGAAGAGTGCCACCATCCTCCAGGTCCCAGGATGATAGATTCATTGACAGCTTGCACCATGCACTTGAAAAAGCCCAGAAACTCAACACCAGCCCATGAAAGAAGCCAGGAGGGGAGATGTACCCTGCAAAGTCACAGGAGCAAAGCTGCCAAAAGCCATGGGATCCTACCTCTTGCAGCAGCATGACCTGGATGTGAGACATGGAGTTGAAGGAGATTATTTTGGAACTTTAAGGTTTAATGACTACCCTATTAAATTTAGAACTTGCATGGGGCCAGTAGCCCCTTTGTTTTAGTCAATTTCTCCCATTTGGAAGGGGTGTATTTACTCAATGCCTGTACTCCCATTGTATCTAGGAAGCAACTAAATTGCTTTTGATTTTACTGACTCATAGGAGGAAGGGACTTGCCTTGACTCAGATGACACTTTGGACTTGGATTTTTGAGTTAATGCTGGAATGAGTGAAGACTTTGGGGGACTGTTGGAAGGGCATGATTTTGTTTTGAAACGTGAGGACATAAGATTTGGGAGAGGCCAGGGGTAGAATGATGTGATTTGGCTGTATTCCCATCCAAATCATCTTGAGTTGTAGTTCCCATAAGCCCCATGTGTCATAGGAGGGACCTGGTGGAAGGTAATTTAATCATGGGGGTGATTACTCTCATGTTGTTCTCCTGAGAGTGAGTTCTCATAAGATCTGATGTTATTATAAGGGGCTTTTCCCCTTTTTGCTCAGCCTTCTCCTTGATGCCACCATGTGAAGAAGGACATGCTTTCTTTCCCTTCCACTATGATTGTAAGTTTCCTGAGGCCTCCCCAGCCATACAGAACTGTGAATCAATAAAACCTCTTTCCTTTATAAATTACCCAGTCTCAGGTATGCCTTTATCAGCAGCATGAGAATGGACGAATACACATTCTTTGAAAACATGGATGTAAAATCTACCTCAAAACACAAGAGTTAAGGAGCCCCAACTTCATGTTTTCTGGTTGTAATACAATCTCTATTTTATACTAATACTTCAACATAGAAGGTGTGATACATGTGTATATATGGGTGTCAGCTTCAATTTACATGCAAAACCCTGGTGAGTCATTAACAGTTCATTTATTTTCCTGTTTTAGAGTTAATATAATAAAGTGCATAGACCATTCAATATGTGCTCCTTTATGCCTGGGTTATTTTAACATAATTATGTTACAAATGCATTCATGCTGTAACAGTGATGTGTTCTTTTCTCAATGTAATGTAGTATCTAATTGTGTTGCCATTTGGCAATTTATCCATTTTATAAAGGGATACATGTTGGGGATTTGGTTTATTAAACAAATGTCTATTGGATATTGGGTTATTTCCGGGTTTCCAGGTTTTCGCTTGTCTTAAAAAGCTTCTATAAACACATATGACTGTGTTTGGATGGACATGTGCTCTCTGGAAGTATTATCATTTGAAGAAACTTAATGTGAACTACACACTCTCCAGAGGTGGGAAGTTGACAGTTGAAAGTCCACACCATCCCCCTCCTCAGGCAGCTAGAAGCTTTGGATATCTAATCATGGTTTACCATTAGAGGCTTTGTTGATTACCATAATACTTGTTGGAAATGGTCCTTGATGGGATAAATAAGTGGATTTCAAGGTGTGTGGAGTTCCAAGTGCCAAAATAGGCACTCCTATTGTTCCATAAACACAGTATAAGAACCCAGCAGGGCCAACAACCAATGCCATTTGGAATAAAGTCTGTGTTTGAAACTGTCTTGGTTTTGGACAATTGTAGGATTTTGTCACTTAAACTCAACTAGGTTCAGTGAATCCTCTATGTAGAACATTGTCATGTCTCCCTAGAGTGAAACATTCATGAGAAGTGCTCTCCAGGGCAGGCAGCTGGGAGCTTGGCAACTTTGCACAACTGGCTGCATGACCGTTTCTGTGCCTGAAACATGCTCTCGTTATAATGAGGAGCAAGGCTATTAGTGTGTGTCCACAGGACATGGGCCTCATGACACATTTTCCTGCACCTTGTTTTTCCTCTGACTTGTTTCTGACACATCATTACATAAAAAAAAAAAAAGATCTACCTCATTCTTTTACCATCTGGGTAGGGTTGTATTGCAGGGATCTCAATAATAAATGGATCCATATAAGTAAATATACCCTGAGATTGGACCTGGGTTATTTGAAAGTACCAAAAGCTTAATTCTGCTCTCTCTTCAGCAGTAATTATCAAAGCAGAGAATATGGGCCCATGTGTTTCCCTCTCCTAGGTAATAGATCAAGGCAAATTAATATTTGTGCTCCCACTTTCTTCCCCAAAGCCTAAGGAATGCCTTGCTAATCAATCATGGATTGAGTCTCAGAACCCTTCTCAATTAAAACAAAACAAAACAAAACTCTAGGCAATCACTGCTAATAAATTGGAGACTCAGAACCCTTCTCAATTAAAAAAAAAAAAACTCTAGGCAATCACTGCTAATAAATTAAAATTGGTATTTGACATCTACTATGAAGCCCACTCGAGCTCCCTGATCTAGCCAGTCTCTTTTTGTATATTCCGTCTCACTCTAATTTTTGAAACCTGTCTAATATATTTGTCATTTACTTTTTTCATTATTACCTAAATAATGAGATGAATCTTTGCCTCCCTCTCAGGAAGGAGACAGCGTGTTTCAAACTTCCTAAAACCCAATAATAAAGATGGCTGCCACCTCCTCAGTTTCAAACAACATGAAATAAATTTCCACCTCAGACAAACGTAATTTATTTCAAGATGCAAGTTGTTCACTCTGCTCTCACTACATAAACTCAGACTGCAGAATATTTTCTTTTCTGAATAAATTCAGCATCTTCAGTAGCCACTACATAAAAAAAAAAACTTTGACATTCGTCCTCGATTACTAATGAAATATGTTTGTGAATATGTGTAATCACTTACCTGCAGTGCTTACAAATATAAGCACCCAAAGAGTCAAGGGTAATTCTCTACAATTCATGGTTTGGATTCTGCTTCAAATGGCTTCTCTGGAAAACAGAATAAAAAGATTCAGTCAAAGCTTTCAAACAAAAGCATACCTATCTTATGAAGGTTTAAAAATCTTTTGGCACACAGATTTTTTAAAAACCAACCTAGAAGATTTTTATATTCCTTCATCTAGTAACCAATTCTCAGAACTTTCAGCCATATAAAATTAATAAAATTAGGCCAGGCGTGGGAGCCCACGCCTGCAATCCCAGCACTTTAGGAGGCCGAGGCAGGCGGATCACGAGGTCAGGAGATCGAGACCATCCTGGCTAACACGGTGAAACCCCATCTCTAGTGAAAATACAAAAAATTAGCCGGGTGTGGTGGTGGGTGCCTGTAGTCTCAACTACTTAGGAGGCTGAGGCAGGAGAATGGCGTGAACCTGGGAGGCAGAGCTTGTAGTGAGCTGAGATCGCACCACTGCACTCTAGCCTGAGAGACAGAGCGAGACTCTATCTCGAAAATAATAATAATAATAATAAAATTTCAAGGCAATGAAGTTTTGCTTCTGGAAGAAGGCCTGGTTTACTAAATCCTGCTTCCAAGGTCAAAGTTGAAAACAATAGTACTGCTACAAATATTACCATTCTGTGAATAAACAATCTGTGACATGCTGAGCTATGTATGACAGTTCTGCCCATGTAAGAGAGTGTGTGTGTGTCAGGCTTCTGAGCACAAGCCAAGCCATCGCATCCCGTTTGACTCGCATGTGTACGCCCAGATGGCCTGAAGTAACTGAAGAATCACAAAAGAAGTGAAATGCCCTGTCCCGCCTTAAGTGATAACATTCCAGCACAAAAGAAGTGAAAATGGCCGGTCCTTGCCTTAAGTGATGACATTACCTTGTGAAAGTCCTTTTCCGGGCTCATCCTGGCTCAAAAAGCTCCCCCACTGAGCACCTTGTGACCCCCACTCCTGCCCGCCAGAGAACAAGCCCCCTTTGACTGTAATTTTCCTTTACCTACCCAAATCCTATAAAACGGCCCCACCCTTATCTCCCTTCGCTGACTCTCTTTTCGGACTCAGCCCGCCTGCACCCAGGTGATTAAAAAGCTTTATTGCTCACACAAAGCCTGTTTGGTGGTCTCTTCACACGGACACACATGACAGTGTGTGCTTTCACGTCAGAATGCTCCTGAATTGTAGTAAGATCTTCATTTAGGGGTTGAACTTTTAAAAATCCATCTTCCTCCTTCAGAACGTAGGTTTCACAGTTCTAGGCATTAAGTCTGTTTTGCTCTTTTGCTCTTCACTGTATCACTAAAACCCAGCATGAAGGCTAGCACATGGCCAGCACTCACTAACACGTCTCACTGAGGCATAGGTGTGTGTATGTGTTTGCGTGTGTCTGTGGCTGCCCATATGAGTTTACTTTAGGGAAAGGGAGAGATGAAGTGACAGTCTCCTACACTCCAGACCCCTCCTTTACATTGACTGTGACCCAGTGGGACTAAGATCTGCATCTGATCCTACAACAACCTAGCATTCACACTTCTGATTACAACTTTAAGTGCCCAGTGGAGGAAGAATCACCCCACAGTGGAGACCATTCAGAGTCTAAATACTGCATAAATAACACCATGTCCCTTGTTTACCATCCTGAGTGCAGGAAGGACAGGCTGATGGCACAGTCTGGTTTCAGAAACACACCAACCTGGGTTGCCACTCCAGTTTGAATACTGACAAGCTGTGCAAAACTTGAGCAAGTCTTAGAGCCTGTTTGCTCATTACCAAATGGAAATGGTAAGACGGCCTGCCTCTGGAATTATTGAGTGAGTAAACCTTCTAAGGCTTAGTAGCAGCTTCCCAGAATAATTCCCCTCTCACCAACAACTACTCATCCTCCATCCTAAAAATAGGGTTGTCAATGCCTGAATCCAAGATAAAGCTTAATGGCTAAGCTGCCAAACCATTCACATCCATCCTTATGGAAAAATCACCAAATATTTGGTGGAATTTCCAAGAGATAATAATCAATAACGTAAAGGCCAAAGAAACAAGTATGAATGGAAAGTACCAACTATGCATAATCAAATTAGACCAGTTCTATGGTTAGAAACCTCCCCCGATACCTCCACACACATTTCGTCATTAACTCTGCCTATTCTTTCATCTTAGATAGAATAAAAAATGTTATTTCCTTTATGTCACTACTCTGATTAAGGCTGACATAACCTTATAAAAAGCATCACTTTTGTAAAAAATATTCAATATCTACCAAGAGACAAAGTTACTAGGAGATGATTCAGCAAACTGACAAGTTAACTCTGAGTTTCAATATGAAACATATTAAGTTCTTAGTATACAAAAATTAGTTGGTATTTGCACAGCATTCTGCAAATCTGGATGTGTGTATGTAAAATTTTTAAGGTACTCTAGTTTTATGTGTGAATTTGAGAGATTAAGGTTATATTAAATAATGAATTCATTTCCAGAAAAAAAGCTATTCTGATAAATGTAACAGATACTCTAGCAAGTGTTAATAAAATAGGTGTAGAAGAATATAAATATTAAGTCTTACATGTAAGAATTTTAAGATTTTTAATTGTTATGTTTAATACCAATATTTTTGCTTTTCTATCACTCTTAAGTTTCTTTCTTTTTAAAAAGGTTTTCTGATTTCTAAAGCAATTTACACTCAATGTAGGACATCTACAAAAGGAAGACTGAAAGAAGAAAATAACCTCAACATGTATAATTTTTAGCATGTTTTCCTGTACTTTTTATAAATGTTGTCACATAATTAAGATGTTTGGCCAGGCATGGTGGCTCATGCCTGTAATCCCAGCCCTTTGGGAGGCCAAGACAGTAGGAACATGAGGTCAGGAGATAGAGACCATCCTGGCTAACATGGTGAAACCCCGTCTCTACTAAAAATACAAAAAATTAGCCAGATGTGTTGGCGAGCACCTGTAGTCCCAGCTGCTCGGAAGGCTGAGGCAGGAGAATGGCATGAACCCGGGAGGCGGAGCTTGTAGTGAGCCAAGATCCTGCCACTGCACTCCAGCCTGGGTGACAGAGGGAAACTCCGGATCAAAAAAAAAAAAAAAAAAAAGATGTTTAAATGATTGTATATCCTGCATTTCCACTTAATATTACATAATGAGCATTTTTCCTGTGTCACAAAACTCTTTGTTAAAACCATTCTAATTGCTACCTAATATTACTTCATATGGATATATTATCATTTACCAGATGCATTATGCGATAATCACATGACCATCTTCACGGGTAAGGCAGGACGGCTCAGTTTTTTTGCAGCATGGGCTCAGGTGCCAGCCTGGGTAGATTTGAGTCTCCATTCTACCCTCTACCAGCTAACTGACTGTGGGCAACTGACTTACCTGTTCTGTGCCTCAATTTTCTTATCCATAGAAGGGGATAATCATATCATCTCCCAGAGCTAATGTGAAGGTTAAATGAGTTACTATTCCAAGTGTCTGGTGAATGGTAATACCACTTAAATGTTAGTTATTATTACTTGTCTACATTTCTTATTATTTCCTAGATGTTGCTCCATGGCAGTACAGTGATTGAGTTGAAGACTACATTTAAACCTGACAGATGCATGCTGCCAAACTGCATTCCAGAAATGTTGCAATAATTCATATTCTCTCACTCAATAGCACAAGACAGTATCTATGGACCACACCCAGGAGAGCACTGAGCTGCTTTACTTTTAAAATGTAATTAGACAGCCAAAATGGAAAAATGGTATCTCATTGTTTTCTGAATTTGCATTTCTTTGGGTATAAATGAGGCAGATATTAATCACATGTTATTTTATTTTCATGTTTATGAACCATTTCTTTATGTCTTTTGTCCAGTTCTCAGATGTTTGTCTAACTTGTTGTTTACTTTCTGTCTTTTGTTATGCTAATATATGACAAATTTTAGATTGATGTAGTCACACTGATCACTCTTTTGCTTTGTGATGTTTTAATTACTTTTGAGTGTAGGATATCCTTTCCTGTCGGGGGTCAAATAGATGCTTACGTAGTGTCTTCATTTTTATGACTCAGTATTGTGTTGTTTTGTTTTTATATTTAGCTTTTTTCATCCACCGACGATTAACTTTCTTGTTTGACATGAAGATAGGGAGTAACTAAACCTACTTGCCTCAAATAGCTACTAATTACTTCTCTACTGTTAATTAAATAATTCCGTATTTCCCCTACGGTTTGCCAACACTACGTTGTCATGTATAAGTCCTCCCTGAGCACTCTACTGAAAGTCTAACACAGCATGCTTGCCCAAGTGCAAACGCACACATGCACACACACACACACACACACACACACACCAATGTGCCTCTACCCTCCCACCTTTAGTTTTTCTATTCATAGCACTTATCACTGTCATATTTTCACTTTATGTCTGCTTGTTTGTTATTTGCTGAATTATTGAATGACTTAAATCCATAAACTGTACATAATTTTGAATCTAGGTGATCATCTGATCCACTGGCACATCTGCATCATCTACTTTTGAAATGCTTTTTAAAGCATGATATCTTGGAAAGTATGTTTTAGCAACTAATGTGAAGTCTAGGCCACCAGCTCTCACTCACGTTTGGAAAAAAATCATGATGGCTGGGCTCCACCCAGCAGTCTGGAGGACAGACTGGGCATCCTGATTCCTCAGAACTCCGCAGGTGACTCTAATGTACAGTCAGGTGGAGAGCTGCCGACCTAGGGCACTTATTTGTATTCTTAGGAAAGTAAATTTAATACACCTTAAATGCATATATTTGATGCGTCTAAGACATATTAAATATTTGTGCACGTACATATGTACGTACGTGTGTGTACACACACATAACGAATAGTGACAAACTTATCTAAATCACCCAAAGGCATGAAGTTCTCTCTAAATGAAGAAAAAAAACAGTTTCCTCCCAAAAATGGGGTGACCTAGGCTTAAGGTCAGATCCAAGCTGACCACTCTGTCTCCCAAGGCAGCACAGTAAAAAGCCCTTCCAGAGGGTCCGAACAGTCACCTGAACCCCTGGCTCTGCCCAGTTGCCCTTGTTTATGGGCCCCACCCTGAGAAACTGACCTTTCTCTAAACGTAATTCACAGAAACACATAATGCACAGGGAAAGAGCCGCTTCAAACTCTTTCTAACGAGGAACCTGAGATTTGAGGAAGTGAATTGGTGAGCCTCAGATTACAGCTTTCCACAAGGACACACATGAATCAATGTAGATGCTGTAATATAAATCACTCATTAGCAACACATACAATCGAGCACCTCCTGAGACAAAGTGCCTGGATGAAAATCATAACACCAGTTTTCTAAAAATATAATTTTTCTTCTACAGCGTTCCATGCATAGTCGTTTTACTCAGCCTGCAAGATGATAAAACAACCAAACGCAAAGAGGAGGAAACGACCTTGGGGCATAACATACACACGCTTAAACTCTAACAAACAAAAGAATTTGTGTGGAATTTGGCTTCTCATCTGTAAGGCCAAGAAAATCAATGCCACCTCATAGTCCTCATCACACAAGTGTCTGTTGTTAGCCTCATCCTTCCCCCAACCTAGTGTCGGCAAATTGTGGGCAAATCTGCCTACGCCTGTGCCACCTGGGCCACCCTCCCCACTTCTCCCAGCTGCCATATCTCTAGAGTCTTTGCAACTTGGCTCAATATTTGCCTTCTCAAGGAAGCTGTCCAACTGCAACAGCCCCAAATGGTGCATGCCTTTGTCCAAGCCTGTCTCCATGATTCCGCAGGTGTCTCCATTACTCCTGGACTAGCTCCCACTCTCTGGTGAGGTCCATGAGGGCAGAGACCCTGCGTTTTCTTTTCTTTTCTTTTTTTTTTTTTGAGATTGGGTCTCGCTCTGTCACCCAGGCTGGAGTGCAGTGGCTCAATCTCTGCTCACTGCAACCTCCGCCTCCCAGGTTCAAGCTATTCTCCTGCCTCAGACTCCCGAGTAGCTGGGATGACAGATGCCCGCCACCACGCCTGGCTAATTTTCTGTATTTTTAGTAGAGACGGGGTTTCACCATGTTAGCCAGGATGGTCTCGATCTCCTGACCTCATGATCCACCCACCTCAGCCTCCCAAAGTGCTGGGATTATAGACCCTGACTTTTCAATCCACATTCCTAGACTTTAGCCTTAGTTCTTAGCCTTTGGATGTGTATTTGTGCAGGGAGAGGGAACACACTGTCTCCAAACCCAATTCCCCAAATTTACCCCTCCTAGCCCATCCAAGGCCCTGAGGTTGAGAGGTGTGCTCCCAATAGCAGCACTGTGTATGACACAAAAGGGTCTTGAGAATGAAGCAAGGGAAGGCAGTGAAATAAACACAATAATCTTGGATCTCTATATCTGGCTGCACTTGACACCTCATTAATTTGCCTGATAACTGCAGTGCAACCTGCTGGGCTTTTTAACTTCCCAGGGCTGGGCAGAAAAAAGACAAAGGCTCTGGAATCAGAAAAATAGTAGGTGTGAGTCTGGGATCTACTACTTAGTAGCTGGGTACTCTTGGATAAATGATGGAATTCCTCCTCCCTTTTATTAATAAAAGCATTATAATAGTTCCTATTTCATGTGGCCCTTAGGATTAAGTGAAAACAAGATATCTAAAAATTTTCTACAGTGTCAGGCACATGGTAAGCACTTAAAAAATGACAACTATTGTTATCATTTATTTCAGTTGCTCTCACCTCTCCAGAAAACAATTGGGAACGTCTTAATTTCTAAAACTGTACTTTCAGAGAAAGATGGCATGCTGTCTCATCAATTATTCACACATATTCACACACACACAATCTCTCTCTTAATTGACCTTGTTTTGAGAATCCCTCCCCGGATGGTGGTCTTCCCTTCCCCTGGGGGAGTGGGGAGGGGGTGTGGGTGGCAACAGGGCCCACCCTTACCTTCAGAGAGGCGTCCCCGAGGCTGGGGCGGGGGCAGCAGCTCCTCCTTCACACCAGGTCGCGACTGCGGAGGCCAAGTTCGGAAAGTAGGTGAGAAGCAGCGATCCCCGCCTCCTGACTACCGTGGAAAGTGAAAGAGAGGTGTGATTAAAGAGATAAGGCACCCAGAGAGGGTTACAAAAACAAAAACCAAAAAAGAAGAAGAAGGAAAGAAGTAGGAACAGAAAGAAGAATGGCAGGGGTTTGGCAGCTCCTGGTTGCTAAACCCGGCCAGTGGAGGCTGCAGGTGGGCAATGCCCGCGGTCGGGCAAAGCTCCGGGTCCCGGCGTGTGGCGGTCTGGGGCGCTCCCGGGCGGAGAGTCCTCCCTGACTTGGGGGTCCCGGTCTGGGGGCCCTCCGGTCGGGGTGCTCCTCGCAGCGATGCTCCAGAACCGCCTCCTCCACCCAGGCGCCCCGCGTGGAGTTACCGGAGCTACTGGATCGCGGGGTCCAAAGGGCGCAGCTGGAAAACCCAGCGCCTCGCCCTTTCCCCTCGGACGGCGTGGGCCCCAGACGTCTGGCTCTTCCTCCCCAGCCGCGCGGCACGGGTCCCGGGGAAAATCTGGGCAGTTGTGCCGGGTGACCTGCAGGGCCGGAAGGTGGCGCGCCCGGGCCGCTCGCACGCACCCTGCAGGCCGGCGCTCACAGCAGAGGATCCGAGGAGGGAGGCCAAAGGGGAATGTGTGTTTCTAGATTTTTATTTTGTGGCAGAGCTGTTATTAAACAAAAGGAAAAGGAAAACCCATAGCCGACAGGCAAAAGGTTTAATGAGACAATGATTTTAATTCTTTTTACCCAATCAAGATAATTCACCAAAGAATAAACAAAAATATGTAGTTATCTCAATAAATGCAAATAAAAGCATCTGACAAAATTCAACACCCTTTTTGAATTAATAACGATTAGAAAACCGAGAGTAGAAATGACCTTTCTTAATCTGATAAAGAACAACTATAAGAAACCTACAGGTAACTTCGTAATAGTGAAACATTCTGCGTTTTCCTAAGATTAGTGATGAGATAATGATTTTGGCTCCCACCTGGGACAACTGCTTTGCAACAAGTGAAGAAATAAAGATAAAATTAGAAGGCATAAAATTAGAAACAAAGATAAAATTAAAGACTGAGAAGAATTAAAACTACTGGTTTTAACAGAGAGCATAATTATATGTAGACCAACCTTTGAAATTTACAAAAGAAACTACTGGAAATACTGAGTTTATCAAGATCATGGAATATAAAAAAAATCATAGCAATTCTATATATTAGAGATGGAAACTTGAAAAGTGAAGTTTGTTAAAAATGCCATTTACCATAACATTTAAAAGTCAAAATACCAAAGTATAAATTCATTGGATAATGTATGAGATATCTTCTGTGAAAACTACAAAATATTGCTAACAGAGATGAAACATCTAAGTAATAGAGGGATATGCCACGTTTATGGATTGGAAGACTTAAGACACCTATTCTCCACACCGTATATTTTTAGACTCTCTATATTACAGAGTCTATATACTTAATGCAATCCAATCCAAATCCCTGGAACATTTTTCAAAGAAATTAAGAAGCTCTTTCTAAAATTTATATGAAAATGCAAATAATCTAGGATTGTCTGGACAGAGACAGAGTTTCACTCTTGTTGCCCAGGCTGGAGTAAGTGCAATGACACAATCTTGGCTCACTGCAACCTCCACCTCCCGGATTCAAGTGATTCTCCTGCCTCAGCCTCCCAAGTAGCTGGGATTACAGGCATGCACCACCACGTCCGCTTACTTTCGTATTTTTAGTAGAGACGGGGTTTCTCCATGTTGGTCAGGCTGGTCTTGAACTCCCTACCTCAGGTGATCTGCCCGTCTCGGCCTCCCAAAGTGTTGAAATTACAGGCGTGAGTCATGCGCCCGGCCTGTCCGGATAATCTTGGCAAAAACAAATTGAGAGACTTATACTGACTTGAGGGTTTATAATTAGGCAATAGTAATTATGACAATGTGATATTCGCAGAAACATACAATGCAAAATAGAAAGTAGACTAATAGACCCACACATACCTAGTCAATTGATTTTTTAACAATGCACCATGTCAATTCAATGGGGAGAAAATAGTCTTTCACAAATGTTGATGGAACAGCTGGGTACCTCTACAGAAGCAGCAGCAGCAGAAAAAAGAACCTCATCCTTACCTTGTTCTATATACAAGTATTAATTCACCATAGACCATGGACCTAAACATAAAAGCTAGAACCGTAAATATTTCATGAAAATACAGAGAAGACCCTTGGACAGGCAAAAAAAAAATTCTTAGCTAGGACACAAAAAACAATAGCCATTTGGGACAAATTGATTAATTGGATATCACCAAAATTAAAAATGTCTACTAAGCAATGATATCACTTAAAAATGAATACATAACCCTAGAAATATTCTCACTTTACATCTATCTGGCAAAGAACAATACATAAATAATTCCTACACATCAACAATATAAAAAGAAATACAATTTAAATAAGGCAAAAGATTTTGCCTTCACTAAAAAAGATATACGAATAGCCAATGAAAACATGGAAAGGGCTCATCATCATTAGTCGGGGAACTTCAAGTTAAGACCATGGTGATATTCATCTAACACCCATGAAAATTATTAAAATATAAAGAAACTTGACAACACCAGTTATTGATGAGACAATGAAGCAACAGAGCTCTCATACACAACTGGTGGGAATGTAAAGTAGTACAATTAGTTTGCGAAACAATGTATAAGTTTCTCTGAAAGTTAAATATGTACCTACTAAATGACCACCCTTAAGGATCAACCAAAAAGAAATAAAAACATAAGTCCACAAGTATGTTCATAGGAGCCATGTTCATAATAGCAAAAAACAGGAAACAATTCACATATTCACCAACAGGAAATACAAAGGAACGAACTACTGAATCATGCAAAACATGGATGACTCTTAAAAGTATTGTTGAGTAGAAGTAGCCAGACCCAAAGAAATACGACTTTACTGACACGAATATAAAGATATGACAAAACGAATCCGTGGAGTTAGAAATCAAAATCGTGTTTGCCTGGTAGCACGGTGGAACTTTCTGGGGTGATGGAAATATATCTGGGGTGATAATTACACAGGTATGTTCAACAGTCAGAAATCATCAAACTGAATACTTAGGATCAACGTTTTATTGTATGCTATGCAAACTTGATTCAATTCAAAATAATTGATTTTTTTTTCTTACAATCACAGTCATTTTCACCATGATTGTGTGGCAGATTGTAAGATTTTTTTTCTTACAATCACAGTTATTTTCACCATGATTGTGTGGCAGACATTCAGCAAGTTTTGGCTACATTTGTTTTATTCACGCTAGCTTGTATGGCAGAAGTATGTATTACCGTCACGGTACAGAGGAGGAAATAAGAGAGGTCAGTGGTGGTGCTGGTGTGAGAATCCACATCTTCTGGCAGTTTCCTGACCTCATTATGAGTGCACACCCTGAATCATGAGCCACCGCCGCTGAGAAAGCCCTTGGGGTTCACCTTCTCCATCCTCCTATTTTTCAGTTGCAGAAACTGAGCCCCAGGGAGCTCAGGTGACTTGGGAAGTGGTGTGTAAGTTTAGGAAAAGGACAGTGGAGAAAAGAACTCAGCAACTTCAGAGTTTTCCCCAGGCCAGCCCTATATGAGGTCTCTGGAGTGCTTCTCTCTTCCCTGCGCGTTTTCACAATTCCTCTACACCCCATCAGGGTTAGCAAGGAGTGTGCCTTCCTAGGCTACATACATGGCTCCCATCATACCTTCCTTCTCATCCCTCCCAGAGAGGCACTCAGCACACATTCAGAAAATGTAAACGTTGAATACTTGCAAAGGAGCTTATAATATAGATGGTTAAAACATATTTTAAAATAAGAAATATGGGGGCAAACTAAAAACAAAGGTATTAGGGAGCCAAGAAAGAGATCATTACAAAATCCGTGTAATGATGTCCTATATGCCTGCTGTAGAAAAATCTCAAATTGAACTCTGTGTTTTCAAGTAGCTAATGTAAAGAGGAAAACAAATCAATTCCAAAATTTCCTAGGTCCATAAATCAAAACCACACTTGTCATTCTAGGTGGATGCGAGAATAAAGACACGTCCATTCCTGAGAGAGAGACTGGGGAGAATCTATTCTTTAGTGGTCCTCACTGAGAGAAGTCGGAGAATATAATTAATATGAAAAGAAATACAGTAAAGTTTTGTAATAATAACTATTGCCATTTATTGAATTCTTACTCTGGCCTAAATATTTTTTAAACATTTGATTAGCACAGAAATCCAAAGTGTTTTATATTATCATAGTTATTTTACCTACGGAAACGAAGCTTTGGAGAAGTTAAGTACTTTGCTGAAGATCACACAGCTGCTAGGCCTACAGAGGATGGCTTGTTGATTCCAAATACTATGATAGTTAGCCATACAATACCCTTTTCATTGACCAATATTTTAGTAATTCAACAAAACCAAATGGTAATCTACAGAAGTAAGGTAGCCAGATTTAGCAAAGATCCCCAGCCAAAACTGAGTTTTAGGTCTTCATATGAAAGTTCATTGTCTGAATTCAACCTTAACAGGTATCCTGATATTTGTTTTTTTTTTTTTTTTTTTGGACGGAGGGCAATGGCGCAATCTCTGTTCACTGCAAGCTCCGCCTCCCGGGTTCATGCCATTCTCCTGCCTCAGCCTCCCGAGTAGCTGGGACTACAGGCGCCGTCACCACACCCGGCTAATTTTTTTTTTGTATTTTTAGCAGAGACGGGGTTTCACCCTGTTAGCCAGGATGGTCTCGATCTCCTGACCTCGTGATCCGCCCGCCTCGGCCTCCCAAAGTGCTGGGATTACAGGCCTGTCCTGATATTTTAACACAGGTTTCCTGTATTTTACCTAGCAACCCAATCTGGGGGTACAGATTAAAGGTATAGGTACCTTGACAAATGAGTAACCATAAGGAATCTTCTAGAGATATGATTTCTCTTAGTATGGATTCTGAAAGGTATTGAATGACAATGAGTTCAAGATTATGCTCTCTGTCAAACAGTCCAGAGTTCAGTTTTCTTTTGCTGGTGAAATACAGAATCATATACATTATTAAGCAGTTCAGCTGAGATAAGCGCTCCATCCACTTACAAAATTTGAAGCACCAACAGGATTCCTATCTGAGGGGACACTCGCAGTAGCTCTGGATCCAGTCCTGCAACCCCCAAGGGTGTGTGCTTTCCTTCAGTGCTCTGAGTAAAGTGGCCCTGACTGTAAATTAACTCTATTTTGCCAAAACGGTTTTCTCAAAATGCCCTACTACCTTCACAGAAATGTTACAACAAAATAGTCTCAAATTTGAAATACATTTTAAAAATAGGATTGTTGTAGAATTTACCAGGGTAGATATTTAAGTTGCATCCGTATAGTACAACTGGGAGATGGAACACTATGAATATTTTTAAATGTTTTAAAACGTTTCAGTGACATGCCACATTTTTATTATGATGTTCGCAAAACTCCACATGGTATCATCTCAGCTATAAAAATGATATGTGTAAAACAAATTTTTGTTTGTTTGTTTGTTTTTGAGAGGGCTGTCACTCTGTTGCCCAGGCTGGAGTGCAGTGGCATGATCTCGGCTCACTGCAACCTCCGCTTCCTGGGTTCAATTGATTCTCCTACCTCGGCCTCCCGAGTAGCTGGGATTGCAGGCACGTGCCACCATATCAGGCTGACTTTTGTATTTTTTAGTAGAGACAGGGTTTCACCATATTGGCCAGGCTAGTCTCAACTCCTGACCTCCAGTGATTCGCCTGCCTTGGCCTCCCAAACTGCTGGGATTACAGGCATGAGCCACCGCAACCTGCCATAAAGTCTTTTGTAAAAAAAGAAAATTTAAACCTTAAAATGATGGATTTATGAGTGATTCCTATTATTTTCTTCTTTTATATTTTCTTTTCTTCCATAATATCCTTCTATCACTTTTATAGGGAGAAAATATTTCTAAATAGAATAAAAGTATATGAAAGGAATTTTAGAATTGAAAAAAAGCTTGATCATAATGGCAATGGGGATAAGGTATTCCAACAAAATTAACAATATTGAGATGATGAGACTGAGTATCCACTCAAATAAAATATAATAGGCGGGTGCGGTGGCTCATGCCTGTAATCCCAGCACTTTGGGAGGCCAAGGCGGGTGGATCACTTGAGGTCAGGAGTTTCAGACCAGCCTGACCAACATTGTGAAGCTCCGTCTCTACTAAAAATAAAAAAAATAAAAAATAAATAAATACCCCCAAAATTAGCTGGGAGTAAAAAACGGTAGCATGCACCTTTGAGATATACATATAAATATATAAAATAAATTCTGGCATGTTGGGAACAAGATTTACGACTGACATTCAGCCTGAGGGAATCAGAATGTTCTTCAAGATGATGTGAAAATCTACTGTCGAATGATTAGTTTGCTCTTCAGATTATTGACAAAGAGTCAGGAGCAACAAAGCAAGACAGAGAGAGAGGAAAAGAGAATAGTGAAAACATCCCACACCACAGTGAAGAGAGTCAAGCAAAAAGGAAAAGGAAAGGGAATGGTGGCTGGAGAATGGGGGAGGATTGAGGAGAAAAAATTCTGTGCATTTTGCATCCACCCAGCGTCAGGGAAATGGAAGCAAAGTTACCAGATAAAACCTGAGGCCGGATCCCTTTGACATCCCTACTCCTCACACTTCAGTGCAGGGGCATGAGCCAGCTAGGAGAAGTTAGGAGAGCTTCAAACTCAGATGCCTTTGCACACCACAGCAGGCACTATTGCTTCTGGGCTGCCAAGGAAGTCAAACTGGAGGCCTTTCTGGGAATTTTGCTTGGTACAGGCATTTGGTACCTCACGTGCTTCCAGAATTTGGAATTCAGGGACCGTTTATTGGCAATGTGGTCCTCCCTCCACTTGATGGTGCCCTGCACTTTCATGAGATGCCGGAGAGAGTCCTGAAGCGCTTCAGCCTGCAGCGTGTCCAGCTCGCTCAGAGCCTCCATCTCAATAAGAATCACCTTGGAGTCGTTCTGGATGAGGGCACTATGCAGGGCAACTTCCTGCTCGTAGGCAAACTCCTCGCTGTGCGTGATCTGAGGGGTCAGGATGAAAATGTGCCGCCTGCTTTTTCGTATGTTGGTTTCCACTGTAGTGACTACATCTAGTCATACAAGAAATAGATAAGATTACGTATCAGTCTAATGCTGGAAACATAAACATCCTGAACATTTAAAAGTCTTACTGTTATAATCTGGTGTGAGATTCTCTGACATCAATCAAGTCACTTATTCAGAGAAGTGGAAATATACGTGAATAGAGAACCCGTTTTTTTCTTTGTGCTCCTTTCATTTGAGAGAATATCAACCCCAATGTCCTCTTTTTATTTCCCAGGTAGCTTAGTCTTAACTAAAACAGAGTCCTTCTAGGTAAATGGGAATGTAAAGATATTTAGTCTACTGCTGCATTAGAGACTTAGAATTCTGGTTCATTAGATACATATTATCTTCTTAGAATATTTGCTTATATGTTTTAAAATGGCTTAAAAATTTAACTCACATATTTAAAAGCACAAACTCAGGAAGCTCTGCCCCTCAAAATTGACCCAAGTCTCTAGGAAAGTAAGTCCTGACTTCACTTCACCCCCCATTAATCTCTGTTGTAGAAATGGATTTGATCCAGACTAGAAAAATCGTAAGGGACAATGGATCCCCTTTCCTTTTTGGTGTTTATAGAGCATAGACTCCATGGTGATTCCAATTCACTCTGGTTGGACTTAGAAAGAACATGAAATCCTCACTGCAACAGAAGAAAGCACAACAATGAATAAAACAACCCAAGATATTCTGACAGACTGGTGTCTGAGGAATTGCAGATGCATGAGGCAGGCCAGTTGAGAAGAGGTGCTCCCAGAGGGAGGAGCACAGCTGCTCCGGAAGCCCCACCTGGAGGGGCAGGTACATGACCACCTTCTGACCTCCTGCCAGTGCCTCCCATTGGCTAAACCCAGCCTGGAGCAGAGGACAAGGGTGCAATGGCTTCCATGATGATCAGCCACCCAGGGCCACTGGATGGAGTGGTGATGCAGAGAGGATTTCGGTGGGGCAAATGCAAGATAAGTCTCATGAGAATAAAGATAGCACCTTAGTCAGTCATGAACTTTGCTAAGCGAAGAGTGAAGTTTGGTGGTGTTTTGTTGGGTTTCATTTTATTTTGGTTGAGGAAAAGTCAGAGGACATGCACTGATGGAGGGAAGTAGAAAACCATTCCAGATTAGTATGTTGTCACACATTGAAGGCAGCACAAGCTTGAGTGTGAGAGAGCTAGCATCTGGGTTTAGCTGGGGAGAAGTGTAACTAGAACTTAGGTGGATGGACTGAGAAAGAAGAGGTGAAGAGCTTGTGGCCAGATGTGGCACACTGTTGAGCTCACAAACAACAGGAGTCCCCGCAGGTCCTTGAGTACATTTGTAATATGAAGAGTGTTTGAGAGCATTACTCATTACTTCTATCTGCCTGGGTGGCCAGTGGGAAAATGGGAGAAGAAGAGAGCCTCGAGAGAAGAAGTGCATTATATTTTCCTAAACTGTACCTTTCACCAGTCTCTTGAGCCATTATTGAGGCTATGAGCATTCCCAGATATTCCAGGGTAAACCAAATTCACCTGTTGCTCATACCTTTACATCTATAGGCATGTGAATTCCTCTTCTTAGTAAGATGAGTTTAAAATGTAAAACTGAATGTTTACTTTATTAGGCTTAGGCCCTTGATATCTGAGCCCCATTTATATTCCAAACTCTTCCTGATCTGTGAGAAATTAGAGAAGAGTTCACAAGGAGGGTCCATAGGTACTGGACATAAATGTATGAAGGGAAGGGAAAATAACTACTGAAATCACAGGAGTTGTGATAAAACTGTCAAAAATATATAAAATTGGGTAGGAATATTAAGGAACAGAAGCTACAATTCTATTTGTTCTGGTGAGAATATAAATTTGCAAATGTTTCACCAACATAAAGAAAGTCATGAAGACTCTCTGAGTCCTTTTAAGGTATTTCAGCTAGTGCCTATGGCTACCAGAACAAAATTCTTCAATGTTTAAGTCCTCTTTCAAATCTTATGGACAGAATTAAGAAGTGGCACAGTTATCCTGGTGGGAGACCAAGGAAATAAAGTAGGGATGATGGTTTACTAAGTCCTTGAAGCACAGGACTTCTAACTCTGAATTCACACCACTGACATTACTGTGAAGATCTCATCACCGGGGCAATGATGGGAGAGGGAAGAGTGAAGGATAAGTGTCTGCTCCTGGATAAATATTTAAAGTTTTGGTCTTAAGGTCTGAGGTAGTAAATGCAATTCCTTATCCAATGCAGGGATAAGGCCACCTAGTTCACAGCCTCTAATAAGCATGAATTTCTGTCCCTAATGTATGTCGATAGCTTTACCTTCTCCAGGTAGCATATCTCTCCCATAAATGCATAAGGTATAGCCACATTTATTTTCAAGAACATCAGGCAGAATCTGGTGGACAAAGTACTCTACACGACTGGCCCCATCTGTACTGGATGTGTAGTTCCGTGGGTAGATAACGTAAGCATCATAGAGCTTTCCATCTGAAAATGAAAACAAGAAGTACAACTTCTTACTTGATTCTAAAAATTCTCACTGGACTCTTCGAAGACATTGCTCTCCAAGTTTTATAGCTGTTGGTGAATGCGTGTCATCCTCCAAAATGTTCTAGACTCAAGAGATGTTGACGACCAAACCACTGCCACAAAACATGATCAGGAAATAACAGTCTTCATCCCAAAGTATTTCTCCTTTTTACTGTCACAGACTAAATAACAAAAAAGTGGACAAGAGCCTTTCCAGTGCAGTTAAAACCATTTCATCAATGTTGATTAATAATCTATGAACAAGGGGACCTTCTGCGCTGGATAGACCTTAGTTTCATCTTTGGTTTCCCCATACTCCCCTGGGGAAGTGAAAAAATTTAAAGTTAATAGTAGCAAGGGCATAGAATTTTTTAAGGGGTCTGAATTTTCCACAAATCAAACCGTTAGCTCCTACTTGAGTCAACTGTTTGAAAAATGCAACGTGTATCTGCCTCCAAACGAAAGCATGAGGTTTGCATCTAGCAGGCAGAACTGACTCCTTTCATGAGCATGTTTGTGTGCCTAGGTTAGACTTTACAGATCAGGGTTTCAGGTAGAACACACATGCATTCTGACGGACCTTTCTAACCTGCTAATATCTGGAAAACAGGAACAATTTTGCTACTGTGTTTAACTTCATAATATCTTACCAATACATTATGAAACTTACACCTTTCTGGGCGTGGGGCAGATTCTGTCATTGGTAACTGAGTAGGAATAGCAATCCTATCGGGGAAGAAATGTGAGCTGTTGAGATGAATCTCAGGACCATGAGGAGTTACAGAGCAGGATGGAAAATGGCCTCTAAGAAAATCCAAAAACACAACTCACTGATAACAGATTAGCAAGCAAAATGGAATCTGGGTTTAGCAGCATAGCTATTGAAAAATTAATAGACAAGTAACCAACAGTTATTATGTGACTTTTTCTTTGAGTGGAAAACTTGGTATTTGCCACTTACCATTCCTGGTCTTGTAGAGTTTAGCTATGTCCCTCCAGAGCAGAGTAGCCTCAATCCAGAACGTTTTTAGGATGATAACCAGGACATTGATTAGCATTAACAATACACTACATACTGCAATTATGCAGTAGGTGCTTTGATGATCAACTATTCAAAAGAAAGAAAAATAATTATTATTACTACTGAAACAAGATTTAATAAACAGATACATGGATGCTGGCTTCCCTTGGGAGTACAAGAATTTCATGTAAGATATACCCACTGAGAATTTTCATGGCTGCTTTAAGTACCAGGACATTCACATTTATTGAGCCTCTAAAACATATCAGGCTAAGCATTACAGGGAATTCTCAACGGCAAAAGAGGCACAGAGACACTCGTCAACTTAACTAAGATGGGAGGCAAAAGCATGATTTTTGCTGGCAGAGGATTTTTGAAGGAGAACTTGCTCCATGCAGGACTGGGCAAGGGAGCCTTCCTGGAGGAGGAGGAGGCCTCTGAAAGATGAGTAGGATTCAGGGAGATGCAAAAAAGGAAATGCCCACGTGGGCAAAGAGAATACCATAAGCCTAAGTGCAGAGAGGAAGTGTGTTTTCTGAGGAATTGGAATAACCTAGTTTGGGGAATTGGTGGAAGATATGATTAGGAAGGTTGGTCAGGGCCAGGTTCTGTCCAGACTTGAAACCCCAACTAAGGCAGACTGCCTTATTCTGAAGGTCACAGGAGCATTGGAGCCTTGAGTGGTTTTCCCATGAGATTAATCTGATGGTAGTAGAAAGTGTGTTTCTGTGGAAAGAAACTATGGGCACTCAGAAAAGAATGGAGTGTGGTACTCGGGATGCAAAATGCAGAGGATTGTAACTCACACAATAATGAGAAAGGAATAGATAAGGTACCGTCAGGGCATTAAGGAGAAGGCATCGACAGGTCTGAGAGACTTGTTACCTCTAAGGGCTTGGTGGTGTGGGAGATAGAAGAAGCAGCAAGAGTCACCTAAGTGGCTAAAGCATCTTTGATAAAGAACTCAAAAGTCAAATTACCAAGTTCTAGGTCCTACTCATGGCCCATACTTCTCTCATGGTGAACATTACTCAGCCAACACTGAACTTTATCCTAGTATTCCTTGCTTCACAAAATGCAGATGCAACACCCATATGCACTGACGAATGTGAGAAGAATCTCAAATGGGATTTGCTGATATGGTTCATTTCCATCTTAAGTCTCCATGCATGGGTTCCCAGTTCTGAGGTAGAAAAAGCACTGGCCCATATTCACAAATTCCTCCACAACCTCTAATAGTTTATCAGCTCTCTCAGTGACCAGCAGTATGAAATCAAGAATTATCAAGGTGATATGACTCAAAGTTGGGGGAAAAATGTGAAAATTGACAGAGTTTACTGTCATCAGGTTAAATAATGAAAACTCTGTTAAGTAAATTGTTTCAACAGGATTCCTTTCCAGGTCACTCTGTCTAAAAACCCCAGCTGGATGCACAGAGGAACGCGTACTTCCTGTGGGGATTGCTGGGAAGTAACCATGCCGGTGGCTGGACGCTTCCAAGCAAAAGAAAGATGTTGATCCAAGACCTCAAAGGGAGTCTTTGTGTGATTTATTTTATAAAAATATAAGTAATTCAGGTATGTGATGACAAAACATTACTTTCTGTATACCCATATAAATAGCAAAATGCTGGCTGTGTTTGAATCCTTGCTCCATAACTGTGGTATCTGGCAAGTTATCCAACTTTCTTTGCCTTTTACTTTGAAGTATTGAGAAAATAAACGAGAAAGTTAAACGTAAAATAAGCAGATGAGTCCTGGTACACAGGAAATAATGAATATATGTGTACTATTATTATCATGAGCATCAAATATGTATTTAGTAATAGTTAATAAAATGGGGACACAGGACTTTTATGTTTTTGCTCTCTTAAATTCAAGAAACGCTATCATTTCAGAAATAAAAAAGAATTCATCATGACAACTCAACAGCAGTAGTAATAATTTGTGTTTAATTTATACAGTTGCTGAAACAGACTGTAACCATGTTGACTTAAAGAAAAACAGGTGACATACAAATAAGCTAGAAGGAGCAAAATCACTGAACACCTGTAACACGAAAACAATTCCAACACATCGGTAAGCAGGGACATGCAAAGCAGGAGGACACAAGGGCAGCGTGGGTGGGCAGGCTGGATGGATGGCTGCAGGGTCCACTGGGCCCACCACCACCCCAAGCATGGCCGTCACATAGCACCTTGACGGGGTCCACAGCCTTCCTGAGGTGCCACATTTATCACTGGCAGACACCAGAGACCCACAGAACACTATGGCACTTATAGCCATCTGCATGAGTTATGATTCTGTTTATTTTATGAAAAACTTACAAATCGGGGGTTAAAGTCAAAATTAAAACAAGAAAAACCCCACATACCACTTCAGGCAGAGACCTGCCACGATTACACCATATTGGGGGCCTGCTGTCCCCACACCCCAATCCTTTCTCCTCCTGTTGTGCCTCTCTGTGTGTATCTGGATGAATCTGGACCATACTGCACATATGGGTGGGAACTCAGGATTTAACACTTTCTTTGGCTATTTGACAAGTATGTTAAACAATTTCTACATGGTTGTACAGCTCCTGAGGAGTGATGAGTGTAAAAAAATATATTTTTCTCTCTCCTTCCTTTTATACGGGATACAATGCTTCGTATAGCAAACAGGATGTCTTTGCCTGGATATGCGAAGAATAAGTGAGGAAACTGACAAGGGCTCAGGAGTGAAATGCTTGGAAAGCTATTTTCCAAGACAACATTGCATTGTCTTGGATACAACGGAGACACACCAAGCAAGTGGGGAGAAGGATCAGTCCACCTCTGTGGGAGAAGAACTTCATCTCTGATGTTTCGCATTATCTGGGCATGGTGATGATAAAAAGCACAATGACTTGTAGACAGGTTTATTACTGTTTTGAAAACTCTGTAGACATATCCCCTTCTTGTGTGCACCCAGGAGGGATCACTCTCTCCACCCTGCTTTGGCTATTTGTGAAGTCACCAATTATTTATATATAAAAAAGAATGTTACATTTTAAAAGATTATATAGCATCTGAAATTAACCCAATAAAGACTCATCAGTTTCATGTTATCCTTTTATTGTGTCAAATTATGATGGTATCATTAAAATCCTGCTAGATTCAGAAAAAAACTATAGGGAAGCAATAAACAATTTCACTTTCCAATTGATGGAGAAAGTTATTGAATTTACCAAGCATAAATATAAAAATAGTATTTTGTTGTATAATTAAGCCTTATAGCTAGAGAAGTAGAAATGTACACAAAAAACATTTGGTATCAAAAACTTGGTTGTGCATTCGTTTATTCGGTCAAAAAATATTTAACTGAGCACTGGCTAGCTGCCAGGTATTGCGCTAAGGACCCAAAGATGGTTGAGATGATGTCCCTCCCCTCATGGAGCTTGCAGTCATGTTGAGCAGACTGTCAAACAGATTTTGGCAAGGCAATGTGACCAGTGCTACGATACAAACAGGATGCTACAAGAGTACTTAGAAAGCATGTATACCGCAAACTGAGGGCCAAGAAAAGTTCCCTGGCATAGGTGGTACCTGAATTGCATGGTGAATAACAGATGCAATAAAGAAATGGGCTGAGCTACCAGACTTCCCATGTGTTCCATGTACCTTAAATACTTTATAAAGTTTAACAGTCATAATGTGTGTGATATGGTTTGGGTCTGTGTTCCTGCCCAAATCTTATGCTGAATGGTAATCCCCAGTATTCAAGGTGGAGCCTGATGGGAGGTGATTGGACCATGGGGGTAAGCTCATCATGAACGGTTTACTACCATCCCCTTGATGCTGTCCTTGCAATAGTGAGTGACTTCTCATGAGATCTGGCTGTTTAAGTGCGTCACCTCTGTCTCTCTCGCTCCTGCTTTCACCGTTTGAAGTGCCTGCCTTTGTTTTGCCTTCTGCCATGAGTAAAGCTCCTGAGGTGTCCCCAGAAGCAGATGCCGCCATGCTTCCCGCACAGCCTGCAGAACCGTGAGCCAATTAAACCTCTTTTCATATAAATCACCCAGTCTCAGGCATTTCTTTATACCAGTGCAAGAATGGCCTAAAAAGTGTCTTATTATAAAGTAGCACCTAGGATTTTCTCACTGAAATGGCAGTAGTTAGATACTTCCCCTTTTTGTTCACTTTACCACCCTCACTAACAAAATGAGTGGTCATTATGACCAGAAAAAGGTATAGAAGGAACCATGTTTACAACAGGTAACACAAGTTACAAAAGAGCACAAAAGAACACGTTCAGTTTACTGTTGTTGGTGCATTTTCTTTCACATACAGTGAGACAGAGGGAGTTCATAAAGTTAGAAAACAAGGATGACCAAAGAAGCAGCTGAGTGTTGTAGAGAAACCAACCATAGGAGGCAGTGGGGAAGGAGGAGGAACTTAAGCAGCAGAGAAGCTCCCAGCAAACAGGAACAGTCTACAAAGACCAGATAGCAAACAGCATCCCAAAGAAGAGAAGTACACTTTATGGCACAAGCCATTCCCATTGTCTTGATGTATCTCTCGGAACCACACTCCATTCCGCTTACCCTTGCTACAGAAAGTTCAGGTGACCAAAGTCTCAGAAACACTCCTTACTTGGATTTTTCCTACTTAGTCTTATGGTGTGCCTTCTCAAGCCATGCAAATTCAGGGCCAGACAGTCGTACCGCAGCAATAAATCCTCTTCCTTTACATCAGCTATTCTTAAAACCATGTTTACACAAGTCAGCCCATCGCTGAAACTAAGAAAGCAACCTGTTACATGTAATGCCTACTTTGCACGTGCAAACGATGTGCAAGGGGAAGAGGATGGTTCTCTTCGATATAAAAATACCTTTGATTTTGCCCTTCCTCTTGTTGAATTCTTGGTTCACCGAAGTCTGTAACTTTTTTTCCATTAAGCTGCCACTGGACGGCAGCCAAGAACTGAGCGCCTTTTCCAAAACAAGCAGAGCAAGTTAGGTTTGTGTTTTCTCCTAGAGGGGAGTAAGGACATTCACCAATAAAATTAACTTCTGCGACTAGCATTTTATCCCATTTAATGTAAAAAAAAAAAACTTACTGAACACTTAGTATGCACCCCGCTGGGACCTCCCTCCCTCATCTCTAGCACCTTCCTCTTTCTATGTCCTCTCTTACCTCCTCCCGGCTCCCATTACTTTCATTCACCCAGCTGGGTTTCTCATTCACCCACCTGCATGGGAAACTAACAAGGCCAATGATTCTGGCTTCACCAACCCCACTTTATAAAGGATTTCTAGTAAAAGGATTGCCCTTTACTAGAAATTAGAGTTTCTTTCCAACCACTCTCTTCCACAGTCTTTCTACAGAACTCTCTTCCTCTCTCCATAAGCTACCTTTGAATATAAACGTGTTTTACCAGACCTGGCTACCATTGCCCAGAATGGACACTCTGCAGTTTTCCACCCCAAGCTCTGGGATAGAGATGAAGATGAAATTAGATGCATACATGAAAGCACCATGAATTACAACATGCAATAAACAAATGAACACTGCAATTGCTGTGTCCTGGTTCCCAATATTAGCAAATGCTTGGGGCAGGTGCTTCCAGGGATGTCACCTCACTTACCCCTCAAGGTTCCCTATGCTAATTGCCTGACCCCTGCTAAGGGAATTCAGAACAGGGGTCATATGGAAGGATTTTCCAGGCAATATTTACAGCATTCTGATAAATTTTCTTACCAATTTCCACTTCCTTTGTTTCATTGTGTGCAGGGGCTCTGATTACAGGAAACAGAGAGAAGCCTTGCTCATCTTAAAGACAAAAAGAAATATAAATATTAGGGGAGCATTGAATGCTACTCAATATAAGTTTGTATCTTCATGCTTCTATTCTATTTCATAGCAATGTTTTTCAAATTCTTCTGACAATAACCCATAATGACACACACACACACACACACACACACACACACACACACAACAGAAAAGCATTTAAATAAAGCTTTCTTTTATTACCTATGATGCTTTGTAATATCTGTATTCTCTTTGACATCACTAAAACAAATGCAGGTCCAACCCATAAAACGAATTACATGACCTAGTAATTGTTAGAAAACTACACTTCTACAGAATAAGACTACAGGGAAGATTTCAAAAGACCTCTGAAAACAATAAATGGATGAGTCCACAGATTTGCTCGCAGTTCTCCACTAGGGTGGCCCATCCTCAGGGAAATCTTCCCCGTATGGAATTCTGACTCCTGGGACAACCAGGGCTGAAAGACTGGCAGTGCTTGTGGAGCGCTGCTGCAATCCTCCATCCCTTCATGCTCATTTATTTAAGGACAGTGTGATTAAGGACCACTGTAAGGGTTGCTATTAAACAGAAAGAGACACTAATAGGAATGTGGTCTGGTGATGCTTATTTTGCAGTGCTGCAGTGAAGTATTGGAAAACTCCAAAAAATTGTCTCCAATATTGCTTTGCCCTAAAAAAACTATCGTACGTTAAGAGGCTATTTCATCAACGTATGTAGATCAACTTGTGCTAAGGAGACCCCAGTTATTTACAGATTGATAAGCTATGATCATGAAGTCTTTCCCTTAAATAGGCTTTTATAAAATTTAAGACAACTTGGAAAACACATTTTTAGAATGAAGTGAACTACTCAAGGCCACTGATGATATTGAAAGTATTTTGCAAACATGGATTAAAATCCACGCAATAACATTTATGTATACCATAGTATCGCATCATAAAGCCTCTCATTAAACTTTGAATCCAGTGAGTATTACTAAAGAGTAAATTCTTCTCTTTTTAATTTGCAGAAACTCTGAAACCAAACTAGAAAAAAAAAAAAAAGTTGGTTTTGCTCTCCAAAATTTGAATGGCAAATTTTGTATTGCCATTCAAAAAAAGTAAGTTAAGTTAGAATTCAGACTGCTTTATCTTTGAAAAATTAAGTCACAAAAAAAGAATCAAGAATAGATGTGGCTTTGAATTAGTAATGTAATTCCCCCTGAAATTTCTTAAATCTTGATAGTGCGTTCAGAAAATCTCTTTGCGTCATAGTTCAGAATGTATAAGATAAGATGGAGCAGGAGGAAGTAGAGGGAGGAGGGTGAAGTGCAAGAAACCCAACCAGAAGGGCACAACTGTTCCCACTTTGACTTCTTTCCAGTAGTATTCTATCTCATTAATGTTGGTAGCTCACCCTTGACCGTGAAGGGCCTGGTCGCCGTCACACTATAATTGGCTCCATTTTCATTGTGTATAAATTTACAGGTGTAATCACCTGCATCATCAGTCATCACATTATCAATGACCAAAAATGACTTGTGCGCCTTATACCTTGATCCTTGAAGAGCCTGACAATTCTGAAATGAGAAATTTCATTTCCTTTTCAGTAATTCTTCACTTTTGTTTATTTATTTATTGACAGAATCTTTGTTGCCCAGGCTGGAGTGAGTGGTGCAATCTGGGCTCACTGTAACCTGTGCCCTCTGGGTTCAAGTGATTTTCGTACCTCAGCCTCCCAAGCAGCTGGGATTACAGGTGTGTGCCACCATGCCCAGCTAATTTTTATATTTTTAGTAGAGATGGAGTTTCTTCATGTCGGCCAGGCTGGTCTCGAACTCCTGGCCTCAAGTGATCTGCCTGCCTTGGCCTCCCAAAGTGCTGGGATTGGAGGCATGAGCGACTGTGCCTGGCCACTTGTGTCTATTTTAATTGTGTAATTTTCATCTATTTCCTTCCAAATTTCCTCTTACCTTAAACCACTCAAGAGGTGCTGTCCAATTGTAGAGGTCAATTGTAGGACAGTAAATTTTGGAATTTTTTTCTGATCCAGATATGGTTGAATACATCAAATAATCTGGAACGTTGCAATCTGGTTGTTTTTTATATATGGTGACATTCGCATATCCAGTCCTATTGAATGTGGGACTATTAAAATAAATCCGAAAATTAAGAGTCACTTAGCATTGTGAAATAACTTAACCTAAATTTAGCCTTTACTTAATATTGCTTTTCTTCTTAAAAACCATCAATATACATAATGGTTATTTTCCTATTTAAAAATAAACATGAAAATCTAGAGTTTAAATACTTTTTTGTTACATTTGAGCTAAAAACATAGCCCCCATAGCAGCCCTAACAATGACTTCTTTGCCATTTATTCATATACTACATCTGCTGTAACGCTGTAATCCCAGTGTAATAAAGATAACCACTATTTATTGAGAGTTTACTATGTACCAGTAACAATGTTGAGCACTTTTCCCCATTACCTTAGTTTATTTTCACAGTAATGCTTTGAGATGAATTCTATTATTACATTATATGCATTTTACAGAGAAGGAAACTAAAGGGCAGAGAAGTAACTTGCTGACGTCACACAGTTAACCAGTGGCAGAGCATGAATTGGACCGTTGTCTGGCCTCAGACCTAGGCCCTTAACTAATACATCCTGCCTTTTGATGTCGTTCATTTGACATTTTGTGTGTGCCAAATACAATCACAAAATCAAAACATTTAACAATTTGTGAACAAGAGTAATTTTTAGGCACACAATCTCATCAGCCTTCTGTGGCTTAACTTGGAGGTTCAAAGCATTGGTCATTGCCCCTTTTCACCTACTAGAGGACCCCTGAGATGGAAAACATCCAGATTACTATCTTCTGCTCTAGTTTGTTCTTAATTCCAGCCAAATGTAAGCAATTGCTCTCAGTTATCTTGGTCACTAGGAAAGCTAGGTTTTTCTCTAAGTCAGTTACAAATTAATCCCTGCAACTGTAAATCCAAATAGCTCAAAATGAGCTAGACCTCAACCTGATAGTATTCCTAGAAGTTTATCCAAATCACTTTTATTCAAATCGCTTTGTAAATTTAACTGTTCCAGAAAAGACTAGGGAAGGAATGAAAGCAAGGGCAGCTCAGGCAATCAACCATTCAAGAAAGGGGAGCAGGGTGAAAGAAGATGGGAGCTCTCCGCACAATACCTTCTGACAATGCAGGTATAAATACCAGAATCAGCAACTTCAGCTGGTAGAAACTTAAGAAGTTGGCCTGAGGCAAACACACGATTTCTTTCCTGGGTGGGAATACTTTTGTTTGTTTGTGAGTAATACCAATCCACGATGTAACTAGGTTTTCCTTGTCTAGGACATCTCACAATTAAAGCCTCATTTTCCAGGCCCCACGACTGTTTACCTGCAAATAAAAGACATAAAGACGATCCTGAAATGATCAAATGAGAAGATCATAATTCCTATCCTCTCAATATTTGCTTCCAGGATTAAATTTAGAAGCCAGTCATATACTGTGATACTTTGGGAAAGAATAAGTAACTGATTAAGATCTCTTATGAAATGCTAATGAATTAATTTGGAGCTAAACCCCTCACAGTTCTCCGGTGGAAAGGCAGTCATATCTATCTAAACAAACTTTGTGTTAGTCAATAAACATCTGCAACACTTCCCATGTGCAGGCACCATGTTAAATTCTGCTGCATTTGAATATGTGAAGCCAAACTGATGATACATTCATTACAAAGAATTTCTTCTGATAGATTTGTAATGAATAATGATCGTACAAAAACAATATATTTTTCAGTTTACAATTCAACTGGAACAATTGGAAGCACGCTGCTTAAAACAAGGTAAATGTTCTTGAAATTATTTAATTTATAAAAATTTAAATTATAGTTAAAAGGCAATACTTACTAAACTTCGCTTCTGTGGAATACACGAGAATTGTGAGAATTGCTAAGATCCAAAGCCCCATTCTCTGTTTATCAATCAAGAGCAAGTGTTGGTAACTGGCTGTTGAGATTACTTCAGATGAGTCACTGGCATACGACAGTGAAGGTCACCACACATGAGGCAGTTGATGATGCTCTCCAAGGCTGAGTTGGGAAGAGTAGCCTATATCTTAACTGAAAAATAAATTAGACAAAACCATAAACGGAATTTTTATCAGCCATGATTTTTACTTTCTCAGCACCACCCAGGAGAATGAATCGATCAACACATATTTCATTAAGTGCAAAGAGATATAACAGCAGGTTTCAGATATGCGGTATTGCACTTATTCCTATAGAAGTTTCAGGTCATACAGCTCTCACAATGATCATGCTATTTCACAATTATCATGCTACTTCACAGTTATATTTTACCACTCTCATGAGAATGTCCTGAAAGAAACTTAATTTTAAGAAGGAAAGAATATGAGTTTCTATTTTTGAAAAAAAAAACAAACCATAAAATTCAGTAGCTTTAGAAAATACATTGTATCTTGTGAAACAGACACATGTGCAAGTAGTCATCACAAAGCAACTTAGGAGTAGCAAAGTCAGAACTAGACTAAAGCATTAGCCAAGCAATTGTCCTATGCTCAACCCCAAACCCTCAAACTTTTGTTCCTGACTCAGCTTGTTCCCAGGAGTCACCAAAGGCTTTCTAAGAATAGTTGAAGGTCTGTGAATAATAATAAATACATTTATTTTTTCTTTCAGAAAAATAATCATTTACTTTCTTACTTCTTTTCTTAAAATATAAGGGGAGGAATAGAAGCAACATAGAAATTTACAAACATAAAGATAACACAATCATGAATGATGAAGACTTTTTGATTACAAATTTTAGATAACTAATTGATGCTTACCCAAACTGAAAGACAGAGGGGATGAACTTGGAGTCAGTGACGGAGCTAAGAATAGTTTCCAGTCTGTGTAGCTCCCTCCTCCTAGACTACTCACTCTCTTCTATTTTAAAGCAGAGACACTCCACCCATCCTGAAATTTGATTTGTGGTCAAATCTATGACTTGTTCAAAAATGCTGATGCATCATGTCCTAAGAATTCTTGATGTTGACAAATAAATATTTAAACATAAAAACAACATTGAGTAATCCCTTGACAGGAAATAATTGAATGATTTCCTCCTATTTTAGCATCAGTTTCTCAGGCTGAATAATAAATCATGCTTATTGCCTGTGCCCCGATATTAGGACACTTTCAGTTCTAAAGGGTCTTGACATTGGGGGCCTGGAGGCTGCCTTTCCAGATATTCCTTGACACCTCATTTAACAGACACCACTCAGGAAAGCTCCGTCAGCCTTGGCAGCATTGGTGCCAGGAGTTTCGAAAGCAAAGGTTGGGAAGAGGCAATGCAAAGTAAGCAGCACTTTCTGGAACTTAGAAATTCTCTGTCTAGGGTCCAGAATGTGACTCCATCCCATCCCAAAACAGATTTCAGCTCCTTGGATTTAGGTCCCAGTAGGGCTCTGTGCCTGGATGAAGAAAAACAAAAAAAAAAGAAGTTTTTCTAGAGTGCAGAGAAAGAGAAGGAAGCTGTGACTAAGAAGCTTCCCTCAAGTGGAATGACAAAGGAAACCGTAACCCTCAACTCTTGGGCTCCAGGTAAAACAAACTTCAAAAGCAAAATTTGATTTTAGCTATGCATAGTTGCGATGACCCTAATATGAGTAAACTCAACCTACGTTTACGAGTCATCACATCTCAGAAGGATTCAGGAACTAATTCCAGACCAATATAATAATATAATGATAATAACTAACCTTTCTTTAGAATGTCCTCTATGCCAGACACTGTCTAAGTGATTTACATGTATTAATTCCTTCATTCTCACACTCACCCAATGAGGCAGGTGCTATTATGATGATGCCCATTTTACAGAGAAGGACACTGAGGCACAGAAAGATTAAGCAACTTGCCCACGTCACTTCACGTTAAGAGTTGAAGTCAGAATTTGAAACCAAGAAGGCTGACTCTGAAGTCTAGACTAATCACAGCATCCAACTGCCGCTGCTTATGGAAGGTTAAGAAAGGAGGAGCTGCAAAAGGGAGAGTTCTCAGTACATTTTTTGAGCCAGTGTCTTTGCTCCCCATGGGGGCTGGAACCACTCTTGAATCTCTTATCTGTCAGGGGTTTAGTCAGCCTTTTGGCATGTGGAGTGGCTCTGAGAGGAAGAGATACAGAGCCCTTTGACCGCTGGGAGAGGAGATTAACCATGAGATGTTCACCGTAAATTAGAGGAATTAGGTCTGCACATTGTTATTCTTGACCTACTTGTGGAAGTCCATTTCATCAGGATCTTATTGCAATTGGGGCATGAGATCACAGCCAGGAGCCAGCGAGTCTGCAACGGTGCCTGCGATTGCCCAAGTGCTGCGTAGGGTTTGTTCAATAAAATAACACAAACTAGGAATTGTTTTACATTTGATATCCCAAAACATCTTTTTAAAACATGTATTAAGTTTGAGCATTCATTCTTAAACTAGGCCACGTGAGCACTGGTTTCTCAGTTTAGAAAATAAAGCTTCCATCAATTTTAACATCATGATGAAATTCTGCAGGAGTATTTATTAAAGTTGAACTATTCCTGTAAAACAATTCAGTTGTTCATTTGACAATTAAGACTTTTCGTTCAAAGTGCAATACGGTGTGGTACTTATCATCAACATCACTCAAATTTTATAGATAAAAATAAAAACCCAAGGATAAGACTGGTTAAGTAATTTGACTAAGTTTACCCAGTTGCGGCTGGGGTTGAAACAAGACTTGCTGAACTTCAAAGCCAAGGTTTTCTTTACCCCTAATGTCAACTGAAAAAGAGAACATTCTCTATGCCAGAGATTAGAGTGGTAAAGCTTTTCTTTTTATAATTGGGACTGGGTTATTAAAATAAGCTAGTCTATACTTTCTTCTTTGAAAAGAACTAAATCATTTTGGCTTCTCACTATTCAGGCACCACCCAACATAACAGAGAGTAGTTTATACCAACTTGAGACAAACTGCAAAAAGGCAAGCTCTTCTAATGAAAGAATAAAGCAAGGCATTTTAAGCCCTCATACATTTCTTCCAACTTAATCAGAAAACTTCCAGTATCTGCTTGTTTCTGTGGCAAATATCCACTTTTTAAAGATTTCTCATAACTACTATCCCTTTTCAGATTAATTTCATAGAATCTAACCTCATTGAACTAGATTTTTCTTAATTTTGTTACAGTTCTGAAATCTTATATGTGTCTGTTTATAATCTACTTCACTGACATATCCACTAAAAAAAAACAAAAAACAAAAGAACAAACAAAACTTTATGTTTTGAGGGCAACAACTAGCTGCTGGCTTATGGAATGTGACACTCAAATACTTCCAAACTTAGAAGGCATCTTTCAAGACTTCTTCATTTGACTTAGCAGATATCACACTGAAAGGTAATATGCAAATGTCCTAACACATTCCAGAGCTGGCCATGAGTGGCCTGCTGTTACTGTAAACCGGTGACAAAAGACAGGGAACTTGGTTACATTAATCTTGTATGAATTTCAGTGAGTCAGGCTCTCATTGAGTGACTCTCACTATAAGCCGGAGATGGATTTTTCCCCTTCATTTCATTAGAGGACATTCGGGTACCATTTTTATTCTGTTTTTCTTTTAATTATTTTTTTATTGATGAAAATGTTTGCAGGATCCGCAGCGGATGGGGCAGAACCAGCATGGCCCTAAACGGCTTGGCCTGGGCCTCGGGAGAATGTGCTGGACCCCTGAGCTTTATTAGCTGTGTCGCCTTGAGCAAAGTGCTTGCCTCTGGGATCCTTCTTGCCCACACTCTAAACTCAAGGCCCACTCAAGCCTCCACTCATTCCCTCCAAACTCCTTCCTGCTTCACCCAATCCTCCCCTCCAGAAACCAGAAGACCCGTCTGAATGGCTATTATTAAAAACTCAAAAAACAGCAGATGTTGGGATGAATGTGGATAAAAGGGAATGCTTATACATTGTTGCTGAGAATGTTAGTTAGTTCAATCTCTATGGAAAACTGTATGAAGGTCTCTCAATGAACCAAAAATAAAACTACCATTCACTCCAGAAATCTCACTACTTTTCTAAGGAAAAGAAATCATTATATAAAAAAGACACCTCTCCACCACTACTAGTATATTCACTGTAGCACTGTTCACAATAGGAAAGTCTTGGAACCAACTTAAGTGTCCATCAATGGTTGACTAAAGAAAATGTGGTACCTATGCACCAAGGATTACTACGCAGCCATAAAAAGAATGAGATTATGTCCTTTGCCACATGGATGGAATTGGAGACCATTATTTTAAGTGAACCAGTTAAGAAACAGAAAACCAAACACCACATGTTCTTACTCATATATGGGAGCTAAACCATGGGTACACATGGACATAAGGTGGAAATAAGAGACACTGAGGACTCCAAAAGTAGGGAGGGTAGGGAGTGATGAATGAAAAATTACCTCCTGGGTACAATATTCACTAATTGGGTAAGACCAATCCTCAACAGTATGCAATATACCTTTGTAACAAACAAGTACATATACCCTATAATCTAAAATTTTAAAAAACAAACAAACAAATAACAACAAAAAGAAAAAAACAGAAGAAACCAGCATATATTCAAGGAACAAGTGGAATTCACAAAAGCTTCATGTCTCCAGAACAGAACTTCTGATCTCCTCCAGCCTCCTTGCCTCCCTTGCCCCAAAGAAAAGTCAGTGTCTCCCACTGCCTTCTAATCGCAATGATGATAACTCCATGCTGAATGTTGGCTCAGACCAAGACTCCATTTATTATTGACTCTTCTCTTCCTCACATATTGGAAATGCAATCCATCAGGACAACTTATGGTTTCATCTTCAAAGCACATCCTACCTGCAATTACACCTCTCCATTCTCATGGCCACCATCCTTGTCCAATCCACCATGGTCTCTCACTTGGATTTTAATAACTGCTTCTAAATTGCTGTCCCTGCTTCCAGTTGTACCCTCTTAAGTCTATTCCTAAAACAGATACTCTGGAGATTCTGTTAGAACCTAGGTCAAATCAAGGAGGCCTCCAAAGTCTTCCACCTCACCCAGAGGAAAAGCCAACATCTTTACAGAAGTAGGGAGGTCCCACACGATGGAACACCACCAATCACCTCTCTGACCCCTCCCCTCCAACCCCATATCCTCGTTGCTGTTCCTTGAAGGCACTAGGCACACGTTGTTCCTTCCGCCTGGACAGCTTCTTCCCATTACCCACCTCCTCCAAGAGCTAACTTACCTCCTCCAAGTGGGCACTCAGACTGTACATTCTCAATGAGACTTAGCCTGACTACTCAATTTTCTGTTCTTTTTTTGCTTCTGATTTTTAAAAATTGTGCTGAAATTAACATAACATAAAATTAACTATTTTAAAGTGCACAATTTAGTGACATTTGGCACATTCCCAGTGTGGTACAACCACTAACTTTATCTAGTTTCAAAACATTTTCACCATCCCCGAGTATAACCCCACACCCATTAACATGAAGTCCCCATTCTTCCTCTTCTACCACAAACCCATAGCCACCACCAATCTACTTTCTGACTCTATAGATTTATCTATTCTGAATATTTCCTATAAACAGAATCACTCAATAAGCGCCCTTTGTGACTGCCTTATTTCACTTAACATAATCTTTCCAAGGTTTGTTCATATTGTAGCATGGGTCTGTACTTTATTGCTTCTAATGATTGAATTATATTCAACTGCGCGTACCTACCACACTTTGTTTATCCATTCATCCATTGATGGGCATCTGGGTTGCTTCTAGCTATTGACTATTTTGAATAATGCTGCTATTAGTGTCCAAGTATTTGTTTGAATTCCTGACCAATCAATTTTGAATTACAATGTCTCCTCTCCCATTCCCCATCTCCTTAACCTGCTCCAATCTTTTTCTAAGGCATTCATCACTGCCTAACATTCTAATTATGCATCATGTTTATTATTTTCTGTTTTATCCATTGGAATATGACCTCCAGAAGGCAAGATTATTTTTGTGAGTTTTGTCTATTGATATAGCTCACGTGCCTGGAAGAGCACAAAGTAGGTGCTCAGAAATGTTTGTTTATTATTATTTTTCTGAGGCAAGGTCTCACTCTGTCGCCCAGGCTGGAATGCAGTGGTGCAATCACGGCTTACTGCAGCCTCCATCTCCCAGGCTCAGGTGATCCTCCCACCTCAGCCTCCAGAGTAGCTGGGACTACATGCACGCATCACCATGCCCAGCTAATTTTTGTATTTTTCATAGAGACAGGGTTTCACCATATTGCCCAGGTTGGTCTCAAACATCTGGGCTCAAGAGATCCACCCACTTTGACCTCCCAGTGTTGGGATTACAGGCCTGAGTCACCATGCCCAGTCTCAGAAATATTCATTGAATGAACCAGTGCAGATGACCAGGGGATGTAATTTGAGATCCAAAAAATAAAGCTTTTATATATGGATCTGAACAAGAGCAGTCTAAATTTTACCATGCTCTTACATCTCTACCCTGAATATCCATCTTATTCCTTTTATCTCATCGGAAGATGAGACCTGAGTCATGCTCTTACATCTCTTACATCTCTACCCTGAATATCCATCTTATTCCTTTTATCTCATCGGAAGATGAGACCTGAGTCACCCTTGGGAGGTCCCATGGGAACTCCTGGGCCAAGGAGAGATGGAGCATAGAGAGCCAGAAGAAGCTCTGTGGACTGCAGACACATAGGAAAAAGAAATGGGCTGTGGCCATGTGAAAAACAGCCAACAGTCTTAACAGTTTGCACATGTGAAATGACTAAATCATCATTAAGATCCCTTCAAGACTAATATTTTAGACCACTGTGTAATTTCAAACTAATTCCACAGACTTTATTGCTGTGGTCTGCATTTGTCACCCTTTATTTAGTTCATGTGCATCTTCTTTTGTCCTGAGGTCAGGGTAACCTTATCCTCCCAGCAGCAGAATTAGTTTCTAAAGCTTCTATGGAAATCTAAAATCTGCATGGAAAATTAAAGTACTGGAAATACCCAAGACATGGTTAAAGAATAAGAACAAAGTCAGAGAACTTACACAACCTGACCTTAAGACTTAATATAAAAGCTACCAGTGAAAACAGTGTGGTATGGGCCTAAGGGCAGACATATTGATCAAAGAAGAGAGAGTCCAGAAGTAAACTCAAAAATATACAGTAAATTAATGTTTGATTAAAATGCCAGCGTAAGTTTATGGTGAAAAACACTGCCTTCAACACATAATGATGGAAAAATTGACTGTCTATATGAAAAAGTTCTACCTTACACTATACACAAAAATAAAATAAAAATGGATTGTATTACATAATAGAAAATCTTAAACCTGAAGTAGGAACATATTTTTTAAATGGATACAAAAATCACTAATCATGAAAGAAAAATAAATCATAGCTTGGACTTTATTAAAATTAGAAACTTTTCTTCTTCAAAGACATCATCAGAACTTGAATAGACTAAGCCACAGACTCAGACAAAATACTCATAATTTGCACATCAGATAAAAGACTTGTACCTATACTTCATAAATAACTCTTACAAATTCATATGAAAACGATAAAATAGCCCACTTTTTAAAATAAGGAAAATACTTGAACTGATATTTCACAAAAGAAAATATATCAATGTTCAATAAGCACAGGACCAACTGTTCAAAGTTACTAGTTATTAGATAAATGTAAACAATTAAAATCACAATGAGATTCTATTTCACAGCTAATAAAAATATCTGACAATATCTAATTTTGGCAAGGATGTGGCGTACCTAGAACTCTCATGCATCACTGACAGGAGTGTAAAATGATACAATGAACACAGTTTGGCAGTTTCTGATTATATGCTTGCATTACGCTCCAGAAATTCTCCTCCTGGGTATTTACCTAAGAGAAGTAAAAACTTATGCGCACAAAAAGACTTGTACACAAATGTTCACACCAGTTCGATTCATATAGCCAAATACTGGAAACAATACCAATGACCATCAGCACATATATGGCTAAACTATTCTATATTCATACAATGGAATACTACTCAGCAAAAAAAAAAACAAAACAAAACAACAACAACAACAACAAAAACACTGATTCACAAAATATAAATGAATCTTAGAAACATACTGAATGAAAGAAACCAGTTCTAAAAGAATGCATGCTATATGGTCCCATTTATATAATGTTCCCAAACTGCAAGGCCAGTGAGTGGGTACTTAGAATGGAAGACGAAGGGTGGCAATTACTTATAAAAGAGTATGAGAGAGATGTGTGGAATGTGTCGATTGAGATGATGGTTTCAGAGGTGCCATGTGTGGATATTTGTACCCTTCTCACCTCATGTTGAAACAGATCCCCAATATTGAAGGTGGGGCTTAAGGGGGAGTGTTTGGGTCATGGGGGTGGATCCCTCATGAATAGATTAATTCCCTTCCTCAATCCCCTCCCTTGGTGGTGAGTACTCACTCTATTAATTCCCATGGGAGCTGGCTGTTAAAAAGAACTTGGCACTCCCCCACCCCTTGCTTCTTCTCTCCCATGTGATCTCTGCACACGCCAGCTCCCCTTAACCTTCCACCAGGATTGGAAGCAACCTGAGGTCCTCACCAGATGCAGATGCCCAGTCTTGAACTTTGCAGTCATTAAAATCATGAGCCAAATAAACTTTTTCTTAATAAATTACCCAGCCTCAGGTATTACTTTATAGCAATACAAAACAAAGACAATAGAGTATACATGTATCAAAACTTATTGAACTTTACACTTAAAAATGTGTGTATTTTAGTGTATATAAATTATATACACTCTCTATATATATATATACTATATATATATATATATATATATAAAACCTAACAGAAAGTTAAAAGAACATCTACTGTATGGCTCAATAACTTCCCCCCTTACCCAAGAGAATTAACAAACATATCCACAAAACACTTGTAAAAGAATATTTGTAAATGCCATATTCATAATACCAAAAATTAAAAATAATCCAAAGGTCTAACAACAGGAGAATGGATCCTTATTTTTTTAATGTAAACTACTCAGCAATGAAAAGGAAGGAAATAGTGATATAATCACAGGATGACTCTCAAAAACAGCATGTTCTGTAACTCTGAGTTTGTTTCGAAACAAAAAATAATAAAGTCTTGCTCCCGAAAAATTATGTTAAGCAGAAGAAACTAAACACAGAAGACTACATATTATATCATACCTATGGGAAGCCCAACAATAAGGAAATTATAATCTATCATGCTGGAAACCAGAGAGTATGTGGAAATTTGATTGGAAAGGGGTGAGGGCAACTCTCTGGGAAGAAGAAATGCTGTTCTGTGCTGTTGGGATAATGATATGGATGATGATACATGGTGGATATGACTGCCGAATCTCATTCAACTGAATATGTAAGACTGATGCTTTTAATTGAATATTAGTTGTTTCTCAACAAGTAAAGTAAAAGAGTAGAAAATCATATTCTCCCATTATGTAATAGGAAGAGCACTGTATTGAAGTCGGGAGACCCAGATTCATTTCTGGGGTCTGTCACAACATGATAAATCTCCACTGGAGGCTTTGCCAATATTTTATCATCAAGCTCCTCATAATAAGTCAGCTGTAGAGGAAATGGTTCCTTTTCAAAAATTATTCATAGAACAAGTTGTCCTGTGAATAATTCTGGTTTTGATCATTTTCTCCTCAAAACCTTTAGCTAAGTTTCCCCTCTGAATTTATTTCCATTTTTTCCATGTAAGATTAAGGGCAATGGGACAGGCAACACAAAAGCATGAAGGACAGCCAGAAGGACAGCACTGTGGAATGTGAGCAGCTGAGGGCCTGAAGAGCAAAGACTGAGGTTTCCCAAAGAAGAAGGAATTCTGCCTCAAGACTGCAACACAGAAATCCCGCCTGAAATTCCGACTGGCTGCCCTATGGAATTCAGAGTCAAGACTACAACACCAACTCTTATCTGAATTTCCGGTCTTCCAGCCTGCCTTGTATCCTTTAGATTGCCAAGCCCCACAATCTCATGAGTCAATTCCTTAAAATAGATAGCGTATAGATAGATTAGGTAGATACATAGATAGATAATCTCCTACTAGTTCTGTTTCTCTGGAGAACTCTAAGACAGCACATACCAATGACAAGACTAATCAGACTGGTTGTTTGACTTTGGACTGTTTTAAATGTAACTATAGTGAACCACACAATAATTTTTTACCTTGACCACTTAAGAATGATTTAATTTTCCTCTTAATCTCCATCATCTCAAATTTACTACGTATTGCTGATATTTCTGTGAAACAATTTCACTTGTGTTTTCTATAATTTCCTTTGCTTGGAAGATTTGTGATTCCTTGGTGATTTTGATAGGTTTGAGAGAGAGACTGGGTCATCTACCACCACTGGGCTTCCTCCAGTAAATTCATGTTTGCAGCCTTAAATGTAGATGCATCAAGTAATTATTTAGACCATAAAATATCAGGAGGGTTGGGGGCAGTGGCTATTGACTCATCAGTGGTAAGGATGTCAGTGTTCTAACATCTAACATGGCTACACATACTGACACTGCATTTGGGCTTAGAAAAGCAAATACTGAACCCAGACAACCAGTTGTTCTGCATCAACTGAGCTTAGAAAAGCAGAATACTGAACCCAGACAACCAGTGAGGGTTGCTCTGTTCATGCTAATCACCGTTCCTGATGCTGGGGATACAGCAATGCACCACACAGAACAAAGGGAAACAAAAGAACACCTGCCTTTGTGGAATTTATGTCCCACAGGAGGAGGACAGCAAGTAACATAAAGAAATAAAAATAGTTATGAAAGATTTTAAAGTGTAATCCACTTGAGAAAAATACAGCAGGAGGAGAGCAATTTTAGGCCAGATGACCTGGGAAGGCCAACTAGGAAGGAGACATTTAATAAACAGCCCAGGTTGAAGGGGCAGGCAGCATTAAAGCCTTGTCATGGAGACAAGTCCAGTGTGTCCAAGGGCCAGCTGGGAAGCCATGTGGCCCAAAGGGCATGAAGAACTCCACAGCAGTGAGAGCTGATTGGAGAAGGGTAGCGACTAGATTGCGAGTGAGTCACCCTGAGCACCTTGGCTTTTATTCAGTGTGATGACGACCACTGGAGTGTTTCAAGCTGAGGAGTGACATGACCTCTAACTTGACGTAGGTATTAAACACTGTGAGTGTGAAAATACTCTTAAGAATGACAAGGGATGAAGTATCTGGGTGAGACAGAGACGGTGGTTATGACCAGGGCAGGGAAGTGCAGGTGGTGAGATGTGGTTGGGATGCAGATAGATTTTGAGGGTAGAACTAGTAGGACTTCTTGAAACATCGGGGGAAATCAGCCCCCTATAATTCAACGTAGCTTCTTTTCTATTTTCCCTAAGTGTCGGCTGGTCTGAGAAATAAAGGGAAAGAGGAGTACAAAGAGAGAAATTTTAAAGCTGCATGTCCGGGGTAGACATTACATGTCAGCAGGTTCGGTGATGCCCCCTGAGCTGTAAAACCAGCAAATTTTTATTAGCAATTTTCAAAGTGGAAGGAGTGTACAAATAGGGTGTGGGTCACAGAAAGATCACATGCTTCATGGGTAATAAAATATCACAAGGCAAGTGGGCAGGGCAAGGTCACAAGGCCAGGGCAAAACTAGAATTACTAATGAGGTTCCCGGTCTTGCTGTGCATGCATTGTCATTGATAAACATCTTAGCAGGGTTCAAGAGCAGAGAATTGGTCTGACTAGAATTCGCCAGGCTGGAATTTCCTAATCCTAGCAAGCCTGCGGGGACTGCAGGAGGCCAGGGCATGTTTCATCCCTTATCTGCAACTGCATAAGGCAGACACACCCAGAGCGGCCATTTTAGAGGAATGCGTTCATTTCCCGGGACTGTTAATTATTAATATTCCTTACTGGGGAAAGAATTCAGCAATATTTCTCTTACCCGTTTTTGGTAATAAGAGAAATATGGTTCTGTCCTGCCCAGCCCACAGGCAGCCAGATTTTAAGGTTATCTCCCTTGTTCCCTGAAAATCACTGTTAACCTATTCTTAAGGTGCCCAGATTTCATATTGTTCAAACACACATGCTTTACAAACAATTTGTGCAGTGAACGCAATCATCACAGGGTCCTGAGGCGACATACATCCTCAGCTTATGAAGATGATGGGATTAAGAGATTAAAGACGGGCATAGGAAATTATAAGAGAAATGATTGAGGAAGTGATAAATGTCCATGAAATCTTCACAATTTATGTTCTTCTTCTGTCACAGTTTCAACAGGTCCCTCCATTTAGGGTCCCTGACTTCCCGCAACATTGATGGACAGGATATGAGAGCAATCAAGAGAGGTTTGGGGCCCTGAGTAACTGGTCAAATAGGGTTGCTAGTTACTGAATGAGAAAATGGTAGGTGGTGTAGGTTTTAGAGTAGGATTACACTAGTTTTGGCCATATTCAGCTTGACACCGCATTAGACACAAAACTGGAGATGTGAACTCATCGGTAGGATGAATATTTGCTTCTGAAATTCAAGAGACATATTGAGCTAGAGATATACATTTGGGATATGTCAGTGTATCAATGAAATTAAACCCATGAGACCAGGTGAGATCTTCAAAAGAGTGGAAGTAGCTAGGCCATGAGGGCACAATAGAGCAACTTCTGATTTTCACTGTAAAACATCCCAGAGAATAACTGTTCATCCTTCTCTGAAGGACGAATTTGGATCTCTGTGTCCAACACTGCAGACGTGGTGAGCATCTGGCATGAAGTGACCCTGCGTTCTGACCCAGGTCAGCTGCACTGCCCCCATCAGCTTAAAGATGACACTGGGGTAAACACAAACCAAAGCTATGTGATAAGGCATTGTATAAGCACCAAACAGGTTTTTGCTTTTTTCCCCACCATGGGGTAAAAGAAAATAATTCAGGACGAAACCTAACCCACAGATATTAAGACATTTTTGTTTTGAAGGTCTTCTTATAGTTTATTAAAAGGTAACAGAAAGATAATAAAGAAAAGTTTCTTTAAAAAAATGCAAAAGAAAGGGCTGGGCATGATGGTTCACACCAGTAATCCCAGCACTTTGGGAGGCTGAGATGGGAGGACTGCTGGAGCCCAGGAGTTCAAGATTAGACTGGGCAACATAGTAAGTCCCCATCTCTACAAAAAATTTAAAAATTAGTCTGGCATGGTGGCACATGCCTGTGGTCCCAGCTGCTTGGGAGGCTGAGGCAAGAGGATCACTTGAGCCTGGGAAGTCAAGGCTGCAATGAGCCATGATCATGTCACTGCACTCCAGCCTGGATGACAGAGTGAGATCTTGTCTCAAAAAAAAATAAAAGAAAGATAAAAAAGATACTGATGATGTACCCCAAAATTCTATAAGGACAGAAATCTAGCCTTATGGCCTGCTGGATCACTATAAGCACCTAGCATACTAACTGACACTGAGTTGGTGGTTAATAAATACTTGGTAATTGTTTGAAAAACACAACTCATAAATCCACACCTACATGTACATTTTATCCCCTGATCAAATGTATTTAAGTGTGAAGGTTAATATTTACTTTTCATTTTGTTGCATCCCCCTTTCTTTTCTGTTCCTCTTCTGTGACTGCACTGTATAACAGTTGTTCTCATTGACAATATTTGTATCTAAAAAAATTGTTCCATCAAAGCATATTTGTTAAGAGAAAGAGTTGAATCCTAGCTAGCAGAGGCAGTTGGTTACTCATCACTAGAAAGGGGAGGGAGATATATTTGTGATTATACAGCATTTGTGTTTTCAAAATGTGTCCTATGGACAGTCACTTCAGGATATTTTAATTGACTTCTCAGTTAAAAAAAAAAAGTGTAAGAAATGTACAGCCAAACACATTGAAATAAGTTCTATTCCCAAAGGACCTTTGAAACCTTTTAATAAGCAGATATTTCTAACCACCAGGAAGATATAGCCTGCTGAGTTTTCTGAGCTGATCTACTTAATTTTTAACTCTTTTATCTTAGAATCTCTTGTTTGTTTTGCTTTGTTTGTTTGTTTTGCAATAACATTATAGAATTTGAATCCACTTTGGAAACATTGCATTGTTTCTTTAAATTTCAATTTTGTTAATAATTAGTTTAAATTATGATGTCTTTATGCTGTTGTCAATATCACCAATTACCACCATGTTGCTTAGGAATCCTCAGTCCTGCATCTTCCCCTTACCTTGAGCTATAAGCAGCCTCTGTCAAAGTGGCACAAGTCCTCCAACATCTTTCTTCAGGACCCACAAGCTACTGCTTCACATCTCCTCTTCTCTCCACCACCTCAAGTTTCAGTCCTTGAAGCACTTTTCTTTTCTGTCCACACTCACTCCCCAAATTATGTCATCCAGTTAACTGGTTTGAAACACCATCTCTACACTGATTACACTCTTGCAGTTACACCTGCCATCCACACTTTTCCTCCGAACTTCAGGTTCACATGTCCACCTGCTGACTCCACATCTTCACTTGTCTATATTCCAGACATTACAAAATTAACCTAACCAAGAATGACTGACTCCCTTTTCTTCCTCCCAAAATCTGCTCTTCCAACCATCCTTTTCATCTTGGTTGACAGCAACATCATCTTTTTTCAGCTGCACAGATCAAAATCCTTCGAGGCATCCTTATACCTCTCTTTCTCTGGCACATCACTCTCAAGTCACCAGTAAGTCCCAGTGAACCTACTTTCCAAATACAGCCAGAACTCAGCTATGTGAGCACTTTTCATGGCCATCTCTGCTGATCCAAGCCACCACCATCGCACTGGTCCTTCCCTTGTCCCCTGTAATTGATTTTCAAAACAGAAGCCAGAGTGATCCTTTCAAATTACTCCTCTCCTCAAACCTCTGCTTTACCCAACAAAAGCCAAATTGCTTGCAGTGAACAAGAAGACCCTCTAGGGGTCTGCCGCCCCTCACCTCTCTGATTTACATCCTGCTACTACCCAATCTTAACTCCACAACATGTGCACTTTTGTCCTTCCTGTTGCTTGGCCTCCCGAGCCTGCTCCCACCTCAGGGTGTGGTACCAACTGTTTACCCTCTCTTGCCTTTTCTTCCTCCAGGTGTCTGTGTGATTCACTCCCTCACTTTCTTAATGAGGTCTGTTCTCCCCAACCCTTTGACTAACTAATGCTGTGCTCCCAATCTTCCTAACTCTGCTTGATTTTTTTTCCTCCATGGCATTTATAATTTGCAACACACTGAACACTTGACTTAAACATCATGTATATTTCCCGTTTTGTTCATTTATGTTTCCCCTAGGAGATCCTCAATAAATACATATTGAATTAAAAATAAATGAATGGTCTATGGTTGAGTTTGTATGAGGATCAAGTTTCTCTCCAAATGTATGTTTACTGAAATCAAATCCTTTTTTTAATTTTTATAATAGATATGAGAAAATTTTTATAATAAGCTAAAAATCTATGAAGTAATCTACATACTGAGTTTGTTCTCATTTTATGTGAAAAAAATCACAAAATTGTATTTACTCATCAACTACCACTTTGTAAAGCTATACATGGGAGAAAGTCTAATAAGGAACATAGAACATTAATCAGCTTTGTTGTATTAAAGGAGTGAGTTTATGAATTACATTTTTTATTATTCTTAAACTACCTGTAACAGTGTCATATTGTTTGGGTAATTACAGTGCATTTTAAAATGTATTTTGCTGAAACATTTTAATTTTAAAGAAATTGCTTTGATTTTAAAATATTGCCCTTATAAGCAGCTAAGTGTACATGAAAACATCATTCAATGGAAAATAATAAAAGAAGACATGGAAATAATACAAGTACTGAGAGAGTTGTACAATTTCAGAATGCTTTGAATCAATCAAATTTCTAAGTTGATCCATCATTATACTGGAAGTTTGACACTCAATCAGAATCAACTTTGCCAATTACAAAGAACTCTTCTTTGGAATTTTGGTTTCTAAGGGTCACACTTTTTGCAATATAATAGTTTGTCTCTTAAATAGTCTGTATCTACTACTAATAAATAGTAGCTGGGTATCCATATTATGTAACAGAAGGGAAATGAAATTGTACATTTTTTTAGGTAATTCTGGGAAATTTTTACATAATTTTAGATAAATCTCCTCCGAAATACCATTGTGGCTGAAAATGGGCTATATTGAAAGGTTTGATTGCTTTAAAAAAAAAATTAAACTCCCACTTCTCTTCCAAGTTGCTGCAAGATGAAATGTTCCTTTCTTTATCTACCTTGTTCTCCCCTTCTCTGAAGAAGGAAATTCTATCATAGGGCCCAGGAACCTGAGCAACTGTGTTACTTGGTCATTCTAGATTTTCTCAGGTTCAGCGAGAGAATATCTATGCCCACCAGATTACATAAAAAGTATGAGATGTGGTTTGGGAAATAGGATAAAGACTTATAAACTGGAATTCGGGATGTGGTTTATGGAAAGTCTTAAGGTAAATGAGCATATCTCAACTCAGGGACAGACAAGTCTTAGCAGCTCTCCTCTTATCAAACAAATCTTATTTCCATTTTCTTTCCATTTTTCTGTGCTCAAGACATGTTTAGCTAACTGTAGAGACATGCCAAAGACAATCAAATCCTTTTTTATGTGAATATCAGATTTAAGAATGCTTTCCTCATAAGGGTGAAACTAGAAATCAGAGGTGAGTGAATTAGCCCTGGATCTGACCCAGCGACCAGAGGCACAAACCATCACTGGCAGATTGAGATAAGGGAAGGATGAAAGTGGTAGCAAACAGCTTGAAGACAAAGAAAATGGAAAAACTAAAAGGAGCCACGTTTACATTAGACCTCTAATTTCCTGAAAATACTTCCTTAATGAAAGCAGGAGCCAAATCCACTTTAAGTAATTCATTTGGTTGCTACGATTGAGGAATGTGTTAGTTTCCAAAATCTTAATGTAGATTATTTTTGAAAAGGTTGTTCACTTTGCATGGGGGCTAGTTTTCTAGACAATTCCTCTAAAGGGTGATTTTTCCGGTGTCTTCAGAGTTTGTGTGTATGTTTGTGATCTGGCACAGACTACTCAGGGAGCATAAAGCAGCTCAGATTTCCAGAAACCACTACTCAAGTAAAAAAGGCGAAATGAAAAGAAAGTAATTTTGAACATTACAACCACAAATCAAACAAGGTTTTGCTCAAGAAGAAAAAAACGATGAGGGAATTCCTCACTAAAGCCTTGGTCTTTACCCATAAGTTCACTGTTCCTAAAGAATCATGAAATCCAAGAAAACTTGTCCTCAACATGGGCATCAAGAAACTCTGATTTTCTTTATAGTTTGAGGTCTCTGCTCAGATGGTGAATCAAAGACATTCAGCTATAGTGTGGGGTTCTTTCAGCCAAGCTTGCAGCAAAAGGTACATGATATTTTCTGATCGTAACACCCCAGAGTGAAGAGGAATTACAGAAATGCTGACTGGTCCTGTGGGTGGACAAGGAGAGTGGAGATTGGGGAGGATGACCAGCAACCCCAGGGGCATCGACATCATCCCATTCCTTTTCCCCATGGCATACACCCCCATTCAGGGAGCCTCAGTTGGGTGGCAGTCGGACTGAGAGGGCAGAGGCCCCATTACTCAATGACTCTGACTTCAGACGCTCCATCACACTTTGTCTGCAAGGCTCCCAAGAGGAAGGCATGGGATGTGAGGAATCCTAATTAGGGGAAAAATGTCAGACTGGCAGTACCAAGGGAAAGCAAAGAGAGAAAGCAGCTAAACTGTAAATCTGCCTTTCTTCATGGCCCAGGACACATAGCTCTTCTGAGCAAATAACTCACAATCTTCCTGCACCCAACTATCACCAAACACCTGCAAGTTAGCTCACTATAACCTTGGCATTATCAGTACTGTACATAGCACCCTGGAGCCCAGGAACTATCCTATAAATATCCAGCAAGCCTTTGTTTCTTTGCAGTCAGCTCCTCTCTGGCTGTGCTGCCCGTTGCAACCTTGTATTTTCATACTTTCTCTAATAAATCTGCCTTTCTTTATCTACAGCTGTCTTAGTAAATTCTTTTACCCCTGTACCACCAGCCCAGATAGTTGTCACTCACCTATGACAGGGAAGTATTCATTCCAATTATGGAATGAGCTCAAAATTGGCCCCTCATATCCACACTTAAGTCATGTTTAACTAAGTTGTCACAGACAAAAGTGGTCTTAGATAGGATCTGCAGTTGTTGAAATTAAAGACTACTCACCCACCTGATAAGTTATCAAGTCTTCTCTAAATCTCAGTTACATCTTGGTGGACACCATCTTTATTCTGTGTTTTTCCGTTAGGACAGCATCCCCTTCTACCCAGGGCTCAGTCACACCCAACTCCAGAGCCAATCCCACAGACTCAGCCCAGCCACACACATGCCCAGGTTTAGTCTTGCTGTAGGGAGCCTGGGGCCCTCACCAGCGTTGGTTGGAGGTACAGGATTGGAGTCAGCAAGGACTTGGTTTCATCCCTACTTCACAGCACTATCACAAGAAAGGCAGGATATGGTGTGTGGAAAGTGCTTGGCTCAGGGTCTGGCACATAGTCTCAGTAAATGTTGATTGCTACTGCCGCTATGTTATTTCAAGTGTACTAAGGACAAATACAACTCAGACAAGTTGGAGCCATCCTACCCTTGGCCCACAATATTTTAAAGATGTTTCTGTCATCACCCCATTTCTCCATTCTCCTCTGTGTCTGAGCCAAGGCCTCAGCCCCTATTCAGAATCCAGACGCCCTGCCTAGCTAGCCCTTTCCCTTTTCTCTTGGAACTGGACTCTTGGTTCCTGTTAGATTTTTGTTCTAGGACCAGAGGGATCTTTTCCACCAACCTGTAGTAGGACCCTACTGCACATGCACGCACATGTGCGCACACACACACACTGGTGCAGACACACATGCATGCTCCCACAATGTTGGCATCGCCAGTGTTGGAAGACTCTTGCACTGTATCCCCCCAACCAGACTTCATTTGCCCTTAGACATGGATGTCAGCCTGGCTCAAAGTCATCACCGGAATCCCTGGGGGGCTCTCCTTTGCAGCTGTCTGCCTCTGCACTCTCAGAAAACCAGGAAGTATGGAGGGATGGGCAGAGAAATATAAACCCTTGTGATTATAGGACAAATATTTTAAAGGACATAGATGAAGAGAGTTCTCCTAGAGGAAAAACAGGTATCTGAAAACCGAAGACACTCCAGATATACTTGAGCTATGTGGCCACATCTCCAAACACAGAGGTACCCAGGTAGAAAAGTAACTTGGAATCAATCTCCTCACCTAAACAATGCATTCAAGAACAGAGAGAACCCCAGGTTCTGCTGGGGATCCTGTAACATTCACATCAGTAGTCCCAGCAGCGTATCTACAGGGCACAGAGATCAAAGTTCCCCGAGCAGGGAAGGAAAAAATTAAGGACAATGATGAGGTCTGACAACATTAAGTGTTGAGTGCTGTCTGAGTAATGCACTAAACCCTTACACCCGTTTAACCTTCAGAAACCACACTCTGATCATGATGTTAGTACTAATATGCTAGTTACTCTTTGTAAGCAAGGAATTCAAGATTTAAAGACGTAGATGAGTTGCCTAATGTTATGTAACAAGTAAGTGTAAGAGTAGAGATTAAATGCAGATCTGCGTTAGTCCAGAGCCTTCTGTCTCCAACACTATGCATGGAATAGCCAAAATGAGATAATCATGTCCATAATGGTATTCAGAAACGATGGCACATGAAGAGTTTGGCCTCAGAATCTGGTAGGAGAATGGTTATAGCCAGACAGAAATATGCCTCCCACTTTTTTATGCTTGGAAGAAATTACAAGGGAAAACTGACATTCAGTGGATAAGGCTTTGGGGGCCAGTTCTGCCATGTCTACCTCTGCAACCCTCTGTTGAGTAGCCTTTGGAGAAAAGAAGAACGGAGCCACCAAGCAGAGGATCAAAACAGGCAGCCGCAACAAACTTGATCTTACATCAGTCATTCACTCCCCACCGCTCCGGAAACAATGGCCCTCACTTAGGAGGGCCTTCTCATATCTGCATATCCACCCCCCTCATGTCCCTTCTCTATTTCCTTCTTGCAGATGGCTACGACCCTGCTTCCTCACCCCTTTGGTCAGCAGCTTCTTGCTTCATTAGTTTTGTTTTTTTCCTTCGTCTCCATCTGAGTAGATTACACTGCTGGATTTTGTGGATTTCAGAAAGAATAACTACGGAATATGAGCACTCTATGTGTATACTGCAAAGCCCCCATCCTTTCTTACTCTCAACCAGGTCTTTTCCAACACATGAGACCAAAGTCCCATATTACACAAATAAGATTTCAAGGGATTTCATCAATCTGTACCATGATTTTCCCATTGGTAATACTACTTTTCTCACAAGCAAAATTGATAACAATGATTATTATTAACCTAAATTTTGTTCCCTTTGAGATAAAAGTACTTTTGAAGAACACCCCAAAGGCACTTACCCTCATTGGGTTGTACCTGAGTTCTTTCTTCCTCAACTTTCTGCACACAGTCTCATAACTCAGGAAGCCAATTTCTCTAACAACTTTAGAGCTTTACTAAGTGCAACAGTTGCCCTCTATTTAAAAACCTCCCATTTTCTTTATCAGTTAAGAGACAGGAACCAGGTTACTGATAAGCTGAACTCGATGATCACACTGTTAACAAATGTTAACTGCAGTTTTCACCACATTCTCCTCTACTTGAAAGATCTTTGATGAAGTTCTATTTCCAATTTTTACCTTATCTCTATAGATGGTTACATTTTGTCTTAACTATATTTTGCCTTCCTCACGAGTGACTTTCTCAGCAAAACCTCCCCAACTCCATGTAGGTGGCAGGTCACTCATTTCCCTTAAAGCGAGCTGGTAGTTGTAACTTCCCTATGGTCACATTTCGAAAAGAACAACAATGTCCATTTCTGCTGCAAGTTGTTTATTTGGTGTTTTTTTGTTTGTTTCTGTTTTTTTTGGCGGGGGGCAGAGCCTCTCTCTGTCGCCCAGGCTGGAGTGCAGTGGTGCAACATCAGCTCCCTCTGCAGCAAGTTTTATAACTGATGCCTCACTGGCAATGTTTTTGAAAACTTTGACACATGTTGTGTGCTTAAGTGTACACCAGACTCTGTGTGCAGTAATTTGCTACATGCTATCCCATGCAATCCTCAGAAGCTGACAGGAGCCTCAGAGAGGCGAATTACATTACCCAAGGTAACCGCCAGTACAAGGGAAATCCAGGATCCAAAGCGTTTATACCTGGGTTTTTTCCATGTGCCCCAGACAGCCTATCTCAGGTGGTTGTAATAGAGATTTATGGACATGAGATGCAATTATTAGAATTCTGGATAAACTAACCTTCATTATCTATGCAATTTTAAAAAAATACTGGTGACTTTCAAATAATCAGGATGTGCCATCTGCCAGAGTCCTCCCTAATATAGTAGAGCATGAGATTTAGGGAGAGAACAGCTTGTTTTCCTTTTCCCAGCTGCTTGTCTTTGGGCAAATTCTCCAACCTCTCTGTCTTGTGTGAAGGGTATTATTGTCAATACTAAATCAATAACCTATGGAGGGTGTCATCCATATCAATGAACACTGGTGATTTTCTGCTCTATCATATACCCATCCTATCACACCCAGCACAATTGTGTTTAAAATAAAAACAAACTTTCCGGCCAGGCGTGGTAGCTGACACTGTAATCCCAACAGCCTGGCCAACATGGTGAAACCCTGTCTCTACTAAAATACAAAACATAGCTGGGTGTGATGACGCACGCCTATAATCCCAGTTACTCAGGAGGCTAAGGCACTAGAATTGCTTGAATCCGGGAGGCAAAGGTTGCAGTGAGCCAAGATTGCACCACTGCACTCTAGCCTGGATGACAGAGTGAGACTCTGTCTCAAAAGAAAAAAAAAAAAAAAAAACCTTCAAAATGTATTTGAAAAGATGGAATGATTCATAATATGTACCATATCTAAAGATTATGTTTATGTCAAGAGACTAACAAAACCTGGGTAGCACCTGACCTTCAATCTTCAACATCTGAAGCTCATTTTGGTTTGGGTGCAGAGCTGAGATGTCTTCTCTGTGTGAATACAACCTCACCCCCCAACCCCCACCTCAACACACAGACAAATGAACAGCTGTGTATACTCTCCAATTTTTGTGGATTTGTGTCAAGACCCTCGTCCCACCAAGTGAGCTAGATCACCTCTTCTCCTTACTTAGGGTCGCCATACATAAAAGATGAAAATCTACATCAAGGAGATAATGGTAGACTCATTTGCATATGATGCAGTCTTAAGGTGGATTATGACTTCATAAGGTCATCAATCATTTATTCTCCACTGCTAGAGAACTGGAGAAAATATACCTAAATAATACACAAAACAATACTCATTGATGTCCCCAACATTGTGTCAGGCACTGTGAGAGGTGCAAGAGAAGATGAGACTCATTGCTGACCACAAGGAACTAAAATAAAGACCATGGGAAAAGAGGGATGGGGACAGGGAATCTGCAAATTTAAGATTTTTTTTTTTTTTTTTTTGAGACGGCGTTTCACTCTTGTTGCCCAGGCTGGAGTGCCATGGCATGATCTCAGCTTACTGCAACCTCCACCTCCTGGGTTCAAGTGATTCTTCTGCGTCAGCCTCCCTAGTACCTGGTATTATAGGCACCTGCCACCACACCTGGCTAATTTTGTATTTTTAGTAGAGATGGAGTTTCTCCATATTGGTCAGGTTGGTCTCAAACTCCCGACTTGAGATGATCCCCCCACCTCAGCCTCCCAAAGTGCTGGGATTACAGGCATGAGCCACTGCCCTCGGCCTCAAGATTTAAATTATACAGAAATGTATAGCAGTTAGAATATTTTTAAAATTATGGTATGTTATCAAGAGACTATAAGGTAGTCTTTACTCAGGAGTATAACTTTTTGGCCTGGCACAGTGGCTTCTGTCACTTTGGGAGGCCAAGGCAGGAGGATTTCTTGAGGCCAGGAGTTTGAGACCAGCCTGGGCAACACGGTGAGATTTTGTCTCTACACAAAAATTTTTAAACAGAGTGGAACTCAAAAAAATTTTTCTAGCATGGTTGAGCTGTAGTTCTATCCTAGTTCTAGATCTCTTAATATCCTTCACATCACATGAGAATCATGGCAGCAGTATTTAGAAACTTGCACCACATCCGCTGTGGAACTTATCCTTCAGTCTCTGTCATTGGCATTTACACACTTGATTGTCATCAAAATGAATAATGCCATTTTCAGTGCTTCTATAAGTAGTTATCAAATTCAGGGAGACCAACATCCACCAAGGTCCTCCTGAGTTAGTGATAAAGAAGGCCACATCTGAATGCAGATATGAGGGCCTGAGCAGCCATGGGTAGCTTGAGGAAGTTTCTCTTGAATGATCCCTCTATGCCAGGGCTCTGCAAAATGTGGAATTCGGACTCCTGCTGCTGTACCCACCTGGCAGGGAGAGACTAGGCAAGCCTGTAAGGGGCCAAGTCCTGCCCCGCTGTGAGGATCGCTCCCCAGGGGTGGAGATCTTTAATGGTGCACCCCAAGCATGGTTTGCTCGCAGGCCATGACACCTCTTGGAGGTAACTCTCCTTCATGAAAGTGCCCCAGAACCAACAAAGGCAGCTCTCTAAGGTAGGCAGAACAACATCTGTGACAATTCACCAATCAGTGACCTGAAAGGAAAGATCAAAGTTGGCCAAACTTATTTGTCTGAAATGAGAATAACATATAGTGCTCCTGGAGAAACAGAAAAGTGGAGTTTGGGCACACACACGTGTGCTCAAGTGCTTGTTTGTGTGTGCACATGCAGGGTTGTGTCCACATGGAGAGGACATCTGAGCTCTGCACCCAAACCAAATGAGTTTTTGTAATGTTGAAAATTGTCCTAAATTGGCAAAAACAAGAGGTTAGCTGGTCTTCCTTGCACTTTGAAGAAACAGGTTCAGATCCAATACCAATTCCACAGCTTATGATAACCCAGAGTCCCCTCATGACATTTGCTGATTTCTGGGGCTCATTTTCTCCGAGATCCTGTGTCTCTAGCTGCAGGAATATCATCTTTGTTCCGCTCAGCATCAGCCCAAAACTCAGTCCCCTCTCCAGTTTGCAAAAGAAATCCATTTACACCAAACATTTCTAAAATATGGTGTACCTAGCTAAAGATTCACACATCACACGGAAGACCTTATGGCCTCCTACCATCCACCAGGTCCTCTTCCTTCTCTCCTCTCCTCTGCTCATCACCCCTCTTCCCTTCTTTCCAGTGCTTGTCGCTGAATGGGCTCAGCCCAAATTCACCAAGGTACTAGGCAGCTAGAAAGCTTTATCTCTTTTAGAAAGAAGACAGATTGGCTGGGAGCAGTGGCTTATGCCTGTAATCCTAGCACTTTGGGAAGCCAAGGGTGCATGGATCACCTGAGGTCAGGAGTTCAAGACCAGCCTGACCAACATGGTAAAATCCTGTCTTTACTAAAAATACAAAAATGAGCCAGGAGTGGTGGCAGATGCCTGTAATCCCAGCTACTCAGGAGGCTGAGGCAGGAGAATCGCTTGAACCTGGGAGATGAAGGTTGCAATGAGCCGAAATCCTGCCACTGCACTCCAGCCTGGGCGACAAGAGCGAAAGTCTGTCTCAAAAAAAATTTTTTAAAAAAAGAAAGAAAAGACAAGAAAAAGAAAAAGAAAGAAAGGAGGAAGATATAGATGGCAAATCCATTTTTCTCTGTCACATTTACCTTTGCTTCACCTTCACATCTGCATGAGTACCCTTTCCCTCACTTCTAGAACATTCCCTCTTCTTACGTGGTTGCTTTAACCCATTAAATATGTTGTCTAGTAAAACCTACTCCTTTACTCTCTTGAGGAGTATAGACTTTTTTAAAAAGTAGAAAAGTCATAAATACAAATGTTTGAATGGCTTATATAGGAATTCCAGCATCTATGAAAGAAACAAAACTGAAGTAGAATTTGTTTTAACCCAGAAAATTCTAATCAAACCTAATACATAGCCAGAAACTTTACCCTCTCTTAAGATTAGCCTTGTGTGTCTTTACCACACCCCTCACTCAGAATGCTTGTTTTCATGAGATTTAACAGGAAGCAAAAAACTCAACCTTGTTTTATGGTTACACCGTAATATGTGCATTCAGATCTTTCGTGATTCGATAATGGGTAAAAAATCTTCCTGTGTTCAGAAATTAAATTGGCTGTTTTTTTATTTTCCTAAGGCAGTTAGCCTTAATGATTGGCTCCTATTTGTCTGAATATGAACTGTAGGGATCAAAGACTTTGCTGTATTCATTCTCTTTCTTGTCCACTCTTTGAGAAATTAAAAATTACAACAAGGCACAAAAGCTAGTGTGTTTCACTCTTCCCCCTTATTCCTATTCCAAAGTTCAGAAAAAGTCTATGTTTAGTTGACAGTTAACAGAGGTGCTTGATTTTGGGTTTGTGGAATAGAAGTTATGTTAAAACCATATGTTCACCTGGAAAAAAAATAATAATTTTGGTAAAAAATTAGATTTTTATATTCTCTCTCTCTCTCTCATACACACACACACACACACACACACACACACTTGCCCCTTCCTTCCTCATCCGTCTTTTGCTCACTAAGCAAAAAAAAAAAAAAAAAAAAAAAAAAAGGTTTACTTAATAGTTTCTATAAAACACATTTAGATATTTTCACATTTTAACAGGGTTCACGTGTCCCCTACCAGCCTTGAATAGTTTAAGCAAAAGAATGAGCAACTGGGTAGCTAGAAATTGTCAGTTGTCAACAAAAAGTACCTTTAATAGCTGTGGCAGGCACCTCCAAGATGGCCCCATGATCTCTGCATCCTGGTGTTTACCCTTGTGTAGTCTTTTCTCTCACTGTACCAGGTCAGGTCTTTGTCATCAACACAATATGGAGTAAGTGATCACGTGCCATTTCCAAGATTAGGTTATAAAAGGCATCCTGTGGTCATCTGGGACGCTCTCTCTTGAATCACCCCCTCTGAGACAAGCCATCTCGAGGGCAGCCCCAGAGAGTGCTCCACATGGACAGGTCCTGAAGCCTCCTGCCAACAGCCACATGAGTGAGCCTAGCAGCAAGTCCTTCAGTTGCAGTCGAGTCTTCAGAGATGACAAAGTGTAGTCAACAGCTTGACCACAATTTCGTGAGCAACCCCAAGGCAGAACCACCAAGTTAGGTCACTGTCAGATTTCTGACCCTCAGGAACCATGTGAGATAATAAAGGTTTACTGTTTAAGCTGCTAAATTTTAGAGTAATTTGTTATGGCACAATAGATCCCTAATAGCTGATAGAAAATGAACTTATACTATATTCTTTGTGGATCTAACAACAAATACATAGAAGTCAGGGGTACTTGCTAGTAAGAAATGACTTGATCTCCATGGGTTTTTGTTTGTTTGGTTTTTTTTTTGGTACTGTATTTCCCTCCTTACAAAGTAGTCAAAAATTCAACTGCTGCTCCTACTCAGAAGCCCTTTTAGTGTCTGCGATGTCAGGAAGCCATTTCTCTTAAAACTCTGGAGTTTCTGTTATCAGAGGAAACGTCCGGTCTTACAGATTGTTCCACAGATATTAAAAGCACCCTTTCCCTAGTCTGATCACATAAAGTCTCTCCCTTCTACACGCTCATTCTATTTATTCAACAGATTTTATTCATGGATCAGAAGGAAACACATTTGTTTTGTCAAGAAAGCAACATTTCACCATAATGCCCTCACAATCGGGGGTCTTCCCCAAGTTACTACTGGTCAGCAGTGGCGTCTGAGACCCCTCAGGGAGACAGATCTCTACGAACCCTGAGGGTACACTCAGCGTCCTTCAGGCAATAGCAGTTGTGATAGCAAAGGCAAGCATTTGTGAGAACAGTGGGTGAAGGACCCCTTGGGCAGCTGCCCATGCTTTGTGCAGACAGTCTTCTCTTTAATCAGAAATGTTCTGATGATGCAATGCCTTCCTGCCGTATTAGCTCTTGTGCCCTGAAATCTCAAACAAGCACTTTGCCTTATGACATGGTAAGAGCATAAAAGGAAAATCTGATCTGTAGGTTACGTTCTCAGTATTTTCCCTGTGTCGTGGCTTTCGTGCTTTGGTGTCTCAAATACCCTCTCTGCTTCTCCCATTGTAAGAATGTGAGAGGAAAGGCTGATCTGTAGATCGTGTTCTCACTCTTTCCTCCTGTTGAAATGTTGAAATAAATGTCAACATTTTCCTTCATGGCTGTATTTCTTCTAAAACCTAGAACTCTAGAAACTTCTATCTGGGGCTGGCAAAAAATTAAAGATTTCCTTTGTTTTGCTGAAATTACCCAGTCCTGTCAATATGCATCACAGAATACCCTCTGAGGTCAAGTCCAGATATTTTGAAACATTACAAGAAAATTTAGATTTAGGAGGGAAAGGAGATTAGGAAAGGGGGAAAAAAGGTGATTTCACAGGGACCACAGGCATGCATTTTCAGGAAGGATTTTAGTCATCCACTTAAAATTGTTTTGCTTCAAAGTCATGTACAGTTCTCTAGAAATTGATGACACATTTTTTAAAACAACAGCTTATTTGCCAAGGTACTTGTATAATATGTAACACATAACATCTAACAGGCACTGCCCTTTGGTCTGAAGCACACAGCACCAGTCATGGGGCACAAAAGTCACTTAAAAATTATTGATTTATATAAGTAATGCACAGTTAATGAGTTTTAAAATGTATAGAATACTATAAATGAAAAAATTCTCATACCCTAATACTCAGAGATAATTATAGTCTAACATACCCACATATTTTCTGCTGGCCTTATTTCTTAGAGAGTATGTGGATACAATTGTGCAAGATATATATATATATATAAAACTATGTACAAATATTATATATACACAACAAAAAATGCAAAACTTCCCAAGAGACACAAAAGAAAACAAGTGAATGAAGAGTCATGTCATGCTTCTAGAGAAGACTCAGTAATAAGATTCATAATGAACTTTTTTGGAAGTTGACAAAATAATTCTAAAATTAAAGTGAAGAATAAGGGCAAATGGCAAAGCTAACTTCTCAGTAAGTGCCTGTGTGTGCCACACACGGGTTCCACCCACACAATCATCATAATAAACTTATAATATAGGGACTACTATTACCCTTACTTTACAGAAAAGAAAACTGAGCCATGTCGAAGTGAATAAATTTGCTGGGTCACATTGCCAGGCAGCTAAGAAGCTGGGATTTGAACCCAGGCACAATGAAAGTGAAGCCTGCACTATTATCCAAAATCTGCATTGCTTCTCAATTTTCCAGAAATACATAAGATCAGTCAGGAAAATATGAAAAATAGTAAAAGGTTAGGAGAACGGATGATTTCTCCTTAAGCCTACTGTTGTCCTACAGATATTCCTCTGTGGATATTCCTACAGATACTCTCTTTTGAGCCTACTGTTGTCCAATAAAGTTTCAGTAATTAAAATAATATAGAACAGCCACAGGAGGAGACAGACGACTTACAAGAAGAGAATAAAAGATCTAGAAACCAATGGAGCATTAATAGGAATTTATCACAAGATTATCAACATGATGAAAAAATCAGTATATCAAACCTGAAAGAATAAGTTTTAAATAAATGGTGTTATGACTATTTTATATTTAATTTAAGCATTACAAATGGTTTAATATTATCATTATAAAATATAAACATATTAAAATAATCAGTAAGAAAATTTAATCAGTAAGAAAATTAAATTCCAAGTGGATTAGAGATTTAAAAGGAAAAAGAAAAAAGTTAAATCTGTAAGCAGATAGAATTAAGTATTTATTTGGTAATGAGGTATAAATAATATTGGCCTTCTAAACTCAATGATAGAGATAGGAATCATAATGTGAAAGACCAAATAAATCTGATCACATCTGAAAATACCATAAATAGAGGGCAAGCAAAAAACCGATGAAAATGTTACAAACACACATATATGCATACACGTGCGTGCACATGCGCACACACAGTCAACAGAAATATTTTATAAATTAATAGCAGAAAAGACAACAATCTAAACTTTAAAATATGCAAAAGATATAAACTAAATTCAAAAAGAAAGTACAGAGATTTTCAATTAACTAATTAAAATATACATCAAAATAAATAAAAATACTAATTAAAACCAATAAATGTGCCATGAAGCTTGGAGGTTTAAAAATTTATAATAATGATACCTAGATATTTGGAGAGATAATAAGCATACAAACTGGTGCAACCTTTTTAGATGATAATTTGGAAATCTGCATCAAAATACCCCTGAACTCAGCAATTTATCTTCTGTTAATACAGTTGAGATAATCATGGATGTTCAAAAACATTTAGCCACTCATTCACCATGTTGTAATAATAGTAGGAAAAAACTAAATATACAAAATAAAGAATTAATTAATCTATGGTACTTTTAAATAGTAAAATACTTTGCAGTCATCAAAAATTATGTAGAGTAATAATATTTAAATAAATAGAAAATGTTTGTGATATACTTTGTTTAGAGGACAAGTTCTGTGATTTCTACTTCCAGCCAAGATAGAGTAACAGGAACAAGATTTACCCTCCTGACTTAAACAACTAAACACTGAACAAAACGTATGAATGTACGGTTCTCAAGATATGAACATCAGGCAATGGACGATAGTGAACCTTGAGAGATGAGAAGCAAAAAAAGAGCCCGGCAATTGCCCTGATTACTGCCTGGAGAGTTTCTGATCCATGACAAAGAGAAGAGGAAGACAGATGAAGTCCAGTGGTCTCTCTGAGATGAGGAATCAGAGCTGGGACTCTGGGAAGGCTAAGATAACTTGAGTTCACAGAGTACTGAGGAGGAGATCACTACAGAGATATCTGTAGAGTCCTCTTCAATTACTCAACTCAGTACTGATGAGCTCATGCTTCTGAGGAAGTGATCTGTGGTCAAAGAAAGAACCACCCAAAAAGATTAGAGGGAACAATCACCACAACTCTTATAGAGTCAGAAATAGTACCTGTGCCCACTATTCAAAATGGAAAATGACATAACTCATGAGTTTTGTCTCAATAGTAGTATAAATTAACCACAGACTAAATGTCACTCTGGGTACACACAAAAAAACTTAAAAGTAAGACCCAAAAAGGTCAGACTTGTTTCAGGGCAACCTAACAGTAATTCAAAGCATAGCTCAAATATTTATAGAAATACAAAAATATTCAGCCGTCAGTATGTTAAAATTAACACTGCCTGGCATATAATCAAAAATTTTCAAGCATAAAAAGGAGCAGAAAAATATTACCCTTAATAAAGAGAAGAATCAATCAATCAAAACTAGCAAAGAATTAACATAGATAGTAGAATTAGCAGAAAAGGACATAAAAACAGCTATTACATCTAAATTCTATATGTGAAAAACATCTAGATGAAATATTGTGTTAAGCAGAGATATGGCAGATTTAAAAAAGACCTAAATAAAACACCTACAGATAAAAGCTACATTTCAGATGAAAAATATATTGTATGGGATAGAAACTACGCAAAATAAAATACAGAAAGAAAAAAGATCTGAAAAAAAATACAGCATCTGTGAATTGTGGGGAAATTTCGAGTCATCTAATGTAAGTATAATTGAAGTTCCAGGAGTAGAGGAGTGAACAGAAGGACAGAAAAAAAGTTATGTGAAGAAATAATGACCAAAATATTGCAAGTTTGATGAAAAGCATAAATCTCTGAAGTCCCAGAAACTCAAACACTAAAAATAGTGATAAAGAAAAACTCTTGAAAGTGAGAAAAGAAAAAAACATGTTACTATAGAAAAACTAGGGAGAGGGTGACATCAGATTTCTCATCAGAAACAATGCAAGCAAGAGGACAGCAGAATGAAATCTTTAAATAACTGAAAGAAAAAGTCACCTTAGAACTTTTTACTCAATAAAAATATTGCCCAAAAGTAAAGACGAAATAAAGACTTTTTCAGATGTACAACAGCTGAAGTAATTTGTCAGTAACAGACAAGTACTACAAGACATGTTAAAGGAACGTCCTCCAAGTAGAAAGAACTGATACCAGACACAGATCTGATCCACAGGAAGGGATGCAGAGCACCAGAAATGGTAGCTATGGGGTAAATACAAAGATTTTTATGTCTTACTGTTTAAATTATTTAAAAGATAATTGACTGTTTGAAGCGAAAGTAATGACAATGTAATGTGGGTTTTATAATATGTGTAGAAGCAACATGTATGACAGCAAGAGCACAAAGGCCAGAGAAGAGAAATGGAAGTTGACTGTCGTAAAGCTCTTAAATTATCAGTGAATTGGTACAATATCACCTGAAGGTGAACTGTGCTATTTAAAGATGTATACTAACTCCGAATCACCCTAGAGAAACCACTACAACAGCACAACAAAGAGCTATAGAGAATGATCTTACAAAGGAGAAAATTAATTTGGAATTATAAAAAAATACAATTAATCCAAAATAAGACACCAAAAGGATAAATGAGGAACAAAGAACAGATGGGACAAATAGAAAACAGATAGCAAGAGAAGAACTTTAAGCCCAAATATATCAATAATCACCTTAACCTAAATGATCTCTGAACACCCCAACTAAAGGTAGAGATTCTCAGTTTGGATTAAAAAAGGAAAACCTAACAACGTTCTGCCAACAAGAATCCAGCTTTAAATACAAAGACACAAAAAGACTCAAAGCAAAAGAAAGAAACAAGATTTTCCATATTAATGCCAACCAAAACATAGCTGGATTGGCTATCATAAGATTAGACAAAAAATGCATATTATATATTGTCCTAAAATTATATATAATCAGGAATAAAGAGAGTTATTCCATATATTATAGATAACCAGGAATAAAGGGAGTTCTTCCATAATGATAAAGGGGTCAATTTATCTAAAGAATATAACAATACTAGCTGTTTATGCTTCTAATAATTGAGCTTCAAAATACATAAGGAAAAAACTGATAAAAATGAAAGGAGAAATGGAGACATCCTGAGTTACAGTCAGAGATATCAATATTCTTCTTTGAGTGAGTGATGGAAGAAACAGAAAAATCTGTAAAGATACAGAAAATTTGAAAACCATTGTTAAGCAATTAGACCTAATTGACATTTACGGAACTCTCCACCCCACAGCACTGGAATAAGCACTCTTCTTAAGTAGACAAGGATCATTTACCATGAGAGAGCATATTCCAGTCCCAAGCCAAGGCTCAATAAGTTGAATGGATCAAGGCACACAAAGTGTGTTATCTGACAGCAATGGAATTAGAACACAAAATCAATAAAAGAAATATCTAGAAAGTTTGTAAACGTGAAAAAACCAAATAATACACTTTTTAAATAACCCACGGCTCAAACAAAAAAATCAAAAGGGGAATTAGAAAGTATTGTGAACTAAATGGAAACAAAACCACTACATATCAAAATTTGGGACATGCCACTAAAGAGGGAAATTTACAACACTAAAGACGTACATTAGAAAACAATAAAAGTCATAAATCAGTATCATCGGTTACCACCTTAAAAAACTAGAAACAGAAAAGCAAAGAAAGCACAGAAAACAGAAGAAAATGAAATAATACAAATCAACGCATTAAACAGTGAAATAGAACAGAAAAACAATAAAGAAAAATCAATGATGCCAAAATCTGCTTTGTTGAGAAGATTAATAACCTTGATAACTCTCTAGCCACACTGACTGAGGAAAAAAGAAAAAAGACACAAATTACTAATATCAAGAAAAAGAGAGTTGACACCAGTAAGTTTCTATAGATGTTAAGAAGATAATAAGGGAATATGATAAACAATCCACAAGAATGACATATTGATAAATGCAATAGTATGGATGCACTGATAAATGCAATTGTATGGATGAATTTCAAAATAATTATGCAGTGTGAAAGAAGCCAGAGAGAAATAAGCACATGCTGTATTATTCCATTTATATCAATTTCTAGAAAATGCAAACTAACTTATAGTAACAGAAATCAGGTCAGTGGATGCCTGTGGATTAGGTGGGAGAAGTTGAAGGATGAACTTCGAAAGGGGTGTAGAAGCTTTACACGGGATGGGTATGTTCATTATCTTGACTGTGGTAAGGGTTTCACTGGTGTGTATACATATGACAAAACTTAGATTGTACAATTTAAGTGTATGCAATTTTTCATATGTCAATTATACCTCAATAAAGCCGTAAAAAAAGGAAATTTTAAATGTAATATACGTTATGACTCAATGTATAATAAATACTCAACACACATCTGCAAATGCATGTGTAAACACATGCACAAGTACACATATGCAATGTCCCATACATGTGTGCACACAGACATAGGAAAACATGTCTAGGGAACAAGGACTCCAAAATCTTGTCAGTGGTTATTTGCATGCATAGAATTGCAGATGATTTTTTTTCCTTGTTTTTATTTCTCTGGATTTGCTATTTCCTGCAATGAAATATATTATTTTTGAACATGTATCACAACAAATATGTTTCTGCCTTTAATTTCTCAACATTTGTCTTATTGCATTTGTATTTCTATATTAGGTCTACATGACAGTGATGATTAAACACTCCAGTCCCTAGTCTGGGAAAACAGACCTCTAATACTGCAAAGGCAGAACTTTGAACATACAAAAATCCAGAAGTTTGTTCTGTTCAAAAGTCAAGGATAGCATAAGACTTAAAAGGTGATGCAAGACTAAATGCCCTAAACCAAAAGATAAGCTTCAGATATTTCTGCGTTCAACAGAGTGCTCCCTCATTCCTATGTACACACACACACACACACACACACACAAACATTTTTAAGATATTCTCAATGAGGGGTCATGGGCAAGGTTCTGAAGGACTGAGAATTTTAAGCGCACAGAAAGACATGTTCCAGATAAACATAAGGGTTATTCAATCTTTCTTCTAATTCCAGGAAAAAAAATGACATCTTAGCCTAATTCAGACAATGAATACCCTTCAAAATATTGAAGGTGCGATAAAAGGAAATTGTGTGATAATGTATGCCTCAGTAAAGGCATATGAGGCCAATTGTCTCTCACTGTAGGAAATTTTTCCTCTGTAATGAAACCTTCTCTAATTATCTGTAACCATTTTCTGAACGGTCTTCAGTTTCCTGGTATAATTTAAACCTAATTACCTATTATCAACCATCCGTATTCCAGGTTGTTCAAGCCCATTTGTGCCAAGCCCAAGGATGAACCTGGATCCTAATTATCCACTTAGTGCTAAGGTGACTCCTATGACAACATGTGAATAGCACATTTCTTTCTCATACACTTTTACTTATTTACTTGAGAAACACTTAATATGCATGTTCTGTATTCCAAGTCATATGTTAAGTAAGTTCTATGTTCATAGAAACAGACACTTAAGCTAGTAACCATGATAAAATGCCCCAAAAAAGAAAATATATAGCTCTCATTATACAGTATTTTTAAAATTTATATGTTAATAAAACCCTAGGAATAGTAATATTCCCCCAAAATCTGAAAATTTCTGGTACAAAAGATGTAACTATTCTTTATCTATTCTATAGTCTAAGTAAATGACTATCGCCTTCAACAGATTAAAAGGCATATGGAAACAAACAAACAAACAAACAAAAACACCTCATTATATGCCAGGCTTTAATATTCTTAATATCTCAGAGACTTTACTAGTTAATACAAAAATGTTTTTGTTTGTGTGTTTTTGTTTTTTTGTTTTTTTGAGATGGAGTTTCCCTCTTATTGCCTAGGCTGGAGTGCAGTGGGGCAGTCTTGGCTCACTGCAACCTCTGCCTCCCAGGTTCAAGCTATTCTCCTGCGTCAGCCTCTGGAGTAACTGGGATTACAGGCACATGCCACCACGCCCAGATAATTTTTGTATTTTTAGTAGAGATGGGGTTTCACCATGTTGGTCAGGCTGGTCTCGAACTCCTGACCTCAGGTGATTCACCTGTTTCGGCCTCCCAAAGTGCCGGGATTAGAGGAGTGAGCCGCCGCACCCAGCTAAAGAGGTTTTTAAAAATCTACAAGTTACAAAAAATGCAAATGGCCAACAAACACAATGTTCAGTACCCTCATAATAAAAATGTATTTAAGGAAATGACTATATTTCTTATGTGCCAAATTGGTAAGGATGAGAAAAGACTTTTAACGTTTAGCTTCTGAGTAAAGGAGTTACTCCCTGTTCCAGGACCTGCAGTTGGTTGCGGGGTTGAATCTGGGAGAAACTTGTTTTCCCCAACGCCCCTCAGCCTAGTGACATCAGCCGGAGGGCCTGAGCCTCTCAGCATGGCTCTGTTTTACACTTGAGGTTCGAGGGCCAACTGTGAAAATAAAACAGGAGATCTTGAACACTTTCCAAAACCCTGCCAAAAAGACAACATGGCATCTTTAGAAACTTGATGAAAATGTCATCAGATAAACTTCTTGGTAAATGGATTGTATCAGCTAGTGTTTGCCCAAAATTCTAAGTAAAAGTCAGCAACTGAGAGGCTTGGGCTGTAGAAAGCCTGAATAAAAGATAATTCAAAGAATATCTACAACCAATTCCTTAACTTTACCAAAGGTGACATTGAGGTGATGTGAAGGGGTATGTCCAAAACCACACAACTAGCTGGTGACAAATTCTGGGAATACACAATGACCTGCTCAGCCAGAGGTCTTTACTCAAAGTGGTTGACTTGTCTTTCTGATCTTTCCTTTTCCCCTAGAACTGCTGTCCCACCCAAGAGATTTCTAACTGTGTAATCTTGAGGAAAATCCCCTAAACTCTACATAAGTCATAGATGTCTTATCTGTTTAAAAAAAAAAAAAAGAAAAAAAAAAAGCAGGGGTGGGGGTGGTAATATTAGGTAATAATATCAAACTGTTAGGTGGTATACATAACATAATAAGTAAGAAGAGTTAGTATGAGGTCCAGCAATAGTAGATCCTTAATAACTGTTGGTTTTCTTTCCAACCCTAAAGACTTATCGCTTTACTAATTGTAGACTAACCATTTTGGAGCATAGATTATGTAATACTAGTAAAGTTAGTAATTAAATACATGCAATCCCTCCATGGGAGGAATAAGAAAAATTGAGAGAGCTGAAGAATGGGTAGTTAATGGTGGAAATTTATATAGAGAAGTTATTTTAAGGAAGGAAATCACTTCTTGTTATCCTCTCTAATCATAGCACGCAGATAGATCGCTTCGCCTAAATACAGGATAACTTCTGCTTCTGCAAACTAAGCTTTTATCCTACTGCTAAAACTATAGCAGAATAAAATTTTAAACTAAGTATTTCTATAGAGAGAAGTATTATATTACCTATAAGAGAAATGTCAAGGTTCTTGGCTAACCTCTCCATTAAAAGCATCTAGTATCAATAGCACAGTTTTGGCAGAAACAGATTCTCTTCCAGGTGAACTGCAAGGTGGCATCAATGGTGAGCCAGATGAGGACCACACAGGGCAGAGCAGCAAGATAGAAGGCATTGGGGATTCTGAGTGACTTCATGAAGCAGATCCATCTACCATCCCTAGAACACCTGGATACCCATGTGTTGTTATATGAGAGAGAGATAAACCTATGTTTTGTTTGAGCTACTCTATTTTTGTTCTCAACTCTGACTAACGCCTGAAGCATCATGTATACACAGTTACTAAGGTATGTCGATCAAGAGTAACAATATTAAGTACAGTTAGCTAAGGGAATGTTTGCAATCTCCTCCACAGTTACATGTGCAAGAGTAAAGTAAAGGAGATGATTCTAACAGGAAATTACAACTTTTTGTTTGTTTGTTTGTTCTGTTTTGTTTTGAGATGGAGTCTTGCTCTGTCCCCCAGGCTGGAGTGCAGTGGCACCACCTCGGCTCACTGCAAGCTCCGCCTCCCAGGTTCACGCCATTCTCCTGCCTCAGCCTCCCGAGTAGCTGGGACTACAGGCGCCGCCACCACGCCCGGTTAATTTTTTGAAAGGCAGGCAGATCATGAGATCAGCAGATCGAGACCATCCTGGCTAACATGGTGAAACTATTTTTGATTCTATCATTTTCTCTTCAGTCTACTCCTTTTCCAAGTAGCTTTTGGGCACTTGTTATTTAACAGAATCTCTGTGAGGGGTCGTTACAGATCATCTCACTTCTTAACCATAAAACCCTGAATGACTTTTCGGCTTGTAATACCCCCAGACCACTCTGCAAAGGATGCTACTTTCCTAATTTGTCTGTCTGAGTACAAGCATCTTGATCCTAAGATCCAGGTGGAATACACTAGATATGTGACTCTCTGTATGACAGTACTAAGTATCTGTATGTGGCAACTGGGGGCTTCTCTGACTCAGGACATGACGTAGACGTCAAACAGCTTTGTTGAAGTCTGAACACGTGTGTTGTAATGAGAATTGCATGCTATTTGTTTTGCGGATTGTATACAAGTAATTTGTCGGTAGAATGACCTTTAATTTGTGATCAAATATCAAGACAAATATGAGGTTTACCCATAAGCAACTGGGTCACTTTTTAATACCCATTAAGAATTTCGAAGTATTTAGAATGCAAGACTCACATTGAATTCAGTAGTATTTAGACCTGGGTAGAAACACATGTACACATCTATGTAATAAGAATCGAGACCATGGTATAATTTAAGGAATCTATATATTTGCAGTTATGTATTTGTAATGCCTAAAATATTGACCCATTAGAATAATAGTCCTGCAACTCTTCTTTAAATAGGTATAATTGGAAATTGTTTAGATTTGCGATTTTAAGTGAAATCCTTACTAAGTTTATATCCACTATTTAAGCTTGTATGTAGCATCAAAATTTCTAAGAGAACTTAAATTTATAAGAATTAATTCATTACTTGGGAAGGTTTTAGTCAGAGTTCTTAAGAAGAAAAATCAAATACAGTAAATATATAAATGCAGTTTAAAATATCTGAAAATATTTAGTTAGCTAAATTTGTAAGTGGAATAACCTAGTGTTGAAGTTTGTTAAAATGTGCTAGACATATAAATGGTGTAATATGATTTTAAGGTGGTCTTCAATTTATAATAAACTAGATGTTTTTACATTTCTAACTTTGAAAAATTGAATAGTAATTTTAAAATCAAAATAAATTCACGAAGAGTCTTTTCTGCCCATAAAATTGGCCCCAAAATCACTTAAAAAAAAAAAAAAAAGGATGGGCGCGGTGGCTCACACCTGTAATCCCAGCACTTCAGGAGGCTAAGGTGGGCAGATCACGAGTTCAGGAGTTCAAGACCAGCCTGACCAACATGGTGAAACCCTGTCTCTACTAAAAATACAAAAATTAGCCTGGCGTGGCAGCACGTGCCTGTAATCCCAGCTACTCAGGAGGCTGAAGCAGGAGAATCACTTGATCCAGGGAGGCAGAGGTTGCAGTGAGTTGAGATAGCACCATTGCACTCCAGCCCGGGTGACAGAGCGAGACACCATCTCCCAAATTCATCGGACAGAGCTATAAAGGACATGTACAAGGTTTGGTTATCTGCCCCAACTGCCCATCATTAAGAATACACAGATAAACCGAATTTACCGATACTTACCTGGGGCTGTTCTGTTATGCTCTGTTGCGTCCTGACAGCTCAGCAATGCCCCTTTGTTTTATTAAAGTAATGGCTACTGGTTTCACTGTTGATCTGGGGAAAGTTTGCACGCCACTGTATTTCTAAGTACATGCTGTTTACTTTCAGGCTGCAGGACTCTGCTTTGATAATGCATTCTCCAAGGGTCATTACGTAGAGGGGTTGAAAAGTTCTTTCCACAGTAAGTACCTCTTTCTGATGGTATCACAACTGCAAATGTGCAGCACACATTACACTTCCCATGTAACCACTTCCCCTGAGAATGAATTAAGTTGTTCAGAGTCATTGTGCTGAGAAATGTTGTATCTGCCATCTGGGGATTACACTACTTCACTTCAACTCTGTTTCCTGAAGGAGACCCCTCCACTGTCCAGGCTCCCTTCCTTTCTCTTTGCCTCTTCCCTCTTTCTCTGTGCATCATTTTCCTCTCTCTCCTCCTGACTTGTCTTTATTCTCCCTCCTCCCCACCCTCCATCTGCCAAATGCACTACTTCGCTTCACTTTTTCAAGTTCAATTCTCACTCTCTTTTCCTCCATGATGAAAACTGCTGCTATTGCTCCCAGTCATGATCTTTTTCCCCAATGAAAACAAAAATGCTCTTTCTCATTATGAAACCAGATGTCTGCTACAGAGTTAGCTAAATATTTACAAACATTGAAATAGGATCTCCTGTGGAGAGCAAAATACCTGACAGGCCAGACTAGACCATGCTGTCAGAGGGTGGATCTGGAGAAGGCTTTATGCAGTGAGCTATGAAGTCAGAGGCAGCTATGAAAAGGTTCAGGGCTGAAAGATTCAGGGCTGAAAACCCAACTAAAACTTGGATTTTGGTCCTAGCTCTACTACTTACTGGAGCAAACCAGGCCTTCAGAACTTGAATATGCAAAATAAAGATAACGATGGTACTTCCAGGATTGCTGAAAGGATTTAGTAAGATACTGTAGGGAAAGCACTTTATAAAATTATACTCATACAGTCATAAGGCATGGCTTTTTAAACATCTGGAAGCTCTTTAAGGGCAGATCACAAGGTCAGGAGATCGAGACCATCCTGGCTAACACAGTGAAACCCCGTCCCTACTAAAAATACAAAAAATTAGCTGGACGTAGTGGCGGGTGCCTGTAGTCCCAGCTACTCGGAAGGCTGAGGTGGCAGAATGGTGTGAACCCAGGAGGCAGAGCTTGCAGTGAGCCAAGATCATGCCACGGCACTCCAGCCTGGGAGACAGAGTGAGACTCTGTCTCAAAAAACAAACAAACAAAAAAAAGAGTTCTAAATCAGCAAACGATGTTGTTGTTTTTACTAATGCACATAGCAGATAGGCTTTTACCAATATAAACTACGTTCAAGAGGACATTTAGTGATTCATTAATTGTAGAACAAATGCTGTTCTTTACCTGCCTCTTTTTATCCCTCCACCATGTGATGTGATTTGAGAGGACCTGGGAAGACACACCACCACCACCACCACCACCACCACCACCACTACCACTAAAATGCATTCCTTTGAGCTAAAGGTTTGTCCCTGCTGAAACTTAACTAGACATGAGAGGCTGAAAGGAATCTTTTCCTGTTAGTCATTCACAGTACACTATGAATCATAATGCAATACACATTTATTTTCCTGCACGACCTCTAGGTGAGAGAGGTGTTAGCTGAATGAGCTCCTAGAACAGTATTTCTCTATGTGTGACTCCCAGACCAAATTCAGACCAAATTAATCAGAGTTGCCTGGGGCTTTCAGTAAAAAATTGATTCCTAGTAAACTTCTACTTCACAGCTCTGCTTCAAGCCTGTCCCATACTTTTATTTCCAGCGTGAAGACAGTTCTGTCAGGGACAAAAGGAAATCATGACGCTAGGAGGTTGCACACACTTTCAAACCACAATATCGTTCTAAAGAAAGCGAGGCTAAACCAACTACCTCTTTTCAAAAATCCTCAGCCTTCCACCCAGCTGACTAATTGGGAAGCAGGGTCTTCTTCCCTTCAAGTGTGGTAGTTAAACGAGGTTTGGAGTCCCTGGATTCTGTAGTCCCAACAGCTTCCTATGTCTCACGTGTGTCAGCTTGCACAGTGACTTGGAATCCTGAACCCTCTGGGCAGTTCTCCGTGAGCAGAGCCAAACCAAAAGGGAACACCAGTCCTTCCTTGGCCCTGGGCCAAGGTTTCCCTGGGCCTTCAACAGGCCCTCAAGAGCTGTTCTGCATGCAGAACAAGGGATAGAATAGGTTTCAGGACAGATTTTAGAATCGACTTTGATGCTAATGGCTCCCACCTGGAGCACTGTAGAAGGTTTCTGGTTTTATTAATGGCGTAGTGACTCCCTAACTCAACACATTAGAATCTTCTCCTTTGCCCCTAACATTCTACCAGGAGCCAAATATTGTTCCCAATAACACGAGCATCTCCCTCCTATGTCCTCTTCTCTTGTTTCCCACCGCCAGCATGAAGAACTATCTATCACTGTCTAACTCTCCTGATCTAACCAGTGGCAGGAACTATCTAACTATACCCTGGACCATTTCAGTGGTCTCCTCTCCCTCCCTGTATACCCTGCTCAGTTGACACAATTTCCCAAACACATTCATTCTCTGGAATGCCAAAGACAAAGATGAGCTGAAGATTCCCAATCTGAATAAGGCTATTCCCCAAGTTGAATAAGCATAAAATATACCGATGCTTGAAAAAATATTTAAAATAAGGCAAAAAAATACTAGAACATGTTTCTAGTAAGCAAGTATAAGGATCATTGTTTTCTCTTAAAAAAAAATATGGGGTTTTAACTAACAATTCAGACATAGCTATTTTACAACCCTGTGAAGTTAAAGATTATCTTGTAGAAAACTGACAAATGGGAGGTATTTTTGCTTCTCTCTCGTACAAAACACAACAGAAATTGCTTTATTACACTGTAGGACCTTAAGCAGTTTTGCATCCAAGTTATCAGTATTATCTTAACATCTTATGTAAATACCAGTTTCTCAGATCCTTATGGACTCAGTCCTGACATCCTGTTGCTTCCTTCATTAATTAAACTTCGACAGACACTATTTACTTCATGAGAATCATGATTTTAACAATTTGAGGATTATACTTTCACAATAGGTACCTATTTTCAGAAACATTTTCTGGTGTGACTCCCAGACCAAATTAACTAGCCAGAGAATTGAACTGAAGAGTCTGCTCACAAGTGACCAAACATGGGATGGAACATGAGAATCAATAGTACCTGCCATTCAGGTGCCTGGTACATGCTAAGGTCTTACTTCCCTGGTCCATTTAAGATCGTGTCTTCCTCTACATTAACGGGATCACCCCAGGTGTTGCCTGTTGGATACTTACATACAAATCCTGCAAATTTTGACTATGCACTCATGCATAATTCTGGGAAATTTCTGAAATACGCCAAACTTTCTTCAAATTCATCTCTAAAAACCCAATGCTCACCTTTTCATGAACTTTTCCACTGTATGAAATTTTCCAAATCTAAATATTTTAATATACAGAGTTTATGGTATTGAGTTACAATTTACATACAGTGAAATTCACAGATCTATGATTTTTTGACAAAGACATAAACCTGTATAACCAATGCCTCTGTTAAAATATACAGCATTTCCATTATTCCCAAAAGCTCACCTGTGACTACCTATATTAGTTATATTTTGCTGAATGGCAAAGTATCTTCCAAAACTTAGATATTTGAAACAATGAGCATTTGCTTCATTATCTCATATGGCTCCTGAGGGTCAGGAATCTGAGAGTAGCCAAGGTGGGTGGTTCTGGATCTTGTTGTCTCATAAGCTGTTAGTCATGCTGGTGGCCAGAGCCACAGTCTCTAAGGACTTGGTTGGAACTGGAGGATTCGCTCCCAAGCTCATTTGCTTGATGCTCATGTTGGCCTTCAGTATAGATGCTCATGGCATGGCTTCCCCCAAAGTGGGTGATGAGAGAGAGGTGGGGGAAGGGAGAAGACCTATATGTACTTGAATATGTATTATATGGTTGTTGGGTAAAGTGTTCTGTAAATGTCAATTAGTTTGAGTCAATTATCCATGTCTACTAAGTCTTCTATATTAGGCAGAGTTTTTTGTGTATTATTACTGAAAGAAAATTTAAATGATATCTAATTATAATTGCAATTTGTCTTATTGCAATTTTTACTTATTGTGTTTTGAAGCTGTTATTAAGTACATGTACTCCACAGAATTGTTCCTGTTTTAACAAATCGTCCCGATTTAACATTATAAAATGTCTTCCTCTTTCTCTGACAGGACAGTACTCCTTGTCCTAAAATCCACAGTCTGCTACTAATATAGCCTCCCCAGCTTTCTAACAAATAGAGTTTATGTGGTACACATTGTATATTTTTACCATCTTTCTATTTTAATTATGTCTTTTTATTGAATGTGTGTCTCATAAACATTATACAGTTGGAACTTGCTTTTATTATCCAGTCTGGAACTTTCTGCCTTTAATTGGGCTATTTAGTCCATTTACTTGTAATGTAAATATTGATATTGTTGGCTTTTGTCTGCCGTCTTGCTGTTGTTTCCCATTTGTCTACTGTTTTTGCTTTTTTATTCATCAGTTCCTGACTTCTTTTGGATTATTTTTACATTCTGTTTTTCTCCTCTATTGAGCTTATTATCTCAACTCCATTGCTTTATTTGTGTTGTTCTTACTGGTTGCTAGGGTTTACAATATGCATTTGTAAATCATCGTATGTTCCTTCACACAGTATCATACCATGTAAGTATTATGCCACATAAATAAACCGAATGAACATTAAGACAATATATTTTATCCTCCTCATTGTGCTATTATCACACATTTTACCTCTACACATGTTAAGATCTCACAGTGCATGGCTGGTTGTTTTTTACTTTAAATAGTCACTTATGTTTTAAATCAACTATAAACAGAAAATATTTGTTTTATATTTTCTTACTTACTTGACATTTCCTGTACTCTTTATTTCTTCATGGAGGCTTGAATTTTCACTTGGTATCATTTCACTTTACCCTGAAGAAATTCCTTTAACTTCTCTTGTATGAAGCTTAGCTAGTAATAAATTTTCTCATATTTGATTTGCACAAATATTTTTGTTTTATCATAATTTTAAAAATATTTTTTCTCTGGATATAAAATTATATGTTTACTGATGTTTTTGTTTCTTTTTTAGTATATTAAAGATGTTGTTCCATTGTTTTTCGGCTGGTATCGTTTCTGGCAACAATGCAGTAATCAATCTTATCATTCTTCTGTTGCATGGAATGTATTTTCCTCCTTTCGGGCCTAAATTTTCTGTGTATCACTGGTTTTCAACAATTTGATTATGCTGCAACTTTTTTGTTTTTAATCTGTATATGATTGTTGAGCTTCTTGAAACTGTGAAGGATTTTTTAACCATTTTTTTTTTTTTTTTTTTTGAGACGGAGTCTCACTCTGTTGCCCAGGCTGGAGTGCAGTGGCATAATCTCAGCTCACTGCAAGCTCCGCCTCCTGGGTTCAAGTGCTTCTCCTTCCTCAGCCTCCCAAGTAGCTGTGACTACAGGCATACGCTGCCACACTCAGCTAACTTTTGTATTTTTAGTAGAGATGGCGTTTCACCATGTTGGCCAAGCTGGTCTGGAACTCCTGACCTCTGGTGATCCACCCGCCTCGGCCTCCCAAGCTGCTGGAATTACAGGCTTGAGCCATCATGTCCAGCCTAAATTTTGAAACTTTTCCTCGATCATTTCTCCAAAAGAAATTGTTTGTGCCTTAATCTTTTGTTATTCCTTCTGAGACTCTAATTGCAGGTGTGTTAAACTCCTTAGTATTGTCCTACAAGTCCTGGAATCTCTTTTATTTAGTTTTCCAGCCTTTCCTCCCCCTCTGTACACTATAGTCTCTTATTTTCAATTACCCTATCTTCAAGTCCACTGATTTTTTTTAATTCTATGTGGTTTATTCTGTTGTTAAGCACATTCAGCAACTTTTTCATTACAGATACTGTAATTTTTTGGTTATAAAATTTTCATCTGTTTCTTTTAGTTTGGTCTTTCCATTTCTCTGTTTAGATGCCTTATGTGATCCCCTACTGTGATCATATTTTCCTTAAATCTGTGAACATGATTAAAATAACTGTTTTAAAAATCTTTGTCTGCTACTTTCATCACCGCTGTGTCTATTCCTATTTACTGATTTTTCTCTTGGTTTTGGGTTATATTTTCCTGCTTTTTTGAGTGTTTAGTACATTTTAATTGTATGCTAGACATTTTAGATGCTATGTTATTGCGTGTTTGTTGTTGTTTTCCTTGAATTTTGAATCTTATTCTAGTAAGGAGTAATTTACTTGTGGATCAATTTGATCCCTTGAAAGCTTTTTATATAGCTTTACTAGGATGAGTCTGGAGCAAGCTTTACTCATGGTACATTAAGTGTTCTTTTAATGTATGCCCCTTTCAGGGTCTCCTCTGAATACTCAAAATTTCAGTAATGTCTCTCCACTCTGGTTTGCTAGAACTTGAATGTATTCTACCTCTGGGAGAGAGCTAGACTCTATTTTCAGCTCACAGCTTCCTTGTCATTGTTCTTTGCTTGATAGTGGGATTTTGCCTAGCATTGTGGAGTCTCACCCTGTGCATATACAGCTTAATATCTGTCCAAATCCCCAAAAGGACTTGTATGTAGATTTCTGCTACTTACCTGGTACTTTTCTTAGTTTTCTTTTCTCTGGTATCCTTTCCCTAAAATATAAGCTACCTCCATAATCTCAAACTCAGATCGCTGTCCTCTCTGATAAGCACGACCACTGTAATGTTTGTGCTCCTTGCCCTGCACAATTCAGAAAGTACTTCCAGGCAAAAAGCTGGGGTAATGTGGGAATTACCTACTTCCTTCCTTTCAAGGAATACAGTGCCTGTTGTCCAAACTCTGATAGATTTTTCTTGTGTGCTGTTCAGTTTCCCAGTTGTTTATGGTGAGAAGTCTAGTCTAACACCAGATATTCTATCATGGTGCTGAAGAATCAGTTTCGATTATGACTGTGTCCTGCTCAAAATCATTTAATGGATTACTACTGTTTGCAGAATAAAATCAAAATTCCTTAGCTTGATAATCTGATCCAACCTACTTTATCTCCTACTTCTGCTCTTTCAGAGTATCCTCTCTTTAAAAAGCTAATGCTTTCAGCCCAGTTATTAGAGATTTGGTTTGAATCCTACCTGAGTCACTTACTAGTTCGTAACCTTGGACTAGTTATTTCGTCTCTCTGAGCTTTGGTTCTCTAATCTGTAAAATAAGAGTTACATCAATACCTACCTTGTAGCGGTTTTAAAGCATAAATAAAATAGTTTATATAAAGCACCTAGCATAGGCTCTGTTATATAATAGAAGCTTAACCATCAGAGGTATTTATGTACCTTTTCTAATTCTCCAACTGGCCGGCAATTTCCTCAAGAGTGGATTTGTAACTGATTCATCTCTCTATATTTCCCACAACCTCTATCTATTAAATAGAGTTCAATGGTTAAAGGTGTTGACCTTGTAAACAGACCACAAAGGTTTGTTCCTTCATTCTCCAAATACGTATATACTGAGTTTGTGTCACGTGTTATGTATTTAGCTCCATGCAATGCAGCAAGAATATTACTGGAAGCAAAAGCAGACATGATATCTGCTCTAGTAGAGTATGGCAGTTTCGCATGAGAAAGATACACAAACCAAAACAACAACAACACCACCACCACCACCAAAATGTAAAATGTATTCATGCTTCTCATGTCAATTCATTTTAGATTCTGTTGACCTAGACTGTGTGGTGAAGGGAAGTCTCCCCGAAGAAGCCAAATTAATCCATGAGCTGAAGATGAATTTCCATTAATAGCATGAGAGATGAGCAAAGAGCATTGAACGGTGCAAATCACTGAAGGAGTAAGGCAAATTCAGAAAACTCAAAGCAGGCCAGTGTGGCTGGAAAACAGTATGTGCTGCAAGATGAGGATGGAGAAGCCTTACGGAGTCCTCTAGGCTAGATTCAGAATTTTGATATTTAGCCTAAGAGCAGTGGGACATAATTGAAGAGTGTTAAGTAGGGAGGTTATTGAGAGGAATAGAAATGTACAAAGATAAATAAGATAACTCAGTGTGTCAGTTACTGTTGCTGCATAGCTAATTACTTCAAAATACATCAGCTTAGAGCAACTTTGTTATGATGCAAAGTGACTCTATGCTTCTGGAATTTGGACAGGCCATGAGGGTGGAAGGTAGAAGGAGAAAGTGGATAGCTGCTCTATAATGTCTGGGGCTTTGAGATGGGAAGAATCAAAAACTGGGGAGTGATTTGAAGGCCAGGGACTGGAATCATCAAAAAGCTAGCTTACTCACTTGTCTGGGCCTTGGCTGAGATAACACAAAGACTAGAACTGCCAACCAGAATGCCTACACTTGATCTCTCCATATGACTTGGTTTTCTGATGCCCTGGTGATCTCAAGGCTCCTAACATGAATGTTCCACCTAGCAAGATAAAGCTGTATTGCTTTTTATGACCAAGCTCCAAAGTCACATGATGCTACTTTAATGATACTTTTGATCAGTGCAGTCCCAAGTGCATGCAGATTCATGGGAATAGAGCATAGACTTCACGAATCAATGAGAAATATATCAAAGAACTTGAGAACAATGTTTGAAATAGCAAAATCAGTAATAAGGTTATTGTAGTAGCCATGGTGAGAGATAAGCATAGCTTGAAGGAAGGTGGTAGTAGTAGAGGTGGAGAAAAGATAGATAAGAGATAAAATTAGTGAGACTTCCTGATAAAATTGGCATGAGAGAAAAGAAGAGATGGTGAGGATGACTACTGGGTTCTTGGCTTGTGCAACAGAATGGATGCCAGTGCCACTTACTAAGCTACAAGACAGAGGAAGTGAACCAATTTGCTCACTGTGCTTTGTGGAAAGGATAATGTAAATTTGCCTTTGGGAATGTTGAATTGAGAGACACTTTGAAGCATCCAAGCAAAGAGGTAAGTAGGCAGCTGAATGGACTCAAAGAGAAATTAGAACTGGAGATATAAATATAGGAGTAATTAGTATTTAAATGGTGATATTAACCCCAGATGCAGATGGTGTCGGAGAGAGAATCTAAGGTGAGAAGAAGGATGCACCGAAAGCTTTGGACAGCTTTAACACAGAACTGCCACGGAGAGGCCAAAGGTGCTAGAAAGAGCAGCCAGGCAGTTAATAGAAAAACAAGGAGATTTTGCAGCTCAGAGGCCAAGAAAGAAAGAAGTTAAAAAGAGTGTCAACAATGTCAAATGCTGATGAAAGGCTAGATGAGAAGAGGCCTAAGGATCTAATGCAGGGAGGTGATTATTGCCTGCCATGAGGAGGTTTCTATGGAGTTAACAGGTACATCAGGAAAAATGAGAACATGGAGGCAGCTTGTCTGAAAAGAAGATGGAAAGCAACCCACATCTTTTATTCTATGACCGCCAACAATCTCAACTTGGCCAAATCCAGTGACTGATTTTTCTGATCTCTCTCTTCTGCTGATTTCTCTGATATGGATACTTTTAATAAACAGGAAGTGTTAGCTCTTCCTGTTGAATTGATCCCTTTACCATTATGTAATGGCCTTCTTTGTCTCTTTTGATCTTTGATGGTTTAAAGTCTGTTTTATCAGAGACTAGGATTGCAACCCCTGCTTTGTGCCAACTCTACCTTTTGCAGAATCGTAAATGCTGTACTCTTTATTTTTAAATTAAATGTGTTTTTCCTGAATCCAAAATGGTATGTATAATGCATTATTTTTAATGAATAAAAATCATGTGAAAATATGTGATATAATTTATAACACATATGTATTTTAATATAAAATAGTATCTGTAATCACTAATATATCAGATACACAAATGAAAAATGCAAAGAAGAAATAAAAATCACTTCTCATCCTGCCACGTGTTAACGCATGTCTGAGAACAGCCTGATCATGGAATCAGTCTATTTGCCCCAGCTCAGCCTCTTCTAAGAGGCAGGAGTTTGTCAATTTACGGAAGAGGAACTGGAATGGTGAGACCCTTGGCTGTGAAGAGGCCCCTCTTCTCTAACAGGGAGAATCTAGAAATTACCTCTGCTCTCATGCACAATAAGCTGGTTGGAAGCAACTCCTTGGGTGTGCATGTGAGCATCAGGCTGAAGTTCTACAGCACCGCACCCCTTCACGGCACTTTCCGACCAGGTGCGTGCCTGCCTCAGGTGCCCCCTGCAGATGAAGCCTCATTCTCAACTCACTGCAGGCCACAGAGTCTGAGATGCGCCTCATACCATCTGCCCACTTCTCCAGCATCGGGTCCTATTTCTCAGGTATCATGAAGCACTAAACTAGGTGCCCACTTGAAGAAGATAAAGCAGGAGGCCGGAAGTTTGGAAGCTGCCCCACCTACCCTGCAAGCTGGAGTCTTCGTGAATTAAATCGTGTGCAGATTGAACTTGACTGTCTCCTTTGAGAGAAGAGAGCAGTAGCTGGTTGGCAAAGCCCTGCTCCCACATTTTGAGGCTGTTCCTTTAAAAGCACCCACTATTCCTCTGTTTGGAAGGGAGAGTCCTGCTTTGGCTCCCAATTAACACTGCAATGGGTCGCCACGGGATGTTAAATACATTTCTGCAACTGGGGCAAAAATTCCTGGCCTAATATTCTCATCTTGTTATGCTCAATTACAATATCCAAATAGACCAGCAGAAGTTGAACAATAAACCCAAATGACAATATAATAATATCCCAATTCCAGCCTTGTTCCACCTCAGCTGGGGAGTTGCATGTTGATCAAGTAAATTTTTTTTTTTTTTTTTTTTTTTTTGCCATTCTGTGCATGTCCATACATGACCAGAAAACTTTCTCTCGATTGATTTTAGAATTGTAAATAAATTTTACAAATTTGCAGATGGAATCTGTGAATAAAGAGGGTCGAATATATGTTCTCAAAGCCCAGGACACAGCACATTCCAGACCCATGTTGTGTTGCCATCCAAAGACCACAGAAAGAGTCTAATTTGCCTAGAGGAGGGAGCATAGACAGAAAACGCAAAGAAAAGAACATCTCACATTAGCCTTGTCAAGACCCCAACTAGTCTGTGACCCTTGCACAATGTCTTCAGCCTCTGATTGTCACATTTGGATGAAATATTTCCTCTTAGGGGTAATTGTGGTTCTATGCTTGTCATGTCCTGGAGGAAACGTATCCCCTTCTATACCCTCTTTCCTACTCAGGGAGGTTTTTTAGGGAGGAGGGATGCAAATAACATTTCCAAATGTCCAACACGCACTGCCTCAGCTGGGAGACTGCCAGGCAAGTGACAATAGTGACATCTGAGAGGCAGAGTCCTACAAGGAGACACCAAACCCCCTGACTCACGCGAGCAGTAGCAGCTGGGCTTCTGTGCTCTCAGCTGAGCGGGATTCCTACTCTCTGGGTGAGTAGTTCGCCGGGAATCGTCTCTCAGAGGTTTCACCTCCGAATTTCAGCATGTGCGTCTGCAGGCTTCAAAACACTAGGTTGGCCTTTAAGTCCCTTAAAGGCTGTACTCTTCCACCCCCATTGGAAAACAAGGCTGGGAGTCACTAGTGTGTGAGATTTTAGGCAGAAATTCAACTATTTATCCCCTTATTCTGTGTCTCTTCTAGGAGTGTGAATTGTAAAAGCTGCAGGGCATGCGTGCTTCAGACTTTTTGTTCTAGGATTCTTAAGCTGCAGGGTGGGGCAGGGGTGAGGGCTGGCAACAGGAGGTTAGCTGCCCACACTCTGTTCCTCTTTATAATATGGAGAGTCTGTATTGTTGGAGGAACTCCCTCTTAGGTTCAGGAGGCCTGTACACAATCCCTCCAGCAGAGGCTCATTCTCTGCTTAGTGGTTTTATGTTAATTATGATCACTAATTGCACAACTTCTGATTAAGATTGTGGATCTCAAGTACTCAACCTGTGGGTTCAACCACTAGGGGTGGTTGATTTTTATCACAGAACAGAACAGATAGAGAGAATGGATGACCTTATCACATAGTAAGTCAGCAATTCTTTTGGGTAGAGAACAACAACAACAAAAAAAAACTCAAAAGAAACCTAAAGGAAATGTCAAAAGATACACACTGTTTTACGTTTCATTTTTTTCTTTTTTTTTTTTTTTTTTTTTAAGATGGCGTCTCACTCTTTTGCCCAGTGTGGAGTGCAGTGACACGATCTAAGGTCACTGCAACCTCCACTTCCCAGGTTCAAGAGATTCTCCAGCCTTAGCCTCCCGAGTAGCTGGGACTACAGGCATGCATCACCATTCCTGGTGAATAGATACACTATTTCTAACAATGCTGTTGGAAGAAAGAAGAAAAGGTGTTCATTTAAAACAAAAGATAAGAAAAAGTAAAAAGAGAGCGCTAAAAGGCGGCTTGCTCTGCATATGTGAAACAACTACCCTGAAGTTTGTGAAACAACAGCAGGAGCCTTCTTAGGTGAGTTGGCATCCCTTGCCCTGGAGAAGAATACAACTGAACATTTTGTTTTGATGGGCTCAGTGAAAGCTGCTTGTGTGCTGTACAGCCTAAGGCTTTCTTGGTAGAGAGAGACTGTTCCCAGGGATTCCAAGTTAGAGAGGGCATATTACAAGGCAGGAGGGTGACCCCACCCAAGATCCTCAGTTATGAGTGTGGACTAGTCACCAGAGTCCCCAGCACAGTTGTGGTCCATTGAAAGATAACGGACACCTCATCTGGAAGTGCAAACCAAAAGGAGAGAACCTCCAAGGCTACGAGTACCTCGTGGCAGCAATGGCCATTTCTCATTACAACCCATGTGGTGGGGAAGCACAGTGGTGACGCTCCTGAGCTCCCTGAGCTGATGAAGCAGGTAGTATCTGTAATAACTGTGAAAGATTTTTTTAACGGAGAAACATGTACTATTGTCTAAGGACCTAATTTTGACCTAAAGGCAAAAATCCGTATTTACTTTACAGGGCCATTCAACGGGATTGCCATTGAGGAGAATTCCCTCTTACAGTGGCTCGTTGTGCTCCCAGGCTCATTTCATATCTACTGCAGCAATCATAGTCTTGCACCTATTGTCAGATTACTGGAGCAATCCCTGTTGCCAGTGGCCCCTCATTTGCATGTAGCATATGCAGACCAACATTCAACTTCTTACTCTACCTCACCAGCCCCAGAGAGACCCATCCAGCTGAAAGCATTGGGAAAACGACTGCAGCATCCCTGAGTGGACAGCTGCTAGCAAACAGACAACAAGACCATCCCCACTTCACATGTTTTGACATGAGACGAAACCCTCGCGTTCAACAAGAGAGGTCAGTTGCAAAGACTTATTAATGGGTCAGAAATTCAATTCAACTATATTGATTCAAACTCAGCTGAAAATTTAAAAAGGTAAAAGGTGAGTGTAGTTTTTTTTTTTTTTTCTGTGCCAATTTTTTTAGTCATTACACCCTAGGAAATGGTCTTTCTAGGAACTGGAGAATTGGACCAGTGGTTTCCCGACACCTTCTTTGGGGTGAGAAACCCTGACATAAAAGGACAGGTGTTCAGCTGATGTGCATCGACATTGACAATCATGTTGTGTACCTTACAGGAAAAGTTGAGAAGAACCATAATGATAGGCAGCATCTCCTCTAGAACCAGACAGTATCTCAACAGAGATCCAAAAAACTAACATTTCTTTTACGATCACAGCAGCTGCTTAATTCAAGATACTCAACATTTCTACATGTATTAGTATAACAAAAAGACAGTTCCGCATTTTTTTTTTTTTTGAGACAAGTTCTTGTTCTGCCATGCAAGCTGGAATGCAATGACACGAACACCACTCACTGCAGCCTTCAACCTCCTGGGCTCAAGCAATCCTCCCACCTCAGACTCCTGAGGAGCTGAAACCACAGGCGCGTGCCACCATGACTGGCTAATTTTTTTATTTTTTGTAGAGGCAGGGTCTTGCTGTGTTGCCCAGGCTGGACTTGGACTCCTGGGCTCAAGCGATCCTCCTGCCTTGACCTCTCAAAGTGCTGGGATTACATGCATGAGCCAGCACATTTGGTGTTCCACCACTTTATATAAAAATAAGTCAGGGCAGTGAAGGAGAATGTTATATTTGACAAGGAGCTGTAAAAAAAAAAAAATTAAAAGTCTCAAGATCCCCAAACTTATTATACCAAATGGAAAGTTAAGCCTGCACAATGAGTCACCAAGCACCTCCATCCTTTTTCCCAGGTTAGTAGCTATTATTGCACAAACTGGCATCAAAACATTGTATATTAGCCAGACCTCCCCCGCATGGAAAGGTAAAAGGCCTCAAGCGTGGCCAGATGGCTGCCCTCACAAATTGTTCTTTGCTGGCCTTGAAACTTTTCAAGATGTATATCCTCTCATAAAACAAGGACATATCAATTGTAACTTTATGTCTAAGTCCAGCTCCTAAAACTAAAGTCTGTTAGATTTCACACTGACAATGCAGATTACAAATTTATCTTCCAGATACCAGAACATCATCTTGTCTTTGTTCTGTTCCAGGTACAGGATTTTCTGTTCCAGGTACAGAACAAAGACGAGATGAGATCAATCATTCCTCCACTACCCTGAGACATCTGCATGATTGAGTCTTTATTTACTCCCTTTTTCTTCGAGCATTCACCTTATCTTATATAAAATGTAGATTTACTGAGCACTAACTGAAGTCTTGCAAAAATGTCACCATTTGCTTCACACTTGCCCTCCCTTCTTCCTACAGCCTTCTCTCCTTTAGGGAAATGTATGAATACTAAGCTCCTGAAAACCTCTTCAGAGAGAGCAAGCCACGGATGTTTTCTGTGACTTGTGTTGATGAAAGGAGTCAAACTCTGTAAAATATTTGAAAATATTTATTCTGAGACAAGCCATGGCCCATAACACAGCCCTCAGGAGACCCTGAGAACATGTACCCAAGGTGGTTGGGGTGGCGGTTGGTTTTACACGTTTTAGGGAGACTTGAGACATCAGTCAAACACATTTAAGATATACATTGGTTCAGTCCAGAAAGGCGGGACAACTTGAAGTAGGAGGGCTTCCAGGTTATTGGCAGATCTTAAAATTTTCTGATTGGCAATTGGTTGAAAGAGTTATCAATGGAAAGGAATGTCTGGGTGAAGCAGCGTCACTGTCTAAGGTAAATACCTGGGGTTTGCTGTCTCATGCCAAGAAAATTAAGGACACAGACACATACAAGGAGTGAGCTTAGGAGTGGAGGGTTAATAGATAAAAAAAAAAAGAGAAAGGAGAACAGCTCTCTCTCTTGTGAGAGAGAGGGGCTCCCAAATGGAAATTCCAGCCTGGAATGGGAGGGCACTGGATTCTATAGGCAGATTTGAAGAGGTGGTGTCTGATTTACGTAGGGCTCACAGATTGGTTGGACCAGGTGTGACATTTACATAATGTGCGGGGAAGGCTGGTCACCCCACCCTAATCTTATTATGCAATAGGCTTCCACTTGGCCAGCACCATGTTGTCTGCTGCACATGCGGCTGACAAAGAGAAAGGAAGTTGGAGCTTCCATTTTGAACATGCCTAGTCCCAGGTAACCTTTTCCTATTAGCACAACTGCTGATATTCACCCATGCAAACTTCTGGTTTGCTTGTCTATGTTTGCAGCTCAATTTTACAGGCTGCTCTTTGTTAAAAAAAGAAATGTTTTTTTTATTTGAGGGCCACTTTTCATTAAAAGTGAAAAGGAAAACCTTTTCAAGGACTTCTGTACCCTGACTATCTGCTTAAATAATCTCTTCTTAACTTTGTATCATGGTTTACACTTGTGTTTTTCCTGGGTGCGTCTTAAAGCTCTGGCTCAGTAAGTCTCCATTAACTAAGACTCTTGCCTCAGTCTCTCATTTTTGGTTAACAGAGTACCGTGGTTCTAATCGCAGTAGTTGCCATTTACTGAGATCTTTCTTTGTGTCTGGTCCTGAACTAAGCTCCTATATTAGCCATTTGGATGATATAAACAACCTGAGATTATGGCATTATTATTCTTATTAGATAGGAAACTGAGGCACAGAGATATGAGGGTCACATGGTAAGTGGAAAAGCCAGGATCCAAAGTCTAATCAAGGCGACTCCAACACCTGCTCTTAGAGTGATAGTGTCTGCCTAATCTCTGTGTTTATTGTCTATTTTGCATCATTCTTTAGGTGGATGCCTCTGGTTGTGCACAAGAAAATAGGTGTAGGTTAGTTCCTAGTAACGAAATGCTATTGCTACACCTTGTCTCCTTGTGCCGTAACTGAGGTCTACTAGTACAGAATACATCATAGACCTAGACATATTACAAGAACAGATCATATGTAAGCTTCCTGCTTTCTAGAACGTCCTGTGCTAACACAGATGTATTGACAGCATTTTCAGAGACAGATAAGGCATTTCAAAACAAACACATATTCTTAGAGAAGTACAAATGCCATGTACCCCACAGAACAGACTACTCACGAAATGCTTTTTGAAGCAAAAAGTCCATGTTTCTGGAAATGACAGAGGTTCTCAGAGGTCTTGAGGTCAGCATTTTCTGAGCCTCGTTGAACACAGAACACTTCAAAATAATAACACATTGACTTAATACTACAAGAGATTATGAGATGTTTTACATTTAGAATCAAGTACAAAGCAAAGATGATCTTACAGATGAATTAGTATAAGAAAAAAGTTAAAAATTAATGTATAAAGTTTTTCCAGTAAAAGAACATTTTAAAAATAGATGAATTAAATCATAGTTTTGTTAAAAGAACAAAATATCGTACTACATGTTGAACTTATATGACAAAAAATGTGACACAATCTGTGGATCTTCAACCAAAGAGCTACATGAAGGAAACAATATGTTGGGGAATGAGATGATGGACATCTGAACATTTGTGCAGGATAGGATCCCCAATGAAAATCCCAGCAGGTTCAGGTATGGCTCACTATTCTTTAAAGGTAGATTTTCTAAAACGAGGAGAAATATATAAATGAGGTTTAACCTTTTTATTTTAATTTGATCTTAAATATATTTTACAGAAATTATATCCATGGCATTGTTTCTTTGTCTATGGAAGAACTCAGAAGAATATTTGAGGATTAATAGTGATCTAAGGAACTGCGGTTGACAGGAATTTGTATAGAGGAAAGAGATGAAGATGAAAGAAGAGAAATGGAGGCAAGTTTTCCTTTTACCCCATAACCCTGTGCAACCCAATCTTCATTCTAATTAAATGCAAGAGTCAGTTTAGGTCCTAGATTCTTACATTAATAGCATAGATGATCAGAGGTGACCAACAAGAAGTTGGGATACCAGTTAGGAGGCTTCCGCAGTAACCCTATCAATAGGCAATAAGGGCTAGAATTTAGAAAACTAATGTTAGAATAAGGAAGGAAGGGGCCGGGCACGGTGGCTCACTCCTATAATCCCAGCACTTTGGGAGGCCAAGGCAGGCGGATCACAAGGTCAGGAGATCAAGACCATCCTGGCTAACACTGTGAAACCCTGTCTCTACTAAAAATACAAAAAATTAGCTGGGTGTGGTGGCAGGCGCCTGTAGTCCCAGCTACTCAGTAAGCTGAGGCAGGAGAATAGCGTGAACCCGGGAGGCGAAGCTTGCAGTGAGCCAAGATCATGCCACTGCACTCTAGCCTGGGCAACAGAGCGAGACTCCATCTCAAAAAAAAAAAAAAAAAAAAAGGAAGGAAGAACAAATTGTATTTCTATGCTTAAAAGGAGAATCAGTTGGATGCATTAACTTGTTTTGCATTGGAATGGAAAGAGCAGGAGTTTAGGACAGCTCTCAAATTGGGGTGGTAAAGAATCATTCCCGGCCAGACACGGTGGCTCACGCCTGTAATCCTGTAATCCTAGCATTTTGGGAGGCCGAGGTAGGTGGATTGCCTGAGTTCAGGAGTTCGAGACCAGCCTGGGCAACACAGTGAAACCACGTCTCTACTAAAATACAAAAAATCAGCCTGGCATGGAGGTGTGCACCTGTAGTCCCAGCTACTCAGGAGGCTGAGGCAGGAGAATTGTTAGAGCCTGGGAGGTGAAGGTTGCAGTGAGCCAAGATTGCACCATTGTACTCCAGCCTGGGCAACAGTGCAGACTCTGTCTTAAAAAAAAAAAAAAAAAATCATTCCCAGAGATACCATACCAAATACTGGAGGAGAGGAGGAACACCTGGTAGGAAAAGGAAAAGGCATGGTGAGTTCAGCTTTGAATGTGATGATGTTAGGGGGCTGTCTTGACATTATACTCTTAGAAATACATGTCAGCTAAATTCTAGGCTAGACCCATTCATTAGTAATTTGCTAATATATAAATTTTGTCAATATACAAAAACTACAGTTAAAGTTGAGGTCACTCAGGCAGAGAGAACAGAGCAAGAAACACAAGGGACAAGAATGGAGCCCTGGGATCAGAAACTTTTCAGAGGCCAGAGGAGAAAACGTACCCACAAAGGAAAGTAAAAACATTGCCGATGTGACAGGAAGGAGCACAGAGAGAGGGCAGAGAGAGCTTGTATAAGAGGCAGTGGTAAGTACAGTAATGGTAATGCCTCCAAGTGGTTAAGGTTGAAAAGGACAAGGAAGTTTCCATCAGCCATAAATACAGTCACTAATGAATTTTCAAAGTTATTTCCGAGATATGGAGGGTGGTGTGGGCAGGACGCAGGGATTGGAAATGAATTTTAGAAAAAGTGAAAACAAAGTTCCACGCTGTTTGGAAAATGACAATGAAATGAAAAAGACTGCTGGCCTCTCCAATCATGCCTCAGAGGTATAAAAAGGGGCAGAAGTAGCAACCCCTACAGCAGGCACCAAGTCCTCAGAGGAGATGCAGGTCTCAGTGAAGTCAAGAGTGTTCTCTCCGAAGAATGTAGGGGTGAAGGAAGCCCATTAACAGTGGAACAGTAAGTGTTCCTTCTGCCTAGCCCATCTTCCTAAGTACCCCATGCTAGTTAATTCCTACTGATCCTTCAAGGTTCTGCTTAAAGGACTTTCTCAGGAACTCTCTGGGTTCAAAGCATTTCCTTTTTTTTGTGTTCCAATAACCCAGGATAGTCTCCTATTGTGCCACTCTTCACACATATAGTTGTCCGGTATCTGTTTTCTTCTAGGCTGTGAGTCCTGTGAGACTAGGAAATGCATTTACTGCATTCATTATTGTATCCCGACATAATGGTAACTCAGTAAATGATTTATGGAATGAATACATGAATCAATCAATCCATAGGGATTCCAGAGAGCAGAGTGCACGTGCTTGGTCCAGGGGACACCAGTGGGAGAATGAGGGGGTGGGTGGGCAAAACAAGGTATTGGAATGAAAGTAGGACAAAGTAGGTGACTCAGAGGGACATGGAATTTAGTTTGGGATGAAGAAGAACATGGATGAGAGACAGAAAGGTATTAACTAGTTTCAGCACTCTACTTGTAATTCCAGTCTGAAGAAAGTTCTGTGTTGATACTTTCAAAGATTTCAAATAGTATCCAGGGTTGGATGATGTTCACTAATCATGGTACAAATGGTGTCCCAGGGTCTTTGCCCAGATTTTCAAACAGAATATTGGTAATTAAGTTCAGACCTTGCTAAAGGGTAGCAAGTTAAGGCCCATCTGTCTATCCATCCACCCATCCACCCATGTATCTGTCCATTCATTCATCTGTCCCTTCATCCACCCACCCATCTGTACAGCCACCCACCTGTCCCTTCATCCACCCATCCATCTGTACATCTACCCTCCTGTCCCTTCATCCACCAATCCATCTGTACAGCCACCCACCTGTCCTTTCATCCACCCATCTATCTGTATATCCACCCACCTGTCCCTTCATCCACCCATCCATCTGTACATGCATCCACTTGTCCATTCATCCACCCATCCATCCATTCATCCATCCACCCATCTATCTGTATATCCACCCACCTGTCCCTTCATCCACCCATCCATCTGTACATGCATCCACTTGTCCATTCATCCACCCATCCATCCATTCATCCAGTCATCTATCTAAGTGTCCATTCTTCAAATCCTACTGAAGGCCAGACATTTTTCTAAGTATTAATGATACTCTAGGGTGCAAAAGAGACAAAACCTCTGCCCTCATGGATTGATGGAGAGGCAATAAATAAGATAATACGGAATAATGGAAGATGATGAGTGCTGAGATGAGTCAAACAGTGAAGAAGAGTAAGGAGTGTGTGTGTGTTGAACCTGGGGAGGGTGGATGACAAACTTGAGATGAAAGAGCCAGAGAAAAGCTCACTGAGAAGGTGACATTTGAGCAAGACAAAGAACGTAAGGAAGCACACCATAAAAATTGGTTAGAGGTGAGCATGCCAGGCAGAAGGAACGGCTGATGCAGAGGTGTTGAATGTTCAAGTCCCTGGCATGTATAGGATGCAGGCAGGAATCAGGTGAGGCAGGAGCAGACAGAAGGAGGGAGAGTCAAGTAGGATCTGTGTCAGAAGCTGAAGGGGACACAATGGGAGGGCTTCGTGGGTTGTTGTAAGGATTTGATATAGCTTTTCCTCTCGCAAAGAGGGGAGACTTTGGAGGCTTGAGGAGTGTGACCTAAAACCCGACACATCTTTAAAAGGTTCCTCTGGCTGATAAGTTTGGGGAGGGTGTCAAAAATGGAAGTGGGGCATTTGGGAACTACTGCATCATCCGAATGACAGATTGGGACCAGGGTGACCGAGGTACGGTCCTAAGAAGTGGTAACATTCTGAATATAATTTGAAAGTAAAGCTGATGAAATTTGTCGTTGAATTGGGTTTGGGTGAGAAAGGAGGAGGAAAGAAAGATCTCAGTCCTGAACACCTGAAAGGATGGAACTGGCATTTACTGAGAAAAGAAAGGTTGTAGGTAGAGGAGATTTGGCATAGGGCTCTATTTGGAATATATTAAGTCTGAGGAGTTTTTAAAATATCCAAGTGGCGGGTTAAATGGGCTATTTAGAGCTCAGGGGACAGGTACGGGCAAGAGATATAAATCTGGACATCATGGCTCACGCCTGTAATCCCAGCACTTTGGGAGGCCAAGGTGGGTGGACCACCTGAGGTCAGGAGTTTGAGACCAGCCTGGCCAACATAGTGAAACCCCATCTCTACTAAAAATACAAAAATTAGTTGGGCATGGTGGTGTGTGCCTGTAATCCCGACTACCTGGGAGGCTGAGGCAGGGGAATCACTAGAATCCAGGAGGTGGAGGCTGCAGTGAGCTGAGATCACACCACTGCACTCCAGCCTGGGTGGCAGAGTGAGACTCTGTGTCAAAAAAAAAAAAAAAAAAGACATCATAAGCATATTGATTTTATTTAAAGTCATGAAACTAGATTAGATCACCAAGGTAGAGAAACAACAACAAATGAGCCCGGGGACCCTCCTACACTTAGAAGTCGGGTAGGAAAAAAAGGAACTAGCAATGGAGACAGAGAGAGATCAGTTAGACAGAAAGAAACCCAGGAGTTTGCAGAAGCTGAAAACAAAGTAAGGAATCTTTTAAAGAGGAAGGAATAACCAGTCATGTTAAATGCTATCAGCCAGTAGGACGAGGACTGGGAATAAATCACTGGATTTAGCAACACCATATCATGGGAAACTTGAGAAGCTAGTGTTTCTGGAATGGTAAGAATGAAAGCCTGTTTAGAGTGGTTTCAAGAAAATGTAGGGGGAGAGGAATTAAAGATAATGAGTAAATAGAACTATTTCAGGGAATTTTGTTGTAAAGGAGAAGAAAGAAATGAAGGAAAATCTGGAAGGGAATAGGAACAGGAGGCAATGTTTGTTTTTAATGGAAGAAATAGCCATCAATGTGTTCACTCAAGAGGATGGCCCAGAGGCAAGGGAGAAGTGCTGGAGCAGCCTCCTGGGGCAGGTGAACAGGGCCTCGATCTAGTGCATAAGGGAAGAGCTGAGCCTGGGCAGAAATCTCCATCCTTGGTAAGTGATGAGAAGGCAGAGCAAGGGCGTGCAGATGCTGGGAGCTGGTGCAGATGCTGGTGGGAGTTTGCAGAAGCGCTTTTCCAGTGGCTTCTGCTTTCTCAGAAGGTCATCGGCTGAGGGTGAGGATGGGAGGAGGTGCTGGCGGTTTGAAAAGAGAGAAAGAATGGTAGTGAAATCATCCTCTAGGATGGTGGGAGCGAGAAAGAACTCAGTCCAATACAGGAGGTCAGTCAGGCCACAGCAGGGATGCCCTGGAGGTCTGCGGGCATGAACTTGAAGTTACAACCCTCAGTGTGAATGCGTGGTTCCCTCCAGGCCCATTAGCCACAAAGCTGCAGACACAGAAGTGGGAGTTGGGTATCACCAGGTGAGATCCCAGCCAGGGGCAGCAGAAAGCAAGAGATGGGTGAGGGAGTTGGGGTTTGTTCAAGGGGGTTTAGGAGGATGGAATTTCTCTTGAAAACATGAAGTGGGGGAGGACAGTGAAGAGACGTGTGGGTCAGAGGATTTTCTGTTGACTGTTGGAGTTGAGGCAGCAGAGGAAAGGGCCAGGAGGGAAAGAGGCAGAGGTAGAAGAGGGCAAGGCTGGAAGCTGAGATGATGGCAGGGGTTGTGGTCATGGATGTTGTGGAGATCCAGGGCCTGCCTGAGACCGGATGGCAAGTGAGATCGCTGGCAGAGGACACAGGACACAGGTCACATGAAGGGGATCATCTGTATAGCTTTCGAAGTCGACAAGCAGGGTGAATGTCAAGTGGAGTGGCCGTGACTCAGGGCCAGAGCCTTTGAGAGCTGAAGAGGAGCGATGCGACGCAGAGTGGGGCTGGGGTGCTGCTGCCCAATGCCAGGAGACTCATCTGTGACCAGAAGCAGCAGGGACAACACGAGCAGCACCTCCAGCCCCCGTGATGGGAGAACGGTGGAGAAAAGCCCTTCTGAGGGCAGCAGGGCACAGCACCCAGGGAAGATCCAGCAAAAGGGAAACTGTGCAGAGGAGTGCGAGATGCAGGGGATTTTGCCAGGATGCCAGGTGAGTTCTTGAGAAACTGGAGAAGGTTTCTGAGAATGAGAGAGGGAAGGAAGACAGAAACGGAATTGGGTATTTCCAGAGTGTTATGGAGATTTTGAGAGCAGGGTAATGTAGCGAGTGGGAGATGAGGGGTGATCTGGGGGGTGGGGGGGAGTGTGGCATTCCAGGGATAAAAGGCACCATAAGCTTAGACTTGAGGTCTCAAGGAAGACCATGGTGGTGAGCACAGGGGAAGTAGAGTAGGAGTCAGATCCCTCATAGAAGGCTTGGAAGCAGGAGGAACCATCTTACTCCAAGCCCAAGGGACCCTCCGTGCCCCTGTGAATGGAGATCAGCAGGCCTGGGAGGAGGCTTTTCTTCTGACTGTGCTGGGCTCGGCTGCTCTTGAGCCAAGGAGCTCAGGAGACTGGAGGGCCTATAAAGGTTGCCCCACACATGGTGCAAGGAACTGTCAGGGCCACGGGGGAGGCATTCAGGGATCATTCCCAAATGCAGCCTCCCATGGTGTCCCCAAGGCAGTTGCACCATTAGCATTCCTGGACTGGTTTCCCACCCAAAAGGCCAACTGGAAAACGGGAGTTGGGTTGTGAAATCAGCAGCATCAGGAAGCCTAAGGAGCTGATATATGAGAGATGGTGAGGTGAGCAAGTGCAGAGGAGAAAAGTGGAGGTTGCCCTGGATGGACCAATCTGTAACTGGAGGGCTGGGTGCAGCATACCCCTGGAGACAGGAGGCTGGGGTGACCAGGAACACTGGGGAGTGATGAGTAAGGCTCACTGGAGCTGTGACCTCTGCAAAACTGAGCTGGCCTGCAGGGATGGGGGTAGGGGAAGGACGCCTGACCCCAGGGCAGGGACCAGGGCCCACCTGGACTTCTCAGGAGGCATGCCATGGCTGGAGCCCTGCGGGAGCAGTATGGCATTAAAGGGTGGTGCCCACAATAAAGAAGGAATCCCATGGCAATATGTTCTCAGGAACAGCCCCGCCCAGCCCAGCGATCCAGCCCTTCTACCTTGCCTCCCCTAGGACAGTTTCCTCTCAGGATCCACCAAACCCCCTCTATCAGGACCTAAGTATGGGAAGGAGGAAAAAGACCCACAGATGCTTAATTCTGCTCTGTACCAGCGTTTGAAAGCCACTCCTGTAGTATCAAGTGGAAGTTCTGGGTTGCATTCTTATCAAGAACATTTGCATTTCTTAATATGCCAATAAACTCCTTACTGAGTGCATTGTGTCAGGCTCTGGGCTAGCTCTTAAAAACTGTGAGCAGGGTGGCAGTAACAGGCCACAGCCAAGACCTGGGATGGTGAGGCAGCTCAGGGCTCAGAAGGTGGCCCACCATGGCAAGGGAAGAGGCAACAGGAAGTTGTGGGGAGAGTCAGGACTTTGAAGCTTCCATGGGCTCAGATGTGGGGCCTCAAAACCCACTGTACTGGCATGCAACATGTTGCAGCAGGAGGCCAAGTTCTTCATGTACTATGGCCTGGCAGGACTGGCCTTGGAGCCAGCAGAGGATCCAGTGAGCAGCTGTGGAAGCCAGAAGCAGAGAGACCAGACTGCAGCTAGAGTGTCATCCGTGACTGGCAAACTCTTCCCTCGTCTTCTTGGATTTACTGCCTGCATGATTAAGCAACATACTCTTTTGAGAGTGCTGAAAAGTCTCCCTTGAAGCTTTGTTGGAGACTCTCAGTCTTAGACCAGGGGCTACTGATGTGACAAGGAGGCTGATCCTAGTTCTATGAGCCCAGGCAAGATTCCTGTTTACCTTGACCCCATGAAGAGACAAATCACTCAAAAGCGAATGCCATCATCTGCTTGAACATTGCGTTTTCTCTTCTGCTATCATTGTTACTCTTATTAGCTATCATCGGCCGAATGCTGGTTATACGACAAAAGACTTTACCAAACACCTTAGCTTCGCAATCTCCTTTAGTCCCCAGGGAGGAAACGTTCTTCCCATTTTGTAGTTCAAAAACCTGAGGCTTAATAGAGAAAAATAAAGAGTTGTGTATATTCTTGAGGGAGGACAAGGAGCTAAAACTCAGGTCTGATTCCGCAGCTCATAACCCCTTTTAAAATTTGTGAGGACAAATACACATAATATACAATTGACCCCCTTAACCATTTGTAAGTGTACAGCTCAGCAGCATTAAGTACATTCACACTGTTGTGTAGCCATCACCACCATCCGTGTCCAGAGCCTTTTCATTTTCCTAAACTGAAACTCTGCCCCCATCGAACAGTAACTTCCATTCCTTATACATCCCACTGGCCCAGGCACCCACCATTCTATTTCCTATCTCTGAATCTGACTACTCCAGGGACCTCACGCTAGTGGAATCATATGGTATTTGTCTTTTTGTGACCGGCTTATTTCACTTAACAGAATGTCCTCAAGGTACGGCAGAGTCATGGGAGAGGATGTTTTCAATGCCATGACCACTGGGTTGGGGGGGCTGTTGTTTTTCCTCTGTACCACTCTGCTACTTAGGCCCACACTCTTGATTCCACTGAGGGCAGCGTGCAGACTGAACTGTGTCCCCCCGCCCCCACAAATTCACATGTTGGAATCCTAACCCCCAGTATATATGGATATGAAAGTATTTGGAGATAGTGCCTTTCAAGATGTAAGTGAGGTAAAATAAGCTTATGTGGATGAATCCTAACCCAACAGGACTTGTGGTCCTCATAAGAGGGCAAGACAACTAGGGATGGGAACACACAGAGGAAAGAGCACACAAGGACACAGCAAGGAGGCAGCTGTCTGCAAGCCAAGGAGGGAGGCCTCAGGAGAAACCAAACTGTTATTTACACAGCAAAGACTGTGGTATTTTGTTATGGCAGCCTGAGTGGATTAATACAGACAGGGGTCTCTGTGTCACAAGATAGGATGAACTGTCACATACAGGCCTCTCCCACTGGCAGTAATGCCTCTTCAGTCTTATTTGTGGTAAGGAGGACAGTGGTCACTGGCGGTCTACATTTATGTACCACACAGAGAGAGGTGTGGGTTCTAAGTCCACCATGAGGACAGGCAATGGATGTTCTTTCAACATTTTGAGTTTCCACTAACACAACACTACAACCGGCATGGTCTGTGATTTCCTTGGCCAAATTTACCCTTTTTTTTTTTTTTTTTTTTTGAGACAGAGTCTCGCTGTCACCAGACTGGAATGCAGTGGTGTGATCTTGGCTCACTGCAGCATCCGCCTCCTGGGTTCAAGCGATTGTCCTGCCTCAGCCTTCCAAGTAGCTGGGACTACGGGCATGCGCCACCACACCTGGCTGATTTTTTGTATTTTTAGTAGAGACGGGATTTCACCACGTTAGCCAGGATGGTCTCGATCTCTTGACCTTGTAATCCACCCACCTCAGCCTCCCAAAGTGCTGGGATTACAGGTATGAGCCACCGCACCCGTCCTCACCTTATTCTAACCAAGCTACACAAACTCTTCATACCCAGAAGCACCATAAAAATATAATGTCTTCACCAACTACACAAATCACTTTTCTCTAGCCTGCTGCTTTATGGAACTAGGAGAGGAAAAAGACTCAGAGTGAGTGACATGACCCAATAAATGAGCTTCCCCCACCTGGAAGTCACCAGCCTCCTTATTAAAATTGCAAGGCACTCTGACCTCAAATACAGAGGAATTCTCCCACATGTCTTTGTGTTGAACATTGTCATTACTGGGTGCCATAATCTACATATAACGATTACTTTTCAGAAAAACAAGTAGAAAAATCAGCCATTTTTTTCCATTCTAAGACACATCAGAAATTCTAAAATGTAACCTTCAAGATGGGCCAGAAAAGCTGATGGCCTGAAAGGAGTTCAAAAGTATGCAGAGGGCTGGGGGTGGAGGTGTGAGTCCAGAGAACGCTGGAGAGACATCCAGCCTGACATTATCAAGAAAAGGGGCTGGGAGAATCACTCACTTGCTAGAATTTCCTGGGGCCTCCCAGGAAATTCAATCAGGAGGATCATGCCCTAAAAGTCATTTTGGAAATGTGTAACTCAGCACAGGAAAACTGAACAAGGATGAGAATACCCACTATGGAAATAAGATTCATACATTTTCAGATGACCTCAAGGGAACATCAGCTACCTTGGTGACGCTGTGGGTCCCTGGGGCAAATGTTTCGACCACAAGCCAATGTAGACCCCAGGCAGGGGAAAAGTCTTCATGCTTCAAAGACCAGAAGAGACATGGGGGTTGAGTGAAGGAGCAGTGATGATGCCAAAGAGAATAGATAAGTATAGAATTACAGGATAGGAATTAAAGGTGAACTGAAAACTAAAAGGGAAAAATCTTATTCGCAAAGAGGATAGTCAAGGGCAAGGAACTGCAGCCCCTAATGAGGAGCAGTCCCAGGACTGGGGCTATGGATGGGCCTCACAGATCTGCGAAGCTGGTGGGAGGTCCCCTGCCCATGCTTCATCCCAGTCCACGGTAACCTGTGCTGGTCATGCACCCCCACAACCAAGTAACAGAAATTGTCTGTGCATATGATGGATTCCATTGAGCTTGGTGGACAGGTTTGAGAACAGGAAACTGACAAAAGGACTAAAGTGGAAAATGTCTTTGAACCCAGAGTGACATATCTACCTCTTTTATCACTTGAAAGTGTCAAGTGGGGAAGTTGACCAGCATCAACAGCAAAATGGCCCTGGCTTTGTGGTGGCCCCTGTCTTCTCTTTCCCTAATTCTGTTTTCTCCATTGGGTACTAAATACGTGCTGGTGAAATTTATCTCATTTTACTGATTAGCACAAGCATAGAAGGCATCCATTAAACAAATATTTACCGAACATCTCCTCTTGCCAGGCACTGTGTTATATCATGGAAATGGAATGGTGAACAAGATAAACATGACTTTTCTCCTCACAAATCTAACAATCTCAAGATATCCAACTACAGTCAGAGTGCCTGCCGTACTTCTGATTGACCCTTCTACTCACCCAAAGCTTCTTTCTTTTCCATTCCAACAGCATCTTTTCAGATGTTCTATTTGACTCAGAAGTGAAAATTCATCATTATGTCGTTTGCTATGAGCCTCTGTTTTCATTTCCTAACCATTGAGAAAAAGGACTCTTGCTAGTGCACCATCACCACCTGTCTTGCACAACTCAACATTTCCCAGGACCAATTTCCTCCCTCATCCCCATTCCTCCTCCTAAGAAAAACATGTCTCTTTTCCAAGCTCGGCCCCTCCACTTGTGTTCTAGGTTTGATCTCTCAATCCTCCCAGCTCCCAATGCAGTCTCACCTTTCAAAGGGTTCTTCTATGTCTCAGTTCTGACGTCTGTATCTATCAGCTTCAGATAGTGGTGTCTGTATCACTCGCTCTCTAAGCATGTTCTAGACACACATGCCCCTATAACTAAAGCGTTCCCTGATTTTCACTTTCCTATGAAACTGCTGCCCTACCTCTCTCCTTCCTTTCTCTGCCCAAATTCTTACAAAAGAGCTCTACTCCAGCCTTCACCACCCCCACCACACACCTACTACTTGGAGCCTTAGGGTTTGAACTGCTCATTGAAGGTAATAGATTGCCTTCTGACCGACTTGCTAATGAAATCTTCTCAACTCTCATCTGTTCTATACTGGTGCCATTTGACACTTTGACCACTTCCTCTTTGACACTCTACTCTTGGCTTCCATGACACCCTACTTTCTTCTTTGTGTTCCTCCTATCACTCTGATTGCTATTTTTGGGTTCATTCACTGATTCCTCTTAAATGTAGACGTTTTCTAAAGATCTGTCTTTCCTTCTCTTTCTACGAACTCTCATAAATTCTCCTAATTTCAACTATCAGCAAATGCTGATGGCTTCAAGATCCATATCAAGCCAGTCTTCCTTCTCACCCCTCCTCACTTCACCTCACCTGCAAATTCACTCATGCTACCTACAAAATATCCATTACACTTCTTCACTTCTTTTGTTACTTACTACCACTGTCCAAATTCAAGCCTCGTCATCTCTCAGCAGGAGTGTTACAATAGCTTCCTATTTATTCTCCATGTGTACCCTAGTCTTAGCACACTCAATTTCATTTCCTCCTCTATAACCAGCCTATGGAATCATGTCGACATTTATTGCTTACAAGTTGCTCAAAATATGGACAAATTATTTACCTTCTTTGAGCTCTGTATCCTTACCTCACAGCATTGTGGGAGGAACCGTTGTTCAGGTTGTACACTGCAGGAGTGTGTCCAACTGATGGAGCAAGTGGCAACTAAAACCCAACCCATCCTCCAATCACTAAGTCAGTTCCATGACCTGGGCTGAGTTTAAGTCTGCTCAGAGAAAGAGGTACTTTTCTCTGCAAAGGAGGTACCTTTCTTTTCACACAAAGGTACAGTAACGGCTGGGACTTCCCCAGATTTCTTTTTCAACACATGTATTTTATCCTCATACTTGACACTCAGGCCCAAATCTTCTGTTTTTCCCAAATATGCTGTGTGCATTAAGAAATCAGTGTTTATGTTCCCATTATCTCTACAGCACTTTGTCCTCCCATTCTCTGCCGGAGAAACCTTCTCATTCTCCAGTGTCACTTGGTTTGGGAGAGCTCTGTGCATTCCTTCTACTTTGGGACTTCCCTTTGAGTCCTGCATCCTGGTTACACACTTACACAGCAGTTATGTCACTTTGCCTTGCATTGTACTCTTGACAAGGAATCTGTCTTCTCCATTTGCGTTGAATGGCCTTAGGTCAGGACCCTGAGTGGAGCCCACCCATATTTGCTGGTTTGAACTCAGTAATTCTTGTAAACCCGGGATTGTAGCTAAGCATTATAAGGGTACAGTTTGGGACACAAAGGTATAGAGAAGAGTTTAAGGCTTAAACATGCATATCTAGAAGGAGCTAGATTAGAGAATGATTTTAAAATAACCCTAATTAAAGCAATAATAGTAGTCATAGAAAATGTAAACTAAAAAAGAGAGAAACTAAAATTACTTATAATTCCACCACTCAAACCATTGTCATCATTTTACTGTATAAGCTTACAAATGTTATTCTATACATATTATTTATTTATTTATTTATTTTTTTTTGAGATAGAGTTTCACTCTTGTTGCCTCAGTTGAAGTGCAATGGCATGATCTTGGCTCACTGCAACCTCCGCCTCCCAGGTTCAAGAGATTCTTCCACCTCAGCCTTTCGAGTAGTTGGGATTACAGGCGCCTGCCACCACAGCTGGCTAATTTTTTATATTTTTGGTAGAGATGGGGTCTCGTCATGTTGGCCAAGCTGGTCTCAAACTCTTGACCTCAGGTGATCTGCCCACCTTGGCCTCCTAAAGTGCAGGGATTACAGGCATGAGCCACTGTGCCTGGCCATATTATTTAATTTTTAAAATAAATTACCAACTTTTTCATGTGTTACACTGTAAATAGTTTCCCATGACATAAATACTTTTGATTAACATTATTTTAATGTCTGCATCATATTTTATTGTATGCTTGTACCATAATTTATTTAAATATTCCCTGAATTTCATTTTTTCTCTGTTTTATATAACACTGGAGTCAACATCATTATAATTAGATATCTGGCACACCATTAATAATCTCTTAAGAATAAATGCCTAGCAGGGTCAAACATTGGGTGTTTTCTTTTCTTTTTCTTTCCTTTTTTGGAGACAGGGTGTCACTCTGTTACCCAGGTTGGAGTACAATGGTGCAATCATGGCTCACTATAGCCTTGATCCCCCGAGCTCCATCACACCTGGTTAATTTTTAATTTTTAAACTTTTTGTAGAGACAGGGTCCCACTATATTGCCCAGGCTGGTCTCGAACTCCTGGGCTCGAGCAATCCTCCTGCCTTAGCCTCCCGAAGTGCTGGGATTACAGGTGTGAGCCACCATGCCTGGCCCAAAGTTAGGTACTTTTTAAAGATTTTTGATGCCCGTAATGAAACGGGCCCTTGGAACCACCACCATACCAAGCTAACCATTCCATTTGAGATCAATGGCTCGCCAATTTCACCAGTCTCGCCAAAATGGGTATTGTCAGAGCACAGAATTTTAAGGTTGGAAATAATCTAGGACTTGATCTGTCCCGTGGGTCATACCCAGAATCAATGGGGCGTTATGTGTTTTCTTAAACTCCTCAGTTAATTATTCTGTGCAGCCAGGTTTGAGAACCACTAATGCAGTCAAAACCCCTCACTCTAGATTTGAGGAAACTAAGGGCCAAAGAAAGTACATAACTCTACTAAGTTGACCCATGGAAGGTACACAAATAAAAATGTATCCAAAAGATAAAGGAAAAGAAAACGATGTATTCAGGTAGAAAATTAAGTAGCAATCATTTCAAGTTAATTATGGATAAGAGAACTAGGCATTTATATTTAAAATCATATTCTAAGCATGCAGACTGTTTAAGAGCACGGAGTGAAAAGAACACTTGTCTTTCTTCTATTCCATGAAGAAACCATTCTCAGCCAATCAATTCACAGCCATTTGTTCATTTCAAAACTTACGTATTTTTAAGTCTAACTTTACAAAGAAAAGGGGATAATAACATGGACCCTGATAAATTAACTATGTATGTGTGGGGTGTGATAGACACAAAAACACAATTTTACACAAAAAACCCTGATGGTACCAAATAACTAGTTTTTTGTGAAAAAGAAATGAAAATACCTCCCAGCAGCCACAAAATACTGTAATCTTGTGGCTTTAAGAATCTTTAGTGAGTAACAGTAAGACATGATTGGATTTTGTGTTTTCAGGTTACATTTTATTTCAGGTTAAAGAAAAGGTGTAAACTTGTGTGATATGTCATTTCTCCAGACTTGAGCACATGGAGAGGAATGGCTGCATGTGTGTTTGGTGAGAGGAAGGGTACAATAGCCTAGAAACCCTAAGATGACATGTCTTTTAGAGCAGCTGAATTAGCAGTTGTGATCAATGCTTACTTCCAATTACCACTTTACAAGAAAAAGTGATTTTAGCACCTTTTTTTCTGAGAAAGGCAATGTTCTCAGAAAGGAAAGAGAAGCTTTTTACTTTGTTATTTGCTGGTCTCAGGAGATACTTGTGGTTTTGAGAGTGTTACTTGCCTGTTACTGAATCCACCTTACTACTCCTGATGGTGAAATGAAGAGAGATATTACTTTAGTATGAATGGCTCGGTGGGTGACTCTGTAGATGAGTGCATCCCTGCATTGCTGTGAGCTGTATGAGGCACGGCCTCAGATTCCAAAGTGCTTAGACTACAGAAAAAGGAAGGAGAGTAGGCTCCCTTTCATGGAGGATCTCCTGCCTCCGGGTGATGAGGCAGAAGCTCTGCACGCTTCTCACATCACTTAATATTCCCAAAGGAGACCCTCCGATGGGAAGAGCGTGCATGTAAGAGATAATCAAAGAAAATCGCCATTCCTGGAAACCATTCTACAGTGATATAATTAAGCCAAAGGAAAGAGCACTTAATGGTGTTTGGAGAAATGAGAGTAACTTCATTCAGAAGATGATCTTACCCTGTTCCAGGACAGTTCTGCTAAACCATGAATGGGGCACATCAGAATCATTTGGTGGGAACCCCCTAAGTGGTTCTCAGGGCATCCCTTTCCCTCATTGCCTAGAGCAGGTTTTCTCAGCCTCAGAAGTATTGACACTGGGGCCTGGCACTTCTTTGTTGTGGGCGGCAGCTGTTCTGCACGTTGTGGGATGTGTAACAGGACCCCCGACCTCATGAAACTGATCTCTAGTTGCCAAATGTCAGCATGTCCCTTGGGGGCATGACTAGCTCAAAAGAACTAGTGATAGACAGTAGACTTATGAGCAAGGTAAGGTAGAAGGGTCTTAGATTGCCAGGCAAGGAGTTGACTTTTTAAATGCAAATGACATTCTTCTCAGTAAATTTTGGATGCTTTTTAATAGGCAATGGGATATTAGCTTTGTGTAGGAATGCAAATTTTAGGAAAAGAGTGCTCAGAGATGGTTAAACACGCACAGACAGTATTAGAGAAGAATATACAAAGAGCAAATCAACTAATTAGGGTGCAGTTAGAAGCTTAAAGACATAAATGTGATTATTTTGTGGTGGACCTAATGTAAGAGAAAATAAAGATGCAGGAAATATTTCTTTATTCTTTTGTAATGAGTGACCCTACCAGAGGGACACCTACCCAGAAACTGAACTTGAGTTTGTGTGTTACCAGCAGTCCTTTAAAATGAGAGAAGTTTCCACTATGATGTAACATAAGTTAGGATAACAAATCACATGAGTTTTATTGAGAGGCCATCCTCATTTAGAAAGTCACACCACCTCTGGAGCACTGACAGTGTCTTCCTTAGAAGGGCAGGTTTGGGGGAAAAAGGGAAAAAACATTGATTGCCCTGAGGAAAGAGAGTGACTCCACATAAGGGCATTGCTAATGGCCAGCGAGACCAGGGCAGACAGAGGCACGCACTAGAACGGGTCCTGACCCAGTGCTCATTCCAGACGCCAAGACGGGCACCCTAGCCTCCTCTGTGATATCCTGAGTGTGCCCTCCAGAGGCAGCTTTGCTTGTAAGGGTAGCAACTCACCTCCCTGAGGCTCACCCCTCATTGCTACAGTCTCCCTGGGTCTCCCACCAAGGAGATTCAAACCTCAGCCATCCTAGCCAGCTTCTACTTACAACAGAGCCCCAAATCCTTAACCCTATAGCCCAAATCCTCATCATCTCTTGCCCCTGAGGTGACAGTGCCCTTGCCAGTCCCTAAGCAGGGAGAGGCAAAGGGTGAGACAGGTTCGTGGTGAAGGTCCCTTTCACATTTGCTCTCTGGCAACGGCACACTAACTGCAGTTCTGAATTATGTCCCTGTCATGCTTGGCTCAACATTGTCCTGTACAGTTGAGTGAGTAAAGCAATGTGAGAATGTGAAAATTGGACACTAAAGTTATAACAGGGAAATTATCATCTTGCTTCTAATGCCAGAAGTACAGTAGTTATGCCGAGAGGTTACTTAACATTGTATTATGATAGGTAAAGACTCTGTTTTCTGATCACGATGAAATAAAGCTAGAAATAATGAACAGTTACACGCAAACGAACTGAACCACCAGGAAAAAGAAAAGGCGACAACATTATTTAAAATGAAACTCAACAATCAAAAATCAAAACTTAAGTGTCTCAGTCTTAATAAAATACCCAGAAGAATGCTGCATAGCAAACTTCTAGAACACAGCCAAAGCTGTACTTGGAGGGCAATTCTTTAATTCTTAAAAAAATAAAGTTTTTTTTTTTTTTTTTTTTTTGGAGACGGAGTCTCGCTCTATCACCCAGGCTGGAGTGCAGTGGCCGGATCTCGGCTCACTGCAAGCTCCGCCTCCCGGGTTTACGCCATTCTCCCGCCTCAGCCTCCCGAGTAGCCGGGACTACAGGCGCCCGCCACCTCGCCCGGCTAGTTTTTTGTATATTTTAGTAGAGACGGGGTTTCACCGTGTTAGCCAGGATGGTCTCGATCTCCTGACCTCGTGATCCGCCCGTCTCGGCCTCCCAAAGTGCTAGGATTACAGGCTTGAGCCACCGCGCCCGGCCAAAAATAAAGTTTTGAATGAAGTTACTAAGTACTTATCCTGCGAATTTAGAAAACAATCATGAGAGTCACAAATAAACTTGAAAAAAAAAAAAAAAAAAAAAAGAGGGAGAAGGACTTAAAGATAAAATTAATTGGTTAAGAGGAAAATTTTGCATTGATAAATTCAAGTGTAATAAAGAGTAGAAGGTAAAATAGGCATCTCTACATAGTTAAGCCACAGGAGGGAGAAGTGAAAGTGAAAGTAAACAAAGTTAGAGATGAAACAAAGAACAATACTTTATACATTCAGAACATTAACTGCTTTTAGAAAGATTACTTTATATCTCCATATAGTAATTAATTAGAAAATTATATGTGCATTATTTCTAGATAAGTGTAAATTACCAAAATAAATAAATAAAAAATAATCAAATGTGTTAAAAATAACAAATATAATTTAAGAATAATCACCAAAGTAGTACCTGACTCAGATAGTTGCCTTCAAATTTGTAAAGAATAGTTACCAGCCTATATTTACACTGCCAGAGCTTATTAAAAGATGAAAAGATTTATAATTTGCTTTATAAAACCAACATAACTTTTTTCCTTTTTTTTTTTTTTTTTTTTTTGAGACAGAGTTTCACTCTTGTCACCCAGGCTGGAGTGCAATGGTGCTTTCTCGGCTCACTGCAACCTCCACCTCCTGGATTCAAGCGATTCTCCTGTCTCAGCCTCCCAAGTAGCTAGGATTTACAGATGCCTGCCACCAAGCATGGCTAGTTTGTTGTTGTTGTTGTTTCTTTGTTGCTGTTTTTGTTTTGTTTTGTTTTGTTTTGTAGAGATGGGGTTTCACCATGTCGGCGAGGCTAGTCTTGAACTCCTGACCCCAGGTGATCCACCCACCTCAGCCTCCCAAAGTGCTGGGATTACAGGTGTGAGTCACCATGCCCAGCAAGCCAGCATAATTTTTACAGGACAGAGTTAGTAAATGTAAAGATTCATTTGTAATTTCACTTGCAAATATAAATGAAAATTCCAAATAAAATTAGATAAATGAAGCACATTAACAAATACAAGTACACTGTATACTCAGGAATTCAAAGATGACTTAATATCAGAAAATGTATCAATATGCTTCATCATACTAAAAAGTCAAAGAAGAAAAATCATATAATCATCTTAATATATGCCAAAGACTCCTGTGACAAAATTCAATACATATTTTCAAAACCCTGATTAAAGCTTTTAGTCAACTAGGCCTAGAACATCATTTAATTTAAAACAATTTAAATTTAAAATAATTAAAAATTTCAAAGAAAATAAAAACAGCCAACATTATAGCTAAGAGTAAAACCATAGAGACATGTCCCCTCTCATTCCTATTAAGCAAAATGTTAGACAGTCTAACAATTAGACAGCAAAAAGAAACAAACGCTACAAATAATGGAAAGAAAAAGACAAGCTGATTATTATTCTCAGTTGTGATTGTCTATATAAACAAAATAAATCTGCCAAAAACATAAAATAAATAGCAGTTCACAAGTTAAAATAAAAATAGAAAAACCAGGATTTCATCAGCCAGGAATTAACTATGAGAAAAAAAAAAGGAAAACAAATTCCCGATAGCAACAGCAAAACAATTTCTGAGAAGAAACTCCTTAAGAAACTTAAGCCAGGATCTACGTGAAAAAGTACTGTTCTATTAAGAGATGTTAGAGAGATACTGTATTAAGAGATAGTACCTGCTTCTAGAGAGGCATAAAATTGTAAATTAGCATAAGTTCAAAACAATTAAAATCAAAATACCAATAGAAACTTGTTGAAACTTAAGACACTAATGAATGAACAAGAAGAGTCAAGAAAGTGTAGACAAAAGTGTAACGACAAAGGTGGCTGGTACTGCCAGATTTTAAAATACTTTATAAAGTAAAAATAATCTGTGTTTATGCCTATATTCCAGGACTGGGGATGACTTCTTTGTGTTTTTTGCATTTTCAAGCTTTTATTCAAGTATTTATGAGCAGAGAAATCTTTAAAATTGTAACACCGCTAAGTCTTTCTCCAGTTGTGCCTGTTCAAGGTTCCCACACTCTCCTCCCTCTCTTCATTCTTGAGTTCTTCACCCCAGCCTCTACCTCCTAGTCCCCTCTTCATTCCAGACTTCATGCTTTGAGAAATTGAAGTCCTTGTGGGGCTCTGAACATTTCTCATTATTTTATGCTTCTTTCTTTGTGTGAGAGGCCATCACACAAAGAAAGAAGCACAAAATCATAGGAAATGTTCAGAATCCCACCAGGTCTTCGGCCACATCCACCTCCACTACATCCACCATTTCCAGCTGACGCTCCCTTATGTGGGGGTCACATTCTCCAGAAAGTTCTCTCTGATCTCCCATGCCCCATTTCCCTTGCCCTTCCTACACAATATGAAAATTAAATGTAAGAAAATTGATTCAAGAAAAAGAAACTTTGGTCGAAGGTGATATTTCACTATGGAAGGGGGGTGTCTTTTATTGTCTTATGTTGAAATCTCTTCTACTTATTTCTTAATTGGGTTATTTTCAAGATTCATGTCTTAGTCATGTTTGAAACCTTAGACTTCAAACCAGTTTATTGATCTCAACTCAAAAACACTTCTAAAACACAAATTGGATATTTTACTAGGGATGTTTATAATCCTATTCTTCAGTCAGATTTCAATAATCTGTTTGAAAATTGGCATAAATAAATTTAAAGCCCAGAGATTTAAAAAAGCATTTATAAGTAGAGCCTCTATTGAGATATTCAGAGCAGAATGGGTGCCCTCAAGTGACTTACACTAAATTTTGTTTTATTTTTCAAAATATTCTAGAATGCCACCCTTTGTGGCCCCTGTCTGTTTTGCTTATATCTATTATAGCAACAGTGATTTAAATATTTTTCTGAGCTTTTAGACCTCCAACGGTTTCTTTTTGAACTCCCACAATGGGCTCTTATGATTCTTCTTTATCTCCTATGATATTTTCTTGTTAGTTTTATCCCCCTCCTCCCACTTTATTTTATTTTATTTTATTTTGTTTTATTTTATTTTATTTTTTTGAGACGGAGCCTCGCTCTGTTGCCCAGGCTGGAGTGCAGTGGCGCAATCTCAGCTCACTGCAAGCTCCGCCTCCTGGGTTCACACCATTCTCCTGCCTCAGCCTCCCAAGTAGCTGGGACCACAGGCACCCACCACCACACCCAGTCAATTTTTTGTATTTTTAGTAGAGACAGGGTTTCACCATGTTAACCAGGATGGTCTCGATCTCCTGACCTCGTGATCTGCCCGGATCGGCCACCCAAAGTGCTGGGATTACAAACATGAGCCACCGCGCCCGGCCTATTTTCCCCATTTTTAAAGGGAAGGGTTTATTAGTGAACTCAGCAGTTACAAGCCAAGGGGGTGAAAAAGTCAACTCTCTATTCAAGAGCAACTAGGAGTAAACAAACTTGCCCTTTTACCTGTGAATTCACACCTGGTCATGGTGGTGAGGAGGTGAGCAAATCAGGACTTCCTGGCCATAGAAACAAGTGTGTGTTATCAGCAGAATTTTTGTGTGTTTCTGCAGCCTGTACTGTATGCCTTATCTTAGACAGCAATGTCAAACCAAGCAAAAAAGGAAAAAGTCGTCATACTCTGGTAGTTCTAGCACATGGTTCCAGCTAAAAGAAAAGGCAAAATCTTAGAGCTGCCCCAGGTCATTGCCCTAAGCTCCCCTCCTTAGAACAACCAGAGCAAAACACAACCCACCAAGTCACACCCTAGTCAGAAATTGAGTCATAATGGAAAAGGCATTGTTGCATAATGACTTATCTTATTCATCTATGTTGATTATGCAGTCTTTAAATCAGTCCTTTTAAAAAGAGAAAAAGAAAGAGATATCTCTTCATTGGGGATGTCAGGTATGAAAAGGAAATTCTCTAAGCATCCCAAACACAAGTGGAACCAGGATGGGCTGTTCTCACAATCTGGGCAATCTTCTTCAGGACAGAGAAAGGTGGAGAGGTCTTTGATGACAATATGCCCACTTAACCCAGAGCATGGCTGTGCTCAGCCCCCTTTTGTGTGGTTGCTTGGCTTGTTCTTGCGTTTTGAAGCACCATCGGAACAACCCAAGTGTACCAGTGACAGCCCCGGCCCCTTGCCGGGTGTGCCCTTCCTCTCTAGCAGCAGCCAGTCCCCCAGAGAGACTTACCCATAGCCCATCTGCTCCACACTGCCTCATTAGGGATCAGCCCTCACTCATTCATTTATTCCTAAAGCTTATGTGTCTAGGAGTGGGGAAAAGTGATGGAGTAGTAGAGGATTATGACATTTATTGGTTCAAATTTAATTCTGCTTTCATAACTACAGAAAGCATTTGTCTGGCTAGGTTATGCCAAGTAGATCCATTAAAAGTTGTTTCTCGGCCAACAAACACATGAAAAAATTTCTCAACATCACTCATCATCAGAGAAATGCCAATTAAAACCACAATGATCTCATCTAACACCAGTCAGAACGGCTGTTAATAAAAAGTCAAAAAAAAAAAAAAAAAGGTGTTATCAAGGACATAGAGAAAAAGGAACGCTTATACACTGTTGGTGGGAATGCAAATTAGTTCAGCCTCTACGGAAAACAGTGTGGAGATTTCTCAAATAACTAAAAATAGAACTACCACTTGACCCAGCAATCCCACTATTGGGAATTTACCCAAAGGAAATGAAATCATTACATTAAAAAAGACATTTGTACTCAGATGTTGATCGCAGCACCATTCACAATAACAAAATCATGGAACCAACCTAAATGTCCATCCAGTTGATTGGATAAAGAAAATATGGCAAGGAATACTATATAGCCATAAAAAAGAATGAAATCATGTCCTTTGAAGCAACATGGATGGATCTGGAGGCCATTATACTAAGTAAAATAACTCAGAAACAGAAAGTAGAATACTGCATGTTCTCACTGACAAGTGGGAGCTACACAATGAGTACATATGGACATAAAGATGGAAGTAACAGACACTGGGGACTCCAAAATGGAGGAGGGTGGGATGGTAGTGAGGGATAAAAAATACCTGTTGGGTACCATGTTCATATTTTGGTGATGGGTACACTAGAAGCCAAATCCTCACCGTTATGCAATATATCTATGTAACAAACATGCACATGTACCCATGAATCTAAAATGAAATCAATATTTAAAGATTTTTAAAATATATTTTAAAGAGTAAAGCACCAAACCAAGGAACACGGGGGTCAAGGGTAAGCTTGGAAACGCCCAGGTCTGCTCTGCTGCGCCCCCTGCAGGATCCCGTCCACACACGCAGGAGCGGCAGCTGGTGCGCGCTGGGGCAGTTTTGCTTCCCTCCTACCTGCCCTCTCCTGCCCCAAGTTCAAGCCCCACCTGCTTTGTCACCCACCACCAGCGATGGAGGTTCCCACTCTGGTCCTCCATGTCCCATGGGTAAAATGGACGTAGCATGTCTAATTGCGCATGTTCCCGCAGTGATGTGAGGGACTGAAGGGCTTGTGTAAGGGAAGGCGCCTGGAGCACTGACTTCGTCCCCTTTTCCCAGTCCCTGCTCAGAGCCGCGCTCCCAGGCCCCCGGGCCCTAACCGTATCCCAGTCCTCCGATCAGCCTTTGCCTACTGAGGGCAAAACGACGGGGTACAAGAACAGGGGCTGCTACATCGCCCCATTGCCTCTGTCTTCCATTTCCCCTGCTTGGTCCTAAACCCGGAGACGGGGCCCTGTGCCGACTGGCGGGGCGTTCCTGGGTTCGGACGCGGCGCGGGTCACAAAGCGCATTCCGCCCTGGAACGCCCGGAGGAGGTAAAAGCCGCGCAGGCCCCGCACTCGCCGCGCACTCCGGCCGTTCCGACGAGAGAGCGCTGCACGCGTGAAAATGACTCGAAAGCTGCCCCGCATCTCCGCCCCCCAGCCCCGGCGCCCGCTCGGCGCCATCCCGCAGCGCCCTGGCCGTCGGCTCTTCTTTCCTCCCCTCCGTCCTGCGTTTCTGGACCCGCACACCACGCTCCTGTTCCATCCCACCTACTCGTCCTTCTGCCCCATCTGCTACCCGTCTCTGAACCAGTTCGTGCCCGTCCACTACCCCGTCGTGGGCATCGCCCTGCCGAGCTCTTCGTGCGTGGATCTTCAGAAGGGCTGCATCTGCCGCCCGCACGCCCGTTGGGGCCCCAACTTCCACTACATCCCTCCCTATCCCCCCACGCCCCCGCCCAGCCCCTGCTTCTAGAGCCTGCCTGCAGCCCGCCCCCGCCCCAGCCACACATGCGGCCTGAGGATCCACGACCCCACGGAGAGGCCCCTGCAGGGACCGTGCTCGGGCAGCGAAGGAGCGGACCCCGGGGTCCCCACGGCCTGGCTGTGGACACGGGGACTCAGGACCACGGACACCCACCCTCGGCCCCGCTGCCTGCTCAGCCAGCCGGGCCCGCCTCTGCATTTGGAACCGGCTTCCCCGTGGGCCTTGGTCTGGAACCACCGAGCAAACTGCTGGCCCGAGACGGAGAAGGGAGAGCACGAGGAAGCGGCGCCTCTGCTCGCTGGGAGGGAAACGACTGGCCAAGGTGAGGCCTAACCACATGCCCATGACCTCCGGGTCTGTCCCGTGACGGGAAGCCCTTTCCTGGAGGGGTAAGGGCTGGATCGCAGGAAGCTGGGGCTGTGGGAGCATCATTGCCTGGAGACCGCGTGGGACGCCGTTGCCTGGAGACGGCAGAAGCCCGGGGCCAGGAAGAGAGGCACAAGGGAGCAGAGAGCGCATGGAGCCCGATGGAGCAACGCCAAGGCCATGGCGGGACACCCCAGGGAGAAGGTGACCCAGGATGAGGTCCGTCAGAACCAGATCTTGCAGGAGCTGTACCTCAAAGAGCTACCAGCCCGGAACGTCTATGCCCGGCATCACGTGAACCCCTCCACGAGGTCCACAGATCACCAGGAAGTCCATGTCTTGGCATGGTAACCTGGAGGAGCCTGGAGACGCCAGATTTCAGAATCTCATTCACCACGTTGCCCAGGGACCAAGGAAGAAGGACCCAGACACAGACTGAAAATTAGGAAACCGCATGGGACTCAGAGCCCTCGCTCAACCCAGAATGCCCGGATCGCAGGCTGAACCACGGCAGGGTCTGCAGTGACATTGCTCTGTGCAAGGCTCAGATGTGGAGCCTGGGAGAAGATGATCGCCACCAGTGACATCCCAGAGGTGGAGTGAGGCCCGGATTTCACGTACCTAGTGTGCACTGCCCCGAGAAATAAATTTTTTTGAAGTTACTTTTGAGCCATTGTATTATTTATACCAAAACACACTCATGATAGGAACCCCAAACCTAGTATGGCTTTTTAATCTCTTTTCCAAGGAGAAAAACTTACATGATTTCATAGGAAAATTCACATTGCTATGGTGATCTCAATCAGAAAGAAGTCTGCAGGAAAAGACTAACATATTGAGGCTTGTATTTGTTAGGATTCTTTCCATTGTGAAAAACAGAAACCAAATTTAAGCAGAAATGAGAAATATCTAACTCCTGAACTTCAGAGTTCCAAGGAATTCAGGCATGACAGGATCCAGGGACTCAAACAGTGTCACAGATCTTTTCCCTTCTCTGATTCTGCTTATCTCTGACTCTTCACTTTTGACATGATTCATTCTTAACGCTGACAGATTCTATCCTTGTGGAAGGAAAGACTGCTACCAGCAAAGCTATACCCACATTTCAGAGACAGAGTAGGAGAAGCAGCGAGAGAGACAAATTTTCCCACCTAATCCAGCCATAAAGAATCTCAGAGGATTTAGGTTCATCTATCCTGTGTTACAAAGCTGCTGCAAACTGTGCAAGCCATACCATGTCAGGGTTGACCAAGCCTGGACATGGACTCACAGGAGCGAAATCCACACAAGAAGCTTTCTAGTGGAATCAAAGGAAGGGTGAGAAAATGTACTGCTCACACCCAAAGTGGAGTCTATTACAAACTTAGACATTCTCCAGGAATAAACTATAGGGTAGGACGGAAACTGTCAGTTAGCGGCATTATGGCTGATTGAATTTTGGAGTCAGCCAGCCCTGGGTTCAAATACTGTGGGGTATTAGGGAAAGCAATCAAAACTCTCTGAAGCCTGATATATGCATGTGCAAAACATACCTCATAAGATTCATGTAAAGGCTTGTACAGCCTGTGCCTGGCACATACTAAATGCTCAACAAAACATGAATCCCTATAGTGGTCAGCAGCACCATTTCATGATGTCGAGTGTAGTTTGCTGTGACTTGTTTGCATGTTTAGACAAAACACCTGCATTCATTCAACATTGTCCTGCCATCCCCAGAGTGGTACCCACTTATGCCTTCTCCCCACAGCAGCCCACACTAAATGTCAATTCTGTACTCCTTTCCTATAACAAAGCTTCCATTTTGTCTCCTTTCCATCTCAGCCATCAAATTGAAATGCAATCAAAGAAATGTACCCTTGCAAGCGTGTGAATGGCGCTGTTGGAGACAATAATAAAACACTCTTGCCGATTGCATGTGTTAACTATTTGAAAAATGTAATTCTAGAAATGTATGTAGTAGTAGACTGGTCTCCACCAGAGATGTTTTAGAGCAGCACAGTGTTCCAGCATCTCTAAAATGTTACTGGATAGGTAACTGCCTATACAGAAAGCCAGATCTGACTGAGACACAGTACCAAGTAATAGGCATCAATCTTATTGTTTTTTATCAATAATAAAAGTCTGCTATTGTCATTCAAGCCAATAGCAGGCTTTTATTCGCGACATAGAGTCAATGGCCTTTGGTGTTTCAGACACAAGCTGTTCCCAAAAGCTTGAGCCCAGAATAAGGTAACAAAAGCATCCTACATTAAAGCTGGAAGTGAATAAGATGATGATAAACTCACAAGTAACCTTGTGAGACAATCTTAGATTCTGTTTTGTGTGTTATATTTTGCTATATATAACTAATATAAATATTGTGCATATTATTCTGAAACTTCTTTATCAACGTGGCTTTGAAGTGTACCCATGTTCATACATGCAGCTGAAGTTCATTCTTTTTAAGCTGCAGATAATAGTGGATGTGGAGTAGGTACACAGCTTCTCTGTACTTGTATCCATGGGCATATTTAGTCTGCTTCCAAATTTCCACAGTTACAAATAACACATCAATAAATATTCTAATGCACATGCCCTTGTTTGCATGAATGAGAGCTTCTTTAGGCTATGTGCCTAGGACAGCTATGAGCTATGGCTAAATGCTCTCCACGGTGATTTTACCAATGTGCTGTAAGTTCAACAGAGAAGCATCCCTACTGCCCCAGGACCTCACCAACATTGCCAGGCTCTTTAAACTTTGCTAATCTGCAAGATATAAACCAGTAACTATTGTGGAATGCCATGTCCCTTATTGTTAGTGAGGATGGGCTCTCCTATGGGTCTTGACTATTTGGTGTCCTGAGGCTTTGAATTTCCTGTTTATATTGTTTGTCCATTTTTCTATTGTCTTTTTTCTTTGGTTTTCAGAAGTTCTTTGAGAAAACATGGTGTCAGATGCCACACAGTATCTTCCCTCTTGTTCAAGATCTTCAGCAGAGGCTGAGGCTGAAGGCAGAACATGCTGAGCATCAGCCACAAGCCCACTGAGAGGGATGTTCCCTAGGAACTGGCCCCACCTGCACCCCCACCCCAGTGAGCAACCACTCCACATATGAGGAGAGCTCATGGGTCGTCCTTGGGCCTTTGTGTTTGGTTCATGAAAAGAGCTTATTTCTTCCTCACTCTACCAGGGTGAGGGGAGATCCCCAAGAGAATTATTCCAAAACTTTGAGTGCCATCAAAAAACCGGGACTGGATTTTGATTCCTGCTGTGCACCTGATTAGCTGGTAGATTTGCTGTACTGTCCCTGAGCCCCTGAACTGGAGAAAAGTAGACTTGAGAAGAGGTGGTTTGGTGAGGCCCTGCCCAATGGAGTGGGGCATGAAGGCACGCTCCCCTCAAAGTTGGGCACATGCCACAAGAGATTCTGATTCCTAAGAAGTAGGGAGATGGAGCCCCAGCGCACCTGCAGACCTGAAGGTAGACTGTGGCAGGAAGCTGAGCTAGGAGCTCCAGGCACAAAGCAGCACAGGCCCCACAGGTGTGCGTGTGAGGCCACCCACTGCAAGGCAGCCTGAAAGCACAGTTGGGTCCCTCCAAAACCCACCTTTGCCAGGGTTTCTCCTCAGATGTGAGCCCCTTGTAGGACATGAAGGTGTCACCATCCAGCCACTTGATGCCCTTGGGCAAAGAGCAGGGATGACAGTTGCGGCACCCCAGGGAGATCCATCATATGTAGTCAAATATGTAGACATGGCTTTTTCCCCATCTCTCACTGCTCCAAATGAGGTGGGACAGACGGAGGAAGAGGACAGGTGTGTGATAGCAGCGCATCACCACCTTTATCCCACCCATTAGAGTCTCAGCTCCCATCTCCCCTGAGCAGAGTAGAGGAAAAGAAAGGCTTTGAATCAAATGATTAAAGTTTTAACATGAACCAGAGTTGAATCTGATAAACCCCAAATGACTCTTCAAAGCACCAGAAGTGACCGCAAAACTGTGAGACCTAGCAGAGATAACTGAAGAGAGCTTCTACCTCATGGAAAAAAAAAGGGCTTGACGTTGGGGAAAAAATCATGTTTCTACCACGCTGCTTTGAACTCAATTACCTGGCTACACCTGTCTTCCACCTGCCGCAACAGTCTACGGGGCTGTTGTGATGATAAAGTGAGATTTCATTTGACACTCTTCCTACCTTGATTGCACTTCTCTAGAAAAGCTTACCCCAAAAATGTTCACCCATCCAATCCTGAGGCCTAGGGCTGAGTGTTGTGTCTTTAATTCATTCATTCCTCTGTGTTTCTGAGGCAAGGAGGAGGCATGTAGAATCTGGGCTCCAGTCAGCAATCTGCATGTGTTTTTATTGCTTCCTGTCAAATCAAGGTTGCATGTTCTTTTTAGAATCCCTTTAGGAAGCGGAAGAAAAACCCCAGGGCGCCCCCTGCGGGACGCGTGGAACAATCGCGGGCGCCCTCACTTGGGTTTGGGACTTAACGCTGCTCACTTGCCTGGGTCTTAGGGTCCCTTCTTTGTCACTGAGGTCAGACTACCGGATACCTCCAGGAAACGTCCGCAAGGTTCCTGGTGTGGCGGACAGACCCTCCGGGGCAGACAGAGCAAGGCGAGAACGAGCCCTGAGGACAGGCCCTCCTTCCACCCCGCGCCACCGCCACCGCCACCCCTCCCCACGGGCCAGCGGGACCTCCAAGCATGATCTCAGTACATATTTCAGGCTGATTTCACCCGATGACAATTTCCCCGAATACCGAGGGAAAACCACTCTAGGTTATTTATTCTAAATAAGCCAAAACAACGTCCCAAATGGACATGCCTGGTGGAGGGTTTAACTGAAGCCAGACAGCTGGGAGGAGAGCACAGCTCTGTTGCAAGCTCCTAGATGGCTCCGGGCCACAATGCTTTCCCACACTCAAGGCCTGATGTGGTGTGGAGCCGGGCCATCACCTGGTCCCTGGGTCAGAAACAGGTGCTGGAGCTGTTGCCTCTTCCTTGGGTTGCGGGCGGGGGTGTCGCAGTCAGGTCAGCCACAACCCCTTGTGACTAGTGTTGCATTTTTAAAAAGAAAAAGACTCTGTCATCAAATAGCTTTCTTCCATGATTTTCTTCCCCTTCTCTCTCTGCACCTCCTCACTCCCCTACCCCCAGCCATCTTCCTGCCCCTTCCTTGTGACTGTCTCCCCCATCCATTAGGTCATGCATGTCATCAGGGCAGAGACGTGCCTCTGTGCTCACCTCTGGATCCATGTAGGAGGGCCATGTGTTCAATGAATGGCAGAAGTCGACAATAAAACTACAAAAAGCCAGTTTGGAACTTTGGTCATAGCATGGCTAAATGACCACCCGAGTTCTCTCATTTCCCCCTAAAGTGGCTACCATGCACCTTTGGCTTGGAAGCTAGACAGATGGAGTGGAGGGAAGTACAAGATTGGTCCTTTGAGATCCCTGAATGCTCTTTCACAGAGGTGAGGTTTCCAAGAACCCAAGCAAAGCCCACCTTTTGGTCTCACACCATAGAGAGGTGGGCCAGGCACCCTCCTAACACTAGGTTGCCCACCGGACTCTTGGGAGCTGCCTTGAACAAGGCCTGAAGGGAGACCCGGTGCTCAACCCTGAAATGGAAATCCGCCACCATTTGATATTTGTCCTTCAAACCCCCAGGTCGGATTACAGATACAAATAAAATTAGGCCAGATGGTCCTTACCTTGCTTGGAAGCCGTACTACAGATATGCAAATTAACTTGGGCAGGAGAGACCCAAGCAAATCTCACCATTGCTCTTGTGTCCAAGTTCCCATCATTCATTCATTGGGCCAAGCTCTGTGGAAGGTCTAGGGTACCAGCAGCGTGCTGGGGGTCCATAATTCCAGAGAAGGCTATGGCTGTACCTTCCAAAGCATTTATTGGCCGTTGTAAGAGCTGAGAGAAAAAGACCCTTAATTTTCACACAGAATAAAACAGGGCCTACCTATTACTCATTCAATCAGAAAAGCTTTGTGGGCATTCTGACACCTGACTGATGTTGCTTGAAACAGAAAAATTGGAAAACTGGAAAGGGAATTGATTTTCAAGCATGGGGGCTGGGAGTAAATGTCCTACCATCGCCCACCCACCTGCCCCCAGTCAAGTACTTGGCTTTCTTATTTCAATGAACAGATAATTGAGGGTCTACAAAAAGATTCTCAAGATTCCAAGCGTCCCCATTAGAAATGTCTCTAGAGCCGGGCATGGTGGCTCATGCCTATAATCCTAGCACTTTGGGAGGCTGAGGTGGGCAGACCACCTGAGGTCAGGAGTTTGAGACCAGCCTGGCAAACATGGTGAAACCCCTGTCTCTACTAAAAATGCAAAGATTAGCCGGGTGTGGTGGCATGCACCTGTAGTCCCAGCTACTTGGGAGGCTGAGGCAGGAGAATCACTTGAACCCAGGAGGCGGAGGTTACAGCGAGCCAAGATTATGCCACGGCACTCCAGCCTAAGTGACAAAGCGAGACTCTTGTCTCAAAAAAAAAAAAGAAAAGAAAAGAAAAGAAAAAAAATGTCTCCAGAGTATCTGTGCCCTGTCAACTGTGATATGTGAATGAAATCAGAGAGAGTGACATGACAGCAGGGTCGGGAATAGCCCAACATCTAAAGCTTTCTCTTCGTTTTAGGGGACTTCAGCCTCCTCACAAGAGAGCAGCTCTCCACTGCAACCTGCTGACCTCAAGCCCCTGCCTCCTCCATCCTCTTTCTCTCTGGGACCACACACATGGGAATCATAAACACATAAAGACCCTGAGACTCAGTATGGGCTTTTTTTGTTTGTTTTGCCTTGGTTGGGGCTGGGAAAAGAGATAACACCAGTCAGGTTTTAGGGTTGCTACTGTTTTACAGTAACCTACTCTACCAGAGTGGTTACTGGGAAAGGCCAGATGGTTCTCCCCTTTTGTTTGGAGCTCTGAGCTTACTCCACCCCTGTGTTATGGCCTCTTAAGTTTTTAGGATCCACCCAACTGGATGGAAGCAATGGCAGACCCTGACTCTGCAGGAGTGCCTGTGCCACCCCTGGGGAGGCCTGCTTGAGAACGTGCCCTACTGAGAATCACCAGCAGCAGAGCAGGTGCGATGGATAAACATACAGGGCAGGGGACTAGTGGGGGTGGGAATTGCACCGCCACACCCTGAAACAGAGAAGTGTATTACTAGGTCCTTCAAGACCAAAAACATCCCATCACAGCTTGTTGATCATTTCTTTTGAAATGCACAAAAAAATATATAAAACAAGAAGTTCCCCAGTGTCATTACCAAACTAGGAACTCAGGCTTGAGCCTGGGACACCTTAGAATACGTTTTGCTTTCTGACGTCTTCAGCCAACACTGGTGGAAGCCACAACTGGTATAAGCTTTCTGGAGGGAAATTGGGAAGAATGCATCAGATGGTCAGCTATGAATCTATCTATTTAATAGATAAATTATTCTATTTCCAGTAATTTATCTAAGGCAAATGGTCAGATGAATGCACTTTGTTTGTAAAAGTAACAATTGGAACACATCTAAACACCCATGTGATGGTTCATGTTATATGGCAACTTGACTGGGCCGAAAGATGCCCAGATTAAACATTATTTATGGATGTGTCATTATTTATGGATTAAGGGTGTTTCCAGGGGAGATTAGCACTGGAATCAGTGGACTCAGTAAGACAGAGAGCCTTCCCCAGAGCAGGTGGGCATCATCCAAATCCCTTGAAGGCCTGAACAGAACAAAAAGCAGAAGAAGGAAGAATTCTTCTCCACCCCTTTTTAAAATCTGCCTCACTCATTGCTTGAACTGAACTGAACCATCTCATCTTCTGCCTTCAGACTGGGATTTACATCATCAGTGCCACTGGTTCTCAGGGTGTTGGACTCCAACTAAAGAAATACTTCACTGGCCTTCCTGGGTTTCCAGCCCGTAGACAGCGGATTGTGGGTCTTTTCAGCCTCCATGATCATGGAGACAGTTCTTAATTTTGTATGTATATAAAAGTCAATATTGGTTCTGTTTCTCTAGAAAACCCTGAATAATGCAATTCATAAATCTAAGATTGGTACTGCAAGATCAAATCTGTGAATATTCATATATACACCAAAAGGATAATGAATAGTTTTATAACTTCCTGTTTTTATTAATTTACCCAATAAGCAAATAATCAGGGAGGAAAAAGCTGTTTATATTTTGAAAGCAAAACAAAGTATCTCCGTCCTTAGTTTCATCCGGCTCTTCAGAATAGCCAGGATGTCTTATTTCACAGCAGACTTGCGTAAGTGTCAGAGGGTTGAGAGTTAGTTTGTTTTTTAAGATCTTTTTAACTGCTCTATTTTTTACTGAATGAACTTCACTCATGGCTAGTCTTGTTCACAAACTCATGTCCTCCACCACTCCCCGCACTGGATTATTTTGAAGTAAATCTGAGACATCATAGTATTTCATTCACAAATATTTCAGGATGTCACCTCGAAAACATAAGATGCTTTTAGAAACATAACAATGCGACCATTATCATACCTAACAACAGGAATGCTGTAACATCGTGAAATACCCAGCCAGTGATATATTTCTCTGGGGCCACGTGTAGCAACTGTGTTACCCCTGGGTGGGTTACCTAATCTCTTACACACTTACTTTCTTCATGTTAAAATGGAAAGGATATAGGATAATTGACTGTTAATGAGATACGGTACTTAAAGACCTTAGCTTGGGGTCTGGCACATGGTGGCATCAGATCATTTGCGATGTTACACACACATTTTCCATTCACCAGGTTTTGTATGAATTAACCCTTACTTTGTAAATGTCCTTTTCATCGTCTCTGGCCCTTTTTGGAGTGGGCAGTAAGGATACCAACATTGTATTATCCCTTTTTTACAGAGGAAGAAACTGGGGCACAGGGTTTGTGACTTGCACGAGGGATTCAGCTAGCATACTCCATTAGCAAGTGGTGGAGCTGTGATTGGAGTCCAGGCAGCCCGACGCCAGGGCCACCTCCCTGAAATCCCTACCACTGTAGTCCCCTCTTGCGGGTACATAGCAAGTGGAGCCTGCTAGTCCCCACTCACCACCCTTGGACAGACTGCGGCAGTCTCAGAAGCCCAAGAGGTAGGAACCCATTCGAAAAATGGCACTCTCTCCACCTTCTCCATAGCCGAAAAAGAAGAAAGATATCCTTGGCCTTAAATTGGAGAGCCCCGAGAGGCTAATGTGTGCACCCTGGGATGTCTGTCCACTCCATTCTGGCCGCCTAGGTAGGTTGCGACAGCCTGAGCGGGGCTCTGTGAGCTTCAGGCTGGACAGCGGTTCCTCAGCAGCCACTAGAGGGCGCAATGCGCCGTGGGCAGGCACTGAAGTCCTCGTTTGCCCAGCTCAGGCGTGAACTTGTTTGTCCTGTGTCTCAAGAGAGGAAATGTTGGTCTCTTTCTCAAGGTTCTTCACCCAATGCGCTGTTTTCTTTTCCTCTTGATGTCATCCTTTTACACAGGCAGGAAACTATGTTCACTTCTACTACCCTGTGGTCATTTAAAACCACAAACAAAGCTGATTGACCAGGAAGTCAGATAATTAAAAGAGCCTTAAGTTCTTGATAAAGCTTTGTTGACTGAGGAAAGAAAAGTAGCCAAAGTATCGTGATTGACGGGGGGACCAGCAGCCAGAGAGGCTGAGCTCTCCAGATTGCAGTGGAAAGGCATAAGTTGGTTATTAAAACAAGTTGGCGAGCTGTGACCAGTATTTGGAAAAATTGAACTAGACTTGAACAAAATAGAACAGAACAAATAACATAGAACAGAGCTTTTTCCATTCCGTGTGTGCATACTGAGTTGCTTTCTGAATTATGTTTCTCATTGTACTTCAAAGTTTTAAAAATATGAAAGCCTTGGCCGGGCTCGGTGGCTCATGCTTATAATCCCAGCCTCGGTGACAAGAGCGAAACTCTGTCTCAGAAAGAAAAAAAAAAAAAAACAGATAAGAAGAATAAATTTGGAGAAATGAGGCCATCAGAGAGGATAAGAGGATGAAAATACTCGTCAGAACATAAAGCTTTGGTCTCCAGGCTTCCCCAGGCCAAAGGTGGGAGACATCAATTAATCCACCACCGTCTTGGTGGCCGTCAGACAGAAACAGTCCATCTACTAAGTGTGGGGGAAAAAGCTATTGCACATGGCCCTCATGTTTCTCTACGGCCACATCACAGCTTCGGTTGATTTAAGGTGAAAAATATTTGAATGTTGACAAGCTAATTGTCAGGTGATGACAGCAGAAATTGGTTTTCATTTTTTAAACTGATAAGAACATGTTTGTGATTTTGACAAGCGTGGTAAACAAACAAAATGGTGATTTATGTTGCTCAAATGAGAATAAAATTTATTTCACAAATTACTGATATTTCTAACATACACAGTTTAATTGTTCATTCTGGAAAAACAGGGGAAAGGGTATACGCTATCCAAGCACAGGCTTCCATGTAAAGCTCAGCCCACCATGACATGGGGATCCCCCCAGCTCTCACCCACTATGACACGGGGATCCCCCCAGTTCTCATCCACCATGACATGGGGATACCCCCCAGCCCTCACCCACCATGACATGGGGATACCCCCCCAGCTCTCACCCACCATGACATGGAGATACACCCCAGTTCTCACCCACTATGACACGGGGATACCCCCCAGTTCTCACCCACTATGACATGGGGATGGCCCCCAGCTCTCACCCACCATGACCATGTTGATGCCCCAGCTCTTATCCCATCCTCCTCTTCTCTAAGCCTGAGCTCAACCGGGTGTGTAGAAGGCCAATCCTAGCCTCATCCTGCAGCAGAAAATAGGTGTAGGAATGAGGGGGTGTGGAGCAAAACATGTCATCTTCCAGCCATAGGTGTCAGTCCAGCAAGTCTTAGCCAGTCTTGAGAGTACACTTCTTTCTTCTTGAGCCTAGTTTTGGGCTTGAAATCAGGAAAGATCTATTTCCCCCTTTTCTGATGTGGTGGGAGATGGGGGCCGAGGAGGAAATCTGCCATGGGAATGCGAAAATCTCTACCTTGCAGTCAGTTCATCTGGTGGTCTATCCCTGAGGCTTCCGTTTCTCTTGGGTTATCTTTGCAAGGTGGTTATGCCAGAGCATCACAGGTGAGCAGTGGCAACTGTCGCCTTTCCTATGAGAGCCCCAGAGGAAAGGTGAATTTGGATGATAAGAGCCAGGGCTCTGAGGTCCTTCTCAAGTGGAGAGCCCCTCTCCAGGGACAGCCTGGGAGATGCGGGTGGAATTATATTGTGAACAGCAGCGTTTCTCAGAAGTCCCTGGGTGTATGGGCGGGGATATCCACACACAGAGTTCCCATCTCCCAGAACAACATTACTGGAGATGTGTGGCCTCTAACATTCAGACTCAGCAGCCACCGCTCCTAGAGCCAGCGTCACCCTCTGTAGCTCACTCCAGACCTCATCTGGAACAGCCTCTGTTCTTCAAGGAAACTAGGAAGGAATTTTCCACTTTACACAGCCCCAGATCCATAACCAAACAAGCATGTGTTGGAGAGAAGTTTATAAATAAAAAACAGGACCAAGTGCCCAGGAAAGGTCAACCGACTGTGACGTGGCAGGAAGTGGTCTGCGTCACTATGGGGTGCTGATGGGTGTGGGGGCCCTGGGGGCTGAGGCTCCCTGAGCACATTCCATATTTTGGCAGGCCAGCCCCTCACGGCATCCCATGGTGTGCCAAGCACTTCATCTCGCCTGGTCCTCCAGGGAAAGATCGCACCTTCCCGGGCCCTTTATTTCACGTGACTGGGTCTCTCCCAGGGCCTTTCTCACGAGCCGACTCAGGGTATTTGAGGGGAGATACCAAAGGAAGTGGGTTTTGTGGCTGACTCAGTCATTATAGGAAGGTGAATGTAAAGGTAACCCAGTAATTCAACACCTATATTTCACCTCTCGGGTCCAATCTCCTCTCTCAGCCCTACCTCCAGGTCAGTCCCTGGGGATTCCCAGGGAAGCCTCTAATTCCCTCAAGCCAGGATCTTGGAAAGGAGTGATGAGGGTTTACAGCTAATTTATACTATTAAAAAACTCTGTGAATCATTAAATTATAAATTGGCCTGTGACGAAGGCACACTGGCTCATTGGAAACGGACTTCGCTTTGCTTGGACTAGAATTCTGGAGCCCACCCCCAAGGACTAGGGATAGGACCCCATTGACCTCATATTTGCTCCAAGCCCAGTTGGAGAAACGGGAGAGAGTTGAGGGTGGCCTTCAGCTTTCCTATAAACTGCCTTTTTGTCCCTTAGCCATTGAACTCTTAAACCTCCTTTCTTATGCAAATTTGGACTTGAGACCATCAGCAGAGCTGTTACCTGCCAACCTGCTTACTTGTCAGCGGTGAGGCCAGGCTACTTTAATTATTCGTATTCTTGCTGCATTGCATCCCTATTATTTCATTAGGAATTAGTAGAACTTTAAAAAGTTTCTTTGCATCTCGATTTCTCTCTCCAACATGGGAGTCATCATTCCTCATGGAGGATTTGCTAGTTTAATTAAAACAGGCTCTTTCTCCTGTTGCATCCAAGAGGAAAATGGGCGTTGCTGGATCTGTTCCGCACTCTGTCCCCTCACTTGCTGCTGTTCTCTTCTCTGGGCTGGTCTCTGGAGGCTGCCTGCAGTGCTGGAGCGGGCAGGGTGGCTGCGGGCTGGCTGAGGACACTTCGCCCTTCCTTCTGTGGAGAGCGTATGAGACCAGGCCAGGAAACCCCCTGAGGGTAGTGGACACCACCTCTGGCCGCTTGACTAGCCCTGGTGCAGTAAGATCTGGACCGCAATGGGTGAGTGGTCACTGGTTTGTGGTTTGGTGAGGATTTGGGGAATATTCCTACCCCATTCCGATTTGAGGGCATCTCAGCACCCTTCCTCCTCCCTTCCCAGCCACTTCCCTCTGTAGGATGGAGGGAGCCAGAGGCAGCCACAGTGTGGGGAAACGGGAGAGATGCTGGGATGTGTCCTCTCTGAAGGGCGTGCCTGTGAATTTTACAAAACGGATTCTCTAGCAATTAATTATTTATAAGTGAATGATCACACTCACAGGACATCAGTCGAGGCTGTCAGCAAAATAGAAAGCCGACCCGTCGGAAGAAAAGGTATTTTCTGGAAACCTCTGACTTACAGGAGACCAGCACTGTTGGTGAATTCTTTAACTGGAGTTTTATAAGTGAAAAAGCTTCCCTCTTTCCAATGTGTCTCTACTTTCTTTTTATTGAAAAGTATCAAAAATGTAATAGTAGTAATGAATTATAGTAGCCATTTTTTAATGCTGTTATTCTTAAAATGTATTTTATGTCCTACCTCAGAGCAGTGGGGAGGCAATGGGAAGGCAATGGGGAGGCACAGCTTAATGGTACAGAATTTCAGCTTGAGAGGATGAAAGAATTCTGGAATGGATGGTGGCGATAGCCAAACAACAGTGCCACAGAACTATACACTTAAACATTGTTAAAATGGTAAATTTTATGTGCATATAGTTTACCGAAATAAAAAATTTAAAAAGCAAATGTTAAATAAAAAGTGGACCAATGTCAAGTGGAGGCCTCTGTAGGATGCTAAACAAATGTGTAATGTGAGGTTACCTTGGAACAGAAATCCTTCAAACACAGGAGTGGGCTCCTTAGCACCTGAAAGTCCATCCCACACTGGGCACAACCCACCGCCTGTGAATGAAGGCACAGCGCCTCCCAACCCACCCATTCCCCACTCCATCTGGCTCCCGCTCCCGCCCCCGACCCCACCGGCTGGTTCTCCAGGCTGATTCCCCTCCAGCCCGCACTGACTGCTTGCTAAGTCTCAGGGTCAACAACCACAGCCTCAGAGGGTTGAGCTATGTCTAATTCCCTCAGGCCAGGGTCTTGGGAAAAAAGCGATGAGGGTTGACAGCTAATTTTTTGTATTAAAAAACTTTGTGAATCATTAAATTACAAATTGGCCTGTGATAAGGGCACACTGGCTCATCGGAAACTGACTTTGCCTTGCTCGGACTAGAATTCTATCATCTGTGTGCTAACTGCGTCTCTCACAGGCTGCTCAGAATTCTGCTTGACGTGTCTAAAAGGGAAAGGAAAGGAATTCTTGCTTGCTTTAGTTTGACAGATAAAGCCTCTCAAAGCATGGAAGGGTGACCAAGCGGCAGTCATGGCCACACCCGTGGGTCCCCACTGGTCTAGGTGACTTTTAACTCGCTTCTGGAAGCACAGTGCTAAGGCTGTAGTCACAGCTCTTTGAACTGGCAGAGAGAGAGACACGGACACAGCAAATGACCCCTGAGCACGGGGCCCTGCGGACACTGAACAGACGTGGACAAATACTGCTATCCTTGCCAACCCTCTCCTGGTGCTAGACTGCCCTCCTGTCATCCCCCGACAGCAGAGGCCCCCATCTCAGACTCCGTGGGTGCCACATCATGGGCAAACTTCCGGGCATGCGCACTGCCATCTCTAAAACCCTCCATGTCCTGTTCCCAGGGGGCGCACGTGCCGTATGCACCCAGGCCGCAGTGAGTGTGCATGTGTGTCAACAAGCCCATAGGCTAAAAAGGGCCTTCTGCAGAAGCCATGTCTTTCCCTGAAGAAGCAGCTCTGATCGAAGCAAACAAATGCCAACAAATACAACAGACTCTCTCACTACTACGCAACTGCCAGCTTCAGAGTGGATGGCCCCGATGAAATGTGTCCTCCTCCAGCTGTGAGCCACCACGTAACGACAGACCCTCCATCAGAGCGTGACGAACCTTGTGTCCTCCCACCCGCTCACCTGTCGTGAGGTAGCAAGGCGTGTGCTGCAGCAGCTGGACCGCAGGGGACGGCCGACACCTTCTGGGCGGCATGTGATATCTCACTGTCTTCCAAAACTTGGTCTTCACACACTGTGACTGCTCCGTGAAGTCCCCATGCCACCGGATCACCCCGTGCTTCTGTCTGATGTACTGGATGGACTCCGGCATGGCTGTGTAGTCCTCAATTTTCTCCAGCTCAATGAGAATAACCTTCATCCCGTCCTGGATGAGGGCATTGTAGACCGCGATTTGTTCTTCTGACAGGTTCTTCAACAGGCAAAAGCCCAGCGATTCAGGGACCACAATGACAATCAGTCTCCTGCACAGCTTAACATTTTCATCGATGACATTGGCCACAGCTGGAAATAAAGAAAGAAGGCTCAGAAGAGCTCACAATTAAAACAGCCTGGGTCTTCATGCTAGTGAGAATATTTGAAACAGGCTCTGAGAAGAGAAAACTCACTTTTTTCTTTTTTTTTTTTAAATGAAGTCTCGCTCTGTTGCCCAGGTTGGAGTGCAGGGATGCAATCTCAGCTCACTGCAACCTCCACCTCCCAGGTTCAAGCCATTCTCCTGCCTCAGCCTCCTGAGTAGCTGGGATTATAGACACGTACCACCATGCCCAGCTCATTTTTGCATTTTAAGTAGAAACAGGGTTTTACCACAAGTGGGTGTCGAACTCCTGGCCTCAAGTGATTTGCCCACCTTGGCCTTGCAAGGTGCTGGGGTTACAGGTGTGAGTCGCCGTGCCTGGCCAAAAATGGACTTCAGAATAAACATGACTTAGTCAGGAATGGATTAATACAAGTTTTGGGGGCTTTTTCTTTTTTTAACATTTGTCACCTCTTCTGTGAAGCCTCCGTGGCTTTCCCTGAAGCCTTGGTCCTCTACAGTCATGAATCATGTTTTGCATGTGGTTTCTTTGTATGTCACTTTCCCTGGCCAGCAAGTATCTGATGTTGCCTAACTTTGTATCCCCAGACTACCTGAAGGTCTGGTGTATATTAGCAGATGAACACATTTTTAAAAATAGATTTTAAAAGGATAGTAAACATGTAGTTAGCTGAAATGTTGCGTTAATCTTGAATTTGTGTTTTCCTTTTTCTTTATAGTTATTTAAAGGACTAGGATTTATGTGACTAATTTAGAAACCAAATAACATGCCCTGATGATTGCTTGGGAAAGGGAGGGCTCTTTAAATACCCAGCTGTGCAGATGCTATTCAGTCTACAGTTGCCTCTCACAGGAAATAAGAATAGACTGGAACCTCCCTGAGGACAGGCCCTTCTGCTTGGCTGATTTTCGTATTTCTAGTGCCTAGAATACTGTTCATCACATAGAGGTTTTCAGTAAATATGTGTTGAATAAGTGAGAGAATTGGCATTTACTGGTGACTAGAAAAGAACATTTATTTCAGATTTCAGTCATTTTGCTGTATAGCCTTCCAAGAAGGAGAATAAAGGGACAGGAAGGCACCATTGTGTAAGTGTCTAAAGTGTGCTGAGCTCCATGCCAGCGGCCCCTTCTCAGGTTTTCTCATTCAGTTCTCTCATCTGAGTCAGGGAAGCACCCCATCCCCATTTTACAGATGAGACAACTGACGTTCAGAGATGTTAACTGAACTGTCCAAAGCCACCTTCCTATCAAATGGGAAAAGTGCACTAAAACTTCCATTGTATTTAGGGAGGGGAGAGGCAAGTAGGGTTGAGGTTTATAAAATCAGCGTTAAGCATGACCTGATTTACATTGTTCAAACCCATGGAAAACACCTAGCAGTTCGTCTCAGGGACGTGAGGGCAAATGACCACTCGCCACCTTTCAGTCCTTTAGCCACAACGTAGTTGTGTAGTTGTAACAATGTAGTTACATCACTGGCCACCTGTTTCTGTGAACGGTTTAACCATATCCTCACTCAAAGTGAGATGCACGCTGCTGCAAGCAGGAACCCCAGACACTGCGACGTAGGGAGGAGCCTAGAGCGGGCAGCGAGCTTGCGCCTAACCTCCTTGGCTGGGGACTAGGGGCTGGCGGGCAGGGGGCGCTGGTCATAGACTTCCTGTGGTTCCATGGGGAAGGCAGGCAGAGTCATCGCCATCAGTAAAGTGGAGGAAAAGAAGGGTGGCTTTCCTTCTTTTATTTGTTATTTTTATACCTCACTCAAAACACACCTTGTCCAGGGAATTCATCTCTGCCGAATATAAACAACTTATATCCACATTGCCTCTCCAGCACCTCGGGCAGGATCTTCAACACCAGGGTATCCACGGCACGCCTCTGGCTTTCCCTGTGGGGCTTGGGGTATAAGACGTAGGCGTCATACAGCTTCCCGTCTGAAAAGGAAATGGATACGCTCGTGGAATTGTTGCTACCGAATTCTCTCATGTTAACAAACTGGAAGCCTGAGCGGCTACCATGGTGTCCTTTGGCCTGGGATCCATGACTTCCGAGTGCCCAGCTGGCTGACGGTGCCAGGGGCTGCCAAGCGACATCATCTCCTCTCACAGATGGACCCCTGAGGGAGGTGGTCTTATCTCCAACGCACAAGAGTGAAGCCGAGACTGGGTAGGCTGCATCACATCTGCAATCCCTAACCTTACCCCACGTCTTTTGATTCTAAGTCCACCACTCCCTGTGATGCGGCCAGAAATGAGAATTAAAGGCAGGAGACTCGTCCAGCGCAGTAGCGTATGGCTGTAATAAACGGGCTGAAGCAGGACAGCTTGAGGCCAGGAATTCAAGACTACCCTCGGCAAGATAACAAGACTCTCCAAAGAAAATAATTGTTAAAAAGTTAGCCAGGCATGATGGCTCATGCCTGAAATCCCAGCTACTCAGGACGCTGAAATGGGAGCTTAGGAGTTCAAGGATGTGGCCAGGCATGGTGGCTCATGCCTGTAATCCCAGCATTTTGGGAGGCCAAAGCGGGTGGATCACCTGAGGTCAGGAGTTCAAGACCGGCCTGGCCAACATGGTGAAACCCTGTCTCTACTAAAAATACAAAAAGTTAGCCAGACATGGTGGTGGACACCTGTCATCCCAGCTACTCAGGAGTCTGAGGCAGGAGAATTGCTTGAACCTGGGAGGCGGAGGTTGCAGTGAGCCGAGATCACACCACTGCACTCCAGCCTAGGGGACAAGAGCAAAACTCTGTCTCGAAAAAAAAAAAAAAGGAGTTCAGGGATGCAATGAGCTATGATCACGCCACTGCACTGCAGCCTGGTGGACAGAATAAGACCATATCTCTAAAACAAACAAGAAAAGGATCTCTAAAATAAACAAACAAAAAAGCAAGAAACTACCCATTTACCCATGTTACCCTCAGCGTGTTCTGTGTGACGGAGCACTGTCCTAACTGCACCAGGCCAAACTGGATGACTCCCTCCTGATTCAGACCCACCAGTCTAAGAATTCCATCACTACAAGCCCACAGACTCACATCTGTGAAACGAGAGAACAAGCAATTAAGCAGACTCTAGTAATCTGCAGTGCCGTTGAGAGAAGTCAGACCCAATGGCGCATGTCATCGTCATCAGTATTTATTGAGTGAACTCAAAAGCAGCCTCTGCATTGGCCAATGCAGAGATGAGCAAGACACAGACCTCACTGGGCAGACCATTCACATGCACAGAAATGAAACAACACAAGACACAACACGGCAATGAGAGCCAAAAGAACAGAAAAGACAGCAAGAAACAAAAATCTCCATGGTCTGGAGTCCTTGGAAAAAAAAAAAAATTCACAATGAACATGGGACAGCTCCTGGATTTTTAAATTTTTTTGTTATTATTATTTTTAGATGGAGTCTCGCTCATATCTACCAGGCTGGAGTGCAGTGGCGCCATCTCGGCTCACTGCAACCTCCGCCTCCCAGGTTCAAGTGATTCTCCTGCCTCAGCCTCCTGAGTAGCTGGGATTATAGGCACCCGCCACCATGCCCGGCTAATTTTTGTACTTTTGATAGAGACAGGGTTTCACCATGTTGGCCAGGCTGGAGCTCCTGGATTTTAAAGGGTAGGAGAGTTTAGAGGAAAAAAAGTGAGGGTCTAAGAGTGGATGGTAAACAGGCTTGCAAGGGAGCAGCTTCAGAAGGGCATGGAAGGAGGAATAATTTCCTACTCAGGAATCATGTAAATCAATAAGGAACTTCAGCAGGGCCAGAGGCCTTGAGTGGAAGAAGAGGTAAGTGTGGGCGTCTCGTGGGAAAATGCGATTTTGAGCTTTGGGCTGTTGAGAAACTCAGACAACCTAGAAGGTACTAGAGAGGAGTGGTGTCCTTCTCTATTCTCTTTTCATGAGAGCTTATTGGATGAGCAGATTTGCAGAAACAGGTGATTTTAAGATTAATAAGGGAAAGGAAAACCTTGTAGTCTTCTAGTTTTCATCCAAATAATAGTAATGAAAACGTGCACAGATCTTGACAGTTTACATATCACCACTTCTCATTCCATCAGTTCTCACACCAACCACTGCTGACCTTCGGGTCCCTGCTCACCATTCTTGACCATCTCTTATGGAGAATGGTAACACACACACACGCATGCATGCACATGCATGCACACCCGTGTGTGCACATATAGTCATACACACGCATGCACACACACAGGTACACACTCCTTCTCTGCCTCCCACCCCATCATGAAAGGAAGCTGTGTGAGAGTGGAGACTTTGTTGGCTCCCTGCCCTACCCTCAGCCCGTGGAGCAGGACCGGGTGCAGAGGAGGCCTTCATCAGTGCTCACCGAATGTCCAAATGAAGCTTGATTTTACAGAGCCTCAAAGAGCTTTATCTATGTTGGGGACAAAGCTGAGGTCAGATTCAGCTTTTTAAGGTGGGATCACAGGGCAGGTACAAAAGGGGTAACTAATTTGTGTCTTGAATTGGCAAAAACCCAACAAAGCTGAAACTCCTTGTGGAATCTTGAAGGTCACTGATCGAGACCACCGCTCACATAAGTGGATACTTTTCTGTGTAAAATTTCATAGCACACATTTGACTTTCCAAAGCCAGAGGATTTTTTTTTTTTTCTGTAGATAGAAAATCGAAAAAGAAACATTTCATAAGGTTCTTATGTTTCTGAACTTTTGGAGAAGGAATTAAATTTTCCCATTTAAAAATGTGATCATATTTATCCTTTGGTTTCTGATGAAGGGCTGGCTGAGTTGATGCTTGGTTCACCACAGAATACAGTATTTCCTGGTCTGTTCTAAACTACAGCAGACATGCAGGCTTATTGCCACTTGTCCCAGACCCTGCCACTCGTATCTCGCTTCTCTCAATCTGTTTTTCTTTTCTTCCTACCGTTTCTGATTTAAAAAAAAAAAAAAAAAAAAACCATGTGTGCTAAGTGTATTCTGTCTTTTGCCAATGTTTCCCGTTCCCTGTTTCTAAATGAGGTGTCTGAAGATATAGGTACTTGATGCTCTCCAACTTCAGGATCAGAAGACATCTGAGTAGCAAGAAAGTCTCACACCTTTTAAAAATTCAAAATGTACGAACATGCCCAATTTTTTGGTCATCTTTTTTTTTTCTTTCTGTCTGACTAAGCTTTTGAGTAGAAATAGAACTTGCTGATGTTCTCAAAATGTAGTGAGTTTTCATCACTTTCAAATGACTAATTCCTAATTTACTGACCAATATATTAAGAGCAAAAGATCGAGCTGTAGTCTTTTGCTTTTTGCATCAGGCCACTGGTTTCGAAGCGCCTTGCCAGGCAACAGCACCTCAACACTTCCTGGCTGCGCTTCTCATGACCAACCGTGTGGGACGTGGTTCTTATCTCAAATTATGAGTAAGGAAGCTGAGACCAGCAAGACGGCGCGCTCTCTCCAAAGTCTCCCAGCTGGTGAGTGCATAGCCTTGATGTAAACCCAGGTCCGCCGTTCATTTTGCTGTGACTAAAATGAGAAACGGGCGCAAGAAATTTCACAAAACTTATCCCTGATTAGTCCTGTGCAGCTGTGTCAGTCTGAGTTTTCCAAAAGTAGCCCCAGCAATATTTCCAGTCCCACATGTTCTTCCAGAACTTTGCCACACCTTCGCAAAGACGCAGAGTCTCTTTCCACTCCCTTAAAATCGTTACGTCCTTCTTGGCTCTTGGCAAAAAATATATAAAAGCTCATGCACATAAATTAATATTTATGAAATATTGCCTAAAGATTATTCAATTCCCTACCTTCTCTTAATATGATATTGCTAAATTTTAGGCCAGATCAAACCACAACAGTGGAAAACTCAGATTCAATCTGGCCTCCATGCAAATGCTTTTACTGAACCGCAGGACGTTTGGTGGGTTTAGCCCCAATACGCATAGAAAACACTAGAGGAAAAGTCACACAAAACATGCTATGACATGCGAAAGTTGTTGCAGTCAAGCTTCCCTACACCACGCCCTTTTGAAATGAGGACTCTCTGTTGGAAAAAAAAAAAAAAAAAATCTGCCTTTGGAAATTAGTCTCAGAAAAAGCCATGTTCTCTCATGAAAATTGGAAAGGTTGTTGTGAACAGCACACAAGGGATCTTCTCGCTGCCTTTACTTTGGCTTGAAAAGCAAATTCACCTTTAATAATTGTCAAAGGTATCATTAACTCTACCGCGACTGGTTTTCCTCGTCCCCTTGGTTTCCCTTCGATCACTCCAACTGTTTGCCTTGTCTGCGTTTTAACCATTCTATCGTACATGCACATTCTCCAAAGACCTATCTGGAGGAAGGCGAGGCGTTTTCAAATCTCTCTAAGAGATCTGTACACAGACCCTTCCGTCCTCGTACACACACGCAGCCCTGCCAGGAGCATTTTTAAAGCTCCAGGGGCTTGCTGGAGAAGATACAGAACTTGCTGACTTCAGCCAGGGCAGTCAGTGGCTTCTCCTAAAACGGTGAGTCATGCACACCTAATTAATTGAGCGATACAGCTTAGCTAACCCAGTCAGGGTAAATGACTTATCCTACGAAGGACATTATTTCTCTCTTCCTCATTTTCATCCATTAATTGGCATTTCTTGATTTAACTCAGAAAATATCCTCAAGGGGAACAAGGACATAAACAGGATCTGGGACTCATCTCAGAATCTCATCAGTAGCTTAAAGCCAACACACAAAGATACTACAGGCGGTTCTCGTGGATGGAACTGTAGAGAATTTCATGACAAAATGCACACGTAGTTTTCTGAATTAAGCAAAATAAAAATAAAGAAAAAAAAGGACCCCTGGCTGCCTGTGGGCCTCCATCGCCAAATCCTCTGCCCACTAGTGGAAAATGTGGGCTGCGTCCCAGTCTCGGCAGAGGGTAGGGCTGCCTAACTCTGCCATCTGCCCAGCCCCCGCTACTCGGTGTGAGTCACTATTCCTGTTTTCTCTTCCTGCTAAACTCGACCTCACGAGCAGCTTCCCCACACACACTGCACAACACTCATAAGTCACAGCTGTAATCACGCTCCTGGGAGTCGCAATGACTCAGTGAGGGAGTCACTGAGAGAGTCAGTGAGAGAGAGAGAGAGACAGCGAGAGAGACACGCCACAGGGCCTGGGCTGCCAGGAAGAACACGTCAAGTGACGCAGGCTTCTGTGAGTCAAAAAGTAGAAAGCAGCTGAAGCACTCACATCTGTGTCAGAAAACAGTAAGTGGTGGGGACTGAACTGTCTTCTTCTCAAAGATGCAAGCAGGAGAGCAGTCATGGGTGTGCTTAGACAGGGCAGCCTCTGCAGATGCCAGAGCCAAAACCAGAGGCCAGAGCCAAACCCCACCATGCCCAGTCGGACTATCCGCAGTGCTAGGAGTACTTCAGGTTGCACTGGACACTTAAGGTTCAGATGACTTCTGTCATTAAAAGGAGTTTATTGCTTTCTCCATTGCTCGGGGTTGCTAATTTTGAATGCTGAAATTTAATTTGGAAAAAATCCAAGTTAGGACACCTATGTTTTATCAGACATGTGGACAATAACTGCGCTGTGTATTTTATGTGCAAAGCAGGTGCTTGATGGCAGTGACCTCTTTTATGTTTTAGCTGCCCATACAACATTCTCGGACACCCAGTTTCCCTCCCTCTCCTGCTCTTGTCACTCAGGCCTCTGGACTTCAAAGGTATAAATTCGTGCATCTCCACACAGATCAGCTGCACCGGGTTTCTTTGGGCTTATATTAATTTTTTCATCTAATTAGGGGACACTAGAGCAGATTTATCACTTTTTCAAGGACTTAATAGATTGTATCTGTTCTGAGACAAAACCAAAAAAAAGTAGCGTAAAGAGTCACAAGCACCATGGTGGGAAATGCCAGGCTCTCGGAGAGTCAGGATCACACTGAGGCGTTTCTGTGCCAAACAGCACTGGCAGGACATAGCCCCACAGACCAAAACCCACAGCCGTGGTGTTGGGGATTTGTCTTGACCTCCAGACAAGCAACAGAGGCCGCCCTGTGCCCCAGGCCCCTGCTGAATGCTTCCGTGTGCTTCAGCTGTTATCCCCACTGTCAAAAAGCAGGATGTCATCACTTTCCCTTTCTTTGTTTCTTTCTTTTTTCCTTCCTCCTTCTTATTTCCCTTCCTCCCTTCTCCTCCCTCTCTCTCCCCTGCTTTCTTTCATTTCTTTTCTACGAACCTCCCTTCTTCCTTCCATTTTCCCTCCCCCTCCTTTCCTTCCTCCTTCTCTCTCTTTCCTCCTTCACTGTCTCCTTCCTTCCTTCCTCCATTCCTTTCTAAAGCTGAGAAACAGAAGAAAGTTGAAAATCCAAGTTTACATAGGGAGTAAGTGGAGAAGTTGCATTCAAACTTGGTTCGATCTCTCTCCATATCTGAGAGTTGAAGACTTAAATCCCTTCAGGCACCAAGTACGGGGCCTAGAGAGAGCTCCAACTACAGGCAGCTCATCCCTCTCCATGACACATATTCTGCAACGTGTGCTCATCCACTCTGCTGAGCACACGCCACGGATTGAGAGCACTTTGCCCTCGGAGAAACTTCCCTGCAGCGGGCAGAGGATGGACGTGGAAACCTTTACAGCATGGTTGCAGCGGGACTCAGAAGATGATCTCCTCCCGCAGCTTAGCAAATATTTCCTCAATCGCGACGAGCCTGCAAACCTTATCTGACCGAATGATGCTGGTGATTAGGGACCAATCATTTCTCTAAAGCATAGGCAGTTCCAAGGAGATTCCTTTCCCGAAATTTGCCGGCAACATAGTAAAATATGACAAAGTATATTTGAAATCGTTGTATACGTATAAGAGGATGCCAATTTTGAGGCATTTTTCAGTGATTACACACACTTACCTTCTAGGGTCTCTGTAGAACAGAAGGCACTTCGATACCAAAGAACAATGTCGATCTTAAAAATGCTGTATATGTACACAACAGACACAGCCACAGCCAAAAAGGCGATAAGCCCTCCTATCAAGTAAGCTCGAAAATCTGGTGCTACAAATGACAGAAAAAAAAATAAAATAATTATAATTATAATAATGATACAAAGACCCCATTATATACTTTACTAATACAGATCACACTATGAATTCCAAATGGAAAGGTTTTGGATGTCAGTGAGGGCACTGTTTAAACATTTCTTTAAAGTCAAAAGAGTGGTGTGGGAGCAGAATAATCTGATCTGGACCACGATTGTTAGGAAACAACTCAGCTCCTGGGAACCTATAAGAGTAAAAGTCTGCAGAGTCCTAGTTTCCAGTAGACACAGGATAGACCCAACCGCACGAAGACTGCTTTCAAAACACCCATGTCCAGGTTCTGCTGAGTCAACACAAGACTGTCCAGAGGTGGCGCCTGAGTATGTTCATGGGGCACCTTCTCCAGCTGGTTCTGCTGCCTGTTCTTGATTACAATCCTATTGTAACTGCTTTCCCAGCCATTCAAAGTTGAACAGCTGGACACCCATCATCCTTAAACAACCAACAGTTGTCCCCTCTGGAACCAGCGTGGCTGGCTCCACAAGACAGGCCAAGAGCCAAACCTCTACCTCATCATCTCTGTGCCATCGATTTCCAGGCTGGGTGCCTGTGCGAGAGACACAGTCTCAGAAAGAATGTTTACACCCTACCCTGCTTCATGTGTCCATTGCAGAGCAATTATGAGCCTAAGTGGTGGGCAGGAGATGGCCAAGGAGCAGAACCAGCTCCTCTGGAACCTCAAGTCCCTGAAAACATGCTCCTACACATCCAAGAAAAGGAACAGCATGACTTCTGTCTCACCACAGCCCAAACCCATACCACCAAAGAAGACCCTCTGGGAAGGAAAGAATTAGAAAAGGGGAAGAGGGGGACAGGAAGAAAAGTCCTCCCCATTCTTAAAACCCACCTCACACACCACTTCCTTCTTCAGCCCCTTCCTCATCCTCCAGTCCTCACTGGATGGTGGGGTGGGCAGAGGAGGGGAGGAAGAGGGAGGTTCTTTTCTACTGAGCCCCTAGAGCACTTTAATTTTTAAAAAAGTTTATAGGTACATAATAGTTGCACATATTTATAGGGTATGTGTAAGATTTTGACACAAGCATACAATGTGTAATGACCAAATCAGGGTAACTGGGATAACCATCTCCTTAAACATTCATCTTTTCTTTATGCTGGGAATATTCCAAATCCATTCCTCTAGTTATACTGAAATATACAATAAATTATTGTTATCTACAGTCATTTTGTTGTGCTACCAAACACTAGAGCTCATTCCTACTATCAAAATTTTTTTTTTTTTTTTTACCCATTCACCAACCTCTCTTTATTCCCCCTTCACCACTATTCTTCCCAGCCTCTGGTAATGGCCATTCTTCTACCTTCATGAGATTAATTTTTTTAGTTCTCACATATGAGCAAAAATATGCAATATGTGTCTTCTGTGCCTGGTTTGTTTCACTTAACATAATGGCCTCCAGTTCCATCCCCACTTTGCTGCAAATAACAGAATCTCATTCTCTTTTATGGCTGAATAATATTCCATTGTGCATCTGTGACAGAATTTCTTTATCCATTCATCCACTGATGGACACTTAGGTTGATTCTACATCTTGGCTATTGTAAACAGTGCTGCAATAAACACGGGAGTGCACATATCTCTTTAACACGCTAATGTCCTTTCTTTGGGGTATATAACCAGCAGTGGGATTGCTGGATCATATGGTAGTTGTATTGTTAGTTTTTTGAGGAATCACTATGTTTTCCACAGTGGCTATAAAACACTCATTAAAGAGCTTATTGCCACCTGCCTTAGGCCACACCATGTCGTAAACATCTTGAGGCCCAAGATTTCCCATTTACTATTGCACATCTTTAAATACATGGCACAATAACTAAGAACAAATTTATGCCAAAACAAAATGAATTCATTGAGTAAGTCCCAGTGCAGCCAGAATAGACGCACGGCACTACACACCAGTGCCCGAGCTAATCCTGGGCACTTGTGAGAACCTCTCACTTCAATCATGAGACAGATCCTTCCTGCTTCCCCATCCTCTACCCCTCTTTGCCCTTTCCCAGCTCTCATTAGAATTCCTTCTAGGGGCAATATTGCCACCTCTCTCTTTGGGATGACTTGTGTCTGGGAATATTTAGTGTCTGTTTCAGAGATCTTGGTGTTGTTAACTGTCCTAATAAGAAGACCATGCCCACAGTACTAATGAGGCTCAGAAAGCCTCTGGCACATAGACAGGAGTGATGCTCTAAAATTCTCGGGCTTTTCACTCACTGCCTTCGGGAGTGTTGATGCCCTCTGCTCTATAAACGAGCTAAAAGAGAATGAAATTGGAAACAGGTCATTAATGAATACATTCAGAAGGACTCAGGGCTTTGAAATAGAAATAAATGGGGAGTCCATTCTTGATGTACTAGATGTCCTGGTAAAGGTTAATGGTGGTATTCACCATCTGAGTCATTTGACTACTACCAGCCTTCCACTGAGAGGGTGGGTGAGCATAAGTAACATGCCAATTCACAGAAGAGCACACCCAATTTAAATAACTTTCTAGAGACCCTGCTTCAGAAAAACCAAGTAAGATTCAAATCTGGAGGTGTCTTCAACAAACACAAGGAAGTCAAATGGAGAAGCTATAACCTTAGCTCTGTCCCCAAGTAAACCAACAAGAGGTTTAGATTTAAGAGGGTGAAGTTCCAGGAACTCAGGACAAACAAAACTAAGTCAACAGAACCAAAATACTCTACATTTGAAATAAAATGAGCATTGCCAGGAACTAAGGGATTTAAGAAGCAAGAGCTTAAAACAAAGGAGGTAACGGACTCCATCCCTCCACAAGCTTGACAGGTGTTAACTGGTCACAGCATTGGCTCCTCTGAGCTTGGACTTGGCCTCAGAATCCTTCGGAACACAGTGCTTTCAAATAGTCCAACAAGTCAGTATTGGGGTGGAAATCACTATTGGCCAACTTCAGTCTATATTATCCAATAAAGAACTCAAACTTCTAGGTTGGGACAGATTTAAGTTGTAACCACTTCAGGTGTCGTGGACTCTCCAAGACTTCTTACATCAGCTTCACCTCTGTTCTCCGGGGTGGACCCTGAGTCTCTCTCTCTCTGACCTAAGCCAGGCTGCATCTCTGCTGTAAGCTAATGGAGAGTCAGAGGGAGGAAACGCCAGCAGACTCCACTTTGGTGAAAACAGGTTTTCAACCTGTCCTCACTGACCTACCACACATTTCTGCACTTGTCTCAAAGTCACCTCCTTCATCACAATATGAGCTCACAAAAGACCCACCTTTGTCTGTGATCTGGCTCTCTGTTCTGTGGGGTAGATGAAGGTGACAACTGGGAAATGAGTGGGAACAAGTAGATCAGGGAGGCCATGAATGCCAAGCCAGGAGTTTCCATTTCATCGCCTGGCAGTAAATATCAGTGAATCACACTGTAAAAAAGTGTGGCATTCTATGGAAATGTTAACGACAGACTCTCACCTGGCAATGCTACTCTTCATCACATATCCCGGAGGGATGCCTCTACATGGGTACATAGACACACAAACAGGCATTTCCATAGCAGTATCATTTGTTAATAGTTCCAAACTCAACACAATGCAAACCACATACTTATAGCCCAGTGGATAAATTGTGACCTAGTTATTCAATGGACTAGGATATAGCAGTGTAAATTAATGAACTGTGCTACATGCTATATCAGTGATACACTGATAAGCCCCCCACACCTAAGAAAATAAAACATACTATCTAACTCTCTTAATATAAAACTCAAAAATAGGCAAAAATAAATTATATTACTAGGACTGTCAGCATAGATAGAAAATCAAAGAAATGACTTTCCTAAAAGTTGGGAGGATGATTATCAAGAGGGAAGGATCAAGAAGAACATCCAGGGGTTTTTCAGGCAATGCATTTTTCTTAATCCAGGTGGTAGTTTCATGAGTATTTGCTATACAATGACTTGTTATGTGATGCAGATATTCTGTGTTCCTTTACCATATATGTGCATGTGTTATAGCATGTATAATATATACGTTATATTCCACAATAAAAAAGTATAAAAGAAAATCCCAGCTGATTCTTACAACAGCCGTGGAAGGAAGTCGCTATCCTCCTCATTTCCCAGATGAGGAGACGCGGGCACAGAGAGGTTGAGTGACAGTGCTGTCCTCACAGAGCTCCTAAGTGAACAAGATAGGATCTGAGCCTGAAAACCTGACCTTCACGTCCAGGGCAGGAGTCACCCTACCATCCAGCTTGTTAGTGGGAATGGGCAGGAGGGTAAGAATCCACAGAACTTGGCAAGTCATTGGGTGCTGGCATGAGGGAGGATAAGGGAAAACATCAAAATGACCCCAGATTTTGAGCCCGAACAACGTGGAAGATACAGGAGTTCCATTCGCAAACGTAAGAAAAACAGAACCAGGAGGCTGGAGAGTTTAAAAATGCTTTCTGACATCAGCCAGTGTATCTGCAGTCCCTTACACAGTTGGAAATGCAGAGCTGTCACGGGAGGAAACAGTATACAGCTGGATATATGGAACATGTTTGCACCTGCCCAGGAATGACAGTTGATGCCATAAAGGGGAAAAAGATTTCAGGGATGAGGACACAGAAAGAAAAGCAGCACAGATGATGAACCTCATAAAGGTACCAGAGAGAGAGAGATGGCAAATGTAAGACTGACTGGGGGAAAGTGATGGAAAAGGATGCTGTATGACAAGGAAAAGTCAGTAAGAGGAGAAAAAAATGGGCAGTGGTGACAGATGAGCCCAAGGGTCCTTCCACATGACGCAACCCAAGAAGGATTCCCCATGCCATGAGGGTGAGGAGAGGGTGCTGTGTTCATTCAGTTAAGGCAGCTGAGGCCAGAACGACACTGGCCTTCAGGACACAGAAGTGAGGCAGAGAACGTGCACACCCAGAGCTGCAAGCTACTGTGCACGGATCTCTATTCATCACAATTCTAAGAGAGGTCACGGGCACTTAGGAGGCCAGGATCTTGGCAGGGGCAAAGGCACAATTGCTAACTCCATACAGCAAACACTGTGTTTTCTGTTACGTGTGTTCTGTTAGGTGGGGCTTCAGCGTGATGTATGCAAGCACAGGTTTAACTGATCATTGAAGGACACCAGCAAATTCAAGTCCTCTCTCTTGCATGTAGCTAGCCAAACACACACACACACACACACACACACACACACACACTAATGATATTCATAGAATCAAGAAGAACCACTGCCTTGATAAACCACACAGAATGTTGCAAGATATTTCATACACTTCTGATATGTTACGAATTTAAAGTTGTTCTCAAGATTCTGGCTTCACCTTTCACTATCTGTACACTGGCTTTAAAACTTCCAGTGGATAATCAATTAGTTCTGTACGGTGCTCAGAGTGCAATTTGTATACGCATTGAGTTGGAAGCCCTCCTGCTTAAATACCAGAATTCAGCCTCTACAGATAATTTTACAAAGTTACGTAGTAAAAACAGACATAGGCATTTTGGCTTTATATCAAATTATAAACATTTGGCAATCACACTTAATAAAGAAAAGCTTTTGTTTTCTTTCTGTTTTGATGTATAAATCTCGATGTATTGAAAATATGGCACTTTCAAAATATACTACAATAAAATCACAGCCTCACTCCAACAACATTATGAGCCGTTGCATGAACTTTTCCCTAGATTTCATACTGAGTTTGTCCCTTTAATACCATCCTCATGCCTCACTCTGAGCATTTAGAGTCACTCCTCCTTCAGATGTGTTTCCTGGCCATCGCTTTGTACACTCCGAACAGTGTGTAACCCACTGGAGTATTACCTGGGAGCTGTAACATAATGTATGCTGCGGACACTCCGGCATGGCACATGAAAGGAAGCCCATAATCTTCCATTTTCACTTCCAAGAAGGTGATGTTTACTGTGTACAAATTATGTTCCCGAAAAGAGGCATGGGTTCTATAAAAGAAAAGAGCCAGTCATTAATACATGAGTTGTATTTACCTAACATATTTTATAGTCTGTTTTCTGGAGATTAAGTGTTTTCTTGGAGAACACTTTGGACCATCATGTTATCCTAAGAATACTTTGCTGACTGGCCCAGTGAGGTATGTGGATTGTGTATTTCCAAATTTGCATTTTCTTCTGCATGGTGACAAGGAAGTATGATTCTGTAAGCTACAGACACCATTCTCAGCCCCAAAGGCCCTTCCCCTATTCCTTTCCACGTATCCTAACTTGTCCACACTGCAAGGCCCAACACAAGCTCTCCTGCCCTCTGACTTCATTATTTACGCCACTCCATTTATACCACCATAACTTGAGTTTATACCCATTTAATTAGCTAATGATTATGCACTGTCTTCCCTCAGAGTCCTTGTTGGTGCTTGTTTAGTATAGTAAAGAACTATACTACTATTTCCTCCTTCTACTGTTGCAGTATACACATTTGTGTCACTTCCAGTGTTTCCCTAGTATGCCCAGGGCGTTAAGCTTTGAAGGCCTATGGATCATGATATAACTGAATGGAGATGGTACTAATTTTAAGTAGTAGCTGAGAGAAACGGATCTTACTGTTCTCAGGGATACTTGGTATTTTACCATGTCTCCCTAACTATGTGGTAGGTGGGATTGATAACATGAATCACTGAGAGGCAAAAACAAGAGGAGAAGGCGATAGTGAGACCAGATTCACTTAGATGGAGAAATCCTTGCTAGCTTTTACAGAAGTCAAAAAAGCAAAATACCTACTCCACCCCTTCTCTGATTCGTTTGGACTCATTATAGTAATCATCCACCAAAGTGTTATTGACTCTCCAGCATCGTAGATTTGTATTATCCTTCGTGTCTGTTATATTACAGTCCACTATCAGGGTGGTACCTAAAAAATCAATATTATCAATATTCAATGAAAATTCTACAAACTTTCAAATTTGTTAACACCTGGATAACGAGTGCATCTTACTCTCAAGCCTCAAATACCTTTTGATTACCAGAAATACCCCCATAGGCTAATGTTATCTATTTTTTTCTTTCCCTGGAGAGAGACCATGAGGGGCAAGTGGCCTTCCAGGACATCCATTGTAAAGGGATACATATACATTACCAAACATCATCAGGTACACAAATGTTATTTCTACTCCTAGTAACACTAGCAAAGAACTTGACAGTTCACAAAGTATTTTATGCATTTTCTCCTTCATTCTTTGCATCTTCAAAACAATCTTACAAGGCAGGAAAAGGGGAGGTGTGATTATCCTCATGTTAAGGATGCAAAAACTGAAGTTCAGACAGATGGAGTGACTTGCCCAAATTAAGTAGAGGAAGAAATGAGAGATGAACTCTAGATTTCTAACATCAAATCCAGTGATATTTCTACTTCAACAAATGTAACCCTCACCCTTTCCCTCTCTTTCCCTTATCTTGCCTCTACACACGTTCACAAATTTCATCAATTTATAGTCTCAGTGGATTTTGTCCCGTGAGCCTAGTAAATTCTAACATTCAAGGAGTGTTCTTTATTCTAAATGATATTTTTTAAAAATATATGTGTGTGAAATATAACACATATATACCAAAGAGTATAGAATAGAAATGCAAAGTTAATGAGTTATCATAAAGCAAATATCTATAACACTTTCACCTCATCAAGAAAACAGGATATTCCCAGAAGCAACGTCTTTTGTCCATTTTTTAATCAAATTATTTGTTGTTCTGTTTTTTGGACTTTGTTTGTTTGTTGTTCAACTGTTTGAGTTCCTTATATATTCTGGATATTAGCCCCTTGTCAGATGCATAGTTTACAAATATTTTCTCCCATTCTGTAGACTGTGTTTTCACTCTGTTGATTGTTTATTTTATTGTGCAGAAGCTTTTTGATTTGATGTAATCCCATTTGTCTATTTTTACTCTCGTTGTCTGTGCTTTTGAGGTCTTATCCAAAACATCCCTGTCCAGTCCAATGTCATGAGCACTTCCTTTATGTTTTCTTCTGGTAGTTTCATAGCTTCAGGTCTTATATTTAAGTCTTTAATCCATTTCAAGTTGAGTTTTGAATATGTTAAAAGATAGGGGTCTAGTTTCATTCTTCTGCATGTGGATATCCAATTTTCCTATCATCATTTATTGAAGAGACTCTTACTTGTTCAATGTGTGTTCCTGGCACTTTTGTCAAATATCAGTTGTCTGTTGATTTGTGGATTTATTTCTGGACTCTCTATTCTGTTCCATTGATCTATGTGTCTGTTTTCACGCTAATATCATGCTGTTTTGATTACTACAGCTTTTTAGTATATTTTGAAGTCAGATAGTGTGATACCTCCAGCTTTGTCTTTGGTTTGGGGCCTTTTGGTCTTTTCCTCAAGATTGCTTTGGCTATTCAGGGTGCTTTGTGGTCCTATATGAATTTTAGGACTGTTCCTTCTCTTTCTGTCAAAATAACGTCACTGGTATTTTAACACAGATTGCATTGAATCTGTAAGTTGCGTTCAGTAGGATGGACATTTGAACCATATTAATTCTTCCAATTCATGAGCAAAGGATGATATATTCAGTGCTGAACAAAAATAAAAAACTGCTGTCCAAGAATACTATACCCAGCAAAGCTATCCTTCAGAAATGTAAGAAAAACAAAGTCCCTTCCAGACAAGCAAAAACTATGGGAATTCACTGCTACTAGACCAGCCATACAAGAAATCCCTAAGGAAATGCTGCAACTGAAAGTGAAAGGGTGATAATTACCATCATAAAAACATGTGAAAACTAACTAGTAGAGGTAAATTCAAAATTGAATTCAGAATATCTCAATTCTGTAATGGTGCTATGTAAATCTTTCAAGCCCCTAGTAATAAGTTTAAAGGTCACAATGGTCAAAAATAACTACAGACACAATTGGTTATTAAAGAACACACAATGTATAATGATGTGAATTAAGGCAACAAAAGTATAAACTGTTAGGAGGAGGATAAAAGTCTAGAGTATTTTTATGTGACCAAATTGTAATCAGCTTAAAACAGTCTATTATAACTATAAAAGTCTTTATGTTAGCCTCATGGTAGCCACAATGATAGAAATTGCAGCAGATACACAAATAAAAAGAGAAAGGAATCAAAATTTAGGACTACAGAAAACCACCAAACCACAAAAGTAAACAAGAGAGGAAGAAAGAAACAAAGGATCTGGAAAACAACCAGAATACAATTAACAAAATGTCAGGAGTCATGTTCTTACTGATCAATAATAACCTTGAATGTAAATGGATTAAATTCTCTAATTCAAAGACATATAGTGCCAAACTGGATTAAAAGAAAAAAACAGGAACCTACTATGTGCTGCCTAAATGAGACTCACTTTACTCACAGACTCACAGTAGGTCCAGTAAGGATACATATACACAGAAAGTGAAGAGATGAAAAAAAGATATTCCACGCGAATGGAAAACAAAAGCAAGCAGGAATAGCGGCACTTATGTCAGAAAAAATAGACTTTAAGTTAAAAATTATAAGAAGAGACAAAGAAGGTCATTATATAATGATCACTAGATTGTTGAATTCCATTGTTGAATTCTCAATTGCATTTATTTCATTCATTAAATTCTTAAACTCAGACTTCTCTTGGGTTCTTTTTTATAATGTATATCTATGTTGAATTTCTTATTCAGAAATGTAAGAAAAATAAAGTCCCTTCCAGACAAGCAAAAACTAAGGGAATTCATTGCTACTAGACCAGCCTTACAAGAAATCCCTAAGGAACTTTTTTCATAAATTGTTTTTCTGATTTCATTAAATTCTTTGCTTGTATTCTCTTGTATCTAGTTGGGTTTCCTTAAGATCATTATTTTGGATTCCTTTTCAGGCATTTAGTAAATCTTATTTTCTTTGAGGTTTGTTACTGGAGAATTATTGTACTCCTTTGAGGTGTCATGTTTCCTGTTTTTTAATGTTTCTTGTGTCCCTATGTTGATAGCTGCACATCTGATGCAACAGTCACCTCTTCTAATTTTATGAAGTAGCTTTCTTAGAGAAAGACTTTTTCTGTAGATTCATCCTAGCATGTCAGTTGGATAGGGTATGTTGGCTTTGGTTCTAGATAGAGACAGAAGTATAGTCTTCATGCAGTGACTTCAGCTACAATCCACATCTGCAATATCTTTGAGTATTTCAGTGGCGTAGGCTGCAGGAGTTTGTACTGGCAGTGGCATGGCTTTGCAGGATGCTGGGCTACCAGGTTGGTTCTCAGGCCAAGGGTGTATATGCACACACAGTAGGTCCAATTGAAAAAGGGTGTGGTCTTGCAGGTGCAGGGCTACTGAGCTGGTTCTCAGGTTGAGGGTGAGTACATACACCCTCATGGGTATGAGGGTGAGCAGAGTAGATCTGCTGGCTAGGGGAAGCTTCCCCGGTTATATAGGACTGCCTGTCCATACAGGAAGCAGGGCACCATGTGCCTTTGGGCACAGTAATTTCACAGGGCCCATACTCTAAGTAACCAGGATTGTGAAGTTGTAGCCACCTGTATGAACATGGTGGAATAATGAGAAAGCCTTGGGGATGGAGAGACGCAGGGGCTACTGGCCCCCAGAACAGGACTCACTCTAGCAGTAGCTATAATTCCAAGATAGTGCCATGACATAGCTCATAGGTCATAGGGGATAAGGGTGTGCACAAGGTAGTTTCCTGCACTGGAGCAATGTAGCCATGAGAACTCCACGCTGCTCCCCAAACTGGGCTCAGGGCCTGTGAGGACTGCAGGTTTCCTTTGTAGCAAGAACTGCAGGTGTCTGTGGTTGCAGGGGCCTTCGGCTTACCTTTTCCCTGCAAGGAGAAGTTTCTCTTGGCTCCAAGTCAATCTTGGTGGGGGAAACAGAGTGACAGAGAAAGGGTGATTTCCACCCCTCTCTATGCTGCCATCCTGGGTTTCCGTGCTCCACAGAGATTCCATCATTTCTGTGCCGTACTCTAGCGCCCTCCTTCAGACACACTAGTCAAAATGTAGCTATTTATTTTATATTTTGGCCCTTTTGTAGGGGAATTAGTGCTAGGAACCCCTAGTCAGCAATTTTGTTGACATACTAATAATCTCTATCTTTATAATATATTTTAATACTTACAAGGAAAAGACTCTCTCTTTTTTCTTCTATTCAATTTTTTTCTTGGCTGTTTCCAGCATTTTTGATAGAAATTTTAGAAATGTTTTGACAAGTTTTAGGATATTCAGTAATTTAATTGGTATTATATTAAACTTGCATATTAATCTAGAAGAAATAACATTTTTAATACTGAATGTTTCTATTTAGGAACATCTTTTGAAATTTCACTAAAACACATATTACTTTATGTTCCACCTATAAAATGATAAAATGTTGCATTTCTAATTATGTAGGCAACTCTTTCTAATTTCTTGTTCAGTTGTTTCTTACTATTTTCTTTCTTGTATTGCAATTGTGAATGCTGTTTTCCCTGGTTACATAATATATGCCATTTCAGGCATATAAAAATGCTATTAGCTTTGAATGTTTATCTTGTATTAAAATAACATTAATAAGCAAATGCTAGTCATTTTTTTTACTTAATTTTCTTAAAATTTCTAAGTAGAAACCAGTAGATCATGTTTTAAAAATTATGTTTGTCTTCCTCCCTCCAAGACTTCCAAAACTCCTTCTCTTGCCTTTTAATTGTCTAAATACACTGGCTAGAATTTCCAAAGACAGGAGTAGGGGAAGAAAGTCAACTAAGAGAGATAAAACAGCCAAGTGTGTCTTTTAAGACTATTCACATAATGAGGAATGTGTAGACAATTATCCTTTTTATGGGTATTATTATTTCCTTAAAAGTTTAAAAGAATTCTCCTAAAAATATATGGGCCTAGAGGCATTTAAACAGATTTTATCTCTTACCATTTGTTGTTTTATATAAACTTTCCCACGTTTCTAATTATTTTATATTTGGGTGTCTCTGCATTTAGGGGATTAGATTTGCTGGAAGTTTATCTTTCTCCCCAACTCTCACCTCAACTCTTCTGCCCTTAACCAACTTTGGGACAGATTCAATTAGTTTATTTTCCTTTAATAAATTCATTATTTTCTACTTTTATTCTAGTTGTCTCATTGGTCTTCCTATAGAGTCAAATGGTTAGTTGTATGTTTTAATTATTTCCACACTTATTAATAATAACATTATTTAAAGATATAAACTCGTTTAGAGTACAGCATTGGTCATATGCCATGAAATTTAATATGAAGTATTCTCACTATCATTATTTTCTAAATATTTTTTAACTATGGCTTTGGTTCTCTGACCAAAAACGCAAATAATTAAGAGATGGATTTTTTGTTGTTTATGTTTTTAAATGTTTTTTTTTTTAGTTTTAATTGACAAATAATAATTACATATATTTATGGGTACAATGTGATGTTCTGATACATGTTTATATTGTAGAATAATTAAATCAAGCTAATCAACAAATCCATCACTTCACATACTTAATGAGTGTGATTATTTTATTGTTTTGGTTTAGATATAAATTTTTACACTTACTGCATCATGATTACACCCCATGATCTGTACAATTTCCTCTTTTGGACTCTGGGTTTTTCATAGATGTTTCTGAGAGTGAGCTATGTATTAGACACATTACTTTTGCTAGATTACTCGAACCATGTAGACTCTTACTTTCCTAGCAAATTTCTCAAAGCAAGAGTATGTTAAAACCTCCCCCTACAACCGAAACAATTGTGTTGTTTTATTGTATTGTATTTCTGAGACTTTTAGCATTATATATTTTGATACACTACTATTTGACACTTAAAAGTTTCTCTTTTGGGAGGTGTTGAGATTTTTGTCTAATTTGCTTTTTCTTCAGATGTAATACAGCATATTTATTTTACTAGTGTTTTTTTTTTTTTTTTTTTTGAGACAGATCCTTGCTCTGTCGCCCAGCCTGGAGTGCAGTGGTGCGATCTCGGCTCACTGCAAGCTCCGCCTCCCGGGTTCACACCATTCTCCTGCCTCAGCCTCCCAAGTAGCTGGGACTACAGGCGCCCGCCACCACGCCTGGCCAATTTTTTGTATTTTTTAGTAGAGACGGGGTTTCACCGTGTTAGGCAGGATGATCTTGATCTCCTGACCTCATGATCTGCCCGCCTCAGCCTCCCAAAGTGTTGGGATTACAGGCTTGAGCCACCGCGCCCGGCCACTAGTGATTATTTTTTAATCAAAAAAAATAATTTGACCCCTTTTTATCTACTTAGATCACAAACTGAGGCAATGCTTATTGATGCTTTTCCATGCAGATTAAGGAATGTAACATAATACTTTCTTCACTCCTTTCATATACCTTGCATTGTGAGGTAATACAATCCAGAACTCCTGGTCAACATTATTTAATAGTAGTTTTATATTATACTACATATTGTCTGAAGAATTATTTGCATCTTCATTGCCTTTGCATAAACAGATTTATAATAATCATTTTGGGTCCAGAGTTCTCACTGACAGACTTCTCTGCCACCACAACTTTTCCAAGCTTTAGCTCTCTGGTGTTTTATTTTGATTCCTCTCCCCATGAGTTCAGGTATATCAAAAGTTGGAAACTGGGTGTGTATGGGATTTATCTTCATCCTTAACATTCAAATATTCACCAGAATACACAAACATAATGAGCTCTTCCCCTGGTGATTTCAATGGCTTCAATGATTTTACTCACCAAGCTGTACTTCAATTGAATTATTTTTTGGATAAATGATTTTAGGGACACTTCCTCCATATCCAGCTCTTTCTGCTAAAAAATCATACCCACAGGAAATTCATTAGAATCACATATGATACATTCCCAAGTACTCTGATGCAATAGCATGAAGCCCAACACAGCAGACCATCAATAAGCTCTGGTCAAAATCTCACTCCACCAATACGCATTTTCAACCAGAAGTAACTGAATTGCCAAAAAAGAAAAAACAATAAACTAGAAGCTGAGCTATAAAGAGAGTCTACCTTGGCCATTATATTTTGATATAAACCATAAACTATATTGTTTATAATGTAAACTAATAAGCTTGTATAATAAAATCTCATTACTTAATAATCCAAAAACACTTTTCAGGCAGTGGCTATAATAAGCAAAGGCCTGGCTTAGGTGCTGGCTTGAGAGAAATAGTAACCCTCTTATTTCACCTTCAGAAAATTCCCTCATGCAATTCCTGTTTCATGGCAACCATTACTCTGTTTTCTATTTCTATAGTTTTGTCCTTTTAAGAATGTTATAGAGATGGAAAAACACACAACATCATATTTTTGAATTACTTTAAAATAACCATGGCACAAGTATACATATGTAGCAAACCTGCACGTTGTGCACATGTACCCTACAACTTGAAGTTTAATAATAATAAATTAAAAAAATATATATATATCCTTGGGAACTGGTGGGAGTGAGTAGAGGTAAAGATGAAAAAAGTCTAACCAGAAGTTGATAATTGTCAAAGTTGGGTGAGGGATCTGTGAGGGTTCATCACATCTTCAGTTTTGCTCTTCCTCCTCCAACTCTGCATTTCCATATTCTTTTATATCCCATCCTCTTCTTGGAAATATTTTATTTCCAAGATTTTTATTCCAATAATAAGAATAATTATTGGAAATAATTTTCATCCTACCACCAAACTTTAGCATTATCTCCCTATATTGACCCCCTGGACTCCCTGCCCCTGAGTCTTTCTGTACTTCTTCCCTCTCCCATTTGTCTACCAAAATTTAGCGATCACCTACTTAGTTCTATTATTCCTCCTATATATTTGGAGTGGGATATGGAAAAGTTGCAAGAGAGAAGCTAAGAAAAATGCAAAAACACATACATTTTATGATGGCAATAATTGTGCATTCCACACACTGTTTAAATGCAGCATGTCCCAAACAAAAGTTATCCCCAGCTAGTTAATGTACCATCATCCACTAGATCACACACATGTAAAATCCAGAAGCCATTCTGGGCAACAGCTTTTCTTTCACCTTCTTCAATCTATCAATCACCAAATTCCACTACTTTTACCTCCTCATTTCTCAGTCTGGCTTTTTCTTTACTCCTAAGCCTTCTATTTTCCATTCTTTTCCTAAGCAATCTCATTCACACCCACTTCTTCAAATATCATTTCAAGGCCAATGACTTTGAAAGTCATGTCTGCAGTCCTTCCTCTAAGCTTCACACCCATACAGGCCATGACCTACTCTGCACCTCCACAATCCAAAGGCACTTCACACTCAATGTAGCAATGACCAAACTCATAGTCTCACTCCTAAATCTGGTTTTCCTCCAGAGCCATTTTATTTCACTGAATAGCATCACCATCCAGTCAATAGTGCATGTCAAAAAGCCTGGTTAACATTTTTGACCTTGCCATATTTCTCCCCATATTCAGTCCAACACTAAACCCTGTAGGTTTTACCTCTTCAAATGCCTTGAACCCATCCACATGTCTCCATCTTCAATGACACCATGTTACCTGTGCCTTCGTGCCTTACCTGAACTTCTACACCTGCACTTCAGATCCACCCTAGAATAAATCATTCTGTGCACAGCAGCCAGTCTGCTGTTTCAGAAGTGAAAATCAACCCACGCTACTCTCCTGCTTTCAATCTGTCAGGCTGCTTGTCATTGTTCTTAGAATAAAATTTATGCTACTTACTCTGAATTGCTGGTTCCTACATGATCTTGGCTCCTGACTTCTTACCCAGCCTCATCACCTACCATAATTTCTCTCATTCAGGATCACTCTAGCCCTGCTTTCCACTCCTCAGATATTCCGAGTTCCCTGTTGTGCTAGGGTCTTCACATTTGCTACTTCCTCAGTCTAGAAAAAATCTCCCCAACTCTGTCATCCACATAATGCTTCCTGACCATCAGCATCACTATTATCAGAAAGCTTTCCCTGAGCCACTGCCTTCTCACCAGGCCCTGGTCTGTTTGATCTCAGGTTTTTCCTTTCCTTCATTGCTTTCATCTTCCCTGTAATTACACATCTTATTAGTGAATTATCTGATTAATCTCTGCCTTCCTTCCTCTCAGCCTTCAAGCTTCATCAGAGCAGTGGTGGTGGCTGTTTTCTTCACCACAATATTCTCTCTGCCTGGCACAGAACATAGCTTTGTTCAGTACTCAGCAAAGAGTCCTTAAATGATTGCTTGAAGAAGAGCTCTCCCATGGCTTCTTCCCAAGTTGAGACTATCAGCGCTCTTTTGGATATTTTATCAGCCTCCTAAGTGGCCTCCAAGCTGCAAGGCCCTCGTCAACTCCGGCTTCAAACCATCTCAAAACTGACATCATCCATCACAAATGCAGCCCAATGACTCTGCATTTGCACTGTCCCAGGGCCCTTCAGTGGCTGCATGGTAAAGCCTATGCATATGCAGCCACCTGGACCTTGCCCCCGTTTAACTCCATGGCCTCAGCTCCCACCCTCCCCACCCCGTATTCACATAGGCTCTAATGAAAATCACTTTAGATCCAACATAAACATAATGCTTAATACTTCCATGCTTTGTCCTATACTGTTCCCTCTGTTCTCTCTGCCTAGAGACCCCCTCCTCACCCTCCTTTACTTTTGTGAATCCTATTCATTCTTCAAAATTCAGCTGAGAACTCCTTTCCTCTTGGAAGCCTTCCCAGACCATTTGCTTGCCACCCATGGACCCTTCTTATTCTTCTCCTGCTCCGCAAACACTGTCTGTGACTCTACCTTTAGCACATGATGTCAAAATGATCCATTTAACCCCTAGATTCACCACCACCAGGCTGATAGTTTCATAGTAGAAGAAACAACACTTCATTTTTGAATTATCAGGACCTACCATAATACTGGCATATAACAGATCATAAACAAATGTTTCTTGAACATGAAGTAGTGACTACTGAACCCAGTTACTTCTTAAGGGATTCTTCATTTTACTTGAGCAATTTCACCTTTCGAAATTCCCCCTCAGTTACCAATGTAAAGTTAATGCGTTATAGAAGTCAATCATTCGCTTAATAAATAGATCTGTGCTTAATCTCGGCCAGGCACTGGGCTCAGTGCCAGGGATTCCACTGTGAACAAGATGAGGAAGGTGCTTTCTTTCAGAGAGATAATGGTCAGCAGAAAACCCAAGAGCATTAAAATAAAAATAAAACCTTGCACAATTAATTTTCTTAATTACCGCGCTTTTAGCAAGAACAATTAAAATTGAAAACCACCCAAAAATATTTAAATCAAAGGAGTAGTTGCAGCAAAGAACATGGAAGGACTAGAACGGGCTCTCTAGAAGAACAGCTGGAATGCAGGGAGTCACTGGACTGTACAGAATAAAGAGCCCTGTCCTGCAAAGGCAGCACCCAACCATGCTGGCTCCCATCCATGCTGAACCTATCCCCTTAGGGATCCACAGCATCCGGAAATAGCTCCGTCTCCCCCAGTACTCTGAAGTGTGTTGGAAACTAGTGACAAGTAGGAAGCTCTACATCAAAGAAGTATCCAGCCTTTGGTTCTTCTCATCTAGATGAGTAAATATAGAAAACAACTTTCTACTAAAGAAAGAGCAAAAGCCGCTACAGCAGGAACTCCTTGTCCAATGTGTTTGGAAAAACCAATGCTGGCCGGGGCACTGAATGCCAGCACTCTGGCTCTGTTTCTGACAATAACCAGCTTTGTGACCTTTGGTAAGTTGCTTCTCTCCTGCAACTCTGTAAAATGTATAGCTTGGGGAGAGAATGTGGAGCACGATGGCAGAATAGAAGAATCCGCCAACTGTCTCCCCTACAAGGACACCAAGTTAACAACTATACGCAGAAGAAACACCTTCATAAGAACCAAAAATCACTCATAGTATCTGGTTTTAACTCTGTATCACAGAAAAGGACACTAATGAGATAGAAAAAACAGTCCTCAATCGCCAATGCCAACCTCGCCAACCCCCCACAGTGGCGGCATGGTACTGAGAGTGTCTCTGTTTGCTGGGGAAGAAAGAACACAGCAATTGTGAGGCACTGAACTCAGTGCTGTCTTGTTAGAACAGAACAGAAAACCGGACCAAACTCAGCTGCCACCGGCCCATGGAGGGAGCATTTAAACTAGCCCGAGACAGAAGAGAATTGCCGATCCCAGTGATCAGAACTTGACCTTCCATAAATCTTACCACCAAAGGCTAAAGTGCTCTGGGTCTCTAACTAAACTTGAGAGGCAGTCTGGACTGCAACTCTTAGGTGAAATCCTAGTGCTGCCCAGAGACCGTGTATTGGAGTGGGGCATGCAATATACCTCAGTAATCCCATCTAGGACAGCCAAGGGAGTGTGGGCATCACCCCTCTTTATCATCCCAGACTGCACAGCTTATAGCTCTAAAAGAGATGTTTTCCTTCTGCTTAAGGACAGGAGAGGGAAGAGTAGAGAGGACTTCATCTTGCATCTTGGATACCAGCTCAGCCACAGCAAGAGAGGACAATGATCAGAGTCATGAGGCCCCTGTTCCAGGCCTCCCAGACAACATTTACAGACATACCATGGGCCAGAAGGGGACCCGCTGCCTTGAAGGAAAGGATTCAGTCCTTGCAGCACTCATCACCTGCTCACTGAAGAGCGCTTGTGCCATGAGTAATCAGTAGCAATTATCCAGGTACTACGGTGAATGCCTTGGGTGAGCGTCTGAAACTTGCTGGCTTCAGGTGAGACTCAGCACATGACCAGCTGCAGTGATTACAGGGCAAAACTCCTTTTGCTTGAGAAAAGCAGAGGGAAAAGTTTGTCTTGCACTTTAGGTACTAGCATAGCCACAGGGGAGGGTAGATCATGAAACAGGCTCTTGAGGTCCCCGATTCTAGGACTTGAATCTTGGCTGGCACTTCTGCACATGCTCTGGGCCAAAAGGGAGCCCAATGCCCTGAAGAGTGAGTCCCAGGAAGGCAGCACTGGCCACAAGCTGACTTAAGAGCTCTTGAGCCTTAAGAGAACATCTGTGGTAGTCTGGCAGGACTCCTTGTGGCCGGCTGTGGCGGTGGCTATGGATAGTGAGGCTCCTCTGCCTTTGGAAAGGGGAGGGAAGAGTGGGAAGAACCACGTCTTGTGGTTTGACTGCCAGCTCAGCTGCAGCACAAAAAAAACACTTGATAGACTTCTAAGGTTTACTCTAATCCCTGACTCCTAGACGGCACCTCTGGATCCTCCCAGGGCCTGAGAGACCTCACCAATGGCAATCAGCCCTGATGGAAGGGACACAGGCTCGGCTGGCTTTGCCACCAGCTGATTGTAGAGCACCAGGGCCTAAAGCAAACATAAGCAGTAGCCAGGGAGTGGGTAAAGCAGGCCTTGGGCAAGACCCAGTGCTGTGCTGGCTTCAGGTCTGACCCAGCAGTCATAGTGGTCATGGCCACAGGGGTGCTTATGTCACTCCACCCTCAGCTTTAGGTGGCTCAGAACAGACAGACAGACTCTGTTTGGGAGAAAGTAAGGGAAGAGAACAAGTCTCTACCTGATATCCAGAGAATTATCCCAGATATTGTCCAAGATCATCAAGGTGGTACCTCTACAAGTCTGCAAGAACCACAACATTACTGGGCTTAGGGTGCCCCCTAAAGCAGATACAGCTTAGATCAAAACACTCAAATCCTTTTGAAGGCCTTCCCAAGAAGGACAAGTACAAATAAGCCCAGACAGTGAAGACTACAGTAAATACCTAACTTTTCAATGCCCAGACACTGAAGAACATCTACTAGCATCAATACCATCCAGGAAAACATGACCCCCTCAAATGAATTAAATAAGGCACCAGGGGCCAATCCTGGAGAAACAGAGACATGTGATCTTTTAGTCGGGGAATTCAAAATAGCTGTGTTGAGGAAACGCAAAGAAATTCAAGATAACACAGAAAACGAATTCAGAATTCTATCAGATAAATTTAACAAAGAGATTGAAATAATGTTTTTTTAATCAAGCAGAAATTCTGGAAATGAAACAAAATGCAATTGGCATATTGAAGAATGCATCGGAGTCCTTTAAAATCAGAATGTATCAGGCAGAAGAAAGAATTAGCAGGCTGGAAGACAGGCTATTTGAAAATAAACAGTCAAAGGAGACAAAAGAAAAAAGAATAAAAAACAATGAAGCATGCATACAGAATCTAGAAAATAGCCTCAAAAGGGCAAATCTAAGAGTTATTGGCCTTAAAGAGGAGGTAGAGAAACAGAAAAGAGCAGAAAGTTTATTCTAAGGGATAACAGAGAACTTCCCAAACCTAGAGAAATATATCAGTCCCCAAATACAAGAAGGTTATGGAACACCCAGCAGATTTAATCCAAAGGAGACTACCTCAAGGCATTTAGTAATCATACCCCCAAAGGTCAAGGATAAAGAAAGGGTTCTAAAAGCAGCAAGAGAAAAGGAACAAATAATATACAATAGAGCTCTAACACATCTAGCAGCAGACTTTTCAGTGGAAATCTTATACGCCAGGAGGGAGTGGCATGACACATTATAAAAACATTTACCCTAGAATAGTATATCCACAAAAATAACCTTCAAACATGAAGAAGAAATAGACTTTCTCAGACAAACAAAAGCTGAAGGATTTCATCTGCTGACCTGTCCTACAAGAAATGTTAAAGGGAGTACTCCAATCAGAAAGAAAAGGACATTAATGATCAATAAGTAATCACCCGAAGGTATAAAACTCAATGGTTATAATAAGTAAACAGGAAAACACAGAATATTTTAACACGGTAACTGTGGTGTGAAACTGTTCTTATCCTAGAAAGACTGAATAATGAACCAATCAAAAATAATAACTACAACAACTTTTCAAGGTGTAGTCAGTACAATAAGATATAAATAGAAGCAACAAGAAGTTAAAAAGCAGGGGAATAAAGTTCAGGTGTAGAATTTTTATTAGTTTTCTTTTTGCTTTTTTGTTTATGCAAACAATATTAAGTTGTTATCAGGTTAAAATAACGGGTTATAAAATAGTATTTTCAACTCGTGGAAACCTCAAACCAGAAAACATACAATAGAGACATTAAAAAAATAAAAAGCAAGAAACCAAATCATATCATCAGACAAAATCACCTTCATTAAAAGAAGACAGGAAGAAAAGAAAGGAGGAAGAGAAGATCACAAAACAAGCAGAAAACAAATAGCAAAATGACAGGAGTAAGTTCTTACTTATCAATAATAACATTAACTGTAAATGGACTAAACTCTCCAATAAAGAGACATAGAATGGCTGAATGAATGAAAAAATAAGACCCATTGATTGTTTCCACACTTCACCAATAAAGACGCACATAGACCGAAAATAAAGGGATGGAAAAAGATATTCCATGCCAATCGAAAACAAAAAAAGAGCAGGAGTAGTTATACTTAGAGAAAATAGATTTCATGACAAAAACTATAAAAAAAGACAAAGGTCACTATGTAATGATAAAAAGGTCAACACCCAACACTGAATCACCCAGATATAAAAACAAATATTATTGGAGCTAAAGAAAGAGATAGGCTCCAATACAATAACAGCTGGAGACTTCAATGCCCACTTTCAGCACTGGACAGATCTTCTAGGTAGAAAATCAACAAAGAAACATTGGACTTAATCTGCACTATAGACCAAATGGATCTAATAGATTCATTTACAGAACATTTCATCCAATGGCTGTAGAATACATATTCTTTTCCTTAGCACATGGATCATTCTCAAGGACAGACTATATGTTAGGTCACAAAACAAGTCTTAAGACACTGAAAAAATTGGAAAAATATCAAGCATCTTCTCTGACCACAATGGAATAAAACTAGAAATTAATAACAAGAAGAATTTTGGAAACTATACAAACACATGGAAATTAAACAGTATGCTTCTGAATGGCCAGTGGGTCAATGAAGAAATTAAGAAGGAAATTGAAAAATTTCTTGAAACAAATAATGGAAACACAACATACTAAAACATATGGGATACAGCAAAAGCAGTACTCAGAGAAAAGTTTACAGCTATAAGTGCCTACATCAAAAAAAGAGGAAATACTTCATATAAACAATCTAATGGTGTATCTTAAAGAACTAGAAAAGCAAGAGCAAACTAGGCCCAAAATCAGTAGAAGAAATAAATTAAATCAAAATGAAAAAAAGAAGATCAATGAAACAAAAAGTTGGTTCTCTGAAAAGGGAAACAAAATTGACAAACCTTTAGCCAGACTAAGAAAAAAAGAGAAGAGATACAAATAAATAAAATCAGGAATGAATAAGGAGACATGACAACTGTTATTGCAGAAATCCAAAAGATTATTAATAGCTACTATGAGAAACTATATGCCAATGAATTGGAAAATCTAGAAGAAATGGACAAATCCCTAGACAAATACAACCTATCAAGATTGAACCGGGAAGAAATCCAAAACCTAAACAGACCAATAACAAGTAATAATATAAAAATTTTAATAAAGTCTTTTTATTAAAGAGAAAGAAGTCTCTTTATTAAAGAAAAGCCTGGGACTCGATGGCTTCACCACTAAATTCTACCAAACATTTAAAGAAGAACTAATACCGATCCTACTCAAACTGTTCAAAACAATAGAGGAGGAAAAGATACTTCCAAATTCATTCTGTGAGGCCAGTTATTACCGTGATACCAAAACCAGACAAAGACACATCAAAAAAAAAAAAAAAAGAGAAAGAGAGAGAGACAGAGAGAAAACTACACGCAAGTATCTCTGATGCATACTGATGCAAAAATCCTCAACAAAGTATTAGCAAACAGAATTCAACAATACATTGGAAAGATCATTCATCATGAGCTAATGGGATTTATCCTTGGGATGCAAGGATGGTTTGACATTTGCAAATCAATCAATGTAATACATCACATCAACAAAATAAAGGATAAAAACCATATGATCATTGCAATTGATGCTGCAAAAGCATTTGATAAAATTCAACAGGCCTTCATGATAAAAACCCTCAAAAAACTGGAAGTAGAAAGAACATGCCTTAACGTAATAAAAGCCATATGTGACAGACTCACAGCTAGTTATCATACTGAATGGGGACAAACTGAAAGCCTTTCCTCTAAGTTCTGGAACACGACGAGGATGCCCACTGTCACCACTGTTATTCAACATAGTCCTGGAAGTCCTAGCTAGAGAAATCAGACAAGAGAAAGATATAAACAGCATCCAAATTAGGAAAGAAGAATTCAAATTATCATTGTTGGCAAATGATACGATCTTATATTTGGGAAAACTTGAAGACTACACGAGAAAACTATTAGAACTAATAAATTCAGTGAAGTTGCTGGATACAAAATCAGCATACAAAAATTAGTAACATTTCTATATGCCAACAGTGAACAATGTGAAAAGAAATTTTACAAGTAATCCCATTTACAGTAGCCACACATAAAACCATATGATCATTTCAAAAATGCATAGGAATTAACCAAAATTAAATACCTGGGAATTAACCAAACAAGTGAAAGATCTCTGTAATGAAAACTATAAAACACTGATGAAAGAAATTGAAGAGGACACCAAAAAAATGAAAAAATATTCTATACTCAAGGATTATAAATATAAATATACACATATCATGTAATATATACACCTATTGTGTATAATATGTAATACATCATTATATAATACACCTTTTATTATTTAATATATACACATATTATATATAAATATATACACCTATTATGTGTATATATTATAAATACATAAGTATGTACACCTATTATGTACCCACAAAAATTGAAAACAAAAAAAATTAAATTAAAAAAAATTAAAGCTAAATTAAATTTAGCTTGAGCTAAATTACTTTTAGGGTTTCTTCTTCCTCTAAAGTTCTACTTTCAAACCTCCAGGCATATGTTACAGAGAGCTGGCTGCTCTGGGATGAGAACACAGGTCCCATGAGCAGCAGGATATCCCAGGACCATGTCCAGAACTCTCAGCTCTGCAGCACTTGAGGCAGGGGAGGCCTCAGCTGGAAGGCCTGCAGGAATATTCACAACAATGAAGGCTGAGGTGAATGAGAGTCATGTTCATCACATCTACCATTTTCTAGATACCTGTGTTGCATCAGGCACCCCAGCAGCTGGTCTATGTGCATGATCTCATTTAATTTTCACAAATCAACCAAGAGTTTTGAGTGTTCTGTTGTTCCGAAGAGGGAACTAAGCTGCTCATGCCCTTCTGCCTCACTCTTCCCACCTTCTGATTCTAAGAGTGGCAGGTCTGAGAGCCTGCTAGCCTTCAGGGAAACCAAGACCTAGAATCACTCCTGCTCAAAGCCCAAAGCCCAAAGCCAGAAGCCAGTTCCCACAAAGCCAAAAGAAGACAAGGCGACAGACATACATGAGCATACTTACTGATGCTCACAGTGATGCCATTTAAAACTTCGTACTGCTTCCCTGAGTGTGTCAGTATAACTTGACACGCGTAGTGCCCTCTGTCCTCTGCTGAGACATTGCTCACCAAAAGCCTGGTTTCCAAAACAGTAAACCGCTCCCCTGTAATCTCGTTACAGTCCTAATACAAATAAAAACAAAATTCAATTCAATGAATACTTAGAAACTTGTGTGATCCCTAGAATTTAGGTAATTTACAATCTAACTGAAAGACAACAGCTAGCTAGCTAGGTAAATAGAAAAACAGGTAGATGACAGATTGATGATAGACAGACACAGCAGAATTCCTTGCCCAGTCTGTATATAATGTGTATATATGTGTGTGTGTGTATATATATATACATGTGTATGTGTATATAGATATACACAGATTTGACAAAGGATATTTTACAGGCTGAAGTGAATGATACAAACATTAAGTCTAGCAGGAGTTGAGAGGAGAGTGGCCTATGTGAGTTGGAAGGAAGACTTCATGGAGGAAAACTGAGCCTGGGTCAGTTTTTCACAGGAGGACATGAACAGGCAGGAACATCCTCCACCTTCAGGAGCCCATGTCTGCCAGTGGACTCCCACTTAATGGCCCAAGTGCCTCTGCCAAGACTGGAAACCCGGGTTCATAATGACTGCTCCTACTGTGGGCCCAATTTCTGCACTTATCAAGCAGTGGACTTTATAGAAATCCAAAATAATTATTTGCCAACATCCAATTTGAAGGTCTGAACAGTGAGCAAAGGAATCTGGCCAGGTTTATGGAGGGCAGATGTCACATCACTTCTCCCACTCTTCCCACCTCCTCCATGGACAAGGCAACAACCTCACACCCAACCAACCAGAAGACCAGTGAGTCTCAGGAATGCTTTCTCTCCCAGCAACCACCCAGAGGGCAAGCCTCACCATTCCTCTGTCCTGTCCTAGGCTCACATTCTCACGCTAATCACCACTTCTTTTATACCTTGGGCCCACTTCTGAATTCTCCCAAACTTGTTCCCTGTCCTTCAAGAAGCTGCACTCCACAGAGTGACTGCTTAGCTAAGTGGTCCATTTGTTCATTCAAACATTTGAGTTCCTGCAGTTTGCTTGCACTGTGACAGGCCTGGCCATGCAGGACTAACATGCAATCCCTCTCCTCAGGAAGTACACAATCTAAAAGATAAAACCAACATGGAAACACCTAATTAAATAAATATTTACCTGCCCAAGCGCTAAGCTCTCTCCTCACTTAGGCACGGTTCAGAGTCACACTTCACTCTCCACCCCTGGAACAGCATGAATAGAGCCGCCCAGCAGGATGCAGTAAATAATTAATGCCAAACAAGCACTGGTTTATTTATAATGTGAAATGCTACTTCCTAGAAGGCTTACATTATTTCCCTGTCAATACCTGATATGGGAAACCAACTCATAATCTGACAACTGCTTATCAAACAAAATGGGAGTTACTAATCAGAGTTAGATGTATAAAGGCATCAGACTCTGATACTGTGGTGTCTCCTTCTTTAGGATACAGACAAGCACTTTTTTTTGGCGGGGGGGGGGGGTGAGACAGGGTCTTAGCTCTGCCGCCCACTTCCTGAGCTCAGGGGATCCTCCCACTCCAGTCTCCTGAATAGCTGAGACTATAGGTATGCATCACCACACCCTAATTTTTTGTTATTTTAGTACAGACAAGGTTTCACCATGAAGCCCAGGCCGGTCTCAAACACCTGGGCTCAAGGAGTCTCCCCACCTCAGCCTCCCAAAGTGCTAGGATTACAGGCGTAAACCACTGCACTCAGCCCACACAAAGCACGAAGTCTAGTCTTTGCACTTCATAAACCTCTTCCCTGGACAGTCTTCCCTGGATAGTCTCTGGCTAGGTATAATCTCTGGGCCTCCCTTTCTGTGCTTTCACAGTTGAGCAGTCCTCTTTCTGAAGGATTCATTCTTTCTTTCAAGATATACATATTTTAATCATCTTAAAGTTCAGCCTTGCAGCTGAAGGCCATTCTGTCACTTTGCTATAACTTGAACTGCCTCTATTCTGATCCACTGGAGCATTATTTCAAAGGTTAAACTCTCAACAAGCTTGGATTTAAATTTAAAATCTTTAGGGTAATGTCTCACTAACAAGATTTAAAATTAAAATATTAAAAACAATAGCGTCCACTTTTGAATGCCTTATATATTCTAGGCATCGTGAGGAAAACTCCTGACCCGGGATGTACAATATTTCAGAAACACAAAATAACCTGAGAATTCTTACTAAGATGCAATGAGTACAGAAGAGTGATGGAGATAAAACTAGTGAGGTAGTCAGGAGCCCTCTCACAGAAAACCATGAAAAGGAGACGAGCATCAGAAGCCTTCTGAGCAAGAGAATAAGACAATCAGATTTTCTTTTGAGAAACATCCTTTAGTTGCTGTGTAGTTTAAAGGATTAAAATAATGCAATGCTAAAGACCATTTAGATTTTATTTCCATAAACTGAGGCCGAATGGAACCTAAACTAAAGCAGGGAAGTAAGGATAACAAGTAAAAAACAAAAAACAATTATTTTAAGTAGTTCCAGTCCACTGAATGTAGTGACAAATTTGGGATACGCAGAGGGAGCAGGACCTCTACAGTCCTAGCTTGGGTATGCAAAGGTGTTACTAGGAAGAAGAAAGAATGCAAAGAAATGGAAAAAATGGTTCTATCTGGGGTAAGATTAAAAAATAGCTCTAACCACAGTGCATGAGGTGAGTGGTGGGGATGGGAGGGTCTAAGAAGAATCTATATTAGACAGTTGGACAAAGGAATCCGGAGGGTGGAAGAAAGATCCAAGTGGAAGAGAACTTGGAGCCATACAGAGAATATAGTGAAATGGATGGTTCTATAAATCATCCACTTGAATGTAAGCAAAAGCAAGCACAGAAGATGACCACGGCTGAAACTATGGGGAACCTCAAATCCTAAGACCCAACTATAGAGGAAAAAAACTCAGTGATGATTACAAAGGAAGTGCCAGAAAAAATAAAAATAATAATAATAAAAAAAGATAAACAGAGACCAAGAATGAGTAAGTCTTAGAAGAAAATGAGAAAGGAGTTTCCAGCTGATGGGAGTGCCCAGCAATGTTGAACGCCACAATCAGGTTGAAAATGAATGTCAGTTTAGCAACTGGAGAGCCCGAAGTAACTTTAGCAAGTCCAGATTGAGCACAGTGATGGGGGCCCCAAACCACTGTGCTGAGGAGTAATTTGGGATTGAAACGAAAACAAAACTGGAGACATTACCACTTTTCCAGGTGTAGACAGATGTCTTAATACCCTAACGTTGTCCTCTGTCAGCTCTTCAATTTCAAAGACTTCCTGGGGACTTCTCTCAGTTTTCAATTCTTCCAGATGTAAGCCAGGATTTTCACAGGGATTTGCCATTAACAGAACCCCTGCCTCCAAGTTCTTAAAATTAAATATATTACTTTCTGACTGATTCCCTGTTCCAGCTCATTCATTCCTTTATTGTAACTAAATAATAATAATCTCTAATATTTATGTATTAGGTACTTATTATGTACTCATGCTGAACTAAATGCTTCGTGGATAGATTAGGTCATTTAATCTTTGAAACAGGGCCATGAGGCCATATATGTCTGGATTTAGCAAACAAAAATCATTCTATATTTTATGCAGAAAAGGATTCAAGACAAGATACTAAGTGCTTTGCAAAATCTGTGAAAGTACTCAGGAAGTGGCATCGAGGACAGAACCACACTGCCAAACTGGCTTGCCCTGAGAGCTGCTACCTCTACCACAACCTGGAAAGTGGGGAATTGACTCTGAAATACACCACCTGCAATTCAGAGACCAGGAGTTGCCACTGACACAACTCCAGTGTGTCAAGTAAAGCCACATCAGGAAGAGCCACCCCAACAAATAAAGCGGAATACTCAGCTCCCACAGACCTGGAGACTGGACACTTCAACACTGCTGGAGAAATTTCTGTGTCTCCAGGGCTGTGCGTTCCAGTAGAAAAAGCAGGAAGATCCACCATCCTCACCTTCACCTTTCAGCAAAGCCAGCTGGAGACATGGAATTCTATCCAGAGTCTTAGCAGTAGGTGACTCAGCAAAATGTAAGGTGGTTTGGTCATTTTGTTCCTGTGTCTTTTCAGCTTTATGGCCTCTACAGGATAAAAAGGCTCGCCATGGATGGTGAGTGCCTACTCGCCATGGGCATCACACTTTTCCACCTGAACTTTCTGTAAGTTCAACTCACTTTTCTACCTTAACTGGAATTAGCCCACCTGACCTCTCTATTTTCGTCTAATTTCCAAGCTCTTCCAGGTATCATTTCCTTTCCTGTCCATCCTGGATTGGGAGCCATATGGAGAATATAGAGTGAAATGGATGGTTCTATAAATCATCCACTTGAACATAAGCAAAAGCGAGCACAGAAGATGACCATGGCTGAAACTATGGGGAACCTCAAATCCTAAGACCCAACTATAGAGGAAAAAAACTCAGTGATGATTACAAAGGAAGCGCCAGAAAAAGTAAAAACAATAATAAAAAAAGATAAACAGAGACCAAGAATGAGTAAGTCTTAGAAGAAAATGAGACAGGAGTTTCCAGCTGATGGGAGTGCCCAGCAATGTTGAACGCCACAATCAGGTTGAAAATGAATGTCAGTTTAGCAACTGGAGAGCCCGAAGTAACTTTAGCAAGTTCAGACTGAGCACAATGATGGGGGCCCCAAACCACTGTGCTGAGGAGTAATTTGGGATTGAAACGAAAACAAAACTGGAGACATTACCACTTTTCCAGGTGTAGACAGATGTCTTAATACCCTAACGTTGTCCTCTGTCAGCTCTTCAATTTCAAAGACTTCCTGGGGACTTCTCTCAGTTTTCAATTCTCCCAGACATAAGCCAGGATTATCATAGGGATTTGCCATTACCCAGAACCATTATCCATCACTTCAATCACTTCAATCATTTCCTTTCCAATACCTCAACTCTGTAGCCCTCTGTCCTTCCAGCATCTTCACCTGCAAAGCCCCCATTCTGATGGATCCCTTCATCTCTCTCCTACACGCCTCCAACCAGAGAGCAGAGCACTGTAGGAGCTAATCACATAAACAGGTGTCTTGGTACCACTACAAATTCATGGTCTTCACCTTAGCAATTCTTTGCATCTCCATCTATTTACCTACATTCCTCTTTCAAATATTCCCCATAACACATCCTTACAATTATAAAAATTAGGAGCCCTCAGACATGAGTTCTCCACTTCCTCTCCTCCTCCTTTTCCCTCACTTTATCAATTCTACTTTATAACTTTCTGAAATGAACCACACTTCTTAACTTGATTTCTAGGATAGTCCAAATGATCAGCATGCCACCATTCTCAAGGCCTTCCAGTGGATTCACTACAGCCCCTACGGAAGGACTTTTCTCAAATGCGAATTTGCTCATGCCATTCTCCACAGGGTAGGATTCACTGTTGAAATGCTTTAGGTTGGCATAAACAGTGTTTATTTTCTAGCACCATCTTTCTACATGTGCCCTAAATTCTAACCAGGGCCCCCAAACACCATTCTCTTTCTCACCCAACACCTTTGCACCTGCTGCTTCCCTCTAATTACTGACCTTCCTTGCTGTACCCACCAGGCTAACTGTGGTCACTCTTCAAGCACAGTTCAAAGTCACCTTTTCCGGGAATTATAGCCATGGACATTCCCAGGGTCTGCTCTGATTTCGCTTTCTGTATGTTCACCTCATGCTGTAATAAAATTCTTAGTTTACTTGTCTGTTTCCTCTGATAAACTGTAACTTCTTTGAGGACATATGACATCCCTTGGCACAGCACCAAGAAGATCACAGATTCCAAATACTTGAAGAATTGATTCCAACCCTCTGGTTTTACAGATGACAACATTGAGGCCCAAAGAATGAGTCCAGGTCTGAGCACATGGTAGTGGCAAAAACAGCCACACCTGGGTCACCAAAACCGAGCAGGTGATATAGTATCAGGTGACCCCTCCTGCTTACACTGCTGGCCCCCAGCTTTTGCCTACTTTTGCAAGCCCAGGGGCTGTTTTTAAAATAAAGGCATCTAAGCCCCACCCATGGGTGACCTGCTTCAGTTAGTAGAGGGTGAGGCTGAATATCTGGATTTTTAAAAGGTCCAGAGGATCAACTCTGATATTCACTTAGGATTGCTAGTCACAGCTCTGAGGCCATCTCCAAGTGCTGCAGAAACAGAAGTTAGAATAGCCAAGGCAACATTTCAGAAAAAGGAAAAGCAGAGGACTTACACAAAACTTACAAGACTTATCTAATGCCGTATTAATTAACAAGGATAAGGACTCAGTGCCGTGGCTCACACCTGTAATCCCAGTACTTTGGGAGGCTGAGACAAGTGGATCATCTGAGGTCAGGAGTTCGAGACCAGCCTGGCCAACATGATGAAACCCCGTCTCTGGAAAAATACCAAAAATTAGCCAGGTGTGGTGGTGTGTGCCTGTAATCCCAACTACTCTGGAGGCTGAGGCAGGAGAATTGCTCGAACCCAGGAGGCAGAGGTTGCAGTGAGTCAAGACTGCGCTCTGTCCTCTAGCCTAGGAGACACAGTGAGACTCCGTCTCAAAGAAAGAAAGAAAGAGAGAGAGAGAGAGAGAGAGAGAGAGAGAGAGAGAGAGAGAGAGAGAGAGAAAGAAATAGAATAAGGGAATGCTACAGAGGGTTCTGAAACAGATCTACACACGAAGACCAATATGATTTAAGTCAGAGGTGGCATGCAAAGCAACGTGAAAAGAACAGGTAAACCAGAAGTCCACACAGAAAAAATTTACATTTGACCCTGCCAACACTACACACTTAAAAATCAGTGGAAAAAGAAAAACAATGAAACTTCAAGAAGAAAATACAGGAAAAGGTCCTTTTACCTTGGGGTGGGAAAAAGATTCTTAAGTCACAGAAAGTACTAATCACAAAGGGAAATCAGTACATTAGACTGCATTAACACTAGGAAGTCTGAGACCTCATTACCAGAGAAGAAAAGCTAGCCATTGCTTAGAAGGGCACATTGTAACAACTACTCATATCCAGATCTATAAAGAGCTACTACAAATCAATGAGAAATAGACAAGAGGCTAGCAAACCACACACCGGCCAAATGCGGCTAACCACCTGTTTTTGTAAATAAAATGTTGCTGAAACGCAACCACACTCCTTCATTTCTATATTGTCTACAACTGTTTTTGTGCTTCCAAAACAGAGTTGAGTGGTTGAAACAGAGATCATCTGGCCTACAATGCCTAAAATATTTATTATTTGGTTTTTTACAGAAAAAAAAAAAAAAAGATACCTCCTGGAAAAGGTAACCCGCAGCCACTCAGGAGGCTGAGGCGGAAGGGTCACTTGAGCTCAGGGGTTCAAGGTTACAGTGAGCTATGATTGCACAACTGCACTCCAGCCTGGGCAACAGAGCAAGAGCTTATCTCAAAAAAAAAAAATTTCACAAGCAAGCACTCAAAGAAAAAAAAATTACACACACACACACACATCCAAGTGCCAATAAGAAATTTTAAAGAAGATCAACAGTATCAGTTATGATCAGGGAAGTGTTAATTAAGGCTGAAATAAGACACAATTACTCACTTATCCAAACAGCAAATTAAAAAGGCTAACAGTACCATGTGTTGTCAGATATAGGGGCATAAATAACTCTTATACACTGCTGCTGGAACTGTAAATTGGCACCAATTTGGAAAATGGTTTGGCATTTTCTACATACCCTTATGACCAACTATTTCACTCCCGTGTAACATGTCCCACAAAATTGCATTCGTAAGTGAGAAAAGTGTTCATACCAGCTTTGTTTCTAAGATCCAGAAATTGGAAATGACTCAAGAGTCTAACAATAATAACAGTGGAATAGTATAAGCAATGAAAATGGATGAAATATAGCCACATGCAATAGCACGGATGATTCTCACTGGTTCGCTATTGAGCCAAGGAAGCTAGACATAAATATTACATACGATCTTATTCAAATTAAATAAAATTCAAAAATTGGTAAATCTAATCTATGATAGTATAAATCAGGGAAGTGGTTATTTGGGGACTAGGGAGGCATAGTTTTTGCAAGAGGGATGAGGTGGGCCTTCAGAGGTGCTAGTAATGTTTTCTTAACCTTTGTGGGAAACGGTAATTAAAAGGTATGTTCACTTTCTGATAATCCAACAAGCTTGTCCACTTATGATTTCTGCATTTTATATGTATGTGTCAAACTTCAATGGAAAGGTTTTTTTTAAATGCATTGCAAACAATCATACCTAGCATATATAAATATATAAAATCTCCCATAAGTCACAAGAAAATGGCATGAAAAGTAAAATAAGAAATATACCAAAAGATATGAGTGGGCAGTTCAGAAGAGGATCCAGAAATGGCTAATAAACATATGAAAAAAAGTGGTTAATCTCACTAATAATTAAGGAAAAGCAAAATAAAATAGCAAAAAGGTGCACTTTATACTCACCAGATTGATTTTAAAAATCAGTCTTATAACACAAAGTTCAACACAAGGTTGTAGGAAATCTAGAATACTCCTGGTGAGCCAGGCATAGTGGTTCATGCCTATAATCTCACCACTTTGGGAGGCCAAGGCAGGAGGATCACTTGAGGCCTGGAGTTCGAGACCAGTCTGGGCATCACAGCAAGATTCTGTCACCACAAAAAAATTTTAAAAATTACCTGGGCTTCCACATGAGCCCAGGAATTAGGCTGCAGTGAGCCATGATCACACCACTGCACTCCAGCCTGGGCAACAGAGTGAGACTCTGTCATAAAATAAAATACTCCTGGCAAAAGTATAAACGGATACAAAATTCTGTAAAGCAATTTTTGCAACATCAACAAAGTTGAATACTTTGTTCATCTGCATGCCCTACAAATGAGCAATTCTAGGGCTAGCAATCATGTATCTTAGAGAACTGCACACACTAGCAAATATGCTTAAAAGACAGGTATAAGGACATTCACTTCCACATTTCTTGTGAAAGAGGGCAACTAAACAAACTAAATGAACATGAAATATGTAACAGAAAGGATCGACAAAATCAAAAGTTAGTTTTTGAAAAGAGTACTAGAACCAAGTCTCTGATGAAACTAATCAAGTAAGAGTGTGTGTGTGCGTGTGCGTGTGTGTGTAAGAAAAAGAGAATGAATAATGACTAAAGGTGAACCTTACTTTGAAGGTTTTAATGTCTGCAGACATTAAAAGAGAAGAGCTGATAAACAATTTTCCAGAATATATGAAACTTTTAATGAAATGAGAAACTTCCTAAGACACAAAATCTTACCAAAGTCACACAAGAGAAAGTAAGAAATTTGCGTAATCCTTTCACCATTAAAGAAATGAATCAATAGATGAAAACCTTCCCATAAAGAAAACTCATGACCCAGTGGGGTGTGCTGGCAAGAGTTAACAAGCAGGAAAAACTAATTCCAATCTCAAATAACTAGCCTGTGCTCCTCCATGCTAAGGGTTACTTTCTATGTCAACATATGCCAGGATCATCAAGAAAAGAGAAATTTCAAAGATGAAAACATAAAGTGCAGAAAGATGAGCTTGAAAAAGAAGGGCTAGGAAGAGTTAGACTATATATTTTTATTTGCTAGTATAGCATTATACAAGAATAATCACAGGGCACTAATCATGGTAGACACATGTCGAGGAAGGTGTGATGACCCAGAGCAAATATGGAACGAGAACAGGAAAGTGGTTTTCCAGGGAGTGACCTCTTACGATTTGTGATTATTGAACCATGCGCATGTAGTATGTATTTAAACAAACATAATTAATGTTAGAAAATAAAGAACAGCCTGAAAAACAAGAATAACTGGAGGAAGGTGGTGGATCCAAATAATAAAATATTACAAAGATACAATAACCAAAAAATTTTTTAAAACAGTAATTAGGAAGGTAACATATCAATGACTGCTAGCTAACTAATCTATCTTAGGCACACAAATTTCTTTACCAATTCTGCCTTAAAAAATACAACTTAACCTATAAACAACAGTGGGTTTTAAAGAAAAGGAGGAAAAATATCAATAAGAAAAAATTTTTTTTACCTTATACCACTTTATTGGACCCAAAACACAACTCTTCGGGAAGTGCAGATGACAGGTGAGACTATCATCTTTTCCAAGATGTAATATTTGCTTGTACTCATCTGATACATTCGGTAAACCTTTTACGGAAGTGTCACACCATTGTTTTTCAAAAACAGTTAGGTTTACATGTATTCTATGACAGCTATCTCTACCCCTGTAAGACAGATTGAGACCTCATAAACTCTTCTAAAAAATCACAAAATCAAATAATTCAGCTCATTTTCAAATGTTTTCAAATCATTGTCACAGCACCACGCAAACCCTCTGCCTCTAACAAAGCAGTAAGCACCCCCCAAATCATTCATCACGAAAGGACAAATGGTATTCGTACAGTGGAGAAACTGGACAACACCTTAACTGAGTGATCAAAATGGACATCACCAACTGGGGGCAAGTGGACGCCATGTGCCTCTGAGTAATTTTCTGAAGGGGACACAAAGCACTCACCTAGCATTCCAGCCAAAACGGCTGAACCTAATCATGAAGAAATACCTGACTAACACCAATGAAGGAGATAATACAAAATAATTGCCTATAGTCCTTAAAAATGACGGCATCATGAAAAACAAAGACTGAGGAACGTTCCACATTAAAATAAGTTACATATTCATGGCAACCAAATGTGATGCATGATCCTAGATTGGTAACTGTACTGGAAAAGAAAGAAAAAAATTATAAAAGGTCTTCAATGAGACCACTGATAAGATTAGAATATAGATTATAGATTAAGGTATCATATGATGGTTACGTTTCCTGAATTTGACAACTATACTGTCATTATGTAAGAAATAAACAGATATACATTGAAAGGAAATAGGAAATATACACTGTTGATAGGAAATATACATTGAAATATTAAGAGCTAAGAGGATATGATGCATACAACTGAAATGGTTTAAAAATGGCTTAGGAGAAAAATACTGTTTATAATTTATATCATATATATGGTGAAAGAGAAAATTATAAGATAAATGTAAAAATATATTCTTAAAAATGAGGAATCTAGATAATCTAGATAAAGGGTAGAAGGAAGTTCTTGATACTATTCCTGCAAAATTTATTTAAATTTAAAATTATTTCAAAGCAAAAAGTAAAAATATACAGTTTCCTAAATACGCATCCTATCTGGATGTTAGTAGTAAAAGTCTTGGAGAATTCACGTTCATTTTCTTTCATGGCAGATATCCTTGTCTAATTTCTATTAAAGATTATTTTTCCTCATTTCACAGCTCCCAGATTTAAATAGTTTAAATCTAGCTTCGACATCCAGATTCATTTATGTGATGTATGATCTTCAAGTCTAGTTAATTCATAGCCTAGGCTAAAATAAGAAAGCAGACCTCCACATGCTCTGAGTGGTTTATTAGTGACTAAATCTGTGGAAAGGAGCCAGGCAGAGCTAACGACCACTTCCACTTGTGAACCACTCGATTTCGTGCATTTTGTCTGTCTGGTGGATAGAAATGAGGAATCCGGCAGAAATCAGAGTGGAACACGGGCCGTGCTGGGACACAGAAAGGGGCCGGCAAATATCACGGAATCAAAACAAGAGACAGAGAATGGAGTACCTACTTCATACCTGGTCTCAGTTAATTTGCACCTCAACCCTATCGGGCCAGCATTAATTCCATTTTACAGAAAAAACCAAGGCTCAGAGAGATCAAGTAATTTGTTAAGGTCATGCAAGCCAGTGTGGGAGAGTCACAAAACTGTGGCCCTCAAGCTAAATTTGGTCTACAGATGTGTTTTATTCAGGCCCAACAAAGCTTTACAAATTATAAAAAGTTGCACACACAAATTCCAATTTCCAGATTCCCTTGAAAAGTGAGACGATGGGCTTGATCCTAATAGACAGCTACCTTTGAGGGGCAGTCACCACCAGGCCTGTGTTACTCATTCATGTTTCTTAGCACGGGTTCTCCAGTGAGGTCTGGAACATGCTCGATGCTTACTCCCTGCCTTAAGCAAATTCCTTGTGAAAAGGGCTCATAGGAGGCTTATTCCTATCTGGATGTGCCATTTCCCACAAAAGCTTTTGGCATTTCAAGAAAGATGGCAGTGGCCAGGCTAGGTGGCTTAGGCCTGTAATCCCAAAACTTTGGGAGGCCAAGACGGGTGGATCAGGAGTTCAGTAGATCGAGATCATCCTAGCTAACACGGTGAAACCCCGTCTCTACTAAAAATACAAAAATTTAGCCAGGTGTGGTGGCACACACTGTAGTCCCAGCTACTTGGGAGGCTGAGGCAAAAGAATCGCTTGAACCCAGGAGGCTGAGGTTGCAATGAGCCGAGATCGCGCCACTGCATTCCAGCCTGGTGACGGTGTAAGACTTCGTCTCAGAAACTAAAAAAAAAAAAAAAGAAAAAGAAAAAACAAGAAAGAAAGATGGCAGCAATAATATTGGGACAGACACACTTTGTGAGTGGGTCTGGTCTGAGGTGCCATTTCCATGGGGAAAGATGCATATCAGATTCTAAAAATGATTTACTAATCTGTTCTGTTTAAAAATATATTCACTGGAAATTGTCTTGTAACAGTTATAAAAACATACAACAACGTAATTCTTCTCAATGAGTTTTCTATGCTCATTAAGAATTTTCCTAAAAGAATTTATACATACACACATGAGTTAGTTCTATTTTAAATGAGGAACTTACTTTATAACACATTGGTAGACTCCTGAGTCCCCCCATTCCATAGGGAGAAACAAAATCCAAGTCTCGTCCTGGTGAATTCTAGACTGTATGATTTTGGACACTGGGATTTTGCTAGAATTTTTATACCATGTTACACTGACTTCCCCAGATGTTATGGGAGGGAATGTACAATTAAAAGCAAAAGGCTGGCTTGCTGAAAGCATCTCATTTTTCATAAAAATGTCGTTGCATCCATCTAGGGAAAGAAAAACAAAACAATTATCTGTGAAAGAAAACTTTAGTTCTATTTGCTGTTAGTTTTTTTAAATGCCTCTTCAATTTTCCAGCCAATTTGAAATTTTATTTGGGAGTTTCCTGAGTCTGAAAGTTTCCTAAAAATAGAATGCTGATTATAAAGTATATTCCAAGTTCTTCAAATGTATCCATAAGACAGAATTTACTCCGTTCCCTCCTCACAAACCTCTTCCCCATTGGGAGTGATTTCCCTCTTTCCTTTCTATTCTACGACCCCTAGCTCTTTTCATCCACAGAGTTCTTTACTCTGCACTCATTCATCTACAGAGTAAAGAAGCCCTTCTTGTCTTTTCTGTTTCTGCTCTGCCACCCAGTTGCTCTGCCTTGAGTAAAAGCTATTTCATCCCAAAACGATTGTTAAAAAAAAAAAAAAAAAAAGTTGGTTCATTCTTAAAGCTCATTTCTACCAAATTTCTTAGAAGAAATTTGTTCTATTGATGGTGTCTTTGCTTTCATCTTGTCATAAAATAACCCTTTATCATATAAAACAGGCAGTAGTAACTCCATTTGAGCATTTTTACTCAAGTCTTCACTTACAATTTGCCTAACTCCTTCCCCTCCCCGAAGTCACCTCCAAGCTCAAAGGTGACATTCAGGGCTGAGCATCCCAGCACGTGGAGCTGGTTCTGTTTCCTCTTCGCGGTCTTGGGAGCATAAGCAGCCATGCTCCGGCTGGCGCTATCCCCTGGGGCTCCCAGTGACGGGCCAGGAGCCTGTGGACTAGGGCGGTCTCTGGGAACTGAGGACACACAGGACGGACGTACCTGCTGTGACAGACAGTGGAAGGGCGATGGACAACCCGCAGAGCAGCAAGGACCACATCCCCAAACCGGGCTGCAAGGAAGGGAGAAGAAGGTGGGAGGGGAGGGCGCTGTGGGGCAGGCCCGAAGCGCCGGCGAGGACGACCTCGGAATCTCAAAGACAACCGCCCAGGCCGCTGACCTTTCCTTCTTCCTGGGGAGCCCTCTGACTTTGGCCCCACGTTTCCCCAAAGACTGCCCGTCCGCTGTCTCCTTCGTCTGCGCGCCGGACCTTTAGGATCCAAGGCAGGGAGCTCGCCCCGCCGCGGAGGAGGATGGGCGAAGAGTGGGCGGCGGCGGCGCTGCGGCCCGCTTGGGAGCCGCTTCCGCCCCCTGACAGCGAAGCAGGCTCGCGTCCAGAGCTCCCGCGAGGGCCCGGGCGCCCCCCAGCGCAGCCCGCGGCCTGGGTCCCGGATGTGGGACCCCATCCCTGCCCGCGTCGCACGGAGCCTCCTGCCCTGCGCGCCCTTGTCCTCGGGATCCGCGGTCTAAACGGAAACCCCAAACACCGGCTTACTTGGGAGCAACCAGAGCAGGCCTACCTGGCAGGGGCCGGCGGGAAAGCAGAAAGGAAGGCAGGGAGCCGCTGGAGCTGAAAGTAGCCGCGAGCTCCACACCTCGACCCAGAGAGGGAGTCGTCTCCCCCATGGTCACCTAGCCGGTCGGAGGCCCGCCTGGGGGACCTGATCCCTGGCCTGCGGTGGCACACATTGTTGCCACGTCTTTTCCTGCACACCTCTCCTACTGTCAGGGCCCCACCCATGCCTGGCTCAGCCAGACTCCCGGCCCGGTGTCTACCTGCCTGCAGGATTGAAGCGTGCAGGACCTCGTGGAGAGTAGAAGATATGGCAGGGACCTGAGCCCTGTCATGCCACTTCCATGCCTAGGTATTTCCCCGCCACCGTGGGCGGGGCAGACCTGCCTTCCCCAGTGGAGCGTAGAAAGGAATGTGACATCACTCTAGGAAGTGGCTTGAAAGTCTCTGAGCCTGATTGTCTGGCATCTAAGGCCTTCATCACCAGGAGTGTCTGCTTAAGTCTATTCCAAGTTGAACGTCTAAATGAACCGTTCGTTCCTTTCCAAATCCCATTTGAGCAGTTACTGCATGCTCTGCATTGGTCTATGTGGAATGACCCCGAAGTGGAAGGCATCCCAAATGGCTTCTACGGAGAATTATAAATCTGCCTGAGTCATGCTCATTAACTTCTGTAAGGCAGGCATCCCATGGTGTTCTTCAAGTACTTCAGAGCCTGAAGACTGTTCCTGTCTAAAACTTCCCCATAAGGTGATGTCAACAGGGACCTGTTGCCCTAGCCATCTGGAGACACCCCAGAGTCGTCCCACAGGGCACTGAGATGTAGGAAAAGATTCAAAATGTAATCTCCATTCAATAGATGACTGGCCAAGCTCTTCCAGATGGTCTTTGAAAGATCAGAGACAGTGAGACAAAAGCAACCAAAGGAGCAAAGATGCAATAATTGTGCTAATAGCAAAACTTCCTGTGATGGGCTGAAGGTCAGTGGTTTGCAGATTTCTACACTCTTAAAAAGTATTGAGGATTCCAACGTGCTTTTGTCTATGTAGGTTATGCCTGTCAATATTACTATGTTAGAAATTAAAGTGAGAATTTTTAAATTTTTACTTTCTTATTTAAGTAACAACCCATTACGTGTGAACACAACTATCATACAATTTATGAAAAGTAACTACTTTCTAAAACAGGCTTATTGAGAAAAGTGACATTGTTCTACATAGATGCGGATCTCTTTGATGTCTGGCTTACTAGAAGATGACTGGATTCTCATATTTGCTTCTGCAATCAGTCTCATGATATATGTCATATAGTTTCTGAAAAGGTCTACCATACACTAATGAGAGAATGAGAATAAAAAAGGAATAGGTCTTAATATCATGATGAGCATAGTTTTGATTGCACAGATCTTTTTGAAGGATCTGTCAGGGACCCATACGGCTCCCACTCTTTGAGGACCTCTTTCTTAAGCTGTAAATAGAGATTATTATTTATTTCCCCTACCATCAGCAGTAAACGAGGTTCCTCTATATATGTATATTCTTCAGGGTTTATGTCCTCATCCAAAACAAAACAAAGGTTACTATTTTTATAAAAGTCATATGATTTGCATTCAGAACTATTGCTATAAGCACTGTTGAAAGTTATTTCTAAATCTTTTTTTTTTTATGCTATCTTTTTTCATTTTCACTTTATGAATAGATGCATTTGTGTCCTATCTTCTTTCTTAGCCTGAGGACTATATGCCAAGTCTAATGGGTATAGTTGCCCCAAAATGTATGAAGTTAAGACAGGCCATCCCAGTCCCCTGCAGTGCCTCTCACTGGACACTTCTGATATTGCACTTTGCTACTGATTCTGTGAATCTGAAACTTAACTTCCTGGGATGAGCTCTGTGCCAAATGGGTTTCCTGATACATGCAAAATGAACACTTGGCTTTGAAGGCAGAACTGATTCCAGGCATTGTAAACTTAGCAATTAAAAATAACAGGAAACCATAACACTTACTGCAGATTCTCAATTACCTTGAAAAAAAAAACCTTAAATGTATTCATCTCCTTCGAACATTTAAGGTTTTCCAAATGTATATTTTGCTCTTATAAACATTGCTGCTCCTAAGATTCTGGTAATGTCCTTCTGTGCGAGTATTTCAGGGGTCGTTTAGTGAATGGAATTGCAGAATCATTGGGTAGGTACATCCCCAATTGTATTAGAAAAGCCCCAATTTTTTTCCATAACTATATTCTTTAGAGGAAAATAATTTCATTGCTTCGTGTTCTTACCATTATTTGGTAATGTCAGACTTTTAAATTTTGCCAGTTTTGCTGCTCTGATGTAAAAGCTATCCTGTGATTTTATTTTATATACATTTAGATAGGGAGGTAAAGCCCATTTTTCAGAGGTGGCAGTGGTAAAGCCTCCATAACAGGGTGTATAATATGTAATTGATGCTTATCACCATCCCCCTGCTTGTCTAATTCTCTCCCACTTGCAGATATTTTTACAATGGGAATATTCTTAATGTTTTCTACCATTAGTCAGTGGCCATAGGAAATATATTTTCAGTTGGTTTTTTTTTAATGAAGTAAATCAACTTCCTGTAGAGATTCATTACTTCATTCTGAGAGCAGACAAAAAGCAACAAATCTGTGTGTGAAGAAGGCATTACAGAATTCTGCTTGGTTGAATTTTACCTTCAATCTGTTTGGCCCTCAGACTAGGATATGACGGCTACTCAGAAGGGTAGCAGGGCAACAATTTGGATTAAAGATTTCATATACAAATGTGTATTTTACATGATGCCTGATGTCTGATGTCTAAATGTCTGATGATTTCCCATTGGCCATAACCCACAGATAAGGTTTCCCAATGAGAATGAAACAGAAATATATTCACAAGCAACAATTAAACTTTCCAAAACTCAGTGTTAGGTTGGGGTGGGGGTTTCGGGCTCCACCAAGATCTTTATACTTTTCAGGCCCTTAAGTTCTCATATTTCCTCTCCGTGAGGCTTGGGAATATATAGCAGCATTTCTGTAGTAGACTGCTATTGTTGGGATAAAATGAACTTCCAGAAATGGAAGCAGCAGCCAGGGACACTAGAGAGAAGTCCTTAAAGCACTTGGTTTCCTGCAGTCCTGGGCTTAATCTCTCCCTTGAGCTCCATTCATTAGTTCGTTCAGTCCTTCATCAAATATTTATACAGTTCCCACTATGTTCCAGGTGATATTCTGAGTGCTGGAAATACAGCCGTACGGAAGACAGACCCTCTTAGAGTTTACAGTCATTCTAGTGTCAAGTAAATAGAAAATTTTGAAGGATGATTTCAGGTTGGTGAGAACCCTGAAAGCAATTGTGATGAAGTGATGGAGATGGTGTTGGGGAAGTCCTCCCTTCAGAAGGGTCTATGGTGCAGCAGAGGCCCATGTCAAGGCAAGGAGTCCAGCACGTGGAGGTCTGGGAGAAGGGCTCTCCCCAAAGTAGGAAACAGCTAGGACAAAATCGCAAAGGAGGAAACAGTTTGTAAATTCCAAAACAACACAGATGAAGCCAACAGCCTCGGCTGCCTCAGCCTCCCACGTGGCTGGGATTACAGACATGCGCCACCATGCCCAGTTAATTTTTGTTTTTTGCTTTTTGTGTGTTTTTGGTAGAGATGGGGTTTCACCATGTTGGCCAGGCTGGTCTCAAACTCCTGGCTTCAAGTGATCGGCCCACCTCACACTGTAATTGTTAAGTGAAACGTTCAACCATGTTAATAGTTAACTGGCAAAGTAATGCTTATCGCAAAGGATAACCTTCTTTGTCTATCAAATTCGCAATTATTTAATAATGAGTATTCTCAGTGCCACACATTGCTTGTGTAAGAGGAGCAAATGTCTCTATGGAACATCAAGAACCTGAAAAGGAACTTGCCCTCTGAATATATGCTAAGCAAATGATTAGGGAAGTAAAGATATTAGAGAAAGGATAACTATTGCACTTTGGCTACTGATAGCTAAAACTAGAAATAATCTGGATATCCAATGAAGGCAGCAATGCTATCAGATTATGGACCATCCATTTGATAGACTTAGTGACTACTTATAGATTGTATTTCATATAATAGTAATGCGGGCAAATATTTATGCTAAGTTTTAAAAAGAGTATTAAACTCCATGTATATGGTCTCAGTTATGTCCATAGAAAGGTAATAAAATATCAATAATTATCTTTAGATTGTGAGGTTATGGGTGACATTTTTCTTCCTTGTATGTTTTAGAAATTTCCACATTCTCTCAAACCGTTATTGCTTTCATAATAAAAAAAAATTTCTCCTAATTTATTTTATAAAATGTCTTAAATATAATTGACTCCCAAGGGGATTACTATACCACCTTCCTAACAACCTCCCTATGTACCTTTTACCTCTTCCCAATCTGCTGCACAATAGTGCCGTATCAATGTGTTTCTTTGTTCTTCCAACCTGTTGCTTCCAGTATCTCCCATATACCTACTCCCAGTGGTAAAGTTCAAATATTTCAGTCATGGATTTAAGACCCTCTATCATATGAGATTGTTTCCTGAACAACTTTCTCTTCACACTCTTCTTCTCTGGCTAGATTTCTGTTTTTTCTTTGTAATTTTCTCCGTGTCTAGCATAATGTTATCCACATGATTAGCACCTTTTAAAAATCTAAAAGTAGGCTTCAGAACACAAATATTTCCACTGTGTTTTTGCATTTGAGAGAGGCCATGGGTCCAGTTTTAGGAAAGACAAGCACTCAGAAGCAATCAAGTATAGTGTGGAAGGCGGGACTACAGAATAGCATCTGATGATAAAAAGTGTTGAGACAGGTGGCGGCTGTCCACAGCCTTGAAAGCAAATGAGAAGCTGCAGTCTGTCCCTGGCTAAGCAGGGTAAGTGACACAACGTGGCTGAGGAGGGAAAATGCAGTGTTAGCCAGGGAAGGATTAACTACATGAACCAAAGCAGGAGTGGGTCCCCACACAGGCTGTGAAACATGCAATACCCTTTCACTACAGAAGCCTAAGGAATCTCATTCTGAGGATGTGTAGATTGACAGGAAAACCAATGAACACTGTAGAATGGTATCATTGTAGCCCTTCCCTTCCGGAAGCAGAAACCAAATGACACTTGGGATCACTGCCAGGTCAAAGGTTTTAAGAAAAACAAGCTTCATCGACTTCACCCTGTAGGTAAATTAATCTCTCAACTGGTTGAGCACAGTTTTAGAGAAGTCAACAGCCTCCTATGAGTCTAGAGTCAGGTGATACAGGTTTAACTGGTCTAACAGCTGCAAATTTTGAGAGACTGCCATGCTAATGTTTGGGGCTCAGATTTAAGGCACAGGTAGCATTTACGTATTTTAATAGCCAAACCTTCTTCAGAAGAAACCTGAGCGGTGTGTGGTAAGATGAGCATGTTTTTGTTTTGAATGATTAATACTCATTTTAAATAGACCTATTCCTGTAACTCTCCCTCTCCTTAAAACTTAAACATCCTGCCCCCTCACCCCCCCACACACACACACTTTGGTTGTAAAATGAATGTTATCACATCAAAAATTATCCCTTTCCTCTGTCTTCCCACACACATTTTTCCATGTGTACTCCATTTTATGAATTATTGCCACTGTGGTGATTCATTTATTTTATTTTAGTAAAAGAGGAACAATTTTTCCCTTCCAGCCCAACCTGCTTTCTTCTCCAACTGCTGTGCTCCCTGTGCCCTGCACACTAAGCCAACCTCACCGCACTCCCAGAGTCTCACGTCAAAGGCGAAAAGATTTTCTTTTGACAAATAAGCTGGAAGAAATCTCTGATTTCATAAGTGCATAGTATTTATGCTTAGAAGTCCTTCAATTACTACTTGGGGAATGTACTATATGAAAAATGCTAAACCAGATCCTGACTTGCTAAAATGGGATTAGGTAGCAGCTGTGATCACTTAAAACTTAACACCAACATTATATCGCCCCTCAACCCACACACACACCTAAAACCCTAGCATTTGAAAAATATATATTTTGGATGAATACGTTTTTTGTTTTATCTGTACTCATCAAGTGATAAAACTAAGAAAATATATTTTGAGATTCTATCCCACATACTGGACAGAGGCTTTCTACATATAAACATCTTGTAACATAGGAAGTCCTGTTTTACACATGAGAAAATGGAGGTTCCATACAACCAGGTGCTGTGTGCTGGTTTCAAAGCTGTGACAGTGCAGGAATTTAGTCCCGGATCTTTTTCCACCAGATGGCATTCCTGTTGTAAAATAATTCCAGAGACTCCCTAAAAACCTATTTTGCATTTACGGGGGAAAAGTTACCTGATGAAGAGAGGAAAAAGGATGACTTTTCAATGGTGGTTAGCACTGATTTTCCTAATGGTTTGCACATTAACTGGTATCATAACCAAAATGTGGTGCAAAGCTCCCTGAACTCCTCCAGTGAGAAACATTCTTTCAGGCTGGGGGCTGGTGGAAGGGCTGTGGGCTGGACAGGGCTCCTGGCCTCTGTGGTTATACAACTTCAATTTGACATTGTGTACTTTGTCCCTAGTGTCAATTGTCATTTCTAATTTATAACTCCTCTCTATCCCTTCCATTTGCAGATTCTAATAGGACTTCAGAGAAGCAATTCATAGAATTGCTACTAACAAAGCAACCATTTTCTGAGAACCAGCTTTAGGCTAAGCACTAGACTTGTCATAATATATTTAATCTTTTTAATCCTAATTCTATGAGTTACATATTATACCTATATAATGAGTAAATTGAGGCTCAAATACTTTGCCTAAAGTTTCGCCCCAGGTAGATGGTGGAGGCAGTGTTCATTCATAGTGGACTCAGACTCTAAGCCAATCTGCCCCTTCTCCCCAGGTACTGACAGAGTCACCTGCCCTTTAGCATTGCTGTGAAGTAAGGAGGCACTGACTGGGTGTCATCTCTGACCATCAGAGTTAACAAGCTTTAGAGCATGCATTTTGGACAGCAAGTTCACCAATTTTACCCACCTTCTGGGTCAAAGGAAAAAATGAATAAAAGCCCTTTGTAAAATGTAAAAGTCTATACAAATATCCCCTTCATCATTTTTGGACAGGTAAAGTGGTAAGTTAATAGTAAATTGATAAGAAGCCAATAAACAGTTAATGATAAGGCTCACATTTGAATCCATTTTAGAAGCAGGTGAGCAGAGGGAGTAGAGTTTAGCTAGAAGAAGGGAGTTAGGGCTCACTGTTAGGCCAATAGCCTCTGACCTCCACTCCCCTCCCCTCCTCCAGCCCCTCCCCACCCCCTCCCCACAACAGGAAGAACTCTGCAGCAGGTCTCCTCACCTTGTTCAGGCCTGGGAATGTGCAGATACGCAGGTAAGCTGTGGACTAGACAAAGAACAGATTCTCAAGGATAACATTCAGTACAAAGTTTGAAAATTTTATTGGAAAATAAGTACAGTCTATTGATCCGTGATGCATGCTGTACACTAATTTGGTATTTTAATATACAAAAATTTGGCTTCTGCTGCAAAATTATATAAACAGGTTTAAAAAACTCCTTCATCATAAGCTAGTACAAACATAATTTATCAAAAATGTCAGTTAAAAAATGGCTCAATACCTTTTCTTTTATTGCAAATAAGAAAGGCAAGAGAGGGAAAATATAAATTGTGCTAAACCAGTTTTAACAACCGGTAATTAAATATTTTGTTGCATTTGCAAACTTCTTCAACACTTAGGGCATCTTTTTAAAAATGCCATTAAAAACTGCAAGAAAATCTAATTAAAGCGGAAGGTATTAAACGTTTTTTGTCTTGTTTTAGTGGGGACAATAAGTCAAAGGAAGTTCACGGGGAACTAGGAATGTGTCTTCTTCCTCTAGAATCCAACCCTTGGAAGATGGGGAATGACTCTGCACTTTTCTGTTTGGATCCTCCTCCACCCAGGCGTATCCACTGATTCTTGTCCTTCCTTAAATTCCAGCTGCCATGCTACTTGTAATTCTTGGTCCTGGTCACCCCCACTCTCTGGCCAATTTTGTCACTAACCTAAGTTTCCGAATTGGCTTCCTTTCTTGGCACTATGCGTGCTCACACATTTTCTAGATAACAGACTGAAATAATCTGCAAAATTAAATTTGTAAAACTTCTAATAGGCTTTTCGGGACGTGACATCCCTGATCCATGGGCTTCCGGCTGCAGTCTGTGTGCCACATGAAAGCTAGGCCCTGTCTGTTGGAACAGCAGCTCCAGAACAGCACTGTTCCTTGAAACAGGCAAAGTGGACCAAGGAGAAAGCAGGTGGAAAGGCAAGAGTCAGAGACTCCAACTCAATGTGTTTTTGTTTAGGAGGAATATTATTATTCCAAATAAAAGTTTGTGTCCACCCATATTAAATACAAGAAATATAAAAACCAGAAGTCCTGCCCATGTTCATACAACTCATAAAACTGTGCTTGTGTCCTGTAATTGGTGGCATATAAATTTGGCTTTCTGGTTTTGCAGGGTTTCTCCAATTATTCTGAGGCCTGTCATCCCATTTTTAAAAATATTTTTTCTATACCAAAAAAACAACAACAACAACGTGCTTTCATTTTTAATGAAAATGAAACATTTTAAGAAATGTTTGCCTCTAGGGAAAGAATATATGAAAGTAGAAGAGTTTTTCATAAAATCTAAACATAATTTTTGAAAATTCCAACATTCAGAAGTTTGGAATTTGGTGTCTTGAATAAAAGCATTCCTAGACTCGGTCGCTTCCTAGCAAAATGTCATTTCTTCTCACAAATGTGCCAGTGTGGAGTGAGGGGGGAACATTATTGACCTGAAATCAAGTACTCAGAACACCAGACTAAAGCCAGAAATGAGGCTCAAGTCCTGGGTTCAATAGAACTTAGAGTGTGATTTTTTAAAAAAATAGGTCACTTTCTCTATATATAAAATTAAAATAATTGCAAAAATTAAATAAGATAATTGGGGAATGTTTTTAAACATAAAGCACTATATAAATTTATGTCACATGTGCAAATTGCTCCCGAAAGGCAGTAAGGGACAGAGACAGCCCCCCACAGCCTCTCCCTCAGACACCAGCGATTCCAGCTGGAGGGAGACCAGCCTCCCTGACGTGCTCACTGCCGTCACTGCCATGGGCCTGACCGGGGAGAGAGGGCTGGAGAGGGAGTCGCCTCTTAGGGAAAGTCTCCTGGAGACTGTGGAATTGGAGGATGTTCTGAATTTCGGTAAAATTCTGATCAGCTGGAGAAAGTAAGAGAAGGCCTTTTAGGCAAAGGAGGAGGAAGGGGGACAGGCAAGAGCACAGACAGAGGAGTGCTGGGGGCAGGCGCCATGGCCACCAGGCCAACCTGGGAATTCACACAGCGGGACAGCAAGGGGAGGCTGGAGGACCAGGCAGGGAGGCGGGCTGGGAATGATGTGCTGGTGGGAGAGCATGGGCTTCAGCTCCAACAGGTGGAGCCCGCGGGAGGTGTTTGAGCAGGAGCAGGATGACAGAAGAGCAGCATCACAGGAAGGACGGTTCGTGTGTGGGCTATGCAAGGGACACTGCGGAGGGACGAAGCTGTTAGGGAGCTGTCCCTCCGAAGATGTAAAATGCAGAATAATAACAAAGCATGGATGGTCATGCCAGGGAGGAAAGCATTAAGAAGTGGATCAATTCCCTGCTACTGTTGCTTTTTTAAGTTCTGTCTCTCCTGCGGAAAGCTAAGATGACTTCAAAACCTTGGAATACCGGAGAATCCCTTTGTTCAGTGAAGTGAGCTTTCAACATATGTAAAATAAAATTCGGTCTTTGGAAACTAACTTCTGCCTGGAGATGTGTATGGAAAATGCAAGCAGATGGAAAGTTCTCCAAGAATACATCTCCCTTCCTCAGTGAGGTGTCAGTCTCACTTCGCCTGCAGCACCTCTCAGGAGAGCCGCTCCAGGACCAGTGACTCCACAGGGTCCCCAGACAAGGCACAGCCCCGCCCTTGGGCTGTGGATGACTTAACAAAGCCATCTATAGATGGTGGCCATTTCCCGCATGCCCTTTCCTCTAGTTTGCTGTCTCCATGCCTTTTCTTGGCAGTTCAAACATTCAGAGAGGGCATTTATTGCCTTTTTTTTTTTTTTTTTTTGAGATGGAGTCTCACTCTGTTGCCAGGCTAGAGAGCAGTGGCCCAAACTCAGCTCACTGCAACCTCCGTCTCCCGGGTTCAAGCAATTCTCCTGCCTCAGCCTCCCATGTAGCTGGGATTACAGGTGCGCACCACCATGCCCAGCTAATTTTTGTATTTTTAGTAGAGATGAGGTTTTGCCATGTTGGCCGGGCTGGTCTCAAACTCCTGACCTTTGGTGATCCACCCACTTCAGCCTCCCAAAGTGCTGGGATTATAGGTGTGAGCCACCACACCCAGCCTATTGCTTTTCTAAAAGATCTTCCCAAGCCCTCTACTCCGAAGTGCCCTGGCCTGCTATTGACATCATGGCTTATTCCCTTAACAATCCGATTCCAGGTGACCTCAGGGATAAAGGATGATACAGTTACATTCCATGAACTCTACAAGTCAGCATGAGGCACAGCCTGGCCTGCAACGCCATAAGATAGGAGGCACCCAAAGAACTCTTGGCAATTTCTCCATGCTACCCGAGAGGCACATGAGCCTCTCTTTGCAGTTTTTCCTTAGTGGCCGGTGACAGTAACTGGTGTTTAGATGAAGGTGACCGTCGCTGGACTGGCATGTGGTACCTGACATTCTTCCAGAACCTTGTCTTTGCAGACTGTGGCCCCTGTGTAAAGTCCCCTGACCAGCGGATAACCCCATGTTTCTGCTTAATGAATTTAATTGATTCTGGCATTTTCTCATAGTCTTGGATTTTCTCCAGCTCAAGCAGGACAACTTTAATTCCATCCTGAACAAGAGCATTATACATGGCTATTTGCTCTTCAGATGAACCACCCAGCCAGCTGAAGCCTGATATTTCTCTGACTAAAATGATAATCAGTCTTCTGCTTTTCTTTACGTTTTCATTAATGACCTCAACAATGTCTGAAAAACAGGAAGCACAATATAGTAAGTAAATTTCTATTTATCATCATTCTCTCCTGAACCAAAGTCACACACGGCTTTCTTCAACCTTTTGGCTCCTAACGCCTCTTTCTTGCCTTATGAAAAATTAAAGGAGTTTCCCATTTTTAAAATTAATTTGTTAATTAATTAATTTTAAGAGACAGGCTCTTGTTCTGTTGCTCACACTGGAATGCGGCGGCATGATCTTGGATCACTGCAGCCTCAAACTCCTCAGCTCAAGCAACCCTCTCACCCTGGCCTCCCGGAGTGCTGAGATAACAGGCGTGAGCCACTGCAAACCTCCCATTTTACAGACGAATTCAAAAATTGGCCCTCAAAAGACAAATATGTCATTTAGAACTCAGAAAACTCTGTTGGAATTTTAAAAACTTACTATTCAATCATTTGATCTCTACCACTCCTGTTTTATTGTATCAGTTGTAAAGCAACTGTTGGGTTTAACTAGTCATTAAGTTTTTCAAAACGAAATGAAAATCACTTAATTATTGCTCTGACAAAATATGCGAGAAGTAAATACTTTGCATTTAATAAATGTAAAAATCATCATACACTTCTGAAGAGGTTCTTTAAATTGTGAAACACATACCCCTATGCCACAACCTTCTGGAAAGATGGAATCCACATTTTACTAAGTAGTTTTATAACAACAAGCCTTTACTTTGTTCCATGACACACATACCTTCCCCAACGTAGTCATCCCTTCCAAAAATGAACAGCTTATATCCACACTGTTTTTCCAAGACCTCAGGCAAGACTTTAAACACAAAAATATCACAGTCAGAGGCAGACCCTTCCCCAACGGTCTTTGGATACAGTATATATGCGTCATAGGTCTTTCCATCTGAAGCTAAAGGAAAAACATAATGTATTTAGAACCACAAGGCAAAAATAAGAGATTTGATAAAGTTAATATCACAAACATTCATTTCATAATGAACTATTCATCTTTTTTTGTACAATGGCATGACTGAAGCAGCAATACCAAAAATATAATCCCTTTAAAAAGTGTTCATCTCTTACAAGGTTTCTATTTCTTGTGTTTTACAGCAAATTTGCTCTTCTATTTGAAGGCTGCCTCGTATATGCTTAGTATAGAGCCATCCTTAAAGTCTCACTGTTCTCATCTTCTTCCCCAAAGGTCTCAGCCCTGAATTCTATCCATTCATTTTGTTTAGACATTGTGGTATTCCTCTTTTTTTTTTTTTTTTTTTTTTTTTTTGCAAAGTTTAAACAAAGGAGAGAGAGAGAACCTCCCGGATGCATGAAGATCTAGTCATTTAATTTCTTTCATTAAGGTAAGATCTATGTCTGTTCTACTCATCACAGAGCAAGGCCTCCCAATGGTTTGTGCATAAATGAATTTATAAACAGATGCTCTAAATACCTGTTTATTCTACCAATATGAATGTTGAGGCAGGAACTTAGAAAACAATGATATTCAGCCTAATGAGTTATAAAACTATAATTCTGTGTAAGAATAACTAATATTCTTGTATATGCCACTTTTCATTTTAGAACTTAAGTAAAAACCCTCTTAGTCATCTTCTACATCTCCTAACTATCCCCTATCTCTAACAAGAAATACTGCATGGAATACAAAATTATACCTTTTATTGGGAGAAAATCATAGCAGGAATCCCTGTACCAAAGCACAATGTCAACCTTGAAGATTTTATAGATGAAAACAGAACACATAATTATGACTGTCAATGTGACACATATACCAATCATGTGCTTCTGGAATTTAGTGACTATAGGGAAAAAAAAGAGGAGAAAAAATATTAGAACCAAAAAGAATTAAAACTTTGAGCACAGCAAATTAAATATCTTCATCTCAGAAAGACCATATTTGGGACTGGCCTGCATTCAGACAGTATTAACTCATTCATGATTATCACTTTGGAATGGATACTAACGTACAAAGCAATCTAGCATGGATTATATAAAACTAAGGTGCATTCTATGAAGTTTCTACCTAAATAGTATAATATACAATAACACGGAAAAAAAATACCAAAGACCACAGGATACAGCATTCCACCGTAAAACAGGGAAAAGTTAAAATCACTCAAAAGCCTACAAAAGTTCCCTGAGGTCAGAGAGTCCATTGGGTAAAGACTGGTGGAAAGGGAAAAAGGTAGATGCTTAGGGAAGTTTCACATTTCCACATTCTCCTGGCCTCCTTCTCTACTTAGTTATTCAATAATTATGGAGGAAGTCGGGGAGCAGATGGAGTAGGTGATGGGGAGGGAGGTAGAGAAGAAGAAACAGGAAAGAAAAAGAAAGTACCTTCTAAATATCAGGAACCATGTAAGCATCCAGAAAAGGGAATCTAAAAGCTTTATTTACTTTTCCAATTTAGATGATTTGGATACAAAATAGAAATCAAGTTATACCATTTTCCAGACAAATAACCAGCTGGCCCAAATGGTAGTTCACATTTACGATCTTAAGTACTGTCGCTTCATATAAGATCATGATGCCTGTAGTAATAATCCTCCAGATTTATTTTTCCTATTTAAGACCACCAGGACTATACTTGGTCCTTCACAGTTCCCTGTGACTTTTACAGGTGTCCACAAAAACACACCCACACAAACACTGACTCTCACTTGCACAAATGCTGCTGAGATTTTGATTAAAATTTTTTGGAATCCATACATTCATGTGGGGGAGAACTGACATCTTCATAATATTGAGTCTTTCAATCTATGAACATTGTATATCCCTCCATTTAGTTCTTCTCTAATTTATCTCAATATTTTTTGGTTTGTATTACAGAGGTCTTGAACAGCTTCTGCTAGATTTATTCTTAAGTATTTGATGATTTTTGATGCTACTATAAATGTTATCTTTTAAATGTAATTTCTATTTGTATGCTGCTAGTATTTAAACATAGATAGAAGTTAATTTTTAGGGTCTTTCAGATATTCTTCCATGCACACAATTACAATATCCTATTTTTAATTAAACCACAAATTACCTTAAAATGTTTCATAAATACTTTCAATATTATGTTTTATTATACCAATTCATGAAACCCAGTGACTTTTGATGTCCTCTTTGAAAGTGGATATTTATTTAATCTTACTCTATGTATCCATCAATGTAGTCACTTACTTCAAAATATTCATTAGGTACCTACAATGTACCAGACCTAACTTGCCATTAGCTGTGGAAATAGAATGATTACTAAGATAAATGGTTGCCACCATCACAGAATTGACAGTTAAGTATAGAAAACTAAGTACCAGAGATCCTGTGACATATGCTATAGAAGTAGATACAGAGGCCCTAACCTCCTCTCTTTGGGCTGAGAGCTGGGTTAAGGGCAGGCAGCAGGACAGAAAAGCTTCCAAGAAGAGAGAGTAAAAGAGAAATAGAAGTTACCTAGGTAATGAGGAAGTGAAGAGTGTTCTAAGCAGAGGAAATGGCATTTCAAACTTCAAGATCATGGAATCTTACTACGGTAAAACAAAATTGTGTTTCAATTAGCTTGTTGTTTACCTGGATATATTAACTGGACATATGCTGCATCCATACCATGTGTATTCCTGGCTAAACAGGTAAATGGATGTTTATAAAATCTACTTTCAGTTTCTGATATATTAAGCACTGTGATGAGGGTACTCCTTCTTTTGTTTGCAGGATTTTCCACACTATTCAAGGGAGAGAGTAAATAAACTTGTGTAAGTAAATTGCATCGATTACAAATAAAACATGTATACCCTGTGTATTTCCTTATTGGTGACAAAATTGCAGCTGAAATAATCACCCTGCCCAATCATAGTCACAATATTCAGACTGCTGGCAACACTAATCTGAGATTTTACAACCCCAAGACCACTGTCAGTAACAGGCTCAGGAGCAGAGAAAGCAAAAAATTACCACTTCCAAGAAGAAAAATGTAGACAAATGCATTGTGGTCTCCATGGGGCACAGAGAATAATATACAATATACTAAACAGAGGAGATTGGGGCAGATGACAAAGTGCTTCGCAGGTGACGTGAAGGAGAAGTCATAGGACAGGAGATCCTTGTCCCATAGATGAGCAGTAGGAAACCAGTAGAGGCTTTCGACAGCAGTGTGGATTGCCTGATTCTTGAGCTCATTAATGAGTCTCTTCTAAGCTACTTGAGGAATATGAAGAATAATGAAAGATAATTGCTTCGTTGAAATGTTGCAACATGTATAACTTAAGAGAAAGGCTTCTAAGTGGCCTGTAATTTGTACCACAATGGCATGTACTTTTTATCTTAAATGTACAAGATCTTGTAAATTCTACTTAGCAAAATAAAAAGGGCAGCAAAGGGTGAGGAGCAACTAACACTTGCTTTTAAACTAAACCAACAAGGTTATAGAAAATACCATGTGGGATTTAATATCAAACTGTGAATGACTCTGAGCATATATACCTGTAATAGTCTTCCCCTAGCACTGGGTCATCTTCATCAATGTAGGACCCATTCCACTTCCAGTAGGCAGTGTCACTCAACTGGCCAGTGACATTACAGATCAATTGTATCTGGGATCCTGCAAAGAATGTATTTTTAATCGTAACATTAATTGATCTTTTCTGATCTATCTAGATTAATAAATGGCTATTGAATTAAAATTTTAAATATAGAAATGCACAAAGAAAAAGGAAAATTACCCTAAACCCACCACCCAGAGAAAACCACCATTAGTAACCTTATGTATCTCATTCCTTATCTTCTCTGTGAACACATGCAATTTTTGAAATGGGGTCTTATTGCCTACTATTTTGAAATTACTGTGGATTGGGAATTTGGGCCCACATGATTTGTCTTCCAAAATGGACTGTGTCATGGCTGCTTAGCACTCCATAATACATATACACTATGATTAACTATTTCCTATTGATGAACACAATTTCCTAATTTTTCATTATTAAGATTAATATTTTAATGAATATCCTTGTTTGTACACATCCTGAAGTATTAAAATCTGGAAGTAGGATTGAATTAAAGAAACATATTTTAAAAGCTAACCCCCTCTCTTTAGTGAGGCTGTATCAGTCTACATTCTCTGCAGTAGAGTATGTGAGCACGATTTTCCCCGAAACCACCAGATAACAAGTGTTTTTGGTTAGACATTGCCTTTTGAGAGAAGAAAATGTCACTTAAGTTTTCATCTACATTTCTTGAATTCACGGTAAGTCAACATGCTTTTTGTTAGCTTGGTGCTCATCGACCTTGCTTTTAAAAACTGTTATCCCTCTATCCATTATTTAACTGCATTTTTTTAAATGAGACAGAGTCTCGCTCTGTCACCCAGGTTGGAAGTGCAGTGGCGCAATCTCGGCTCACTGTAACCTCCTCCTGAGTTCTAGCAACTCTCATGCCTCAGCCTCTTGAGCAGCTGGAACTACAGGCGTGCACCCCCATACCCAGCTAATTTTTGTATTTTTAGTAGAGACGGTGTTTCAACATCTTGGCCAAGGTGGTCTCAAACACCTGGCCTCAAGTGATCTGTCCACCTTGGCCTCCCAAAGTGCTGGGATTACAGGCCTGAGCCACTACACCCGGCTGGATGTATGCTTTAAATTTCAGTTTTCCTGAGATTAATATTCAGGGTTTTGGGTTTTTTTAGTTTTTTTCCTCTCTTATAAATTCCACATATTTTCAAAGTTTTTCTAAGATATTTTATGGACACTTCTAAGACATTTACTGGTGCAAATGGCATTTGTTTTCCTATTATGCTTTCTAGCTGGTTATTGCTAAAAAAGTCTTATATTTTAGAACATTAATTCTAAATGTTAATTCGTTATCTGACTAATTTATATAGAATTAATTCTAGTATTTCCCAGCGATTTTCTTGGGATTTGTATGATCTGGAAACAATAATAAAAATGTCTTTTTTCCCTTGTGGTAAGCATACCTTGTTTTTTTCCTTCAATTGCATTAGTAGGCACTTCTAGACTGTGTTCAGTAATAGTGGTTACATGGGCATCTTTGTCTTGCTCTTGGCTTTAGTGAGAAAGTCTATAGTATTTCATCATTAAGAATGTTAGTGACTATTGGCTTGCACTGATGTTATTTATTAAGTTAAGGAAGTATCTCTCAATTCCTACTTTTCTAAGTCATCTTAGGAGTAATGGTATGGGATCTTATTGCCTATTTAACACCCTTCAGGATAATCTTACGACAGGGTACTATATGCTTCTGATCCACTGTCAATACAATACATTAAAATAATTATTTCCTAATTTGAAGCTTTTTTTTTTAGATTGAGAGATCAATGCAGCCTAGGCATCAGAGCCCTCAATTACACACTTCTGGGGCAGGCACTTCCAACAGGGGCTGTGGCCAGCAGGGCAACACCTGGTTCTTGGGGAAGAGGCAACAAAACCTTAGATATTACATGGTTTGTGGTACTCCAAAGGGCCACAGTATATCAGCAGATATAAAAATAACTGTGGTATTGAAATTTGAAGACAGGAAAGAGAATTAGGTGGAGGAAGACTTTTTAGACTCTAAAGGGGAACAACCTAACACAAAAAAGATGATTGAGAAACATTATTCTAGAGCCTATTGGCCCATATTTAATTTTGAGTTTTGACATTTTTGTTTCTATCTAAGAATGTCTTTCTACCACCTTCCACCATAAATAACAAGTACAGAACTGGCCAAGTACAGAATTCGCAGATCACAAACATGAACCTTCGAACCTCTGTATGGTTCTTGACTGCTGTCATGCAGTTACTGTTACAGAAGGCAATTCCAAAGCCAGCCTATTTTGGGTCCCCTGATACAAAGAATCACTTTTTCTGTCTGGATCAGTGGTTTCCAGAAGAACTTTCAGTGATGATGGAAATGTTCTATATTCATGCTTATCTCTACAGTAGTCACTTGTCACATGTGGCTGTTAAGCCCTTGAGATATGGCTAATGTGACAGATGAACTAATTTTTAATTTAACTAAATGAATCGACTGACTTTTAATTTTACACGTCTGTAACCCCATGTGGCTAGTAACTACTGCACTCAACAGTGCAGAACTAGATGCTTGTGGGGTTTTCTTTATTCTTGAATAAAAAATGTTCACTAACTTGGAAAAGTACTTTTCTAGAATGACTACCATCTTTGGGGCCTGTAGTCTTACTCTTCTGACTCAAAGCTTGGATCTGGTCATAAGAAATCCAGTCCTGAAACTGTAACACTGCTGATGTCTATCGTACAATAATTAATTCTTCAGAAGTTCTCTAAGATGTCAAATATAATTTTTGTTTAATTCAGAGATAAGTAACACCTGCTCTATTGATTCACTATTACAGCAAACCCGAATTTTGTCATTAAATATTTTAGCTCTGTACCAGTCAACAGCATTGCTGGTTCCTATGCCTTTTAACCTTGGTGTCTGGTTGGTGTTTTCATGGTAGTAAGTGTCCACAGAAAAGTAGAGCTGGAGATATCAGACATGGCAAGATGTTTGCCATAGAGGCAAGAAATAGAAAAAAATTAAGATATAATGTGTGTCACTTTCCCTCTAATTATAGATATATGCAGTAAATGGCTTGGATTATATATAGTAAAGATACAATTTATCTTACTCTCACGTTTAAAAAAAAACTGATTCCAACATATCCTGACTGGAGCCCACTTACCCAAGTCTACTTCTATTGTCTCATTAGCTGGGCTCACAATCACAGGCCTTGTGGATTTGTTTTCCTCTGAAAGAAAAACATCCATAAAGTTTGTCAGTCTCTTATAGATCAGAAGCTCAAGTGACGACAACAATTAGCAAAATATACTAAATTACTTCTGGCCAGATACTCCATCAAGTGTTCAAAGCACATATGCCAGGAGACAGGAGGCAGAAAGTGAAGGAAGAAAGCTGAGGCAGAGGTCACAGCACCCTGTGAACCCTGGGGCAGAGCTAGACCTTGTGAACCCATAGAGTGGGGTGCAACTGAAAAAAAACACATCACCAGGTCCCTGGGTCCCCAGACAAGTGCCTCTCATAAGTGAAAGCACATCAGGAAAGGCAAGAGTAGTGGGAAGTTAGTTCCTTGAATTGGGTGTTATTGGCCAGCAGGGCTAATCAGTACTAGACCTGCTTGCATTTAATGACTGTGGTAATGACCCAGTAGTGAGAACTACAGGGTTATGGAATCATGCTGTAATTTATTAAAATAGGCAAAAAGAAGTATCAAGGAGCCCCAGAAATTAATCTGACTTATTTATGAAAAGATTGGCTTCAGGGGTTGACCTGTGGCCATGAAGAAACTATGAGAAACTATAAAATTGAGTACTCGGTATTCCCCCAGTCAAAAAAAAAAAAAAAAGTGAACACCATGATGGTAGGATATTCTCTCTTTTGTTCCCTAACGTATACCTATAACAGTTCCTGAAACATAGTAAATGCTTAATAAATATTTTTGAATCCTTGAGTGAACAAAAAACACTAAGCATCATTGGGGTGGGCCTTGGGAAGAAAACAAAGTATTACCCCACCCGGAGTAGAGTATATTGTTTCTACAAATGGGATCAGAAAAGGGAACAGAGAGTATCTAAAACACATTTAACCTAGCTTAAATATTCCCCAGTGCCCAGTTCTTTCTCAGGTTCTACTTGCTGGTTTGGTTGCTATGTTTCAGGAAAGACAGACCACAGCTACCCAATGACAGGCTGCTAAAGACTCAAGAACATGGTTTGATACAAAGACCACTGAAAATTAGGATTCACTGATGCTTATGAATGGCAAGGACCATAGCAAGGAATTAATTTTTGCTTAATAAAAATATTTTTAGGAAAATAAAGTATTATATAACTAGAAAAGTGAAGCTATTTATAGGGTGATCATATTCTGAGATTGCTTGGGCTAGTCCCAATTTATACCTGTTGTCCCAGCATAACTACTAATAGATACCCCTCTAACCTACAAAAAGTTCTGGTTGGAATAACACTTCTTATATTACATAAAGCTTACAACATCTCATTATTTACACAAAGTTTGAGCATTCTGACTATCCCCTGGTAATTTGTGCATTTTGTTTCATTTTGTTGTGATATAGTTTTCAATATGAAACATGGTTAATGCAGAATTGAAAGACACAAGAAAATGAACAAGAACAATCACGGTACACCTATTAATTGCATAGCTGTTTTGCACCAAGCATTTCTTTGCACCAGGCACACGAGTTTAGTGGACCCCATATCTCTAATCTTCCCAATAATCTTGGGAGATTGCATCATCTTGTTACAGAAGAGGAAACAGGCTTAGAGAGGTTAACACCTAACACAGAACGAACAGGAGGTAGATGCTGGAAATGTGACTTATTCCAAAGCTCGTTAGTGTCCACACCCATGCTTGCTGCTAGACACTGAGACTCACTGAGATTCCCCAAGTGCAAGCTCTCAGAACATTCCCATATTCCAGCCAGAGGGAGCCCCAGAGCTTTCAGTAAGAACCATTTCTAGCCATGCCAAAGAACAACCCTCTTAGATCGGTTGGAAAACACAGCTCATAATGTCTCTATTTAATTAAAACTACATCTGAAGCAGGAATGGAAAACATTACATAGTGTTTAGTAACAAAAAAAACAAAACTAAAGTCATGTGACTTTTGTGGTATCACTGAGGTCATCTTGGATTTTGTTTCTTCATGGACAATGAAAGTAATATTACAATCATAGTCTCTGGGCCTTCCCAGATCTAAACCTTCTAGGGCTGGAGCTATGACTCACCTAGAGTAATAAATTCTATTACCCGGGTAATAGGATACTGCTTGCCCAAGTATGTGTAGGATGCATGACAAGTATAGTTCCCTCTATGCTTTTCAGCCACATTCATCACGATGAGCCTATCTTTGACTCCACTAAAGTGTATATTGTCAAGAAGTAGAGGTTTGCAATCCTAGATAAAGGGAGAGAGAAGCATTGAAAACCAATAACCAATAACTTTCCCCAACCTACCAGTCAAAGGAACTCCATTTTTTTCACCTTAGCAAACGTTATATTTTTAGAAAGAGACTGGAAAACGTCCTTACAGACAGTAAGTTTTAATATTGGTTTTTTGGAAACAGTTAACTATATTCCTATGACATTAAGTTTTCAAGTCTATGAGACTTCATAGTACAAGAAGTGAATGCCAATTTATTTTGCAGGAAAAACATGTTTGGAAAAAAGTTAACACTATATAGTTTCTTAACAATACTGCACTTCATTTCTTCATTGATATTATTTATTTAGTATGTCTTACGCTCTACGAGATGATTCCCCATTTGAGTTCCACCAGACTAGGCAGATTAAAGATACCACAACATGGGGTGTTACATGGAAAGCTAGTCGACTCACTTTTAAGACAGTTATGGAAACTAGCAGGTTATTTGAAGACCATATCTTTAATAAAACACACATAGTATATTTTGTAATAAATAGTTATATCTTAAATACCTTAAGCTTATAATCAGCCTTCTCTTTAAACATCTATTTCTAGAACTTTTCTCAATTACATCTTATTAAATTAAATAAAAACGATAGCAAGTAAGTTTCTAGTTAAGCTTCAAATTAAGTGAATGCAGTCTTATGATTCTTTTTAGGTTCCCTATCAAGTGTCACCATTAAAGAGAAAACAATATGCAAAATAAAAAGGTACTTTGCAGATTCATTCTATTGTCCAGGGAACTATTTTATTTTCTGGAAAAGTGAAATGTCATATTTAAAACAAAATTACCTTATACCACTGTAATTTAGGTAACTCATTATTTTCGTCTTTAAAAAACTCCATATAAGGGCACACAAGTCCTCCATCTCCTGCAACGGGTAGTCTCTGCGTAAATATGGCTTCTGCATTATAACACAAGTTAGGCTCATTCTCCACAAATTTTGCAGTTATTTTAATTCTGAGGCAGTAAGATGAATTTCTAAAATAAAATAAAATAGGTAAGTTAATCATTATTAAAAGTATTTCTGTCCTTAACAACTGTAGGAAACTAGAACACATTTGTAACATACTAATTCCTCTCTCACCTTACCACACAATAGTAATGTCCTGAATCTTCTACCTTAGCAGGAACAAACCAAAGTTTCTTTTTGTGCTGATGAATCCTGGAGGCTTGTTCTGTAGATATAGGTGTCTTGCTGTCATTTTTATACCATGTTATAGTGCCTTTGTATTCATTTGGGTTAAGAGGACAGGGACGAACATCAATTTCATTTGCAGATGACACTAAAATTATTTTTTCTTCACGTTCCTGGCATTTATCTTTAAAAGGGAGAAGGGGGGAAGCAATTTATATAAAAAATCTGCCAGTGTCTCTTGATTTAATAGCTATGAAGAAATACATCGATTATTAAATATATCAATTCACATTACACATAAAAGCTTCACAGCCTTGTGATAAGGGCATTATCCTGGGAGTCTGAGAAGCATATTCAAGTCCAGCTGTGTCACTTACTGCCTGTGTGCTGTGCCTTTGGCAAGTTATTTAACCTCCTTCACCCACTTTTCACTCATCTAAAAAGTTGAGATAATGTAGGAGGAGAGTCATGCCTTTCAGTACAAGATGGAGTAATAGAAACTGGATTTACCTTCGCACATGAACAACTAAAAAATGGACAAAATATATGAAACAATGGTATTCAAGACATTGAACATCAGAAAACAAAGGATAGAAATCCCAGAAAGATGGGGAAGAAAGGAGGTGAGCTCTACTGTTGTCCAAAATTACAGCCAGGCCATGACATTGCCAAGAAGAAACACAGGCAAAGCCCAGTGAGTTGAAGAGACGGAGCTGAGAACCTGGGTAGAAAAGTTTGCAGGGCAGAGTCCCCAAGTACTTAGAGCTGCATGATGACAGGGAGAGAGAGTCTCATGATAACTGAGAGTCTCCCCCAAGTTTTCAGCTGAGTATCTATCAGTTAGCATAAGCATATAAGAAAATTACCCAAGGCCAGAGGGAGTATTGTCAAAAGAACTGGAGGGAGTAACACGTGGAGCACAGCCAATGCTGGAAAGAGTTGCTGTTCCCAACAGCCAGAGTGGAAAGCTTCATTAATGATAAGGCATCAGGCACAGTACCCAGAAGGGTTCTGACTCAGTCATTAGGGAAAATTAGGCCTAGAATAAACTTTTTCCTGATCCTAATAAAGCTTAAAAGCAAGACCCGAAAGGATTAAACCATTTCCAAGTAACAATCATGTGGCAGAACAAAGCTCAAGAACATTTTGGGGAATATGAAAATATCCAGCACCCAACATGGTAAAATCCACAATGTCTAACATTCAAAAAAATCATTAGGCATGCAAAAAGCAGTAACATACAACCAATGATAAGGAGGAAAAAAATCCATCAGTCAAAACTGACCCAGAAATGACACAGACAATAGGCTTAATAAATTTAAAAATTAAAATAGTTTATTACTATTGTATTCCATTTATTCAAGATGCTACAGGAAAGATCAAACATGATTAGTGAAGACATGAAAGAGATTTTTAAAAACTTTTAGAGATGAAAACAATAATGTTGAGTTACAAAAAACAATGGATGGGATTAACGGCAGATTTGATATTGCAGGGAAAAAAAAGATGAGTGAACTTGAAGACACAGCATTAGAAATTATCCAAAGTTAAGCACAGAGAAGAAAATAACAGAATAAAATGGGCAGGGAATTATTTTACTTAGGACAACTTCAATACATGTAATATGAATCACTGAAGAAGAAAAATGTGGAAAACAGAAAACATACTTGAAGTTTTTCAAGATGTGACAAAACTGATGTATACATAGGCTCCCAAATCACAATGAACCCCAAGCAAAAGAAACATAAAGCAAACTACAAACACATAATAATCAAATTGTTTAAAACCAGTGACAAAGATAAAATCTTCTATGTAGCCAGGGAGAAATGACACAATTATTGCAGAGGACAAAGACAAAAAATGATGCAGCCTTCTTTCCAAAAACAATACAAGCCAGAAGAGAGTAAAACAATATTGTTAAAGTACCGAAAGAAAAAGTCTACCTAGAATTCCATATCCAGTGAAAATATATTTAAAATTTAGGGAAAAATATGGACTTTTTCAGATTTGCCAAAGCTGTAAAATGTCATCACCAGTAGACCTGCATTACAAGAAATATGTAAGTCCTTCAAAAAAGGCAATATTCTAAGATGAAAATGAATCTACACAAAAGAATGAATAGCAACAAAAATGGGTAATTACAAGATCATCTTTCTTATTTAAATCTCTTTAAAGAAAACTGAGTGTTTAAATAAAAAATAACAAAATGCTATAAAGTTTATAACAAATAAAGCAGTAACACGTATGGAAAGAATAGGGCAAAGTTCAAGAAAGGAGAAATGGGAATATACTGTCTTAAGTTTGTATACTGTATGTGAAACTGTATAGTGTCACTTGAAGGCAGACAGAGATAACTTAGATATGGCTATTTAAGCCCCAGAGCAGTCATTAAAAAACACATACACAACAAACAGTTATGACTAAAAAGCCAAAAAGCGAAATAAAATGAATCCTAAAAATGCCAGTTAATCTAAAAGGCAGCAAAAAGAGAGAAAAAAATAACAGAATTGATGGGACTAATAGAAAAACAAATAGCAAGATCCCAGAACTAAGCCCTAATATATGAATAATCACACTAAAATTTCAAATAGCCTAAACACTCCCATTGAAAGGCAGAAATGGTCAGATGGGCCAAAGAAAGGCCCAACTATGTGGTGCCTAACATAAACACATACACCTACATACACAGATTTTATAAATAAAGGTAAAAATAGATTAAAAAGAAAAGAAAAATATTTGCCATGCTAACACTCATGAAAAGAAAGTTTGATTAATTAGCTAGGGTTAACCATTTCACAATGTATACATATACCAAAACATCACATTGTACATTGTAAATATATATGATTTTGTCAACTATACCTTAATAAAAATTAATTAAAGCTTGAGTGACTATTATCAAAGTAGATTTTACAGTAAAAAAAATTACAAGAAAAAAAGGGGAATTTCATAAAAATAAAGAAGTTGGCCGGGCGTGGTGGCTTACACCTGTAATCCCAGCACTTTGGGAGGCTGAGGCAGGTGAATCATCTGAGGTCAGGAGTTTGAGATCAGCCTGGCCAATATGGTGAAACTCTGTCTCTACTAAAATACAAAAAAATTAGCCAGGTGTGGTGGTGGGCACCTGTAATCCTAGCTGCTTGGGAGGCTGAGGCACAAGAATCACTTGAACCCAGGAGGTGGAGGTTGCTGTGAGCTGAGATCGTGCCACTGCACTCCAGCCTGGGCGACACAGCGAGACTTTGTCTCAAAAATGAATAAATAAATAAATAAATTTTTAAAAAGTAAAGAAGTCATTAATCAATAGGGACACAATAATACCAAATGTTTAGGTAGCTGCTAACAGTGCTTCAAAATATATGAAGCCAAAACTGATAGAAGTGCAAGAACTAGAGAAATTAGTTCTGCAAGAAACTAGAGAAACCCCACTCACAAGGACTGATAGAACAAGCAGTAAAATTAAACAGACAATGAGTAACAACACAGAAGATTTGAACAACACTATCAGCCAATTTGACATAATTGATATTTGCAGAAAATTCCAACCAACAACAGTAAAATATTACACTCTTTTATAAGTGCACACATAAAACTGAGCAAATTTTCCATATTCTTCCCCATAACCCAAGACTCAGTAAATTTAAAAGGATTCAAATTAGACAAACTTATTCTCTGGTGACAATGGAATTAGATTAGAAATCAATAACAGAAAGATATCTAAGGAATCCCCATATATCTGAAAACTAACATACTCCTAAGTAACTCATGAGTCAAAGAAATCAAAAAGAATATAAAGTATTTTTATCTGAATGATAAGGAAAACATAACATATCAAAACTTGTGGCATTCAATGAAAACAGTACTTAGAGGGAAATTGCTAGCATTAAATCCTATATATTTTTTAAAAATTTCAAATTGATGACTTGAGCTTCTACCTTAAGAAACTAGAAAAACAACAAAGTAATTCCAAAGTAAGCAGCAAGCAGAGATTTTATGCCTGGGTCTTCATTTATGGAGCTGGCTGACTGACAAAACAGAGACTAATGCCATTGAAAGATTTGTATTACTTAGTGGTTTGGACAGAAGGGGTATGCCATACCACGCAAAACCACAGAGAGAATCACCAGATTGGGTTAGGAGGCAGAAGCAGAAACAAAAAGAAAGCCTAGGCCAGAGTCTTTACTGGGGTTCCCATAGGAAAGGCAAAGCAGGACAGCATAAACAGCTTCAGACTGGGCCGTCTGAACCATTCTTGCAGGCTTTGGGCATAGAGGTTGTCCCTAGTTCTCTGGTACCTGACCCTGTGTTGGTTGAGGCTGGGGTAATATTGGTTTGGGTGTATAAGAGTTGGATAAGGAGGTGAGTGGGGTACAGTCTTGGGTCAGGCAGTCTCACATGAAGGGCCAGCTGTGAGCTGTCCACAACACACCTAGGAACTGCTTAGCCCTGGGTGGGGCAGTCTCTCCCTAGATATGAAACACCTTCCAGAATGTCAAAATATGGTAAGACACAGAAAATAAAAAACATAATTAATGTAGCAGAAGAAGTAAGAAGAAAATAGTAATATAGATCAGAGAGGAAATCAATGAAATAGAAAACAGAAGAACAATGAAGAAAAATCAAAGATACCAAAAGCCAGTTCTTTCATAAAAACAATAAAATTGATAAATCTTTAGCCAGACTAATCAGGAAAAAAAAGAGATGACATCTCTTTTAAATAATTTGTAAAGGGTCATGAGGGAATATTACAAACAATGTTATGCCAATAAATTTAATAACATAAATGAAATGAGCAAATTTTCCAGACTACTAAAGCTCCCTCGAGAAGAAGTACATAGCCTGAATTGCCCTATATCTATTAATACTATCTTCTATTCAAAGAAATCGAATTTGCAGGATTTCCAATATGGTGGGGTTGGGGGTGGGGCAGTCTCATAAATCATTCCTCCAAAAGAGCAACAAAAAGACTGGCAAAAAATTTCAAAAATCAAAGGCTTCCAATAACCAGAAGAGCATTTATTAGAAAACAAGGAAACAAACAGAAACACGCCAAATCACAGATCAGCAGGGTTTGTAGCTTTATAACTTAAATGACTCCCATCCTACTCTTCCCAGCTCTACAACAGCCATGAATAGCAGGGCTTTGCAGACACACAGGCTTTGAAAACCAGCAGGCTTGCAAGAACAGAGAGGGTTTGGAGCACCTCAAAAAGTCCCATTTCCAGAGCACTGCCACTCTTTGACTTGACCAGTAGGTCCTCAAAGTCACATTCATAAGGTGGTGTTGTTATTGACCTCACCAAGAGCTCCACAGAAAAAGCACTAGCCCCAAGGTGTCTGCTGGAAAAACTCAGTGTTAATTGCTTTTTACAACTGCCAAAAGCTGCAATACCAGAGCCATAACCTCCAGAGGGCTTTGAAAAGCTCTAACACATTCCTGGGGAACCTAGAAGGGTGCCCATGTATGCAGGGCTGTGTGCATGCCCAGGAAATTGCATAGAAGGCACCAGACTCTCATTTCTGGATGACTCTGAGGTCATACACAAGCAGGAAGTGAAGGCTAAGGCAGAGTTGTAAACAGCCTTAATGTTGAAGGTATGCTCCAACACACATGGAGCCCGTCAGCAAAGGGGAGAAAACTTACCGGACCAAGGAATTTAAGTCAATCTCTGGCTCAGTCCTTAAAGTTCTTACCTTTCCTAACTACTCTCCATGATCCCAATCAGTTTCACGGTTCTCATACCAGCCGCCTGCTGAGGTCTCCAATTTTATATATTCAACCCAGACCTTTCCCTCAGGCTGTAGACTGCCTAGTCAAAGTCACCATTTAAACATCTAACAGACAGCTAAACTTAACACGTCCAGTCTGAAAACCTGATCTTCCCCATCCCATCAATGGCAATTTCACCTTGTGTCTGCTAAGGTCAAAATTTCCTAAGATAATTCTTGATTCTTCTGTTTCCCTCACACCTCACATATGACCCAATTCCAAATCCCTCTTGGTTCTGTTCCCAAAATATTTCAAAATTTGTCTGCTTCACACTTCTCCTTGCTACGCTTTGACAAGCCATTAACATTTCTTGCCTAGATAAAGTCATCATCATGGCTTGCCTCTTAACTGGCTTCTCTATTTCTCTCTTTGGCTTCCTCAGTTCTATTCTCAAAACAGGAATCAAAACATAAGTCAGATCACCTCTCTGGTTCTGAACAAAGAACTCTGCAGTTTTCCCATCTCAGCCAGACTACAAGCCAAGACCCTAAGAAAGGGCGCAACATTCTATATAATCAACCCTCCGCCATCTTGCCATTACCCAGATAGCCTGGCCCCTTATGACTTCCCTCATCTCTCACTATGCTCCAGCCTCGCTGATATTTTCATTCTGAAAGCACGCCAAATACTCTTGGCCTCTGGGCCTTTGCACATGCTGCCTGGAATATTTCCACACCCCAATCTGATATCCAAATAGCTCTCTTTTCCCCTTCCTTAAGGCCAACTCAAAAGTCAGCTTCTCAGGGAGGTTTTTTTCTGGCCACATTCAAAAAATTAACCTTCTGCCCACTCTAATGACAAAACCTTATACTCTTTTTTCCTGCTTTTTTCCTCCCTATACTTGCCATCATATGACACAATATATATCTACTTATCTGTTATCACTCTCTTCTACAAGAATATAAACCCTATGCAGGCAGGTATTTCTGTCTGCACTATTCCCTGCTGTATCCCCAGTAGCTAGCACCTGGCACACAGAGAACAGATTAAAGAAAATGAAGAAATGGAAAGAAAAAGAAAAAGAACTGTATCTTGATGACTTCCAGCTGTGGGTTCATAAAGACAATATATAATATCTCCTCCAAATGAAAGTTAGAATTTCCTGTATCACACTTTCAACCAGCAGTTAAGTGGAAAGAGGCCTGGACCTAGATGGGAGACCTAGATTTTAGCTTTTGTTCCAAAACTAGCCACATGACCTTGGGCTCTTAACCTCACTGGGCCTCAGCTTCCCACTCTCTATGTGAGAGAATGAGAGGAAGATGCTGAAAGGAACTTCCAGCGATACAGGTCTATGACAAGCTCTGTGCCCAGGGATTCAACAGAAATGAGTATTAGAAATGACTGTTAGGGAAGGCACTTCATGTATTCTAAATAACAGATTTTGTTAGCAGACAAGAACACAAAGAAATACTTAACTTACCAGCCTCCAGAAAAGGAATCAGTAGAGCAATGAAACAAATAAGTCGGAGTAACACTTTCATATTCTCCTGGAGAAATGGAGGAATGGAAGAAAGACAAAAGCAAAAATGTTACTTTTCCAGCAAATCTCTAAAACTAAATATACCGACACCATCCCTGTCCCCACCCTCACCGCCAAGACAAACTGATGAATTGGTTTTTCTACATCATGAATGTTATCATGTTTGACTTTTGGTTAAAAAACGGGGTGGGGAACGAAAAGGGATAAAGAGTTTTCACAAAATTGAGAACAAACTCAACAACTTAAGATTTTAAACATTTCTACCTTCTGTCCCATTATACATTTCCAGTCTTACATCCCATTTAAATTTCCCCAACTCTAGTTTACATCCAAAGTCAGCTACGCACTCGCCCCTAAGCCAGTTCACCTCCATTTGTGTGAAGATTTGTTCCCCACTTATGTCCCCTGCTGTCAGGACCCATTTGCAAAAATCAACCCACACTTTTGGCCAGCTCAAAGGTCATGCTTTCATTTTATATTGCAAGATACTGAATTGCTTGCACAATAGGATATAGCTACATAGAAATGCACCCAAAAAACCTAAAAGAAATGATAACAACATATTAAAATTGGGTTGGGTGGGTTTCCCCTTGTCGGGGCTTTCTATACTTTCTAAAATATCTACAATGAACTTTGTATGAAAAAAAGAGGAAAGGACAAAAGAGAAAAAAACTCTTATCCCCTCTGCTCAACCTTAGGAGCAATGTCTAGAGTAGACCATGTAATTCTGTGCTTTGAAAACATCTGCCTCTTAATTTTTATGGGAGATTAAATTTGCCTATATTCTTATCTGTAGCTATAAGTAAGTAAATAAATATGAAAACACAAATATTTTAACACAACACTCATTCAGATTCTAATGACACACAGTCATTTAAATATTAGCTGGAAAATGTTCTATTTAAAATGTATTGTGGCCGGGCGTGGTGGCTCACCTCTGTAATCCCAGTACTTTGGGAGCCCAAGGCAGGCAGATCACTTGAGGCCAGGACTTCAAGACAAACCTGGCCAACATGGTGAAACTCCATCTCTACCAAAAGTACAAAAATTAGCTCAGTGTGGTGGTGCATGCCTGTAATCCCAGTCACTTGGGAGGCTGAGGTAGGAGAATTGCTTGAACCCAGGAGGCAGGGGTTGCAGTGAGCCAAGATCGTGCCACTGCACTCCAGCTTGGGTGCCAGAGCGAGACTCCATCTCAAAAAAAAAAAAGAAGGTGTATAGGTATTTTTTTAAGTTACAACATGCTTTTTAAAACAAATACAGGGGGAAAAAAAAAAAAAAGATTATCATACGAGACATACCCATTCATATTCTCTTCACTTTACCCCCAGTATCAGGATGATGATCCCTAAGCCTGGTTCAAGTCTTGAAACCTACCTCAGAGCAGTAAAACTGCATTCCTTCAATATCTTTTAACTCTCACCCTTTATTTACATTACTGGCTTCCAAAAATAGTCTAGAATACCAGTATTATTACCATATTTACCTTTAAACTATTTTCAGATGACTAAATAAGATAGAAGCCTTTGAAGCCCTGCAGCCTGGTCTATGAGCTCTTTCTGTGACTGCATGAAGTGTGTTTTAAGTCTTTACGATAGAGAGGAAGGAAAGAAGGGTTAAAATATTTCCCAATCACCAGTTCTAGGCCAACCAGCTATTTGCATTAGTTTATCAACAACAAAATAAGGGCATTGCAAAATCAGCTGAACACTGCCAGCTGTCGGTTCATTTAGTTACAAGATCTGGCTTGTCTGATCATTAGGCAAGGGAGAAGAAAAAGAAGGCGTGTGACTGAACTTTATGGAGTGTATCATGAGATAATAATTCCAAATTAATTGTGGACAATGTTTAATCACAGGTCCGAGGTGGGTGACCTGTACCACAAGGCAGGGTGATATTGGACGCGACTCTCCCTGGGCCCCAGTGTGCTCATTTGCACAAGGGGTAATGAACCAGCTGAAGTTGGACCTCATCCTCCTCTAATAGACGATAAAAGGACACAGGGCCATGACCCCTGGGTCCAAGTTTACTTCTGCCCCAGAGCTGCTCTGGGAAACAGTCAGGGGGGGTGGGAGTGGCCCTGTCCTCTCAGGAGTAGGCTTGTAGGATCCATGTTGATCCCCAGGACCCTGGGGCAAGGAGTCAGCACTGAGCTTGGGAATGGGCGTTAAGGGTCACGTGACCAAAGGGAGCGAGGACATCAGAAGGGAAGGAGATGAGGGTTGTACCTAGATTAACCCACACACTCCCAACAAAAATCAACGCAAACCCCATTATGCCCCTGAATAACAGAAATTCCAAGGCAGGGCCAGGCTGACTGGCCTCTATAGTGCTCACAGTTGAATGGCCATACAAGTCAGAAGTCCCTCAACATAGACGGCACATTGAGTAAAAGCTCAGCCTCCATGCCCCAGTTCCCCCTTTTGACAAGTAATGCAGTGACAGCATGTCACTGATGGCGCTATGTGGGTGAAATCAATGGCCACATGCAAAGAGCTTAGAACAGTGCCTGGCAAATGGTCACTCCCAAATCTTAGCTATTGGAAATCGGCCCATGCTCTGATGACAAATAACAGTTTTGATAGAATGTTTTCAGTTAACCATTCATGTCTTTATTCACTTACTGCTGCATTTAACAGTCATACATCAAATATCTATTTGGCTCTGGGAACAAAAATAGGAACAAGGGTCTCACGGCCTGGCTCCAGGAGCTCAGCAGTCACAGGAAATATGGACACAGAGTTAGGCTGTGATGTGGGGGTGTCTACCAGAAAAGCCATGCCCAGGGCAGGAGGGGAGACAGAGGCTAACTAAGCCTGGAGGAGGCAGAGGGGAGGGTCCAACAACATCATGTTCTGGAGCATAAACCAGAGGTGGGTTCTGAGGGGGAGGCTGAGAAGCCCCAGGTTCCCACAACATGCGGAGGTTTGATGAGGAACTGAGACTGTCATTTGCAGGTGGCAGAGAAGCATGTACAGGTTTTAAGCCATGGGCCAATGTATGTTAGATCTCCATTTTTTGCAGACATTTTGGCACCTGTGTGGAGACCGGGGAGCCAGGGAGAGCAGGCCACCACAGAGGTTCATGGGAGACAGGATGAGGGCTGGGCCAGCTGCAGTGACAGACAGGCAGGCAGGGGCATATTTGAGAACGCTCGGGAACAAAGGGGAGAATCAGCGATGGACTGGGCCAGACTCACTGAGGTCAGGGCAGAGAGGGCAAGGGCCAGGTTGGGGGGCAGGTTTAGGTACCCACAGATAGCTCAGAAAAGATGCTCAGAGGGTGTCACCCACAGCATCATAGACCCAGGTCTCCTGGGACGAGGTGAGCAGTACTGACTCAAGCAGAAAGCAAGAATTTGAACATGCAGTGACAGTGGAGTGAAAATGGACAGCAAGGACTGGAAGGGGTTGAAATTGGGAGAGCTTGGACACAGCACTGGAACCCACCATTTTACTGTAGCACAGCCAAGGTGACCTGGGAAAGCGGACAGGCATTGACGCTTACTGGGGCTGAAGCCTCTTTCCAAAATTTAATAAAACCATCAAGCTGCCCCAAAGACTATGTGTCCACAGAAATAAAATATTTTTGCATACAATGGGAGATAGTCCAGGGCTCTGGATCTGAGCGTGGAGGAGTTCAGCTATTTGTGAGAAAACGCCATCCGTGGGACCCTGGGGTGACACAGCCCTGTTACCTTGGAGAAGGCCTTGTCTTTTACCAAGGGGTCCAGCTTCTCAGGAGGGAGTCACCATCTTCAGAGGGTGTGTCTACCTGGGGAAGGAAAAACACATGAGTCAAGTGTGAATGAAGAGGTCCAAAGGCACCAATTGCTGTGAGGATCTCAAGAGGTGTGTATTAGTCCGTTTTCACGCTGCTATAAAGAAACCTGAGACTGGGTAATTTATAAAGGAAAGAGGATTTAATTGACTCACAGTTCCACATGGCTGGGGAAGCCTCAGGAAACTTACAATCATGGTGGAAGTGGAAGCAGGCACATCTTACATGGCAGCAGGAGAGAGAGCAATGGGGGAAGTGCCAAACACTTTTAAACCATCAGATCTCATGAGAATTCACTCACTATCATGAGAACAGCATAGGGGAAACAGCCCCCATGATCTAATCACCTCCCACCAGGTCCCTCCTGGACACGTGGGGATTATAATTTGAGATGAGATTTGGGTGGAGATACAGAGCTAAACCATATCAAGGTGTCAGAAAGGTCATGGCATTTAAATGATCATGAAATGGTCATGAAAATGAGTCCAATGTTTAACAAGTGTATGTTCCATAATCCTTGGGGACAAGATACTTTCAGGAAATCAAATCACAGGGAGAAAAGAATACCAAGAGTTTGACAACCACAAGCTATTTTGATTAAACACAGGACAGGAAAGAAAGCAGTGCGGAGCAGACCCTCCCGACTCCCACATCCATGAGGAGGCCCATCCTACACATCTTGCACGTCTGTCGTAAGAGCTCAATAAATACTTGTAGAAGAAAGGAAGGAGGGAGAGAGGGAAGGAGGGAAGGAATCCACCTACCTACCTACCCACCCACCATTTTTGCATGAGACACACGGGGATGAAAACCCAGCCTAGAATCAAAGAAGAGAAAGGATGGAATGAGGGTACTGGATGTGGGTCAGAGAATAGGATTGCAAGGGGAACCGTCACTGGGGTCTGGAGATGGCCGGAATCATATAAGAGAGGGTAGAATCCTACATAAGGAGTTAAAGAGTTCACACCCAGATGGTTGTCGAAAGAGTTGAGGGGTGGGGATGACCCCAAGGAGAGGGAACTACAGGAATAGGACTACAGACTAAGAAATGTTACTGCCAGAAGGCATACTAGGTAAAGAAACCTCCCTTATTCAGAATTAGTTAATCAAAGTCCATTGTAATTTTTTTAAAATGACTTACAGTAACATTCAAAACGTATCTTTAGAAAATACCAATAACAATAAAAAGTCACAGATGTGTGTATGCCACTGTGTTATTTTTCAGATTGAATTTTCCACATTAAATAAAACAAGAAAGAGAAAAGGATTAACTTACTGAATACATTAATAAGCCACAGCATACGGTTCCCCCTGTTTAGCCTTCAAGCAAGGATGCCTGTGTTAGGTGTGAAACCCCCGGACTGGCTAACATCCTCTCCATAGCAGCTTCCAAGAACGACAGCAGGGAGTGCTCAGATGCTGACGTCCAGACCCAGGGAGTCAGCCAGATCCTAGGGTGACCCGAGGCCTAGGCTGGTCATCCCCACTTCTGGAGGCCTTGTCCATTCACTGCAGCACACCACGGCTTTATGTGACAATCACATCCAAAAGCTTGCGATTGTGAAGATCTTCCCGAATACGGCCCCCATGGCTGTTCGGTGATCGTGACGTATTTGGAAACACTGGCGTATCACAACATGACTACAGCAGCACGTGCAACACACACAAAAAGTTATTTGTTGATTAAAGATAAAATGAAAATGCATATTTGTGGCATAAAGTAATTTCCCACTAGTCCCAGAAAGAGAAACTGTAATGTGAAACAAATTACAAAAGTAGAAATTAAGTACAAGAATTAACAATGAACATATTGGCCCCCAACAGAAGTCCCCCTTCCAGGAAATACTGACTTCATCCAACAACGCCTTCCTGTCCCTCTGCAAGGAATTTCATACCCAGTGCACGCACGGGAAAAGTGGCAGCTGGGGAGAGAGGGGCTGTCACAGGAACCCAGGTTTCTTCCTCAAGGCCTAGGCCTGGTGCAGGGGAAGGAGGCATTTTTCCTGCTCTGTAGCCACAGTGCATTTATTAAACAGCTTCTTTTTCTTGAGGAATTTCCCACAATGTTGAGGAATTCCATTCTTATTCTGAGGAATTCCCCCACATTGTGAGCCCTGCCTTCTAGGATAGAAGCTAGGCACAGGCAAGATGGCACACAGCAGAGGCACCCCCGATCGTATCAGAATCTCCTGGAGGTCCACTTCTGGGAACAGCGGCAGTAGAGGTGCCCAGAGCTGGGGGAAGCTCATACTGGCACCTGGCATTCCATGTCTGTCCAAACACAGGCTGCGCTGTCCTCACCATGAGACCTGCACACAGCAGTCCCACCGCGTGGCTCCTGCTGTGTCTAGCTACGTTAATCTCCATTCCTCTGTCTCCAGCCTTTCCTATTGGGAGGGGCCCTGAGCATGTACACGTCAAAGTCTACCTGTGTCTATCCCGCTCTGTACAGCCCTGGCCAGTCTATGAACCGGGCAGTAGAGTCCATGGGAATGACCACACGGGCCCTGGAATTAGGGCCCAGGGTGTTTGGGGAGGGAATTCAGGGGTCCCAGGTACATGAGGGACATGATTAAGAACAGGGGTGCTGGTGGATTAGGATTAGGCCAAGTGGGCACATCCTCTTGACCTTCCACACTTCCTGCCATGCTGAGGGATGTGTCTGTCCAAGCTGTAAGAGCAGAGCCCTCCAAGGCACAGGGCCAAACCTCTACAGAGGCCCAAGAGGAGAGAAGAGACAGCAGTAGGTGACTACTCCTTCTTCCAGGGACCTGACATAGCCAAGCCCCAAATCTGAGATTTACAAGAAAATCCTCACTGCACTTTCTACATTTCCACCTGATAGCAACACACTCTTCTACCTTCCCATGGAGTGATAAATAAATGCATTTGCAGCATCATTTAATATGGCCTCTCATCCCTAATATTAACCAATATGTGCATATGTGTAGATCTGATATAATGGAGAAATACTCAGAAAATTAGGCTCCAACTTATTTGCCATAACTGAGAAGGGGCCATGGATGAGTCCTGAAAAAACAAGAGCTAAAGCAGGTTCTTTAGCTCATGAAATGTTACAGTCCATGTGTTCTACTGAAAATCGGTGGAAACTTGTACGGGGAATGTGTTACAGTACTGAAACCAAGCCCATAATTATGATGTTCTCCTGTTACCCTTTGTTTGTTTGTTTTTTGAGACAGGGTCTTGCTCTGTTGCCCAGGCTGGAGTGCAGTGGTGTGATTATAGCTCACTGCAGCCTTGACCTCCTGTGTTATTCCTTTGTTGTAAGAATTCAGACAGTCATTAAAAAGTCCCCATCATTGTTAAAAACAAAAATGTCAGTTTGAAAGAGAAGATAAAAGGAACTTACAAAGCCATAGAACCACACACTTATGGAAAAGACAGTATTTCCTGGAAGGGGGGCTTCTGTTGGGGGCCAATATGTTCATTGTTGATTTAGGTATCCATACTTACCCAAGCCCTGGTTAGAATCCACAAATTCCCAGGGAGAAGCTACAGACAGCCGGAGAGCCTGAAGTCTATCTCCCTAGGTTACTAATTTCACCCACAGATTTTCTCGGGGGAGTTATTTTTCTATTAGAGCAAACATGGCTACATTATGAAGCAGAAAGAAAAATCTCCACGATCTAAGATAAAACATGAGGCTTCAAAGAGGCATCACTTACAGTGAGCTGCTTTGGAGGGCTAAGTTGAGCCTTTGCTTTTTATTTCCCAGAAGGAATCCCTGGGAGGTAAAATCCGAGAAGCACTGTCCTAAGTAAATGTCCATAATAATCTCTATGCAATTCTGATGAGAAATGGAAGCATCAGGGCCCCACACACTCATACCTCTAATTAGAGTAACCAATAGGGGTAGAGTAACCTACCCCTAATGATCACAGAGCCCACCCAGGAACTTCCATACCCAAGCTAGAGCAGGAAAGTGTGGAAGTAACCACAGAGCATTCTGGGGACCACTGTGTTACGTTCCAAACGTGACACAATGGTTTCCACACTGTGGAGATTAGTCACCCACACTCTATCACATGCACACAACCCAAAAACCCAACTGTGTGTTCGATGTGGTCACCTCTGATTTTCCCCCAGAGAAACAGCTCTACCAAACTATGAGCAAACACTCTCACGGCAGGGAAATAGAAGCTCACTCACCCTCTCAGAAAGCCCAGGAAACACCAAGCCTGGCAACGTTCCTATCACTAGAGGGATCCTAAAGCCTCGCTCATAGTTATCAATGGCTTATTTACCCATATAAATGGGAGAAGGAAAGTTTTATTTTTATCATCGAGGATGCACAAGGATATGAAGATAAAGTGAAAATTTCCCAAAAGGTTTCAGGTGTTGCTATGAAATCTCAATTATTCAGCTAATACAAGGCGAAAAGCCACAAGATTGGTGGTTTCAACTAAGGCATGTGGATTTTAAGGGCAAAAGGGTCAATGAGACACAGAGAGACAGGATCACTGTCACCAGATGCCACAGACGGGGATGGACCTACCCCAAGCCTCTTGACCACTAGGTTCTAGGTTGAAGTCTGACTTTTCCACCTCACCCCTACAAACCTCCTAGGGCTCCTGGACAACAGAACCAGAATCCAGAGACAGGGATGGGCCTCGTCTCCTGTCCCTTGGCCCCTTTCTAAATGCCCTGCCTTGGGTTTCCCAGCCTCCCCTGTACCTCCAACACACCTCCTCTCCAGCCACCAGGGGCTACGATGCCAAGGCCACTGTTGCACTGGACTTGTCCAAAAGTTGACTGAGAACCAGAGACCTTTCTCCCTGGAGCACTGCCTCCCAGTCAGGCAAGAACAGCTATTTCTCAGATTGGGATCCACAGACAGTTTTAGAGGACTAAGCCTTCGCTACAAGAAGTGTTACATTGTTTTCACTTCTACAATTTTTTTATTGGGGTAAATATTTTTCACCATATTGCACACGGTGAAACACACAAAACTTAAGTGGACAGTTCCATAAATTGCCACAACTGAGTGCACCAGGAATACTTCATCAGGATGTAGACCTGCCACCCCTCAAAGTTCCCTTGTGGCTGTTCGCCCCCACATACAAAGCACCAACCTTTCTGATTTCTAATTTGACCTCTACAATCCTATAGCAAGTAACGGAAGTGCATTCCTGATGGCTGGCTTAGACATGTCCGGTGCCCTGCTATCTCAGCACCCACGCCTACAATGGCACTTTAATCACTCACTACCTAGCAATGCAGGGAAAGCAATGGTTCTCACTGGGGTGGGTATGACCCTTGAGGGAACATTTCGGAACCTGTGGGGAAGGGGACCCTGGGTGATCAGGATGCATTTAGCATTGGAGGCCATCGAAGCTTGACATCCGGAACAACACAGGCAGTTCTGCTCAGTAAAGACTTGTCCTGCTTGACCTCCAGGGGTCTCACAGATGTTCCTACTGATGGAAACATATTTACAGCGTTTGAAACCTAGCCCCCCAACTCCCTTCCACATTTATATAAAATACATATATTGTTGGCACAAGTTTATACACACTAAATTTTTCAAGAATGCAATCACTGTGAAAATTGAGAGAAGAATGGCCTTTGGCTACCATCGAGACCTTGACCAAGAGTCACTCATGCTTCAGTGGCATTTGGATGGCCACTGAGACTCACCTGTCCCTACCCCATGCCAGCTGTCCTGCAGTCTATAGAAAGCACCGGCTCACCTCACTAGGTTGTAGTTCAGCTTAGCTCAAGTGTCTGCACACTGAAATGCATCATTTTAATACAAATTGCTTTTATTTCTCCTTAACATCTAAGCATTACATTGATTTTTTAAAGTTATGTTGTAGATAAGTTTTATTATACCGTTTCAAAATTATAAAAGGGGTGTTTTAAAATATTTGCATTAAGGGGGGTGCTGGGTTTTAATGAGGTGAGACCCACTGATGGGAAGTGACACCATCTAACTTTTCATTTAACTCTTGGTCATTAGTCATTGGCTGTATTTTCAGGGAACTATGAGTTCTCATGTTTGGGATGCAAATGTGCAGAGGTCAGCATGGCTAGGCTCTTCCTGTTCACAGCTCGCTAAACCACGATTACCGAACTGCACTTACAGGGAGGGTCATTTCAAGAGACCACCGAAAACTCACTATTCTCTCCTCTTTTTCAGGGATCTTTAAAAGAAAGTTCCCACTTCTCTTTGTGCCAAGAATGCTTTTTCTCCTGAGCACTTTGCTTTCATCTTGAAGACACTGCTAGCTGTGCCCTGCAGGGTTTCCTCTTTCCCACTGCCTACAGGAAAGAGCCTTTATGTTGTCAACCTTGGCTATGCGTTAGAACCACCTGGGGGGCTTTGAAAACACCCGTGCCCAGCACGCCCCCAGAGATGCTAGTTTGTTTGCTCTGCATCCAGTCCTGGCATTTCCCTGAGTGCTTCAGGCAGTGCTAAGGTGCAGGCAGAGCTAAGACTCAGGCTTCCCTCCACATTCACGGCCCTACTTGGGTAACTTTACCAGCATCTAGGTCATCCAGGTTTACACTGCACACGTCAAGCCTCATTTCAGACTCCACTCCATCTCCACTCTTGTTTTCCTTTTCCCCTACTTTTAATTTATGGGACCCCTGTCCTCTCGTGGGCGTGAGTCCTCTTGGGAAGTGATAGGTGTCTCCCTCAGGCCACCACCATGTGTGAGCTCCTGGATGTGCACGAAGAGGAGACAGCACACAATCCAATATGCAGGTGACTAGGGCCTCAAAGAGCTCCAGCCCCTTTCAGTACTTGGTAAGATAACTCAGTACCAGGGCTTTCCACGTGCTCCCTGCGCTAGACATGGCCAGGAGGCTCCAGGAGCATTTCCTGGAACCACAGCAGACAACCAGAGGAAAAAGAGGCTGCTGACAGTTCTGATCCTCGTCTTGTGCCACCAGCCCACCTCACAACCTCAAGGAGACAAAAATGCAAACCAAGCACCCACTCACAGCAACAGATGGGCAGCATCCTGGAGCTGTGCCATGGCAGGTGAGCCACAGGTGCCCCTGACAACTTCTTTTAAAATGGCAAGTACCTAGCACATCCATTATGTAGCATAAGAATATGAGGATCTCTGTACTTCTCCACCCACTATGCTGTGGTAGATTCACCGCAATTGTCCAGCTTTGCCTCTCTTATTACTGAGATGTCTTTTCTGTAATGTCCCAGCTGGCAGGTGGACACTCAACTTGCACTGATGCATCCCGGCCACAGGGTTTCCATCCGCCCTGGTCCCTGTGCATGGCCAAGCCAGAGTGTAGCTCCACATCCTAGAGCTCCACATCCTAGGAACGGAGGCAAGGGACACCATGAACTTGGAGAATAGCAGCCCTGCAATTCTCTAAGGAACGGCAGAGCTGCATCCGTGCCCATCATCTCCTGGTCCTCTCCACTGGAGCTGCTGAGTGGTGTCCTCTAGGCAGCCAGTGCATCCATACCCTTGTACAAAGGGGCGAATTTCAAAGATCCCCCTTTTGAAGAGAGACTGCTGACATCCTATGTCTTACCAAGAAGACTCACATCCATGAGGGGACAGAGGTTTTCCTTTGTTGTATTCACTGCTGTCTCCCCACCACTCACCACAGTGCCTGGCACATAGTAGACAGTCAATACATCTTTAATAAATTAGTGAATCTAATATTAAGCAGTGTTTCACCAACGGTGAGAGGTTGACTCAAAACATGTCACAGGTTTCAGAACCATTAAAAACAAAAACAAAACAAAAAAAAACTTGATGTCACATTATGACATACAAGCAGGGACTATTAGAAACGAGGGGGGCGGGGGTGCTGCTCTGGGCCTGCCAAGGTCATGTAAGAATTCAGATCAAATACCCTTTCCTGAACAGCAATGGAGGCCACATGAGGGCGGACGGGTGCAGGAGAAGCGTCACACACAGCAGCTTGGCAGCTAGCCAGAGACTGAAAATAAATCAGAGTTCCACATCCCTGCCCCAGCAAACGCCATTCCCAAAGGTTCTACCTTTCTGTCTAGCATAAACGTTAACGTCGGATATGAATACAGAATATTAAATGAAATATCAAGTGAGATATCACACAATACATTAGAAGGGATTGAGAGAGAAAACAACGCCAATAGCCGCTTGGTAAACTGAATGGCAAAAAGGACAGTGAACATCCCCATGCCACCTCTGGCTTTCCTCAGATCATCAATAGTCATGGAATTCTGTTTCACACATTCAATTTCCAGAAGCCTGGCACCAAACCGCAGTGACTGAGACATCCATCACATTCCTGTGACAAGTGGACCCTTGCTCCTTGGCATCAGGAGCCCAAGTTCATGGTGTCCCTTGCTTCAGTTCCTAGAATGTAGAGCTAAATCACAGGAATGTGCCCATCTGAGGAGATACCCTGCCCCAAAGATAGCGCAGTGGACAGCCACCCCACCCTGGAGCCAGCATCTGCATGGCTTCCCAGCGGCCTTCCTTCCTCCTGGCAGTGCAGAGAAAGCCCTGGCAGGCAGGGACGAGTGGGAGGGAAGACAGAGGAGCTTGGATGCAGAGGTCTCACCCTCCTTCAAGACATCATCCTCCAACAAGTTAGTCACCTAAGCTTCTGCTTCCTCCTCTGAAAAACAGGGGTGATGACAGCACCCTCCTCACAAGACTGTAGGGAGGATAAAAGACCAGTCGCTGTAAAGAGTCTTATAAATTGTAAAGTGCTGGGCATGCCTGCTGTAAATAATGAATGTCTTCTCAGTGCCTACTTGCTTGTAGCTACATTCCCTAGCACCATTCTTTATCTGGAGGGGCAACAAGTTACCCTCCCCAGTACGGTTAAGGCCTCAGCCCTTACCTTGTTAAGGAGACTGATGGTCCTGAGCCTAACCTCTAAGAGGGACCCTCCCGAACCTGTAGAACGTAGCCAGATAGAAAACCCGACAGCCCTTCACACGGGAAGTCACACACCTACTAGAACCCACCTCCAGAACAATCTGCAAGTTCCTTCCAGCGACCTGAACAACGTTAACTCCTGCTCCACACAGGAAGCACAAGCAGACCTCACTGTCATCCCTTCTTACACAACACACTCTTACAACCGAGTACAACTCACGGAGGACGCTCACGGCGCCCTGCAGAGCGGGGCACTCCTAGGTGTCAAGGCCGGGTCCGTCTCACCCCAACGTAGTCCCCGGATGCTCCAGCTTCCTCGTACCTGGACTGGCGGCCTTGGAGGGTGATGGGATCCCAGCCCCCGGCGGAACCCGGCTCAGCTCGGAGGGGCGAGAGCCTTAGGAGCCGAGCGAGGAGTGCTTCGCAGCGCGGGCGCGCGACTGTCACATTCCTGCCGCTCCCTGGGGCGCGCGGGGCAGGCCGGCGCCCCGACTGCCCGGCCGGGCCGCGCTCCGGCTCCTCCCGGCCGGCGCCGCGCGCTCCGAGTCGGCTCCTGGCGGCGGGCAGTAGCTGCTCCCGCCCTCGCGGCCGGGAACTGCCGGGCGCGGCTCTGGCTCCAGCCCCGCGGCTGCGGGGGCGGGGAGCGGGCGGTGACGGCTCGGCTGGGCCAGTCCGCTGGCGGCGAGCGAGCTGGCCGGGTGTCCCCAGCTCGCCACCCGGAGGAGCAGGGGCAGCTGGACAGACCCCTCCGGACGCCGCCCTGCCTCAGGCAGCCCGCAGGGGTCCCGCCGGCTCCAAAACTTTGGAGAGCTGCCGCGCACTCCCGAGTCGCGGCTCGGCTCCTCCAGGGCTGCGGCGGCTCCACTAGAGTTAGTTGAGACAACTCACCTAGCCACCACGACCTGGCTCTACTACCCCCATGGAGCCTGGCGGCGACCCGCGAATTGAGTTGGCGACTGCAGGGCATCAGATCCCGAAGCAAACGCTCGCCAGAGCGACCTCTGGAGCTTGGTGCCTGGCCCCGGGCTCTCTCCGACTGGCTTTGTGCACTAATTTCTTTATACCTCCGTTTCCTCTTCTGTGAAAAGGGATCATAACAGCACTCATCTCATCTCCGGAGTGGTTGAGAACAGTAAAAGAAAAATGAGCTAATATATATAAAATAGTGCCAGGCCCAGAGCTGATACTACTCACGCGTCATCTGCTGGTTTCATTGTTGCTGTTACGCGCCCGGATGAAAAAAGCAATTTAAGTGTCATACCATAAAATCTTGATACCACACTTGGGGGCAGACAGGGTTTTTAAAATTTTAAACTTAAAACCCATTTATGCCCACCAGCTCACTTTGTCAATGAGAATCCACACCCAGGGGGATGGAAGGATGGCCAAGGTCATGCAGCGAACACCTGACAGGATCACACCTTGGGTTCCTTGCAGGGAGGGGAGGGGAGGGCGCTGTGGTCAAGTCTGCAGCTCCCTCAGGCTTTTCCCCTCCACTTCGCTAGTCTTCAGCAAGTGACTGGCCCCTCCAGCTTGTTTAGAGGTCTTCATGGGCCATCCTCCAAGAAGACTTTTAATAAATGATGATAGCTTCCTTCCTTCTAGTACACACCGCCCCTTCCTGCATCCCTTTCAGACTGGGCAGGCTCTTGCTCGCCTAACCCACCCCTGGATATGCCCCTTTCAAAACTCAAGAATTGAGGTCACCTGAGCCTCAGCTGTCCGGAACAACTCCAGGCTGGAGGAAAAGATGAAGGAATGAGCAGCAGAAAGCAGCTCATCTGCCCTAAAAGCTGTCTTACAACCTGGCATGATGACAATTTCTCATTCTTAAACAATCTGGTTCCAGAAGCTTTTATGGTTCCTTTTTCTTGAGAAAGCAGGCTTTCATCAGAGGCCAGTGACGTAGCATGATGAGAATTCCTTAACAATCCCAGCTCTCAATATTCCTTTATACAGCAGAGGGTCTCACAGCCGTGACTCCACTCAGAATCACGGAAGGACATGACACTCCTGTATTCGGATCAGTCACATCAGAGTCTCTGGGGCTGAGGCCCAAAAAGCAGTGTTGGTAAAGCTCCCAGGTGATTCCAGTGCGCAGCTAGGGTTGCCAAGCAGTTATTCCTCTAAGCTCCCACAGTGATGCCATTACTGTGAATCCTCCAACTGAAGGCCGCTTTAACCATGTGTTCAAATGGCAGTTCTGAAAGCTACAGCAGGTGGGCCTGGCTGGATGCTGTGGAACCAGCCCAGAAGCACTATGATGGTGAACACAAATTCGTCTTTCCATTTACATAACAAAGGTTTTTAAGCAGTTTACAAGTAGGAAGTGAAATTGATTTGGGCAACCATGTAGAAATAAAATCTATAATTTTTCTCTTTTGTAAGTGTTGTCCCCTTTCAGCCACTCCTGCCCGGTGTCCTGCTAGACATGCAGGCCTCTAGACCCCGGTGGGACTCTCAAACACCCGCCCAACACAGAAATGGAATTGGAAGACCTCCTCTTTCTCACCTTATAACCACTGTTCTATCTGGGACTTGAAGTCACCTTCTCCCTCACTCAGTTGTCCTGACCACTTTCACTGACTCCCTCCTTCCCTTTATTTCCTTTCCTTGGATAACTGGTGTGCCTGCCTGCCTCACTCCATCCCCTGGATAGGAGGTTCCCATAAGGTGGAGACTGTAATCCCTGTATCCCTATCTCAGCACCACAAAAATGCTCTGAGAGCACATCAACATGCTTCACTGCAAAGTCTACCGCTTACACTGACATTGTATACTAGTGATGCAATCCAATGGTCCACCTCTTGGACAAAAACTTACAAGACACAGAAATAGCATTCTTAGCCTCTGGATACCTTCCGGGGTGTCTCTCTCCCACCTCTGAAATGCTTATCATTCAGGAGACTTGACTGAGACCCTGTTCACTGATGGTTTTCAGTTTCTCCTCCACTGGTCTAGCTGATCAGATCCCAGGACCCTCTTTGGGAAGAGTCTCTGATAATGCACATGAAACAAAATCATATTGACCGACACAACATAATCCAATGCCTGAAAAATAAAACATCTCCTATGGCACATGTGGCAGGACATTTTGAAAGACTGTCCGTTATAAACATTAAGGCTAGGCTTGAAAGAAGAAGTATTTTATGCTTTTCTTCATTGAACCTCCAAAGCCAAAGTATTGGACAACTTAGACCATAACGTTTATATCATAAACCATGGAGTACAGAAGAATGTGTGGTAATGTAAAGCTATTTGTTTTTGTTCCCACTCCAAGGAACAGAGTTGATCAGCAGGTGGGAAGGGGAGAAGCAGAGGGAGGAGGCTGCTGTTTACTAGACCCTGAAAGGTCTCTGAGGGGGGACTCAGAGCTTCCACTCTTCAGCACCACCTAACAAGAGAAATCCCGGTGTATCAGGCCATTCCTACATTGCTATTAAAACAAAAACAAAAACAAAAAACCTGAAACCGAGTAATTTATAAGAAAAGAGGTTTAATTCTCCCATGGTTCTGCAGGCTATACAGGAAGCATGGCACTGGCATCTGCTGGGCTTCTGAGGAGGCCTCAGGAAACTAACATCATGACAGAAGGTGAAGGAGGTGCAGGTACGTCACATGGCCAGAGCAGGAGGAAGTGAGAGAGAGGTGCGGGAGGTGCTACTCACTTCTAAATGACCAGATCTCATGTGAACTCAAAGCAAAAGTTCGCTTATCACCAAGGGGATGGCCCAAGCCATTCGTGAGGGATCTACCCCCACGATCCAACCAACTCCCACCAGCCCCAACCTCCAACATTCGGGATTACATTTTAACGTGAGATTTGGTCAGGGACAAATAACCAGACTGCATCACCTGGACTCCTCCTGAGTGAAGAGGATGATGGAGAAGACTAGAAGAGAGGAATGCCACTTGGTTTCCCAGGCCTAGTTCTGGACTTCACCAGGGTCATAGCAAAGCCCTGTGTCCAACATGGCCTGAGCCAAAGAGCAGGCCTGGCAGCAGATATGCCTGGGCCTCAGGACAGGCTGCCTCGAGAAAAGTCCAGTGTATCTCAGAGTATTCAGGTAAAGCAGATGAGAGTCCCCAGACACTCAAAGGGGACAGTGAAGAAGCTAAGAAGACCAAAGAGCCCTTGGACTTAGTCTGATGGGACAAGTATGGTCCTAGCTGAAGTTTTCAAGAACAGAGGATAACTCATGGACCAGAACCCTTCCTGGGACACCAGGACAACCATTCTTCAGCTCTGTCTACTTCAGCCCCACCACCCGCAAAGAACTCCATTGATCCTTCAGAAAAAACAAATGCAGGGTTTGGAAGGAAAGAATTCTGAAGAAATTGTGTTACTACTCCCAGAGAGACTGAGTCTTGAACCAGTGGAGACAAAACAACTCTAAATTAGCGAGATCTTTTTCTACCATCAGGTGGAAATGAGAATTCCTAAGTCAAGTTGTCTTCAACTGTAAAGAAATAAAGAAAATTACATTTTTGCACAGAGGGCCTCTGTGATTCTTAATTTGCTACACATATTTTTGTTATTTATGGCACTGCCGGTAATCTCTCACAGAACCACAACACAGATTGGAAACCACTGTCCTAGATGGACTTCCTTCTACAGGCTAGGTTTGTTTTCCCACCTCTCATACATTTTCCATCTGCTGACTTTCAAGTAACTATTTTCTTATCTACATTTCGCCTTACTCTTTCTCACTACAACTTCTCAGTTTCAATCTACTGAACACTCTCCCTTTCCCTAGGCAATTGGTGGTGGGCTACTATGATCATCTTTCCATTCAAATTCCTCTGATTTAATAAGACCTTTACCAACCAGAAAGCCACATGTGAACAGGAAATAAGAGCTGATGAGAAAGTGTGACATATTTCATAAGGCGGTCACAGGCAATAAACCATTTCTTAACCTCTTTAAATAAGAGAAGGAAGATAAGACATAAGTGACAGGCAGACCAGCCAACTGTTTGTTCTAATTGCAGCTTGAATCTTGCTCAATGAAGGCAAATGACTGAAAGAGGTTTCTTGCACCTCATTTTTCTCATGTTAACAGATACAGCACAGTAAGTTCCAGAGGCCAATAGACTTGGCGACATCCAAGTACTATTGCACCTAACAGAACCAGATTGGTGGCCTCTGTCTCTCATGCCACTGGCTTCTGATTGCTTTAACACATAAAATTTGAAGCACCAGGAAATGAACTGTCCATGGCCACCCAAGAGGCAGCCCTTCCCATCATCTAAGAAGTGTCTGTTCTAACCTCTCTGCTTCATCATATGCCAAACATGTGACAAGAATACAACCCTTTTTAAACTTATTCTTAAATTTAATACTCTTTCCCTTGTAATTCCACACAGTCCCACCAATCTTTGGTTTTCTGCAATTTTTTGTAACTGATCTCTAAGTTTTGTCACTTTTCCTTTTACACAATCAATTTCCAAAATCTAGATTTTCATGTTGGAGTCTTTCAACCTTTTAATCTTTCTGAATATAACTGTCAACGTATTTTCTCTAGGTGGCTTCCTTTTAATAAGATCAATGTAGTAAACTAGAGATAACTGCAAATTCTTTGCTCCTCATCTAATTTAGAGATAAAGTCTAATTTTCCTCCTCTTGAATCTGGACTAGCTTAGTGACTTGTTCAAACAATTTCAACCAATAGAATGTGGTGGAATTGACTTTCTGGGATTTCTGACCTCAATCATAAAAAGCCTTTCAGGTTCTTCCTGGGCCTCTTAGAACACTCAGTCTTGATGCCCTGAGCTGCCAGGTAAAGACCATGACTGTCCTGAGACCACCATAGTGTTAGGAAGTTTGAGCCACATGTAGACCATGTACAGGTGCTCCAATCCACAGCCCCAACAGTCAGCCAAAGTACATTCCAGCCATGGGGTGCACTATCTTGGATGTTAGGCCAGTCAACTCTAGCTAGTGGCTGTCTGGCTACATCTGCATGACAGGCCCCCAATGAGAACCACCTAGCTGAGCCTTATCAACCCACAAAATCATGAGAGATAATAATACACTGTTGTTTTGAGTCATCGAGTTTCAGGGTAGATTATAGCACAACAATAGACAATCAAAACAATAACTGTCATAGTTCTCCATAGCTTATCTTGTACTGTATAACTTCAGTCTAGCATGCCAGGTGTCTCAGAATTAAAATAACACCTATCCTCCCTTCTCCAGCATCACCTCTGAGCAATGTCCAATTACGAAGGGCTTCCTTAAGATTATTATTATTGTGACCAGCAAACAAATAAAAACTGAGAACTATGAGATGGTCAAATAGGTTTAGTTTTGAATATACTATTTTGAGTAAAAGAATTAGCTATAACTATGTACTTTCAAGGAAATGCTAACTAGAATGATTTTGTTTCTAGTGTTGTTATTCAAAGATTTTCTAAGAACTACTAACACAGCCCACGAGAAGTAAGTCTCCATTAGTAAAGACACTTGGAAGAGTGAACAGCAGGCCACTATCAGCAAAGGAAGAATAAAAATCTGGTCAGATGCAGGAGTGCCATATTTATTTAATCATTTCCCTAATGTCCAAATATTACATTCACATCCAACCATTCCTCTTATATTTCTTCAGAACAAACAACTTGGCAACAGCTCAGCAATAGGTGAATGACTTGCCATCAAGAGTTACTGTTGGCCGGGCGCGGTGGCTCAAGCCTGTAATCTCAGCACTTTGGGAGGCCGAGACGGGCGGATCACGAGGTCAGGAGATCAAGACCATCCTGGCTAACACAGTGAAACCCCGTCTCTACTAAAAAATACAAAAAACTAGCCAGGCGAGGTGGCGGGCGCCTGTAGTCCCAGCTACCCAGGAGGCTGAGGCAGGAGAATGGCGTGAACCCAGGAGGCGGAGCTTGCAGTGAGCTGAGATCCCGCCACTGCACTCCAGCCTGGGTGACAGAGTGAGACTCCGCCTCAAAAAAAAAAAAAAAAAGAGTTACTGTTATCTAGCTGGGCACAGTGGCTCACACATGTAATCCCAGCACTCTGGGAGGCCGAGGGGGCTGGATCACGAGGTCAGGAGTTCGAAACCAGCCTGGCCAACATGGTGAAACCCCGTCTCTACTAAAGATACAAAACATTAGCTGGGCATGGTGGCGCACGCCTGTAATCCCACCTACTTGGGAGGCTGGAGCAGGAGAATCACTTAAACCCGGGAGGCAAAGGTTGCAGTGAGCCAAGATTGCGCCACTGCACTCTAGCCTGGGCGACAGAGTGAGACTCCATCTCAAAAAAAAAAAAAAAAAAAAAAAAAAAAAAAAAAAAAATACTGTTATCCATGACTGCCCTGAGGGAGAATGGGAGCTAGAAAAGTTCCCTGCCTTGGCCCCAGGGGTTGGGAGAAGAGGCGATAGGACCTCTGATTCCTTCTTTGCTTCTTGCACTATCATGAATAAATTACTATCTTAAGAGCCTGGATGGCAGTGCTGAGTTATTCCTACTCTGGGATGGTTAGACCCGCTGAGGAGCTCAGCATACCATCTAGAATATAAGCTTGTTTGTCCTCAGAGGCCAAAGCCACTGGATCTTGAGTCCTCCTGAGAGAGAGAATAATAGAAGCCTATCATCTGAATTCCCCAGTAATGGCATGAAAGTCTTAGGACCCAGAACTGGAAAAGATTTTGGGCAGAGGTTCCCTGAGTGTGACTTATGCATGGGGTCTCAGAAGGTGGCTACAGGATTCCCTTTTATTCCTCTAGATCTGTGCTATGCAATTCATGTAGCCTCTGGAAACATGTGACTATTTAAATTATTTTAAATTAAATGAAATTTTAAAATGTAATCCCTCAGTTGCACTAGCCACATTTCAAGAGCCTAATACCCACACATTGCTAAAGGCTATCATATTAGACAGAACAGATATAGGACATTACTTTACTGCAAAATGTTCATTGGACGTAACTGCTTAAGGTTTAGATAATTCAGGGACTCTAGAACAAAGGTCCTTCTCTGGAAAGCCAGTCTTCATCCAAAATGGACAATCTGGTCATTTTAAATCCATACTCGAGCAAGAATCTTCTTCACACTCTTCCTCTTTCCTTTTGATCAACCAGGTGATCATTCATTTTGTATTTCATTGCTTGATCAAATCCTACCTGCTCTCACATGTCCTCTGGATATTAGGTTCTCAGTTTGAATAATATTATAATTGTTATATTCATTGACATAATACTTTGTAAATACAAGGATTCGTGCCAATATTCTAATTTTTCTAGTAAAAATAAATGTCAGATCTTCAGAGACAGGAATGCATGTACTTTGTAGGGGTGAGGAATGTCTTCATCCCCTATCCCAAAACACTCATGGGCAACTCGATCAATGCTCAGAATGTCAGAGGCAGTCAGCTAAAAAGAAGAGTATAAAGCATTTTTTATTGTAGGTATCGCCCCAAATCAACAACACAGTGTTTATTACGTTTTGATTTAAAAAACAAAAACAAAACAGATTTTAGTAGCATTACATTAGCCAATAAAATTGTAAAATCTTACCATGTTCCTCATTTTGTCATTCCTTTTTGTTTATTCTCCAAGAAAAACAAATGAGTAATGGTCCTCTGCCCTGTTCCTTTGACATATTAACTGTGTGCTGCCCCCACAGTGATATCCAGCAGAGGCAACACTGTGGTTCCCAGGCATGGGGTCATAAAATCAACAACAGACTGTTTATTACATTTTGATTTAAAACAAAACAGATTTTAAATAGTATTACATTAGCCAATAAAATTGTAAAATCTTACCACGTTCTAATTTTTGTCATTCCTTTTTGTTTATTCTACAAGAAAAAAAAAAAATGAGTTACAGTCCTCTGCCCTGTTCCTTTAACATATTAACTGTGTGCTTGTAAATAACCTAGCAATATCCCAGCTAAATCCGGGCATGAAAATAATGACACAGGGAAACAGTCTCTAAATTAGAAGATGCCCATGAAAAAGAGGTGTAGGTATGCACCCAGAACCCAGGTTTTCCTAAGAGCATGAAGAATGAGTCCCAGCATGTAAAAGTTTAAATGAAGAAGAAAGTCACAAATTCACTAGAATGAGAGTTTCTTCCTTCTGCAGTCTCAAGAGAAGGAGAGACCCTCAGGAAGAACATGGTGATTGAGAAAGTATTGATTGCTTTTTCTGTTTTCTCTGCTATCTTCTTGAAAGTAGTGATGCCAGCCGGGCATGGTGGCTAATGCCTGTAATCCCAGCTACTCGGGAGGGCAGAAGAATCGCTTGAACCCAGGAGGCGGAGGTTGCAGTGAGCCGAAATCTGTGCCATTGTACTCTAGCCTGGGCAACAAGAGCGAAATTCTGTCTCAAAAAAAAGAAGAAGAAGAAAGAAAGAAAGAAAGTAGTGATGCAGGTATTTGAAGGACCCAGAAAAAGCTGGTAATTTGGAAAGACCCTGAAACAGACTGCAGAGAGAGCAGCCTAAGCCAGGAAGGGTAGGGTGCAGAGAACACCAACAAGAACAGTGTCAGGCACATCGTGGGCTCGGGGGCAGAATAGTCTCTGCCATCACCACCACTTCACATACAGATCTTGGATATCTTTGGCCAGATGTATTCCTGTTTTTCATAGTACTGGATGCTATTGTGAAGGCTATTGTTTTTAAATTTCAATTCCTGAATGCTCATTGCTAGCATATAAGTATACAACTGATTTCTGTATATTGATCTTATAACCTACAAAACTCACTTATTAGTTCTAGTAGATTTTTAGTAGATTCCATAGGGTTTCCTACATAGACTACCATGTTGTCTACAAATAGAATTTCTTTTCTTTTCCAATCTGGATACCTTTTATTTCATAGATTGACTTTTTTTTTTTTTTTTACACCAGCTAGATCCCGTAATACAATGTTAAATAGAAGTCGGGAAAGTGGACGTTCTTGCCTTGTTCCTGATCCTGGGAGGGTAGCTTTCATTAAGTATGATGTTAGCTGTAGACGTTTCGTATACATCCCTTGTTGGGTTGAAGAAATTTCCTTCTATGACTAGTTTGCTGAGAGTTTTCACCAGGAACAGATTTTGGATTTTGTCAAGTGCTTTTTCTGCATCTGTTGAGACAATTATATGATTGTTTTTCTTTTTTTAGTTTCATTACTATAGTGAATTACACTTACGGATTTTTCCAATGCTAAGCCAACCTTACATTCTTACAATAATACCTCCTTGGTCATGATGCGTTAGCTTTTTTATATACTGTTGGATTTGATTTACTAGTATTTTGTTTAGAATTTTATATCTATGCTCATGAGGAATACTGGTCTGTACTTTTCTTGTAATGTCCTGTTTGGTTTTGATATCTGGGTAATATTAGCTTCACAGAGTTGGGGAGAACTCATGAGTTGAAAAGCATTTATTCCTATTCAATTTTCTGGAAGAGTTCGAGTAGAATTACTATTATATTGTTCTTAAATGTTTGGTAGAATTCACAAGATGTGTTGTCTGGGTCTGGAATTTGCCTTGCAGGAAGTTTTTTTTTTTTTTTTTTTGAGACGGAGTCTTGCTCTCTCGCCCAGGCTGGAGTGCAGTGACGTGATCTCGGCTCACTGCAAGCTCTGCTTCCCAGGTTCACACCATTCTCCTGCCTCAGCCTCCCAAGTAGCTGGGACTACAGGTGCCCACCACCATGCCCAGCTAATTTTTTGTATTTTTAGTAGAGATGGGGTTTCACCATGTTAGCCAGGATGGTCTCGATCTCCTCAAGATCCACCCACCTTGGCCTTCCAAAGTGCTAGGATTACAGGTGTGAGCCACCGCACCTTTTGGGAAGACTTTTAACTACAAATTCCATTTCTTTAATAGATAGAGGGCTAGTCAAGTCATCTATTTCTTTTTGAATGAAGCTGGTAGCTTGGGTCCTTCAAAGAATTAATCTATTTCATCTAAGTGTATATGTTTTATGAGTAATTTTGTTCCTAGTATTCTCTTATTATTCTTTTACTATTTGTAGTATAGTGTAGTGATATCACCTAGTTCCTACCATTGATTGTTCTGTCTTCTCTTTTTAATCCACAATCAATCCAGCTAAAGGTTTATCAATTTTACTGATTTTCTCAAAGGTGTCATCCCTTTGGTGTCCTTGATATTCTTGATTGTATTTCTGTTTTCTATTTAGTTGCTTTCTGCTTTGATCTTTATTATGTCTTGTCTTTTGCTTGTTTGGTGTGTAATTTATTCCTTTTTCTAGTTGCTTAAGGTGGAGGCTATGGTCACCAATTTCACAATTTTCTTCTTTTTTAAATAGGTATTTAGTGCTCAAAAATGTTCCTATAAATGATACTGTATCACCCCACATATAAGAACCCTACAGTAGTATAGTTTCATTTTCCTTTGCCTGATCTTTGTGCTATTTTGTCATTCATTTTACTTTTACATATCCTATAAACCTCACACTACATCATTATTACTTCTGTTTAAATAATTTTCATTTAAAGACATTTAAATAATAATTTGGCATTTCTGGTGCTCTATCCTTTGGATAGATCCAGGTCTCCATCTAGTATCCCTTTCCTTCTGTCTGAAGGATTTCCTCTAACATTTTTGTAGTGCAGGTCTGTTGGTGATGAATTCAGCTTTTATATATCTGAAATGGTTTTATTGTGTCTTTGTTTTTGAAAGATATTTTCACTGTGTACAAAATTCTTGGCTGACAGTTTTTTTTTTTTCCTTTAGTGTGTTAGAGATCATGCTCCAAACTCTTCTAGCTTGCATTGTTTCTGTGAGGAATCTGCTATCACCTGTGTCACTGCTGTTTCTTGGTAGGCATATTTTTTTCCTCAGTTTTCTAAGATTTTTTCTTTATTGCTGATTTTAAGAAATTTAATTATGGTGAAATGATGTGTTTGTCCTCAAGTTTCTTAAGGTTCACTGAACTTCTTGAGTATGTGGGTTTGTAATTTTCAGTTCAGCTTGGAAAAGCCCTCACCATTATTTCTTCAAATATTTTTTCTGTCACTCCCTTTTTCCCTTGAGTGACTTCAATTACATGTGTGTTTCGGTGACTTGAAATTTTCCCACTGTTTCATGATGCTCTGTTCTCTACTTGTTTGTTTTTCCTCCTCTGTGCTTTTATTTTTTTATAGTTTCTATTGTTATGTCTTTAGATTCACTAATCTATTCTTCTGCAATATCTATTCTGCTATTAATCTCATCCAGTCATTTTTTTTTTTTTTTACCTCAGAAATTATAGTTGTTATCTCTAGAAGTTAGATACAGGCATTTTCACATCTTTTACTTCTCTACTTACCTCTTTGTGTTTATGGAATACAGTTATAACAACTGTTTCCATGTCCTTTGTCTGCTAATTCTAACATCTCTAGGTTGGTTTTGACTCATTTTCCTCTTCATTATTATCACTTTTACTTGCAGACCTGATAATTTTTTGGTTGAATGCCAAACATTGTGGATTTTAACTTGTTAGCTGTTGAGTATTTTTGTGTCTTGGGATGCATTTGAGTTATTGAGAATAGTTTGATTCTTTTGGATCTTACTTTTAAGACTCGGCAGACAGGACCACAGCACCATTCACTCTAGGACTCATTTTATCACACTTCTGAAGCTTGACCCTTATGAGTCCTCTAACAAATGCCTGTGACTTATGAGACTTTCCAGTCTGGCTGGTGAGAATAGGAATTATTCCTCCTCTTGTCCACTATTTCATCTAATGTTTTAGGGAGGTGCTTTTTCTGACTTTGGGTAGTCTTCTCACATGCACTGGTGTGCCGAATTCTTGAGTGGGACCCTCTGAACTGAAGAGCTTTGAAGCTCTTCCTCTCTGTAGCTTTCTCCTTTCCCGTGAACTGTAGCTTCCTTGATCTCCCTTGGTTCTCAGCTCTGTCTCATCAAGTCAGGAAGTTCACTGAACTCTGCCTGGGTCACCCTTCCCTGTGCCATGGCCTGGAAACTCTCTCACATCAGTAAGCCAGAGAAGTCATAGGGCTTTGTTTTCTGCCTCTCAGGGATCACTGCCCTTCCTTAGCTGATGTGCGGTTCTTAAGAACCCTGGTTTTGTATATTTTGTCCAGTAATTTGGTTGTTTCTTATGAGAAAGTAACTCTAGGGCCTATTACTCAATCCTGGCTGGCATCAGAAATCTACTGACATAGTTTCTGAAGTTCATCAGTGAAGATGCCTGAGATTCTTTACACATGCCCATCCCCACCCTGCAAATTCTTTTTTAAACTTTGGTTGTAAAGGTTTTGGTATCTTTATAAAACATAAGCAAGAATTAATACATTTTAGTCAAAACCAAGACTTTTGGGGAAGGAAGTAAACTGTGAACGATGTCAGATAAAGAACAGCCTGGCAGCTGTCAGGCCCCAGAGGCAGAGAGAGAAGAGGCACCGGCCTGGATGGAAAACCCCCAAGGTTGCACCACCAAGAGCGAAAAGGAAAGAACAGCTATCAAGGAAAGAGGAAAGGTGAGAGTGAAGAAGACATCTAAAGGTCAAATCTATTGTCTCCAGGGTTGCCAAACCTAAGAATTTTGAAAGAAGAATCATTAACAATTGTGACTGCTTGAACACAGGCACCAGGAGAAAGCTGAGAGGGAATATTGAGAATGTTCGAAAACATTATTACAAAGAAAATGATGTGATATTATCGGTTCTCAAAGGTTCCTGAGATCCTTTCAGAGTCCTCAAGGTCAAAACTACTTTCATAATAATTCAAACATGGTATGTGTCTTTTTCATACACATGTACAGTGGACTCTTCCAGAGACTGCATAATGTATAACTTCTCCAACACTGAATGCAGAAGCAGATATGAGAACTTATCTGTATTCTATTGAGCTAAGCATTAAAGAGATTCACAGAACAATGTAAACAAAGTAAAAAAAAGTAATTCTTTTTGATGCTTTTGTTTTTAAAAAATAATTGTTTTCAATAAAAGATTTATGTTAACAGGCAATGAGTGTATCAGCGTTTTTAAATAATTGCTAAAAATTTATTTTTTTTACTTTAGGCGTGGACGCGTGTGTGGAACGGGAGGGCGCACTGTCCATGGGCATCCCTGGCCTGTGCCGCCCAGATGTGGTGTTAAAAGTGAGGATCCAAAGTGAAACTCCAGTGAACCTCAGGACTACAAGGTGACCAGGAGGCAAGGTCTATAAGGATACTTAAAGCTCATTACACGTGGTACTCTATGGAAGGAAGTGTCAATGCTATGGAAAACAACCCCGATAGAGAAAACATCATGAGACCTTGGAATGACTACATTATTGGCAATGCCATCATTGTTATAGAAAAGCCATGAAAGCCATCAAGCCTGAAACAACAAATTCCTGCTGAAGAATACTGTGTCTAGAAGTGCATGGCTTCACAAGATTTATGACTGAGCCAATCAATGAAATCGTAAAAGAGGATGTGCATATGGCAAAAAAAAAAAAAAAAAAGTAGGGGTAAAGGGTTTCAAGATATGGGTCTTGGATTAATTCAGGACCTAATAAACGCTACACCAGAGAAATTCACAGTAGGTGACTTGATGGAGATGAGTGCTTTTGAACCAGTGCCAGATGATGAGGAAGAAGTCATAGAGGATGCAGGGCCAGGAAACAAGCTGACTTTAGACACTCTGGGAGGAGGGTTCCAGTTATTCAAGAATGCTTTTGACTTATTTTATGACATGGGCCCTTCTATGATACAGGCAATAAAATTAAAGCAAATGATAAAGAAATATTCATATTGTATAAAAACATTTTTAGAGAAATGAGAAGACAGGAATTCAGACAGAAATTATGGTGTATTTCTGTAAAGTTACACCAAGTGTGCCTGCTTCTTCTGACTACTCTTCCACCTCCTCCCTATCTTCCACCTCTATCATCCCTGAGACAACAAGACCAACACCTTGTCTTCCTCCTCCTCAGCTTACTTGATGCGAAGGCAACAAGGATGAAGATCTTTATGATAATCCACTTCCACTTAATGAATAATAAATGTATTTTTATAAATTAAAAAAATTTATTTTTTAAATTTCTCAGTTTTAATATCGAATGTAGTTAATATCAATAGAATTAACCAGGTAGACAGAAGCTCTTCAAAGTTCTGGGGAGTTTTTAAGAGTATGAAGGGGTCTTTAGACCAAAAGTTTGAGAACGTCTACTGTACATAAAGCTTCTGCAGCCCTCTGAGACCACTGTGTAGTTCATGAAAGTGTCTACCTAGGAGCAAGAAGAAAGGACACACCAAGAGGTCAGAAGAGAGGGGCACCCTCGTCAACAGCTGCTTCACCCCTGACCCTGATTTCAAAGCAATACTTCGCAGCACAGCAGCCCCTGTCAGGTTCACCATAAGGACCTACGTCCTAAGTCATCACTGAGATATGAACTGCTCTTTAGGGGGCCCAAATCCTGCCCTGAATTCCCCAAAATCACCAATTCCCTTTCCAATGTACTGCACCACAGCTTTCTTAACTGTTCATCTGACCTATGCTCAATAATTGGCCCTTATGTAGGAATGAAATATCTAGATTTCAAGCACCTATCGGGTTCCTGACCATGATTTAGACACTTCAATAGGACATCACATTTAATACTCATAAGTATGAATGGTATTACTACTTTTGTTTGGGAGGGAGTTTTTTTTGTAGGTTTTTGGGGTTTTCATTGTTGGTTTCTTTTGTTTGTTTGTTTGTTTGTTTGTTTGTTTGTTTGTTGTTGAGACAAGGTCTCACTCTGTCACCCAGGCTGGAGTGCAGTGGCACCATCTTGGCTCACTGCAGCCTCAATCTCCTGGGCTCAAGTGCTCCTCCCACCACAGCCTCCCAAGTAGCTGGGACTACAGGCCTGCACCACCACACTCAGCTTATTTATTGTTTACTTTTTTATTTTTGTAGAGACAGGGTCTTGCTCTGTCACCCAAGCTGGTCACAAACTCCCAGCCTCCAGTGATCTTCCTGTATCAGCCTCCCAAAACTCTGGGATTACAAGAGCAAGCCACCCCATTGGCTACTACTCGTTTTGTAGACGGCAACAGACATCCTAGAGAGAAGTTAAAGAACTTGCCCAAGATTACCCAATGATTAAAATAATTGAACCAGGATCCAACACACTCTCCAAAACTGATGGTTTTCCCCCTTCACATTGCTGCCTTTTACTGATCTACCATTGACCACTGCCATTGTTTTTAAAGTTAAAAATGACCCTAAAACACGTAGGAGTTTGAGATTTGCTCTCTAGAACTAGAGGAAGTGCAGAATGATGGTTACTAGCATAGGCAATGGAGCCCAACTGCCCCAAATGTATCCCAGCTCTACTATATACTGTCTGTGTGGCACTAAGAAAGTCACTTAACTTCTCTTATGCCTCAATTCCCTTGATGGCAAAATAATGTTATCAATAGTCCCCACCTTATTGGGTTGTTGGGAGAACCAAATAAGTTAACACATAAAAAAGTATTTAAACATAGTCAATGATAGAGATGATCATTACCTGCCAAACATTCATTATATTTGGGTACTTATATACTCAACCTCTTTGAACTTTAACAATGAGCGTAATATACCCATTCAGTAATACCATAGAGGTATTGAGAAAATTACAGAAAATTCATGTATCTGACAGTATTTCTACTATGCAAATAAGCAAATGTTACTGGAGCTTCATTAGGCATAAACTCATAGTGTGATGTCATTTTGGAATAGGGAGTTTTCGGGTAAAGAGCAAGCTAATATTTCTGGCTAACAGAGTATATACGAGTCACCACAGCCGATAAATTCCTCATTCCAAAAGCACCAACCGAAACCACATTTAAAAAGGAGGGTATTTCGACACAAATACTCAAGTCTAAAGTAACCAAGTGTAAAATGCATAAATAACTTGGTCTCTGCATGATAGGACAGCAAACTCCGTCAATATGTGAAGAACTATTGAGAATTGAAATCTAAACACTCAAAGATAATAAAGAACTTAAAGGAAACAAAAGGTTGGCTTGCAATGAGAAGTTGCACAACATTTTTTACGTAAACTCAGAAATCTAATTATTGCCATGTCAAAGTGGTTTTGTTTCTCTTCATTTTCATTGTTAAAAAGTTCTATCCAAACTTGAATCATTTCCTGTCCTGATAATTGCAGTATGGCTTTCTCATTCCTCCTACACTACTAATATCCAAATCACTATTGCCAAAGAGATTTTCCTCTCTTGTTGCCAAATAGGTATCCCAGATCATTGGATGTTGCATGGATACACACACACACACACACACACACACACACACACACACACACACACCTGTCTTACCTGAAGTCCCTACTGGGGCTTCCTATCATGTGTCACCATCTGACTTACTGTATATATTACTTCTTGATCTTGTTAATTAACTGTCTATCCCCTCTAGAATGTAAGCTCCATGAGGGTAGGTTTTGGTCTGTTTTATCCACTGTTGTATTATCATTGTCTTGAATGAAGCCTAGTAGGTGATAGATACATTTTATATATTTATTGGATGAATAAATGTGTCATTTAACTCTGCCCATTAAAGGTTCTTGCACTTGATTTCAATATTTTTCAATCTCTTCCATTTAGTAATATTTTCTCTTCTCTCCCTCAACTCTTTTCCACAACCCATTATAGCTGTCTCTGCCATCTTTGCCTCCTCTCACCATGCACTGTCCATGAATGTGCAGGTATTAATTTTAGGACAATCTGTCCTGGATCCTTCTGAAGCTAAGTGGGAAGCTGACTCACCCAATGGGACTTCAAAGGATTGAGACCCAGGGCAAACTGTTCCTCACTTTTGACAAAACAGGGGGCCTGAACATGACACTGGGCAAAGCAGAGAAGGGGGAGGCTGAAATCTGGATCACCAGTCAACCATCTCCAGGATGGCCACACCCAAGGGCTCACAAGAGGGGTTTGCACAGGAGCTTAGAACAACCTTCTAGGCTGACAAGGGGGCCTCTGCATTAAAAGGGCCGGGAAGAGAACTGAACCTACTAACATTCTTCACTGAAACCCAGCTCCTTCAAACCCAGACTGGACAGCCATTGGCCCAAGATATGTCAGAGGGATCCGGTGAGTCAGAGAGAGGCATGGCTTGAATCAGTGGTTCCCATGCCTAGCTGTGCAGCCTCTTGGACATTCTAGAGCCCTACCTGAGCAGAATCTCTACAGACAGTGCCTGGGAATTAGCTATAACCTAAGGGAGTTTTAAATACAAGCAGGAGTATTTTTGGTTGGGTGTGCATCTACCAGGCAGAAGTTGGGGCTACCAGACATTTTGCAATACCTAGGACAGCGCAGCACAACAAATTGCCTCTATCCTAAAAAAAAATAAAACCTTTCAAACATCTCACCAGACTTCAGTGGAGGTGAAATCTGAGTCTGAAGCCTAGCTCTGTTTGTCATATAAACACAAAGTATTTTTTGCACAGTTTTAATATGTATTAAATTTTCCAGAAAAGCAGCTACCGTGTCAATTGAGGACAAGCTGAACTTGATTTTCTTCTGAAAGTTTATAAAAGATCTTTCATGATGGGGGGAAAAAAAATCACATCCCCAACAGGAATGCCACTCATTCTATTTGACTCTCCAGCGAGGCACAGGCTGTTTCAGTCTGTATTCGCAGCTGCTGCATTAAAGACTTCTCTGTGTATAGCTCAAGCATCTGACAACTTCTTTCTGTCTTCTAGCTCAGTCATGTCTACGCATATATGTATGAAACTGAATATGGACTAGTTTTTATATCTTCTTTACATTATAGCTAAGGTAATATATTTAAATTTTTAATATCATGCATAAGTAGGTTATGTTGTCAATGAATTTCACTTAGAGGATATTATGAAATCGTTGTTAAGAAAAAGAACATTGTAAGTCTGTTGAAGTTAAGAACCACTGATCTAAACCTTCTAATCGGTCCCTCAAAAAAGCTAATGGTTGGAGCTGAAGACACTATTTTCTTTGATTTTTCCTGACTGTCTACTCATTCACTCTTGACTGTATTCCATTCCTCATCCACGGTTTGTGACCTACTCAGCAATAAGTCTTCTGGGGAGAACATTTCCAATTCTGTGCCTTATTGCATCCCAGGCATCACAAAAGAGTTTTGTTCATGGATGGATCCCTGGGAAACTGTGCATTACAGACCCTCTTCATATTCCTCAGTTTTCCTTTAGAAGCACAGACGACTAATTAGACCTTGTTTTTATTCATGTGAGCTCTGCTTTGAAATCTTACACCCAAGACCACCAGGAGGACTGCACCTGACCATGTCAGCTGACACCCCAGCAGTGAGTGCCGCAGTGGGGCTGCAAGGGCCTAACAAGGCCTAACATTCTGTGTTTCTTTATCCCTTTTAGATACCCTACTTCTTCCTTGTATCTTGCCTGGGTGCCACCCTGTCTATCCTGACTGCTACATGTGACTTCATTCTGAACATACCTTCATGACTGTCCTCAACCCATGCCAGAAACTCTCCCCTTCACTTCCTCAGGAAGCTCCCAGTCCATGAAACAATAAGAAGTTTATCAAGAAGAACAGGAGACCAAGAGGAACAGGAGACATTGTTTGTGCCAGTCTAAATCCAAGCTAGAATTATTCTTGATGCAAATATGATGAAGGATTTTCTTCATCCTTCATCATATTTGTTGGTTTCTTTTGTTTGTGTGTTTGTTGTTGAGACAAGAATTAGTCTTGATGCAAAGATGATGAAGGGAGTTGCAAGAATATGTTCTCTCCTGTGGTTTTCCTAGCAAGACACTCTACAGAGTAAAGGTAGCACGTGTTAAACAATCAATGAGTTCTAGACAGTTGTGTGGTAACCAAGGAAGAGCCACCATGAGAGGCTCCCAGCAATCAGCCTGGCAAGCCACAGGGTGAAGATATGGTTTGGCTCTGTGTCCCCACCCAAATCTCATCTTGGATTGTAATCTCCATGTGTCAAGGGAGGAACCTGATGGGAGGTGATTGAATTACGGGAATGGTTTCCCCCATGCTGTTCTCGTGATAGTGGGTGAGTCTCAGTTTTTTTTTTTTTTTTTTTTTTTTTTGAGATAGGGTCTTGCTCTGTCACCCAGGCTGGAGTGCAATGGCACAATCTTGGCTCACTGCAACCTCCGCTTCCCGGGTCCAAGCAATTCTCCCGCCTCAGCCTCCCGAGTAGCCGGGATTACAGGCGCTGGCCACCACCCCCAGTTAATTTTTGTATTTAGTAGAGACAGGGTTTCGCCATGTTGGCCAGGCTGGTCTCGAACTCCTGACCTTAAGTGATCCACCTGCCTCGGCCCTCAAAGTACTGGGATTACAGGCATGAGCTACAGCACCCAGCCAGATCTGATGGTTTTAAAAGTGGCAGTTTTTCCTGTGCTCTCACTTCACTTCTCCCACCTGCCACCATGTTAGGTGCACTTGCTTCCCCTTCCAAAATGATTATAAGTTTCCTGAGTCCTCCCCAGCCATGTGGAACTGTGGGCCAATTATACCTCTTTTCCTTATAAATTACCCAGCCTCGGGTATTTTCTTTTCCCTCCCTCCCTCCCTCCCTCCCTCCCTGCCTTCCTTTCTTCCTTCCTTCCTTCCTTCCTTTCTTTCTTTCTTCTTCTTTCTTCTTTCTTCTTCTTTTCTTCTTCTTCTTCTTTCTTCTTCTTCTTTCTTCTTCTTTCTTCTTCTTCTTCCTCTTCTTCCTCCTCCTCCTCTTCCCTCCTCCTCCTCCTCCCTCCTCCTCCTCCTCCTTCTTCCTCCTCCTCCTCCTTCTTCCTCCTCCTCCTCCCTCCTCCTCCTCCCTCCTCCCTCCTCCTCCTCCCTCCTCCTCCTCCTTCCTCCTCCTCCTCCTCCTTCCTCCTCCTCCTCCTCCTCCTCCTCCTTCTTCTTCTTCTTCTTCCTTCTTCTTCCTTCTTCTTCCTTCTTCTTCTTCCTTGTTCTTCTTCTTCTTCTTTCTTCTTCTTCTTCTTCCTTTTTTCTTCTTCTTCTTCTTTCTTCTTCTTTCTTCTTCTTTCTTCTTTCTTCTTCTTCTTCCTCCTTCCTCCTCCTCCTCCTCTTCCTCTTCTTCTTCTTCTTCTTCTCCTCCTCCTCCTCCTCCTCCTCCTCCTTTCTTCTTCTTCTTCTCCTTCTTCTTCTTTTTTTTTTTTTTGTGAGATGGAGTCTTGCTCTGTCACCAGGCTGGAGTGCAGTGGCGCAATCTCAGCTCACTGCATCCTCCACCTCCTGGGTTCAAGCAACTCTCTTGCCTCAGCCTCCTGAGTAGCTGGTATTACAGGTGCGCCACCATGCCCGGCTAATTTTTCTTTTTAGTAGAGCTGGAGTTTCACCATGTTGCCCAGGCTGGTCTTGAACTCCTGACCTCAGGCAATCTACCCACCTCAGCCTCCCAAAATGCTGGGACCACAGGCATGAGCCACCTTGCCCAGTATCGGGTATTTCTTTACAGCAGTGCAAAAACAGATGAATACAGGTGACTACCTTGCCAGCTCCCACACTACGCTTGCCTAACCTTTCCCTGCCTCAAGAATAGGGGAGGTAGTGTGTGAGTACTTTACTTAGGTGATCTCACCAGATAAACCCCTTTTTCTTTCTCTCTTCCCCTTTCCATTCTCTTGTTCACCATCTTCTTCTCTCTCTTGTTCACCATCTCCTTCCTAATCTCTGCCAAGCCTCATTCCTTTCTATCAATCAAGAAAGACCCATATGAGGCGCTGTAGGCATATTTCTGTATTTTTTTACAATTGAATTCATGTTACATTATTTTATTTTATTTATTTTATTTATGTATTTATTTATGTATTTATTATTTTATTTTATTTTATTTTATTTTTTTGTTGAGACAGAGTCTCACTCTGTCACCCAGGCTGGAGTGCAGTGGTGTGATCTCAGCTAACTGTAAACTCCACCTCTAGGGCTCAAGTGATTCTCCTGCCTCAGCCTCCCAAGTAGCTGGGATTATAGGTGCACACCACCACGCCCAGCTAAATTTTTTGTATTTTTAGTAGAGATGGGGTTTCGCCATGTTGGCCAGGCTGGTCTGGAACTCCTGACCTCAGGTGATCTGCCTGCCTTGGTCTCCCAAAGTGCTGGGATTACAACCGTGAGCCACTGACTGGCAAATGTATATACAAAGTATTATTTTGATACAATTTAAAAAGATTTCCCCTAGCCTTTTCATTTACCATTAATATTTATGCTAAATTCTGCTTTGATTTACTCTAATATATTTTAATCACGGACCTCTGGGTATACCTCATTCCATAAAAAAGCTAAATGTATTTATTTAAAAATCTCAGCTTGCTTCTCAAAATGAGTTTCATGACACTTTTTCCATAAGATACAAACACAATTTCACAGATAATAAAGATAGCATGGTATTATTACATGTGCAGTAATATGTCTCTGATTGGTAAAACTTTGGCATGATAGTACATCATCTGGTGTAATACAACGCAATGAACATTGCGTCGGAATGCAGAAGTACCTTAAGGAAATAGAGTGAGTATCCTGCATTCGATCTTTCACGATTTCCATGTCTTTGGGTTGATGTTTACTCAGTTGATATCTGCTCAGTATGTCTGTATTTCTTAGTGAAGTAAACCAGTTTCCCTGATCCCTGCCTTCAGTCTACAGGCATGGGCCTAAAAGACACCCTGGCCATGACGGATGGGGCCATGAGAATTCACATGCTCTCCCCAAGAATTTCACATTGAAACTGAAATACGTGGAGTTAATGCCTATGTGTTATAGATGGAGTCAAACCAAAGTGTTTAGCATTGGACATCACTTGGGAGATGCAGAGTGGCTGTTTTCTGAAAACAAGGAAAGCTGGTTTTCAGAGAGAGAGAGAGAAAAGCAAGGAATGCAGACAAGAAATGAAGAATGATTCCTTCAGACCCTGGCAGACAACCTCCCAGGCTGGTCCCAGTTCTTCCAGAAACACGGCTATGTCCTTGCTCTTGGGTTTCACGAGGCCCTTCTGAATATTAACTATAATTTTTCACTTGAACAAACCTGGCCCATACCTGATCCTGGTGCTTAAAATCACCAACTCATAACTGAGCGCCTCTCACTCATGCCTGTTAGTAAACTGTTTTTTTAGATTCAGTCGCTATTGCCAGGTACAGCACTTCTCTATTTCATGTCCACTCGTTCATGACTGTGCACATGTGTGCACAGGAGAGAGGGAGAGAGAGAGAACTGACACAGAAAACTCTGACTTCACTCTAAAAGTTTTAGGCCTGGATCTCAGCAGGCCTGACCCAGAAATGCAGGCCCTCCATGTCTCACACTCATAATGTTCTCATGAGACAGAGGCGTGGAATGGAATTCTGCCTTATTCGTGGAAAATTACATCTATAACTGCCAAAGGGCCAAGCTATTCTTATTTACTGACCAATATGTTTTCTTCTTCCAGGAAGGCCAGGCCCCTATGAGATGGACACATCTTTTCTTTGGCCTCATTTCAAAGTATAGCATGGAAACCAGTCCATGGCCTTAAGGTGGCCCAACCCCGTGTGTATTGATTCAAAGGGTGATCTTAGGTACCGGGAATCCTATTTTTGAATGTCTGAAACAAACGTATATCTTCCAGGGCTGCCCTTTTCTTGATTCTGGTTGCCTGGCAGCTTGACAACTTTAAAGGAGGGACGTCTAATACCTTGAGGTGAAGAAGATGAAGGCTGAGAACAAAAAAGGTGTTGCATGGCGTTAAACTCCAGTATAGAGTTTAAGTCCATAGCAAGACAATAGCCTAAGCAAAAATATCATTAGCTGTAATATGTGCAATAAGAAAAAAAATGCTGCCAAATAACTAGGACCTACTATCCACTGCAAGATGCATCCTAATTTCAGAAATATTAAAATGTGGTTTTAAAAAATGTGCTAGGCTTTGTTGAGAGAGAGAAAGGGTATTTTTTTTTGAACTCCCCAAACTGGGCTTGACATCCCAAGAGTTATGGAGGAAGACTGGACCCATAAACCCTAGAGTGAGCCAGGCTGGACTTAGACAGTGGAGACCTTTTGACCACACAGCCAGGGAGGCCCTTCCTGTAGAGCTAGAGGGAAGATCTGCAGAAGGAGAAAGAAGGAAGGCAAGAGTTCAGCTCTGATGGTCAACTCTGGAAGGAGTAGAAGCTGAGTCACCAGGCTGGCAGAGGAGCAGCCTGGAAACGGCAGTCCCCTTCCAGAAAGCAGTGCTCAGTGACACCTGGCTCCACGGCTGCAGGGGCTGCCTCTGGCAAAGTGGAGGAAGCTGACAAGAATTCTTAGGTGCCGAGGAGGGGAATAGAAGTTGCTAGAGAAACCAGAGGAACGGAAGAGGCCTGGAAAGAAACCAAGGGGTTGGCGGAGGCACATCTGCAGGCAACAGCAAAGTCCACGGTGGTCAGCACCGGGTGGCTAGATGTCCCAGACCCCTGGGTCAATGACATACAGGGCACAGCCTGCAGCAAGGACCCAAGGGCACAGCATGGCCATTGACCAAGCAGAATGAGCCATCTCCCTGGGGCCAGCTCCATGATGACAGCCTAAGAGGCAAACCCTGTAGGACACAGATTGACACTAGGGCCCGACAGGAGCAAGAGGAAGAGTCCCCAGGAAGCTGCTTGCCAAGACCTGCTGAGATTTAAAGTGAATTGTGACAGATGTCATATGTTCCTATGTTCCGCTAAAAACCTGGATGTGGACCAAATGTGCCGGAGCTCATTTACTGTTGCATTTGATCATTAAACCAATTTTATTGTGTGCACACCATGTACCAGGCAGGGTTCCAGGTACTTGAGGTGTACCTGGGAACAAATCCGACATCACTACCCACCTGCAGAGCGTGGAGGGATAATACACGGCAAACATAACAGCAAAGGGGATTGTGTAGTGTGTGCAAAGGTGAATTGAAGAAAACAAGCTTCTGCTTCAGGAAACCTGAATTGAGAGCAAATTGGTGTTTAGTTATACAATACATGTTTCCCATCTAAGCCTCACATTTTATGCTGGAATTGCCTGCATCTGTGTAACACTGAAGGACAGAAAAATGAACGCAACACAGGCCCTGTTCCTAAGACATTGACAATTCACCAGTGAGTTTACACAGTGAGCTTCATGGAGGCAGGAATTCCGCCTTTCCTGCATGTCACAAATGTTTACTAAGCACCTAGTAAAATACATGCCAAGTACTTGGCACATGCACACAATGCACACATGACACACATTCATGCAACCCACACCCACACAGCACATGAAACACACACAAAACACACACAACAGACACGTACATTCACACCATACATACAACTCATATACAACATATGATATACACTGACTCAACACACATGAAAACCCACACACACATTCATAAAACTACACATGAACACCCACACACTCAACACGTACACTTACACAACGCACACATCAAAGGTTTCATGCTAAAGACTTTTCACTTTTTTCACTTTAAAGACCACTGAGGGCTATAGGTTGACCTGGCCAAAGAAGCACTGAAAGTTAATTATACTGAGGCAGTAAATGAAAGCTTTGATACCTCAGGGGGAGGTTTGCAGACTGAGCCATTTCAGGAGATCACCACTTGTCCACCTGAGTTCCCAAAGGGGCCATGACAGAGTTCTGAGAGGGGACTAATGACCACAAGAATGATTTACAGAGAGTAGTGTGGTGGCTGCCAAGGAGGGAAGGAAGAAATGGTATCAAAAGGTATACATTTTTCATCATGAGATGAATAACTTCTGAGGGCCTAATGGACAACGTGGTGACTATAGTGAGTAATACTGTATTGTACACTTGAAGTTTGCTAAGAGAGTTGATTTTAGCTGTTCTCACTGTGCACACACAAAACAGGCAACTATGTAAGGTGACAGGTGATCATTCCATAATGTATACATACAACAACTCCTCATGTTGTATACCTTAAATATACACAATTATTGTTGGTCAATTGTACCTCAATAAAGCTGAAAACTAAGATAATAAAAGAAAATCTACCGATGGAACCACAGCTAATAGTCTGGGGTTCTTATGTAACTTTTGTTTAAGACTCTTCAAACTACGTCCCTGTTAGGCTGAGAAAGCCACTGAGCCCCAAGTGGATCAGGGATCCTTCCCAAGCCGTGGTGTTTAATGAGTGCAACAATTGCATTCTGAAATTGCATCATTGGTATCGCAGTTCCAGAACTTAATCTCGTGTAGTTAAGTTTAAAACAATAACCTACTGACCATACAAAATTTCTTTTCTAATTTTCAGCAGACCAAAGGAAATACAATTTGGTTTCCATAGCAAATATTCCAACTTCATGAGGGAGTACAAAGTGTTTTGAGAAGAAATGCCCTCCATGGACAAAGGAATATTTCTGAAGTGCAATAAAGAACTTACAGTATCACTAGATATGCTTGAATTATCGAAGAGAAGTTACCACCCAACATCAGCATGAAGTTACAGTGTTTACCACCATTACCCTCCCATAAATGTTTTCATTGCTCTACACAGCAGATATAACCTCAGATACACTTATTTTGAGTAATCTAAAATAAATGTGAGATGGATAAAAACCAACTATTTTTCCTTTTCTATACCTGCACTCCACACACTTCTGTGACCAGGGATTGAAGGGATGTCAACGAATACTCTGCCACCAGCTGAATGACACCAGCTGAGTGTCCTACAATTCAATTCAATTCTGATACTAACCAGAGTTAGCACAGACCTCAGGTCGAGGGTTCAGTCCCCCAAGACTGCCCCCTATTTCAGACACCAAATACAAGAGCCAGGTTGTCACCTATATGTCTGACTGACTGGCTGTAAACCAGGGTTCCTACAATGCCCTCCTTGGGTTTGATAATTTGCTGGGATGGCTCACAGACCTCAGGGAAACACATTTCCCAGCTTATTATATGCTAAAGAATATGATCAAGGATACAGAAGACAGCCAGATGAAAAGATACGCGGGGGGGGGGAGGTGTATGGGGGAGGATGTGCGCTTCCTTGCCCTCTCCGGGTGGGCTACCCTTCACATGTTCAGCAGCCCTGGAGCTCCCCAAACCCCAGAGTCCAAGGATTCTTACAAGACTTTGCTACTTGAGCATCACTGATCATTAACTCAATCTCCAGCCTCCAGGCCTTCCCAGAGGATGGGGGTAGGACTGAAATTCCCAAGCTTCTAATCTGTTCTTTCTAGTAACCAGTCTCCACCCAGGAGCCTCATTAAAACAAAAGATTCCCATCACCCAGGAAATTCCAAGAAGTCAGGAGCTCTGTGCTGGGAACCAGGGCCAGAAATCAAATATATATTTTGATTATGTCTCTATATATAATATGTATATATATGTATATTTCCTATATATATATTTCCTATATATATATATTTAGAAAAATTATATATTTTTTTTCTTATTCCTTTACAAACGTATTCTTCACCATGCCAGAGGACTGATTTTGATGGAAAACTCCCAGGAAGTCACAGTTTTGGTACTCTTCCAAGGTCCTAATAAACGAAGGTAACTACGGAAACTCAAGCACTCGGAACACTGGGCAATGTAAACGCTGTCTGCCCGGCAGGGTTCCCTCACACGCAAACACCATTTCTGAGAAATCCTTAGGACACCTCCCCGAGGGGACCGCACAGACTCAGACCACATCTAAACAAGCCACAAGTTTGCTCCAGTTCTCTTTGGAACGGGTGAGATTCACTGGAATAAATAAATATGCAGCGAACAGGCCAGAAGAAAGTTAGGACAGATATTCAGAAATAGCTCTTTGTGTACAGAAATAACTGAAGGGAAATGTTGGCAGCTATTTAAGGATCCAAGAAGTTGGAAGACACTAAACAATAATATTTGCATCCATTTTATTTTGTAATGTCAACAGGACATGTCCATGCCTGCAGAGGCCACAAACAGCACCAAATCACTGATGGGAGAGGCCCACGGTGACCCCCCGCCCTGTTCTTTCCAGCTGTGTTTCATCAGCTTCTCTTCCTTCATCCGTTCATGGGGATGACAATGTCCACCTTGGGGAAAGCGCAAGCATATGGATGAATACAGACCGAGTCCTTGTTGTGGTGGTTGGCACTCAGGGCTTTGTGTTGTTGTTTGGTCAAGCCAAAAATAGAGAGGCACCATGATTGCAGGCGTACCATTAAGTACAGTAAGAATGTCTTCCTAATCCAAAATTGGACATGCGGTTTGATGAGAAAAGGGATAAACATGAGATGGTGTTACCCAATATTTAAAACCAAGACGTCAATATTTTATTTTCTTAGTTAGTCATGTGTCTCAGATTCATGTCATTAAGCATTACCTTTTATTATAAAAGTCATTTTTTCCTTCCCCACTTATCATGAGAGTCTTTCAAACTCAGCCAAACACGTCACAATGGAATTATGAATGAACACGAGAACAGTAAGAAGTAGAACTGAGAAGTTAGAGACATGCAAATTTTATCTAGGAAAATGTTACCAGGTCATAAAGAAGACAGTAGGACCAAGAGTAGAAAGTGCTAATGTAATTTCACCATTTCCCCTGCTAGAAGGAAAAGTGAACCCAAGAGGAAGGCGGTTTTCAGCACGGGTGGATGACCTTTCTGCTGCTGCTGTTGTTTTGTTGTTATGGTTGTTTGTATCCTCTAATGTTGCTAACACAGTACAAACCACCCAATTGAAAATCAGACTTGGAAAAAGTGATCTCAACTTTGCGAAAGTTGACCTCCCTCTACTCTTCTTTTTGGCTAATCACTAACAGCACTTATGAACTTTATTACAAATAAAATTATCAGAATACATGCCAGAGCAATTAGATGTAATAAAATTAATCCAGAAATGCTATTTGCAGAAGAGTCAGCCATTTATGCCAAAATCTGGCTTCCCTTAAATTTTATCTTCGTATTTTGAAAAGGAAAAGCAAAAGCAGTTACCATATTTACTTGAGAGTCAACACAGCCAAAAAATTTTAATGCCATGCTAAGCAATCCAGTCTCCGAACATCCACACTTCTTTCTATCTCCAGGGTTCACTGTTATTACTTGCCAAGATTATGTGGGGGAACAAGAAAAGCTCTTAAACTTTTTTCTCAGCATGGTGGTTGAAGAGAGACAAAGTGTTGGAAGCTAGAGAAATGGAGAGATGTCGAAGGCAGCAATGCATTGGGGGACGTCTGAACCATCCCAACCCAAGGCAACTCACCCACCTCGTCAATGCAAAGTTGAGGATACTGCAACTATGCAACCTACATGGGCCACACAGTGAGACAAAAACACAATTTCCTTCGAAATAATCCAGATTCACCATATAAATACTCCTGAGCAAGCTTCTACTTGCTGTTTGCTGCAAGCTTAGATGTCAAAACCTGCCATGCAGGACTCCACTCCCTCCCAGACAAAGCCCAGACCACTCAGTCTAGCATTCCAGATGCTCCTCAATCTCCCTTGATCCTACCTTTTGGAACATGTCCCTCTCCTTGCCCTTGATGGGCTTATGTTTACTATGTACCAGTTTCCTTGCAAGTTTCCCTAATCTCTACCTCTTTTCTTGCTCATGCAGTTTCCTCTGCCCAGAATACAATCCTTCTTTCTCCTCCAGCTCAAGTCCTCTTCTTCCTCCTTCTTCCCCTCCAACACCTATCCTAAATACTGTACCACTTCTTTAGGGTTTTCCCACCCCTCCAGTAAGGAGAAACAGGCAACTATCTCTCCCTGCTCTGAAACCTTGAGGTTTTCATCTCCCCGTCTCCGATGGCACTCTGCAGCCCCTACTCTGTATTGCTTGAGTTCTCTCCCCTGCTGCTCGGTTAATATGCTTAAAAGTAGGCTGAGATTGAGTACAGCTTGAACAGAGAAGATGTTTAAATATTTGCCAAATAAATGAAAGTGGCTACGTTTATACAACTTATATCTACAGTGCCTTAAAAAATTGAAAGCACACTTACTAGGTGGAGAGCCCTTGATTACTTCCAGTACAAAGGTTTCTGGGGAAATAGTCCTAAATTCCCCCACCAGGTGAGATTTGGCAACCACTATGGACAGGTTTGGTCTAACCAGCTTCTTGTTTACTTGGGTAATGTACTGACTCGGTGACTGTCTACTTCTCGGGTCAGTGGTTCTCAATCCACATTATACTAACTGCACAGTATGATTACCTAAGGAGTTTAAAAAGCCAGGCCGCATGCAGTCCCATCACATTAGAACCTCTGGGGTTAGGATCCAGGCACCAGTGCTTAAAAGGCTCCCAGGTGATTACAATATGCAGCCGGGGTTGACAACTACTGGCCTAGATGACAAAGAGTAATTCCACACAGCAGACATTTCCCCTATTTGTATGTCACTGAGGCAGCAGCAATGTCCACTTTCAACACTGACGTGGCGGACTGGGGCCCAGCCAAGAAAGAGAGTTCAACTCTAGAGGCTTATGTTCACACACACTAGGTTTCCCTAGAACAATAGTTTACAATCTGGACATCAGTTCCAGACTAAAGTCAATGTCTGCCTCTACCTCCAATCCAAAGCATTTTTTACCTTCCTATGAGCCTAGGTTCTATATATATATACACACACACACACATAAATTATGTATATATATACACACACACATTAGACATATACACATATATATTATACATATATAAATATATATATCACATTTCCTTACCAACTTATATTTCAGCTAGAGAAAAAAAGAAGCTTAGAGTTCTGATCTTGCAGTTACATAAATCCCAGAGTTTGAGGTTGATGATACAGATTCAAGCACAGTGAGTGATACCGAGTGTAATTTCCCACATTATCAAAATAGCAAAAATGTAACCCCCCCCCTTCACCCTGTGAGTCAGTCCAGAAACCCACTGTGTTAATCTTGAGAAATGCTTAAACCTTGAGGGAAATTTATTCAAAGAGGTTGTCATGGCAGGTTCACATGAGACTTTTTAAATCAAGTAAGTTCCAGTACACATTCCCTCACTGTTGACAATCATCACATATTTTCCCTCCAGGAAAGAACCCCTGTGAACCTCGCGTGTGGTTTTACAGATTCTTTAGCAGACAGCTGACACTATTTGTGAAACCAAGTTTCCCCATGGACTCCATGCGGTGTGTTTAACCATTCCAGAGAAACACCTACAAAGTCCCTACTTTATTTGAAGTTGTACTTTATTGTGATATGCATTTCATGTGTATTAATTTGGGCTTCAATATTATATACTGATCATTTCAGTAATCATATCTCTTTTCAAAACTAGTTTATGGGTACCATGCACCAATTTGGATAACTCATAGAAGTGGCAGAAGAGAGCCTGAATGCACGCTTGATATGAATGGACTCAAAAGCCAGTGCCCAAACAAATATGACTGCTTGAAGGACATCTGAGAAAGAGCTCTTCCATAAACTGGTGTTTCCCTTCCTCATGTTCCTTACTATTTCAGCATAATGATGTGTGCAGAGCTGAGAGAGTCCAACAGACCCATGTTCAAATTCTGACTCTTGTTTTTGATCTGCCGCAACCTGAAGAAACTCACCTGCTATTTTTAAGCCTCAATTTCCTTAGAGACAAATCAAAAATCATAAAGCCTGCGTAAGGAACACAGACAATGTGTAAAGCTCCCAGACATCGTGGGGAGGAGACGGATGGCTGCTGATCCTGGCTGGTTCTAGAATAGCAGATGAGGTGGGTACCCGGGCTCCAGGACGAGGAGGCTGAGCGTCATTGGTGCAGCCTCCAAGATTGGCTACTAATCAGCCTAGAGCAGGGCAAGTGAGACTAAGGAGACAGCAAATAAAATCGCAGGCAATGAAAAGTCTAGAAAAATTGTTCCAGAATTTCCAGTCAAGTTCTACCCTCTCACTAACTCCAGGAATAGAATGAGGGAAGCCACATCAATATTCAGGGGGCATAATCATGGCTTTGGAATGTTTTGCTTTTGTGGCCCATGTTGGAATATGTTATTGGTGTACATGACCAAATGGCTCTGGTCACCAAAAGCAACACCGCCTCCCTCAGACAAGAAGAGACTCATGGTTAAGACGTTCAGCATTTTTGGAGAAAAGATGGGTAACTTATAAGCACATTCACCACTAATAATTTCTCCCCAAAGGATAAAAGGCGGCAAACTTCCACAAAAGACACAAATGTGCTTTGAGCCTATTCTATAGCAATGGCTCATTCCCTTGTTCATTGATTCAGGAAACAGACCTGAAACTTAGTAAAATCCTTAGTCATACCATTGTCACCGGCTGCTTGAACACAGTGTCTTAGCCTGGGCTGCTGTAACAAATGATCACAGATTGGATGACTTAAGCAACAAATATTTGTGCCTTACAGTTCTGGACACTGGAAGTGTAAGATCAAGGTTCTGACAGATCCAGTGTCTGGTGCGGGCCCACTTTCTGGTTTGCAGACAGCTGACTTCTCATTGTATCCACACATGGTAGAAATAGAGCTAGCTAGTTCTCTGACCTCTTCTTATAGGGGCACTAATCCCATTTATGAGGGCTCCACCCTCATGACCTAATCATCTCCCAAGCATCCCACCTCCTAACTCCATCACTGGGATTAGGGTTTCAACATAGGAATTTAGTGGTGGCTTGGGGGACACACAGATATTCAATCTATTGTACACAGATAAAGGAAAACCCAAAGCCTAAAAAGAAAATCTATTAATCTTAAAGTATTTATTTCCATTACAATTTCAAGTTTTATAACTACATTTCTAGACTTTTCTATGGTAAACACACCTTTTGCTGCCTCTTTTACCTGGCATTAGCACTTGACAACCCCCATCCCATGTTGCATCTGATTGGGGCAATTCTGTCTGCGTTGAGTACCTGGAATTCACCAGAAGTCCCTTCTCAGAAGCAAGCCCTGCCCTCCTTTCCCTGGACTGGGAGGTGAAGCTCACTGAAGGGGGTGAGCTGACTTTGCAATCGTCCCACTTCCTGCCCAGATGTTCCCGTGTCCGTGGAAACCTGATCCATCAGTACCTCCTCAGGGCCAGCAGTTCCTGAGACCTCCCCCAAACACCTCCCACAACACACACACTCACACTTGCACACACAACACACACACACACATATTAATCCCCACCCTGTGCTGGTCACAAATGACAGTTTATGACAGTTTTGCTTCCAAAATGGGCCTGAGTGTCTTATCAACAATATTTTATCTCAGTCTCCTGTGTTTCTTCACACAATGGAAGCACCTCTGGGCTTAGAGTCACCAAGACCCTAAGACTGGTAGAGTACACACCCCTTCCCCAGAGCCGTGACAACACTACAGACTCATAAGCAAAGCAGCCTCATCATCATGGAACCAGGGTGGCCAGCATGAAAGACGATGCATAGTAGAGACACTCTCCTCAATGCCTTCCCCGGGTGGTTGGGCTTCAGGAATTTTGTTCTATTCTGAGCACAGAGAGCCATGGCCTCAGATTTCAGGGGTGGGAGGAAAAGTTCCAGTTCTCTTTGCCCACTCAGTGGTCCTGAGGAAAGCTCTTAGTTGGTCACCTCTCAAGTTAGAAAGATAACCCTACCTACACCTGGAGAAAAGGATGTCAGAGAAGCCCTACTTGCGGCTCTCTCCCGAGACCCCATCCCTGAAGGACTCCCTGGCACCAAGCAGGCCCCTGGGGCAGATTTACCCGGGCTCTGGTCCAGAACCTAGAGGTGGCTAGGTCCTCTTCACCGCCCCCTTCCTGCGTTCCTTCTCATTGCTGACATTTGATTCTATCTCGCAAATGGACTATAAGCTGCTCTGAATTTTCTTCATCTTTCTATTTCCCCTTCCATTCCTTCTTCCTCTCACCATCCCCAGCACTTAACACAGGGCTTAGCAGAGGTTGGACATGCAATAATAATCTGTCAAAATTATCAGTCAGTTTATTAATGCATGAGATAATGAATGAGAAAGCCCTTTATAAACTGAGTTTTATTTCGGAGAGACGTAGAATGTATTTTCGTAAAATGTCTCCACTTGTCTCACACGGAGGACAAGGCTGGCCAAGAGAAACAGTGTTCTGGTTGCCAGCCCTATATGCAATGTAAGCCCCATCGTGATCTCCTGTGGCAAATACAACACAGTCTGACAGGTGCTTGTGTATAGAACCACACCTCCCTGGTGTCATTCAGGTGGGCATTTACATCTACAAGGTAAGAGTTTACAGACCTTGGCACCATCTTCCCAGCCCATGACTAAAGTCAACCTGAAACTCACAATAAAAGCCAAACTCCTTACCATGGCCCTAAACGCCCCCCATCCTCTGGCCTTTGCCTGTGTCTCCGGCTCACCTTGGTCTCCCTTCCACTCTCTTCACTGGCCATACATAGAGCTGCTTTCTGCTCCTCATGCTGGGCTTCTATGATCTGCTTCTTCTGCCCTCTGTCTGGCTGGTTCCTTCTCATCCCAATCACCAGGCTAATGTGGATCATGGCTCCCTAGTCGCTGTCTCTGCAGCCTTTTGTCTCTGTGTTTCACAGTGCTCAGCCCACGGGAGCCAACTCCTGCGGCTGCCTAGCTGTTTTGTGCAACCCTGGTGGGGTCCACTCACCCTTGTGCCATCCCATGACTGGACACACAGCAAGGTCTCAAAACACAATCATCAAATGAAAAAAGTTGTGATTGCAAATGGTTTTAAACCAATTGAATAGATGCCCAACCTGAGTCAACAACGTACATGTCAAACGTGGTTGTATTTGCCACAAGAGATCACAATGGGGCTGACACTGCGTGGGTCATGATATGAGATAGGAAAATTCAGAAAACTTACTAAGTTTGCAGCTTTTTCCTTTGAGACTGCCAAAGTCTAATAAAAACCAGTTTGTTAGCAGGCACTGTTGACAAGCACATGGAAAAGCATTCTTTCAAACATTCCTGGTGGGGGTGTTAATTGGTGTAACCTGGTAGGGTGGGGGTGGGTAATTCTGAAATACATATCGAAATCACAAGTGTACACAGCCTCTGACCCCGCAATTCTGCTTCCAGGAATTTAACCAACAACTTGTAAACACTTCCGCAAAATTACAAGGGCAGGCTGTTACTGGTTGCAACATTGGCTGAAATAACAAAAAATTACAAACAACCTAAATGTCCACTGAGAGGCTGAAAATGCACCTCCTTTGATACAGCCATGGATCAAGGTACAGAAGGTGCACACTATGAGTATGAAAGAGATGGAAGAAAAAACTAGAAACTATTAACCAGACTCACCTATTGGTGACGAAGAGGGAAAAAAGCGTCTGCAGAAAGGGAAGAGAAGGACACTTCCCTGAGGAACCTTTTAAATTGTGTTACCCCTTCAAAAGCAAATAAACCACGTGTCATCTGCTCAAAAAAATTAAAGAGTTTCAAAATCATATGGAAAAGTTTAACCAAAAAAAGTAAAATTCCATTTTATAGTCTTTTCCCCCGTTTTATAACTGGAAACACTAAGCAAAGGAAAGGGAGATAAGTTGCCCAGGAGAAATGAAGCTGCCCTTAGCTCCCAAGCTAGCACTCACCATACTCCATCCCAGCCTCCTTGGAGACATTCTCTGGAGTTCCTTGCTGCAGATATGGAGGGTCAATAGACAGGAAATATAAAGAAATATCTCTCAATATTTTAAACGCCCATCATATCTGGGTTGGTGTGATAAATTGGAGGGTCCTGCCAGGGAGGATCTGGTCTGAAAAATCAAATCCATTTCACATTGGCCCATGTGGGTTCAGAGAAGCTGAGGCTGAGCCCTGCCTGATCCCCAAGTTGAGGGGTTGTTGTGGCCGAGTTTTCAGGTTCAACACCTCCAAATGCAGTAGAACTGGACTCTCAGCACCTTTGGATGGAAGAACCGAGTACATCAGCACTCAATTGTCCAGGCCAGCGTGGCTCAGGGGCTCAGAAGGCAGATAGACTTGGTGCAGGCTGATGGATCTCTCCTCACTAGCCCGCGGCTTTGGGAAACTTACTGAACTTCTCAGGGTCTCAGCTTGTCTGGACCTAGAGTTGGAATAATGTTTCAAGGTTGTGAGAAAGATTCAAGATAATATATTTAAAGAACCCAGAAGACTGCATGTTCCTTTAGTAGGTGACTCAATAAATGGTAGTCATAGGCGCACATAAACAGCACAAACATCACCAGTGGCCTAAAACCATGTGACATTGTCCGACCTACCTTCACTGACCCACAGGCTCCAGAGTGAGCCTGCCTGCACTCTAATTCCAACTCTGCACTAACTACTGGTACAACCCTATAAATCACTTCTCTGTGCCTCTGTTTCTTAATCAGTAAAATAAAATACTAGTACTGATTATTTCATACGAGAAGTACTTAACACCAGGTCTCCTACCTAGTAAGTGCTGTATTACATATTAGTTTTTATTATTACTATTCAGTGCCAAGTTCAAACCATGACTAAATGTCAGTTTGGTCCTGATTTTTGCAGCCCAGCACTGAGCTGGGAGTCAGAGTGAAAATCGATGCCTCCTTAAAGTTTTTGATATTCATGCCAAGTCCATGACACTTGCACCTATAAAGACAGAGTTCTCCATTTTCCTGGTCCTATCCTTGGCTTGCATTCATTTGTTTAATATCCTTTCAGAGCGTGAAAGGTTTACTCAGTAGAAACTGAGACTCACCCAAACTAAACTAAATAACGAGTTGCCCCTAGAAAAGCTCCATTTAGGTTGTTTTTTTTTAATCTTCTGGGATTCCTTTTTGGAATATTCCTTTCTCCACAGAACTGGGTAAATATGTTTCTACCTCCCTTACATTGACTCATTTGAGAAACATTGATTGATCCCCCCTGTGGGTGTCAGACCCCAAAGCAGGCCCTGGAGAGAGGTATACACACGAAACCAGCCCCTGTCTTTGAGGAGCTCTCAGTCCACTGGGGAGTTGAGCAAAGCCCATGGATGATGAGAATTCTACAGGAGGGGGATGGCTGGTTTTCCTCTAAGTGAATGGAATAGATAAGCAACAAAATAGAAACCTTTTTAATCTAAAATGTATCCATACACTGCTGGAACCCACCAAACACTGTTACTGAATCTAAGAACCAAGAAACATAGAAATATGTTATATACCACACCACACACATACACATACACACACACACACACACACACTTCCCAAGTTTATAATTAGAAGACGTCAAAATTTCGGCATGCAGCTCTCCAGAAACTATATATTTTAGAAGGCAAGACTTATCACTAAACTTTACAGTAACAACAATAATAATAACGCCATTTTGCATTTTTACTTTTCTACTATTCAAAAAGCTTGCCTCTATCTTGCCTCTTTATAATCCCAGTACTATCTTGTGAGTTGGTTAGCACAGGCCTTCTCTCTAAATTTTATAGCTAAAAAGGAGACAAAATCACAAAGACTGAGGTTTGCTCCAGGTTACTCAATCAGTAAAAATTCAGAGCAAAAGCATTCAGTTCTCTCGCTCTCTCAGCAGACTTTCTGAGAGACATCAAATGAGGTCAAAGTCCTCAGAAATTAGGTTGGCAGAAGTTACTGTAAGAGGTGACTGCCTTGGCAATGAGTAACCAAAAAAGACGAGAGGCTGAACCCAAAGGGGCAGAATTGGAAGCCAGCAGATTTTGCAAAGGGTTTCCTTAAGGCAAATTAAGACAACAAAATATACCTTTGCCTATTATCAGAGTAGTACACTTTTCAACAAATTATAAAACCTGATGCCGATGAGAGTGTTAGAAAAGGTTCACACAGTGCTGGTGGGCATGTAAATTAATAAAACTTTCCTAGGATTAATTTAGCAGCAGGGATCTAGAGTTTCTAAAATGCCCATGCTCTTTGACCCCTACAATTCTACCTCTGGGGATTTATCTCAAGGAAAACTCATGAGGAGATGCAAAGGTTTAGCTGCAAGGGTGTTAGTTTTAGTACTGTTAATAAGAGAAAAACAATCAACCACCTGCCAACAGGATTTAATAAACTATCTATGCAATGAAATGGAAAAGCTTTTGTAAAAGCAAATTCATTCTCATGACAAGATGCTCGTAATACATTGCTGTGAGGTAAAAGGAGATTACCGAATAGCATGTAGAGTACAAGTATATTTCTTCAAACCGTAAATGGACTTAGAGACAAATGTACCTACCAAAATGTTAACAGCGTTTATCTCACAGTGGTGTGTTTTTACTTCTCGTCTTTTACTATTATCTCTATGCATTTTTTTAAATTTTATTCTTGACAATGAGCTTGTGCTGTTTGTGTAAATGTTTCAAGGACGTATTTTAGAAGTATACCCTCACTATTCTTTGAGCACTTACGTCAAGTTCTCCTCCTAAGTAAACTAACAGTCTTGTGCCCAATTGGGTTTGTCAGTTCAATGATTAACAACAGCATGTAGCATTAGTAAAGGTCATAAGAATCTTTTTAAATTCATCACTGCCACTAGGCAGATCAAATTTATCTCAAGCAGTTTTCTTGGTTCTTTCTGGACAACTTTATCTTCTTCCTTTTCCTAACGGATCAACACATTTACAGTAAACACCAATCTCCTGCATCGAATGCACACACACACAGATACACACACAGACACACACACACACACGTCACTGTTCTCCAGCTGTCTCACAGGTGAATGCCATGACTCACCAAACCAGTTGATCCTTAGCTGTATTTTTTGAAGCATCCTTCCCCACCATCCACTCCTCACACCCTCACCAACACAACACAACATTCACATTTTACATAAGCAATAAGGAGTTATAAATTGAATTGAATAAGCTTCATTTGGTTCTCCTTTTTGTTTTGTTATTTTCTTTCCTTGATCCTTCAGGTTCAGTCCCATTTTCTCATTCTGATGCACAACAACACTATCAGTAGGAATTATAGGGATCAAGGATAAATGGAGATCAAGGATAAATTATGGAGATCAAGGACAAAAATGCAAGACAATGTTTATAATCCCCTCTGAGAGTGCATGGTCTTCTCTATAGCTGTAGGTGCAACACTGGCAAAGCTTCTGAGTGGGGGAAAAAAAACATGATCAGGCTTTTAAGATCACCTTTGAAGTCCTTATTGAAGAAAGTGTATACAAGTTTTGCCAATACAATGCATTATACCTTTAAATGAAACCAATAGAGGCTGCTGTTAATAATATAACACCTGGGTGCAGCACACCAACATGGCACAAGTATACATATGTAACAAACCTGCACGTTATGCACATGTACCCTACAACTTAAAGTATAATAATAATAAATAAATTAAAAAATAATAATAAATAATATAACACCTTCAGGCCGGGTGCAGTGGCTCACGCCTGTAATCCCAGCACTTTGGGAGGCCGAGGCAGGTGGATCACGAGGTCAGGAGATGGAGACCATCCCGGCTAACATGGTGAAACCCCGTCTCTACTAAAAATACAAAAATTTAGCTGGGCATGGTGGCACGTGCCTGTAGTCCCACCTACTCAGGAGGCTGAGGCAGGAGAATCGCCTGAACCCGGGAGGTGGAGGTTGCAGTGAGCCAAGATCGTGCCATTGTACTCCACCCTGGGTGACAGAGCGAGACTCCATCTCAAAAAAGATAAAAAATAAATAAATAAAAAATAGCACCTTCAGTCAAACACTGGGTGAGATTACGCCTCTCTAACATTGTAGAAGCTTAATGGAAAGTGATAAAACAAGTCTCAATTCTTACAGTAATAACAGTCTTATAAAACGACTTCATTTACAATGCCTTTCACTTCACATCTCTCACCACATACCAAAAGTCAGGTAACTATTTGTGGTTTATAAGTAATATACAGTTATAAAGCATATTTCCCATATATTTCATAGTTAAGTCTTCCATAGGTAATCACAGTTGATCTCTTAATATGGCTCATTAACACATCTTAAACACGTCTACACTCTGTATAACACATACAGATAACACATACGCTCTGTATAACATACACATATAACTTCAAGAAATCCTTAAAATGTCATTTCAACAAACAACATAACATAACACAACATAACATTACCTTTTATCAGATTCCGTTTGTCTTTCCTAAATACCTCATTAACGTGTGAGTAAACCCCAAAAAGGAGGGAAAAAAATGCAGAAGCAAAAAACCTGCAGTGCAATTAATCATCTTACCATCTCTGTTCATCCTTGGGGCGTTTGGGAATGGCTGGCCTCCCAGGAGGTGGAGAATGTCGGGGTAATCCGACAAGGTCTCTTTTCCCAAATGAAGCCTGCTGAGCTGATGTTGGTTATTAAAAACGAAAGTGCGTTTTGAAATCAGCCCTGGCTAGAGTTGTTCATTCAGGTCTGTGCCGCAGCAGACTGACAGCTCACATCTTGCCAGACGCCCCAGCTGGTGCGGAGGCTCAAAGGAAGGAGAAAGTGGGGTTTTGGAGATGGCTGTGTCACAGCCTCTGAGGCCTTTAATCCCTTGGCCATGACACATCTGGGGAATGATGAACAGGAAGCTCAGAGCCAGGCAGACAGCCAGAATCACTCAGCAAACATGCCAGATCCTTAAGAAACACCAACACCCACTATGGCACCAACACCCTCTACCGCACCAACACCCGCTACTGCACCAACACCCGCTACTGCACCAACACCCGCTACTGCACCAACACCCGCTACTGCACCAACACCCACTACTGCATGGTAACCTCTAACGCTTCCCGAAGCTGGTGCTTTCTCTCATGACTTTGTGTTGAACCTGGACAAGGTCTGCTGGCTGAATCCAGCTCATTATCATGTTCCCATCATCAGAGTATTGACCGGTGGGTCCCAGGTCTGTGGTGGCATAAGCTTTCCCTTTCTGCCTACCTCCCAATCCTGACAGCAGTCTCCCTAGAGGCAGCCCAGGCCATGCTGCAGGACTCTTTATTCAGGTCTGCTCATGTCCTAGATCCCGGCCACTTCTCATCGTGCCCACCACCCCTGCCATGTGCGCTGAGAACTCTGGAAGTCTCCCTTCACCACACCCTGGAGGTAGGGTGACCACTGATCACCCCGCAGCTCATGGAGATGAAAGCTGGAGCCTCCGGCTTCCACAGACACAACCAGATCCACCTAGGAGAGCTGGTGCTGCCAAGCCGCCTCCTTTTTTTTTTTTCCTGAGACTGAGTCTTGCTCTGTCTCCCAGGATGGAGTGTAATGTCACAATCTTGGTGCACTGCAACCTCTGCCTCCCAGGTTCAAGCGATTCTCCTGCCTCAGCCTTCCGAGTAGCTGGGACTATAAACGCCCGCCATCATGTCTGGCTAATTTTTGTATTTTTAGTAGAGATGGGGTTTCACCATGTTGGTCAGGCTGGTCTGAAACTCCTGACCTCAGATGATCCACTCCCCTTGGCCTCCCAAAGTGCTGGGGTTACAGGCATGAGCCACTGCACCTGGCCTGCCTCTTATTTCTCTCATACCCCTTCCTGTGCCCTGCACTCAGATGAACATTCTCAACATGATACAGAGTCCAGCCTATCACAATGCTACTCAAAAATCTGCAGTGTAGGGAGGAAGAGTCAAGCCTCCAATTCTAGCATTCAAGGCCCGCAGACATCTGGTCTCACACACTTTCCTCTCATTGTTCCATTACCCTTTCCAAGAACCCTTTGTGCTCACCTGGATGGGCCGCCTGCTGACCCTGAGAGGCACTGCTCAAACCTCTGCTTCAATGCTCTGCAGCCTCAATTCTGCCACTGCCGCTCCTTACCCTAGTCAATGTGACACCACCCAGCACGACACAGCCCACCTCCTCTTTGCTCCTTCTCCTTCTTTCCAGTTTTCACCACCATTTGCTCAAGCAGACCCCTACTTAAGCATCCTGGTATGATTTTCCCGACTCTGAACCTGTGCCTTCTCTCTGTGATGATAACGGAGATAGCAAAAGTGAGCACTTACAGGTGCCAGGCATTCTTCAAGGAAATTTAAATTATGTATTCATTTACTTATTTATTTTTAATTTTATTTTAGGTTCAGGGGTACTTGTGTAGGTTTGTTATATAGGGAAATTGTGTATTCAGGGGGCTTGGTCTACAGATTGTTTTGTAACCCAGGTAATAAGTATGGTACCCTATAGGTAGTTTCAATCCTCACCCTCCTCCCACACTCCACCCTCAATTAGGTCCTGGTGTCTGTTGTTCCTTTCGGTGTGTCCATATGAACTCAGTGTTTACCTCTCACTTATAAGTGACACCATTCAGTATTTGATTTTCTGTTTCTGTGTTAGTTCTCACAATAATGACCTCCAGTTGTATCCATGTTGCTGCAAAATACATGATCTTGTTCTTTTTCATGGCTGCATAATATTCCATAGTGTATATGTACCACATTTTCTTTATCCAGTCTACCACTGATGAACATTTAGGTTGATTCCATGTCTTTGCTATTGAGAATAGTGATGTAATGAACATCATGTTCTTATGGTAGAATGATTTATATTCCTGTGGGAATATACCCAATAATGGGATGGCTGAGTCAAATGGTAGTTGTGTTTTAAGTTCTTTGAGAAATCACCAAACTGCTTTTCACAGTGGCTGAACTAATTTACATTCCCACAAGCAGAATGTAAGCATTCCCTTTTCTCTGCAACCTTGTTGGATCTCTTATTTTTTGACTTTTTAGTGATAGCCATTTTGACTGGTGTGAGATGGTATCTCGTTATGGTTTTGACTTGCATGGAAATTTAAATTTTTTAGGCTCATTTTACAGGTGAGGAAACTGATTGAGATTATGTAAGTACTTTCCCCAAGCTCCCTTAGTCAGGCAGGGGTGGAGCCCCGGTGGAACCCAGGCTTGCATTGCTCTTCAAGTGTTACCAGGGATCCACCGCAATTTACTTGACAACAGGTCTTATCTCCTCAGGAACAGTGCAAGTTCCTAGCAGCCATTGTCTCATACTTCCTGGCACCCTTTCTGGAGAGCACCCCAAAGACCTTCCAATTCCAGGCTATTACCAAGCAGCTGGATTAATTGGCAAATTATTAGTTCAAGGATTTTTCCGGCCCTCTTTTCCACTCCAGACAATTTCTTCTCTCTTCCTCCTTCCCACTTCTCAAAAAGGAGAAAAATTGGAAGAATCTGCACTGTTTAGCTAACACATGTGAACACACACGCCACACATTTGCACCCACACACGCGCTTTTGCCTGGATTTTCTCAGCTGTATTATTCCCCTACAGAGTTCAGGGAAAACAAATAGTCATAGTTGGCAACAAAATTTGAATACCAGAAGTTAATGGATAATCTCCCAAACTCTAGGGTCCTTTATGAATGCTAGAGTCTAGAATTCCCTGAGCCAAGCCCAGAGCTTTTAACATTTAAAGTATCAGAAGGCGTCATTCTAATACAATTTTATCAGTAACGTGGTCTTTGCCGAACTCTAGAATGACTGTGTTTATACATAAAAGGTCAGATATAACTCAGTATTTTTCCATAATATTCTTATGGAAAAGTTTACACATTCCGAATTGATTTGCATTTATAAATGTCTCTAATGTGGCTGTAATCCAAGTGTTTCTTATACCTCCCAATTGAAAAAGGAGAATAGGAAGAAGCACGTTCAGTATGTGTGTGCACGTGTGTGCATGAGCGTGTGTGTGTGTGTGTGCGCATGTGTGTGCAAGTACGTGCATCCTTAGAATCTAACCTTGGCTCCCCCTCAACATGCTACAGGTCACTAAGAGAGCACAGGAGGCTTCTGCTTTCCTAAGTCCAGCAATTCTGTAATTAGAGAGACACCAACCTGAACGCCAGCAGACCTGGGTTAAAGAGTTACCTTTAACTTCATCTATTTATCTTTGGGAAAATCACTTCACCTCACTGGATCTCAGTTTCTACATCTGACAAAAAACTAAATAAAACAGAACAAAATAAAACAGTATAGTCTAAACTCTTGGGACCCAAAGTGTGGCCCATGAGCCAAAAGCATCACCAAGGAGCACAATGGAAATGCAGATCATTAGGACCCACCCCAGAACCACTGAATTCAAATCTATATTTGACTAAGCTTCCTGGGTGACCTGTGTGCACATTAACACGGGGAGCAGTAACTGACCTTATCTTCAAAATGCTTTCCAGTGTGACACATTCTGTTAGTTTAACCGTTGTCTCTTTACACTAGAAAAGTAACCATGCCATCCCCGATGGCCACTGGCAACCTTTGTGGTCAGGCCCTAAGGATCTGGCTTGAGTGCCTGGCTGCTTATCATACTCCTGTTGCAGGCAATGATACATGAACAATTCATATCATCCCCATGACTCTTTCAGACCGCACAGTGTCTTCAGCTTTCTATCAAACCTCTGGGGAGAATGCCATCCCTTAATTCTTCATACCTCCAGACAGACAGCTTCCACATCCATTACTGAGTTTAAGGGATTTTGCAAGCACAGATGAGGGAATGGGAAATATTCTAGATGAATGATTACAGGGATAGTCTTTCAGCACTTAATGAAGCCACGATCGCCAAGGGAAAGCATGAACTGACTGAAAACAAGCCAGGTCTGGTGAAGCTCATGCAATCTTTTGTTTGATGGGTTTGTTAGATGGTGAGATTACCACAGTTAAATGCTGTAAACTTAGTGAATCAGAATTTCATGTAAGTATCTGCAAACATCTGTCTTGTGAGCAAAATTAAGAATATGGTTAGTAGAGTTGGATACATGTATAAACACCCATACTCAATGGTAAATGAGTCCATCTGAAGAGTGTGCTCTACTGGAAAGCCTCAGGCTCAGTTCCAGGTATTCGGTTCTACCCTAGCTCTCAGGTGTGGAGCTGACCTCTCCTCCCAGAAAAGAGGCAGCCAGGCTGGGCATGGGCATGGTCATGGCACTCTTCAGTTGTGGAGAGTACAGAGCAGAGGAATGCAGGAAAGGAGGGAGGGTAGGGAGGAAGGAATACATTTTCCAAAGAAAGCAAATACAGATTTAGAAAGCAGAACTGGAAACTGAAGCCAAAAAAACATTATCAAGTGAGCATTGGCCAAAAGAACCAGATGATGTGCAGATGGTGTGTGGTAATATTCCTGGAGGCCATGAATGCAGGAAAGGAGAATGCCTCGAGGCCAAGCCAGGGGCTGGGGAGGGAGCTAGGAGGTACAGAACAGGCTTCTACAGCAGAAGGGCAGAGCAGGCAAGCTTACCACATTCTGGGAGTCCTGGAGTTAAAATGGACTACGAATTCATTGAGAGAGCAAACCAGGATCCCAAAAGATTCCATTAAGATAGAACCATAGGCTAAATCTAACATCGTGAGATTTATCACAGACTAAAATCCCACTCTTATTTCCCTGACCTCATATTGTTAAGTACAGGACAAGGCATATGAAAAAGCAAAGCACTAGTGGAAAACAAAACTAAACAAATGCCAGAGTCTTGGCTGACCAAGACGTCCACAGTGAATTATGTGTGGTAGGAGGCTGTGTGCTTAGCTGCCCCAGTGGGAGTGTACCTTCTGATATGAAGGAGGGTCACACTGGAGAAAGCCCCAGACACGCTCCTGTCATGGCATGCAGAGAAAACAATAACAAAGGCTGTTCATGGCCAAAGAAGACCAGCTAGGCTCTCCCACGGGCCCTTAGGCTAAGAAGATTGACATCCGTACACCTGGAAGCCACGAGGCCACACCAGGAATCACGGTACCCTAACCCAGAGACAGAACGAAGGCAATGGGGTAGACGTCCAGGAGGCCAATGTGAAAAAGGTCTTCGTAACAATACATTGAGCACTCAGCAATGCAGAGACAGTGTTTGCCCCATTCCCAGAAGAACTCAAACAAAGGCCACTTGGACGAGTATGAACAGCCAGTGGAAATTGCTTCTACCATCTCTTCTAGGCCATCTAATTTGGGGTTCAGTTTTGGGGTTCTTTGTTTTGCCCTCATGACAAATCAATGTTATAAACAGGGCACTTTCTCACTATTCACATTTTGAATTAGGAAACCAAGCCTAGTATGGGAAAGCCAAGACTAGGATTTGGATCTACAGACTTTGTTTAACTCCTTTTTCTTCTGTTTTACTCTATCACAATGCCTCGATGTACATTTCTGTGAAGTTTGGGTGCAGTGCCATTTTCAGTTATTTTAGTGAATAAAGAAGTTATTGTGTTTCATAAGGTAAGATGATATCTTACCGGTATTCATTATATGTCAGGTTCTAAATATGAGTCATAACCCAATAAATGTGTCTGACTTACTGTGCAGTTAAAGGTTAGGTGAAACTGTATTGTCTACAACGACTCTCTGACGCAAGTCAACAAGCACCACTAAATCTGCAGGAAGAGTCCAAAGGTTCTCATTAGTACAAATTTTAAAAATACTTTTGTTATAAAAAATATAGCCACAACACAGAAGATGTGGGACATAAAGAATACATGGAAAATTAATTCATGATCTTGCCACCTAACCGTTCCCTTTAGCACTAAGCAATATTCCCATCTACTCTTTTTTTCTATGCACATATATCTTTGTAATCTCTTTTGACTTAACAAATAGTTTTTATGCTATTACCTGGCTCTCATAATCATACTTTTCAGTGCAGTGTATACTATGCAGTTCAATAGGGATTTGATGAAAACTTATTCCAGAATTCTTGACTGTCGAATATGACCCAGCTTCTCAACAGTAAAAAACAAGCATTTTTTGGTGGGTTTACCATGTAGACAGGTCATATTATCTTCAAATAATAATAGCTCTGTTCATTTTATTACAGTGTTTTTTACTTTTGTTATTTTCTTATCTTGCTGCATTGGCCAGCAACTCCAGCAAAACATTAAATAAAATAATTGATAATAGTAATTCTTGTATTGCTCCTGATTTAAAGAGAACCAGTATTTTATAGAGTATGAGATTTACTTCTAGGTTTTCAGTAGACATCATTTATCAGATTAAGAATGACCTCCTCTCGAGCCTTTGGTGGAGGGCGGCGCGCTTAGGCAGGTGGCGGGGCGGCTAGAGTGCCGCGGGGAGGGCTGTGCCGGGTTGCCTTCTGCAGCCGCGTCTCGGCCAGCTCTCCTCGCCATCCCCGGGGCGCTGTGAGTCTCCAGTCCCGGACCGAAGCCGCCTGCCGTAGCGGGCGGCCAGATCCGCGTCCCGCCTCAGCGCCCGGAGGACATGCGGGAGAGAGAATGAGCCAGAGGGACACGCTGGTGCATCTGTTTGCCGGGGGATGTGGTGGTACAGTGGGAGCTATTTTGATATGTCCACTGGAAGTTGTAAAAACACGACTGCAGTCATCTTCTGTGACGCTTTATATTTCTGAAGTTCACCTGAACACCATGGCTGGAGCCAGTGTCAACCGAATAGTGTCTCCTGGACCTCTTCATTGCCTAAAGTTGATCTTGGAAAAAGAAGGGCCATGTTCCTTGTTTAGAGGATTAGGCCCCAATTTAGTGGGGGTAGCCCCTTCCAGAGCAATATACTTTGCTGCTTATTCAAACTGCAAGGAAAAGTTGAATGATGTATTTGATCCTGATTCTACCCAAGTACACATGATTTCAGCGGCAATGGCAGGCATTTACTGTACATTTCTCCCGAGAAAAGAGTGAGATCGTGTCATCTCATGCTCCCCATCCGCAGGTCACTTCCTGTAGAAATATGGACTAACTTAAACCTCGTTTTACTGCAATCACAGCAACCAACCCCATTTGGCTTATAAAGACTCGGTTACAGCTTGATGCAAGGAACCGTGGGGAAAGGCGAATGGGTGCTTTTGAATGTGTTTGTAAAGTGTATCAGACAGATGGACTAAAAGGATTTTATAGGGGCATGTCTGCTTCATATGCTGGTATATCAGAGACTGTTCATTTTGTTATTTATGAAAGTATAAAGCAAAAACTACTGGAATGTAAGGCTGCTTCTACAATGGAAAATGATGAAGAGTCTGTGAAAGAAGCATCAGATTTTGTGGGAATGATGCTAGCTGCTGCCACCTCAAAAAATTGTACCACAACTATAGCATATCCACATGAAGTTGTAAGAACAAGACTACGTGAAGAGGGAACAAAATACAGATCTTTTTTTCAGACACTAGCTTTGCTCGTTCAAGAAGAAGGTTATGGGTCTCTTTACCGTGGTCTGACAACTCATCTAGTGAGACAGATTCCAAACACAGCCATTATGATGGCCACCTATGAATTGGTGGTTTACCTACTCAATGGATAGCAGCATGAGGGCTGCTGTACTACAAAAAAAGAAGACCAAAAGATGACAGTGGACCATGGAATATGGAAGCCAGCATGGCAGACAGGAGAAAAATAGTTTGGGAACATGTAACTATTATAAGTGGAAGTTTTGTTGTAGGAATTATAGTGATCACACCACATTTCTTGGCCTTTCAGTAATGTGGAGGAAAAAAAAAAAACCTCAGAACCTCCAAGGAAATGCCTTTAGAAGTTGCCATTCTCTCTACCATGTCCACCAGACACAGTTGGGTTTTGTTGATTTATGGCAGTCTTTTAAACAAAGCCATCTTTAATTTTACATACTGTATTGTAACTATCCAAAGATAGTACTGGCAGTCATAAATCTATAACTTCTGGCTTTTGTTTAATTCCAGTAAAATCACAACAATGACAATGAGATCGTCAGTATTATTTTCACATTTCCCTGAGAGGACCTGGCACAATATTTTATATTTAATTATTTGCAGTAGTCACTGTTTTTGACAACCAATGAAATAGCGTCTAAATATCTTGTGTATTTTTTAGCATCAAAATGTTTCAGTTTCCACTGCTAACAGGTGCTTGATGTTTAGCCTAATGTGGATATTTAAATTGTTAACATACCAAACACACATGGTAATAGTTTGGGACAAAATAACTAGTAAATTGTTGATTCTTGGCTATTTCGCTGACTGCGGCATGTCCTCATGTCTTCTTTAATTTTGTGGTACATGAATGAATGAATGCATTTATCTTTCAGTGACTTACTAGTTATGAACTTGAATTATCACCTGTTTGTCATACTTAAGTATCATTTACATAAAGTATAAAACATTTTTCACTTTTGAATATTTCCCTACTTTCACATTAAGAATTTGAACTTTTGGGTTTTTTCCAGGTCTATATATGATAGATTACATTTATTTTGTAGAGAAAATAGTAATTTAAAGTTTTGCCATTTTAAGGTGACGTTAATATTTGGGACAGTATAAATATTACAGACAAGGGCCTCGTTGCTATCTGCTTTAGCAGGTAATAACATTAATTAACTTCTAGTTTTGTGTAAATAAACAAACTGCTTTTGACAAGAAATTTATTCTGTCCTAGTTTCCTGAGTGGTAAATCATAGAAAGATTCAAGTTCATTTGGGTTAAATGTGCTAACAGGATGTAGCTTTTAAATTTTGCTATTGAGTCAGCTGTACCTTTTACTACTTTAAATGTGTTACATGTATGGCCCTTATAAAGATGTTTGCTGTAATTCTTTTAAAAGACTTCGCCTATGCTATTCTGGTGTATAAAAACTGCCACGACTGGACGCCAATGTGGTACTCATTTCAGTACCTGAACTGTACATTTTGTGCAATGGCTTTATCTAAAAGAATGACTCTTTGTGAAAGCACTTTGTGGCCTTTTGGGGACGGGGGTGGTGAGAAAGTAGGAGAGAAAACCATGTTAAGATTTAAAAAGAAAAAAATTGATCATGTATTAGGCAGAAACAGTGTTCATAACATTTTTCTGGGTTTTAAGTATGTTGTTTTGGAGATCCTTAATATAAATGTTTTAGGTATTCTGTGTACCCTGTTGTGCCCCCAATGTTATAGATACTGCAGCGTGTCATCGCAAGCTTTCTCTGCTGTCACCAATGAAACATAGTGCCCTGTTAAATTCCCCCATTTTAACGTCCTTGTGGTCAACAGTAACTGGATGTTTTTGAGGTGCTCAATTGGAATAAAAATATTCCAATCTATTTGGAGACCAAAGGCAAAATCAGTTTTCTTACCTTTGGAATTATTCGTACCTTTCATGGTAAATTTCAGCTTTGACACATATTATGAGGAGCATACCAAAAACGGGTTCGTAATAAATCTGTAGAGAAGGTCTGAATCTATCGTGTTTGCCTTTCCAGGTGCCATTTCTACTGCCTAATGCAGTGCCATTTGCCTTGTGAAGACCCATAAACATTCATTGTGTTGAATGTAAGATACTCTCCCTAGTCTTACTGATCTCAATACCCCACAAATGATTAAGAATGATATGAAAACTAGCAGCTAAGGAACATCTTATTATTTAGTTGTAGCATATTCATAACAAGTGTCCTTCAAGGATGAACATATATTCTCTTTCTATTTGTATTTATCAAGTAAAACTTGTGTTAACCTTTAGTACATTATATTCAGCTTTTGAAAGTATTATGTGTGTACTGGAAAGAAAAGAAATCTTAGAGTCTTGGACACTGTTTATTTGTACAACAACTAGAAAGGAGCAATGAGGTTTATTTTAGTTGTATTTTTCCCTAAGCACAATCTGCCATAGTTTATGTATGACAGAGATAATTCAGAAAGGAAAACTATATATAAAAGTTGTATATAAAGTTTGTCTCTGAAATATTTCTTTGAAGCTTTTAAAAAATTGACTCATGTTTAAAAACAAAAACATTCAAAGCATTGGACTTTTTTTTCATCTGTTTATCACGACTTTTTTATTTCTGGTGTAGAGGTAGTCCACATTGTTTAGATTGTATGTACTTTTAAATTTCAAAATTCAAATCTGAAGAGTTAGCAGTTGTGATTTCGGGATACCACGCAGTGCTTTTAATCCCAAGAAAAAAATCTATCACCAAAAGTTGGCTTGATTCTCATTATGTAACTTTGTAGAACCATCCTTTCTAGATGGGTCCCCCACAGTGGATTTGTAACTTTGAAGTCAGGATAGAATATCATTAGATTATCTGTGGAACAGCATTACTATATTAGGACCAGCAGAATTTGGGTTGGTAAAAATAATGTTTATTACTGGATTACAAACATTTCAGCATTTTAAGATTGGTTTTAAATCACTAAAAATATGTATTCAGATGTGAAGGATTTAAGTGCTAAAAATCAATCCATTTCTTGCTCTTCAAGAATTGTCCATGCCTGCCTTTTGTTGTTTACATGCTCTTCTGCCCAGACTGTTAGTAATCTAGGGACCCCCTTTGGAACTGATGAATACAGTTCAGCCTTTTCTCCTCAAATATCTAATGACTTTAACATTCCTAAGAATATAGGTATTTCTGAATGATTTAAATTTGAGGGATTTTAATACATAAAATACAGTGTACAAACTTTCTGCCCACTCAGATCTCTTCTCCATCATGTGCTTACATTTCCCATTAACCTACACACTGATTTTTATGCTACTCCTTGTAGAAACAAAATTCTAGTTTGACTCAGTTTTTGTGTTTATAAATTTTTGGAATGTATACCCCCGTGTATGTGAACAATTAGGACCTATCAGTCATAGCTAAATAGTGAACCTCAAAAGTGTTAACTTTGGACTATTCATGTGAGGTTTGGTATCTTGCATTTATGTACATGGCTGTAAATTATGTGCATTTACTCTGTATTTATGTTACCTAGCTGACTTTTACTTGAATTGTTCAAATTTTAAAAATTAAAATATGCTTATGAAAAAAAAAAAATGACCTCCTCTCTTCCTGGTTTCCCAAGAGAGTATCAAGAATAGATATTGGATACTATGAAAAAACTATTTTTGCATCTATTAATATCAGTTTTTCCCTTACTCTATATATTATATGCAATATTAATAAATTGCCTGAAATTAAACCATCCTTATATTTCTGGGATAATCATAACATGGTCATGGATTCTCATGTTTTAAAAATCACCATGGGTTGTACACTGATAATTGTATTTTATTTTAAGATTTGTACCTCTAGGTTGAAATACAATATTATTTTCTTATACTGGGATTTTCTAGTTTTGGTGTTAATGGTATTCCAGCTTCATATAATATATTAGAATGTGTTTCTTTTAAATTTTTATCCTCTAAAAATTTCATGTAAGATTGACGTTACCTGTTGCTTGAATATTTGGTAGAACTCACTCAAATATCATTTAGGTAAAATACTTTCTTTGTAGAATCTATTCTATTTTCTTTATACAAACTATTCTTTGTAGGATAGTTATAATATGAATCAAATATTTAATATTATATGAGACTATTCAGATTTTTTATTTTTTCTTTAGTCAATTTTGATACATTATGTTTTCCTTGGAATTTGTTCTTTGATCTAAAATTTCAAATGTTTTGGCTTAAAGTCACTCTTCGTATTCTCTTATCTTTAAATGTTGCCATGTCCATAGTTTTACATCCTGTTCATTCCTAATATTTTATAGTCTTTTTTCTTTCACCAATAGTTCTAGATGAGGGACTTGTACAAGCAGATATCGAAACTTATTACAAAGCTTTAGCAATTAAGGAATTGTTGCAAGGATATACAAATAGACCAGGAACAGAATAAAGAAACCAGAAAGAGGCCCACACTTACATGGCAGAGACAATAAATGGTCATTAAATATGTACACGTGCTCCCCAAATTTGACAGCCTCCCTTGCTTATGGTTGGGGCCAGCCATAAGCCCCAGGGCAGTTAAGAGCTCATGTGACTTTCCATCATCCCTATCTTTCTCTTATATGTGAAGCTATGGAAGGAAATAATTCCCAGCTTATAGGGTTGCAGGAAGGAAACAGCCCGGATCCCCAGTAAAGTCACCATTCTAAGAGAACCACCGAAAAGAGCCAATGACCAACTTCAGACTTAACAAGCGTGAGAAAAACTTGGGTTGTGCAAAGTCACTGAGATTTCAAGCTTTGCTACTTCATTGTAATGTTTCCTATCCTGACAAATACATATGGAAAGTGAGCACATGGCAGAGGTGGTAATGCACATTGTTCAATAACAATTTTGGGGACAACTGGCAAAGCATATGCTGAGGAAACAGAATTAGTTCCTTATTTCATCCCTTGCAGAAAAGAAAAAAAAAAAAGATCCACTTCAGATGAATCACATACTAAGGCAAAACTTCCCATCTTTAAGAATAAAATACAAAAGAATATACTTATCTAAAATAAGGGAATATCAGGATGGTAAAAATTGAAAGTTTTTAAAAGACTCAAAGGTTTTAAAAATATATAAAAAGTAATAAATTTGCCTATATTACTATTAAAAACTTCTACTCACCAAAAGACGTCATTTAAAAAAATAAAAGACGAGCCAGAACAGGAAAATATTTATAACACAAATAATCCACAGAGAATTAGTAACACAAAAAATGTAGAATGCCTAGAATCAGTTAAGAAGAGAAAAAAATAACTATTAAATAGACAAAAAAGACAAAAACAGGCATTTCACAGAAGAGAAAACCTGAAAGGCCAATTAACTAAATGAAAAGATACTTAACTTAAAAACCCAAGGAAATTAGAAACACAAATGAGAAATTATTTTACATTTCCTAGGTAGGCAAAAAACTTTCAAGTCTAATAAACCAGATGTTGGCAACAAGTAGAAACTCTGTTTGATGTGACAGAAACCGTTGCAACCACTTTGGAAAACAATATGAACATGTGCCTGTCTCAAGATTCAGCTTATACTTTGTCTAAAGAATACCACGAGTACACACCCTATAAGGCCAGTACAAGAACACTCAGAGACTAACATTTTTCATAAAAGCAAAAATCCAGTGAAAGTGCCCAAATCCATTGACTGTAAAATGAATGCATCAGTTACAGTATATATTACACCACTGAATAGGACACAGTGTGAAAACTAAGTTGTGCTACATATATCATCATGAATGTAGCTTAAAAACAAAACATAAAATGAAAAAAGGAAGAATAGCGCATTATTTTTATAAAAATTTTTAAATGAAGCAAAATAATATATTTTTTGCATGCAAACATAAATGCTAACACTATAAAAACACTAACGTTCAGGGGAGTAGCTATCTCTGGGGGGAAGCAGGGAGGTAGAATGAGAAGTAGACAGAAAACTTCAAAGATGCCGATTATGTTCTATTTCTCAAATTACTTAGCAAGCTCATGGGTGCATGTTGTTTTCAACCTAAGGCCTTATACGGGTCTTATACATTACATTTATTCTTCATAAGTTTCCAGTCTCCTTTAACGTAAAGATTTTTAATTAATCAATGTCCTCTCATCTTCTTGTTTTTAAAGAAAAAGACAACATTTTATAGTGAAACTTCATCAGAGGAAACAGAATTTATAAGCAAGTGGAAGTTTTTTCCTAACAGATAAATTGGCTTCCTTTCCTGCATTCTTTCTCATCACTGCAATCTCTTTTTGCCATAACACAAGTTGAGTGTTCTGTTTTATCCTTTTCCCATCACTATCACATACACACACGGCACCATCATGACTTGCTGTGCAAGGGTTGTATGTGTGTGACTCAGGGGAAAGACTGGTTTATGATGTGGCAATGAGAAAGGACACTGTGTGTGTGGTAAAATTTCACTCAATCTTGAGTAAACCTCTATAGACAAGATGCACTTCCTCTGGCTGAAAAAAAAAAAAAAAAAATCATAGTCATGGAGCTAGAGAGTGGAAAAGCATCTTCCTTTGGACACGGCTCCAGTCCCATCCTTTCTTCTCTTGCTGCCCTCCTACCACCACTGTTTTGCCAGTAAATTCCAAACCTATTCAGCAAGAGTTCACTGCTAGAAGAATTAGTGTCATAAACGTGATTCCCTTTGCCTTGTTCTCGGAGTTTATATGAGGTGTGCAAAATAGAATTTTCAATGTTATGTTTAGAACAGGCCAAAGTGTTATTTAGCTCATTAATGAGGAAATGAATAGGGAAAAATCCCAAAAAGAGTTAGTTTAAAGAGCACTTAAGAAACATAGATTATATAGTCAGGAAATGAATATCAAAATAAGATTTTCAAGAGCTTCTGCTTCTTGGGAGGATTTCACTGATAAGTACATGGATGCATTGAAGAAGCTGTATTTTTTTAAGAATCAAAGAGCTAAGAAACTACTAGGAGTGGGAAAAAATTTTTCAGAGAAGAGACAATGACACTGATTAAGATAAGAATTGGTGATTGCCAGCCTCCCGCCCGCCTGCCAACATTACCAATTTTGGCTGCAAGCTGAAGACTTGGCTTAACCCAGACAGAGGACCTCTGCTGGAAAAAGAGAAACCAGGAAAGCTTTTAATGGTTATGTGGGTCTACTCTGACAATCAAAAACTCGAGGGATCTCAAACAAATGATGAGTTTGCGAAACAGGGATTTCCTGAGCTCTGGGGTAGTGTAGGTAGCTGGAGAAGGACGTGGAAGCTTTGGAAACAGCAGAGTAAAATCTCATGAAGCTTTAAGCTATTACAAATCAAAAACCTTCTATTCGCCCATTAAAAAGTAATGGTTTTATGTCATTTGCAGCAACATGAGTGGAACTGGAAGTCATTACATTTAGTGGAATAAGGCAGACACAGAAAGACAAATTTTGCATGTTCTTCTTCATATATAGGAGCTTAAAAAGTTAATCCCATGAAGGTAGAGAGTAGAATAATAGATACTAGAGGCTGGGAAGGCTGTGTGGGTAACAGGCGGGGATAAAGAGAGCTTGGTCAATGGGTACAAATCTACAGTTAGATAGCATAAATTCTATTCGATAGCAAGGTACGGTGACTATAGTTAGCAACAGTATATTGTCTATTTCAAAGTAGTTACAAGAGAGAAATTGAAATATTCCAAACACATAAAAATGGTAAATATTCAAGATGATAGATACTCCACATACTCTGACTTGATTATTATACATTCTATGAATGCAACAAAGTATCACATGTACCCCATAAATATGCAAAATAGTATGTATAATTTTCAAAAAGAGAAAAAAGGATACACTATTCATGAAACTGCCTTGTTAATTTCCACTTTATCAAGATTATAAAATCCACTTCCACTTTATTGAGATTACAAAATCAGTTTTCATAGGATAATGGCCAATAAAGTGAATGTATTTTAGAAATTACTGTGAATCATAGAGGCAATGCTTGTCAAGTTCATACACTCATAGGCTATCCAAGATGCTGTTAAAGATTGATAATTAAAAAGCAAAAAAATCTACTAGAAGAAGCAGCTCTGCCTCAAGCACATAACCTGTTTTCCATCAAAACATTTGCCAGATTTTTCATCTCTATGAGACTGATCACTTGAGATCCGGGCTGTGAATCTCTGGAGGGCATATCTGGTTCTCCCAAAATTTCTTGGAACTAAGGCAAGAGAGATTCACAAGGCTCTCTATGAAAAGTCCAGAAAAGCCTCGACTGAGAAACACAACTAAACCAAGATCTAATCTGTTTTTGTAAAATGGAAAATTCTGGTCAGATTGAGTTTACCAATACCTCATTCCCTCTGCTGAACAGAAAAGAAGAAACTCCCTGATCAATAATAACATTAGCTGAAGCCTCTATTGTCTTCTCATACACATTGTCTGGCAAAATTAAAAACTTACCAAAGAGACAAGATAATATGGCTAATGATTAAGGGGAAAAAATCAGAATATGGAAACAACTCACATATAATCAAGAAATTATAGTTAGCAAATTAAGACTGTAAAATAACTGTGATTAATGCCCTCAAAAATATGGGGAAAAACATGAACTAAATAGGTAAAAGGACAAAAAAATACCAGCAATGAATTGAAATCTATAAAAAGGAATCTAACAGACAATCTAGAACTGAAAAATATAATAGCTGAAGTGAAAATTCAGCTGACAGGTTAACAGCTGATTAAACACAGCAGACCACAGGGTTAGTGAATGTGGAAGTAGATTAACAGACAATATCTAAATGAATGCATAGAGAGAAAAATAATAAAAAGAGCATAGGAGATATGTGTGATATACCCAAGAAGTCTAATATATGTATAATTAATCTTAGAAGAAGACAGAAAGAGCAAATCAGAAGCAACGGTTGGAGAGATAGTGGCCAAACATTTTTCAAAACTGGTGAACCACATTTTCATGGGACTTAGCAAATTCCATGTTGGTTGGAAAATAATATTTGATCTGATGGACTTATTTGTTATTACATACCCCCAACATAGAACCTTTGTGGGGATTTAGGTTCCTGTGCCCAAAACTCCCCATGGTAGGTGATGGTGGTGATGAAGGAGGGAACAAAGGACTAGAAGGCCAAATTACAAAAAAAAAAAACAAAAAAGTATAGGCCAGACGCAGTGGTTCACGCCTGTAATCCCAGCACTTTGGCAGGCCGAGGCGGGCGGGTCACGAGGCCAGGAGATCGAGACCATCCTGGCTAACATGATGAAACCCTGTCTCTACTAGAAATAAAAAAAAATTAGCCAGGCGTGATGGTGGGTGCCTGTAGTCCCAGCTACTCGGGAGGCTGAGGCAGGAGAATGGCATGAACCTGGGAGGCAGAGCTTGCAGGGAGCCAAGATATTGTAAAGATGTCAGTTCTTCCCAAATTGATTTATAAATTAATTGCAATCCCAATCAAAATCGCTGTTGGTATTTGGTGGGAATTGACAGGTGATTTTAAAAGTCATATGAAAATATTAAATGCAAAGAATAGCTATGGCAATCTTGAGGAATAGTAAAGACTTACCCTACCAGATATCATCTTATATTAGGGCTATAGTAATTAGGACAGCATTTCAGTGAAAATTTATACAAACTGACCAATACAATAGAATAAATAGTCCAGAAAAGGACTCACACACACATACATAGTTACCTGATTTATGCCCAACACAACACTGACGTGAAGAGAGAAAAGAGTATTCATTTCTCTAAATGGCACTGAATCATCTGGATAGTCAAATGGAGAAATGAAAATTGAACCTTGAGCCACTACTTAATACCATATCCAAATCTTAATTGTTGGTCTGCAGATCTGAATGTGAAAAGCAAAACAATAAAGCCTTTAAAGAAATGCACAGGAGAAAATTTTTGTGACTTTGGAGTAGGCAAATAGTTGTAAAACACACACAAAATATTCTAATAATCAGAGAAAGACTATTGATAACTCAAGGTGTGTTCATCCAAAGACACCATTAAGGAAATGAAATGCAGTCCACAGAGTTGAAGTAGGTATTTGCAATAGATATTGCTGACAAAGTGTTCTTACCCAGAATGCATTAAAAGCCGCTGCAAATCAGTAAGAAAAATCTAGGTCATCCAATAGAAATGTAAACAAAAGACTAAACCAATCCTTAACGAAAGAAAATATTTAAATGGCCAAAAAAGTTTTGAAAAAGTGTTCAACTTCATTAGCCATTGGGGAAATTCAATTAAAGCCAGAATGAAATTTCAGGACACTCTTACCAGAATGGTGAAAATGAAAAAGAGAAAATATTCAATGTTGGTGAAGATTTCCATCAGCTAGAACTGTCAAACAATCCCACTGGAAGTATATATGAGTAGAACCATGCTGTGTGGCAGTAACTACTGCTGAGGAACAAATACATATCTTATGACTCAGTAATTTCACTCACAGGTACCAGACCAACAGAAAATAGTCGAAATGTCAACCAAAGTATGTATGCAATAATACTCACAGCAGCCCTATATTTATTAGCCAAAAACTAGAAACTACCCAAATGTTCATCAGCCATACAATGTATTAATAAATCATAGCATATTCACAAAACGTGACTTTGTGAAACTTAATTTAGTTGCCCATGCTGAGTTCAATGTTCTGTATGTACATTATACTTCGTTTAAAAGTTTGTAAAGGATCCATATTATGTGTAAGACTGGTTAACTTTGCATAGGGTGATAAAATCATATCATCTTTGGGGATAATTTCTCAACCAGAATTTTTACTACTGTCAGTTGATTCTGAGTAACTTCTAATATTGCAGGGCCGTACACTGTGTGTATTTATTTAAGTTATTGATTGTGTCAAACCAGACTACCAGGTCAGCTTATTAGAAAATGCTCTAGCACGGTACCAAGAGAATCATCATTTTGCTGCATGTCCATGTTTAGAACAAATGCCTCTTTTTCCAGAGTTCCTGGGAACCAAGGAGGAAATGCACAAAAGATGTCAACAGGCTGTCTTTAGTTTAACTGAGCTTCATATTAATTGATTTTTCAGTTAGGGTTTTTGTATGACCTTTCTCATTTCCTCCTCACATTGTAACTGCTATGTGTTAGTTCTGCAAACCAGAAAATTGAGATTCAGAGTTGTGAGAGATTCAGATTCGTGATGAGACCTTGATCGAGACCACAGAGCTAAATGGTAGGGCAAAAACAACAAAATTAATATTTAGCTAAAGCACATATTGCTATTTCCACCTTTTTTTTTTTTTTTTTTTTTTTTGAGATGGAGTCTCACTCTGTCACTTAACCTGGAGTGCAGCAGCATGACTTCGGCTCACTGCAACCTCTGCCTCCCAGGTTCAAGCAATTCTCCTGCCTCAGCCTCCCGAGTAGCTGGGATTACAGGCGCGTGCCACCACACCCAGCTAATTTTTTTTTTTTGAGACGGAGTCTCGCTCTGTCGCCCAGGCTGGAGTGCAGTGGTGTGATCTCGGCTCACTGCAAGCTCCGCCTCCCAGGTTCACGCCATTCTCCTGCCTCAGCCTCCTGAGTAGCTGGGACTACAGGCACCCGCCACCACGCCTGGCTAATTTCTTGTATTTTTAGTAGAAACAGGGTTTCACCACATTGGTCAGGCTGGTCTTGAACTCCTGACCTTGTGATCTGCCTGCCTTGGCCTCCAAAAGTGCTGGGATTACAGGTGTGAGCCACCATGCCTGGCCAATATTTCCACTTTTAAAAAACATTAGCACAGCTTGTAATTGCTTCTAAGTACCTACTAACTATAGTTTTAGGTACTTGAGGAAAACGCCTAAGTGTGTCATCAGGTGTCAGACCAGAGGGACCCCAGGATGGAAGAGCCCGTATCTGCTTGTGTCAAGACCAACTCAGGGATTACTCTTGACCACTCAGACCTTCCAGCTACTTTATGAAAGGGAGCTAGTAGGATTACACACAAGGGAATAATATTATTTCACCCAGAAATGCCTCCGTGCTTTGGGGAACACACCATCCATCTGGGGAAAAGGTAGCTACCCAAAAGGAAAAAAAAAGTTCTATTCTAGACACTGTCAGTAGAAGTCATCAGCTGATGGGTAGAAGAATTACATCTACCTTGCATTTTTTTTCCCAAACACCCACTCAAAGAAAGTGTCCTCTGAAGTGTGGAAATGAGTCAGGGCATGAATCTCACTTTCCTGATGTGGCCCTAGAACTTCTTAGAGTTTAGAGTAGGACTAGGTGTCCTCAGGAAATCAGTCAGCATTTGCTGGGTGCAGAAAATCCCTTTCTGCGGAGCATCAGGGGTGCAGTCACGTGACGGCCCTACAGACGCTTACCATCCCTGGGAGTGGCCCCCTCTGGTCCTCATAACCAGGAATCCTGATGTTTTTGACAATGCTCCTGTTTGCTCATAGAACTGGCTGAGGTCCAAACCTCAGCCTTGAGTACAGTCCCTGAGAGGAAGTTGTTCTTCATGCACAAAGCTCCGGTTTCCTAACATGGTTAGTGATTAGAAAACTTTTTTAAACTCTTAACAATTTCTGAGAGTACCCAGCCAGACGGCCTTACAGCGAGGCTGTCAGCTCTCATTCGCACTGACCAAACAACTGTCTACAACCTCTGCCAGCACCAAATAGCTCAGTGAAGACAGCCCTGCTGATGGCATGTTCACTTGAAGTATTTAAAAGAGAGAGAGAGAGAGAGAGAGAGAGAGAAATACTAGGGCACAATAGGACTCTCCATCTCCAGGGTGTTTGCTTTGTTTTGTTTTGTGTAATGGAGGCTGAATAAGAAAAATCAGGAAAACCACCACTTTTGTTAGCACCTACCTCATGTTGAGCGCATGGAATTATCATGACACTATTCCTAAGAAACTACGTTTACTTTATGCTGATTCTGAAGTTCTTATACCAAGTAAAGACGTTTGAAAACAAAAAGAAAGCAAATGTCCCACCTCAATCCAAAACATTCCAAAATGCACTATACATCCTTGGCTTTAGAACAAACAAGATAATCCCTTTTGAGAAGATTATCAGCCATTTTTTTTATCTTGTGTTTTTCTAATAAAATGGACCACATGGCAAACACGTCTCCAGAAATAATGTTTAAATTAAAGGATTAGATTTTAAAATGTAGTTAAGGCAATGTATAGGAAGGGAAGCAGCGACAAAGATAGTTATAAAGCCAAGGAGAAACAGGAGAACATTTGAAGAGGAAAGGGAAGAGGAGAAAATGAAGAAAAGCTGGAAGTGAATGCCAAGGTGTCAGGTTATTTGCCCACATCAACTGACTTAGCAGCTCCAGATGTGGGACCTAGGAATCTGTGCCCTCCAGGTATTCTGAGGCAGGATAACATTTGATAAACAATACACGAAAATGCTCTGTAACCCATGTTTTAACTTCTTTAAAAGTAGAACTGCCTTTACTCTTTTTCATTCTTCCAAAGCATCCCAGGCAAATGGGCCATTGACAGTGATGACTGATGACACTGAGTACTCAGCCACCAATGTAACCAAGAGAGGAAGCCACTGGAGCTGCTTAACCACTAAACCCAAATCCACTATCAGTCTGAAGCCATTATGACTTCCAGTGTAGGCTGCAACACATGTGTTTCTCTGATATTCACATGAGAATCAAGTTGCCATTCAGGCCTAATTCGCCTTGGGCTTCTAAACGGGGCGGGGGGGCGGGGGGACAGGGAGTGGCGGTGAGCACATCCCCTAGCCCTTTCCTTTGTCAGGAAGCTGGATATTCACTGATAGATGAGTTGCTTTTCAAACCCCTGACCCCAGGACAGGGAAGGAGCTGTTATTTCCTGTCCCTTGTACAGTTAGTGTAACTCAATCCTCATTCGTACTCTAGAATGAAAACTTGATCATTTGTAGAGCAATGCCTGAAACCACTGTGGAGCCAGGCCGGTAGATGCCCTGGTACATTGCAGGTTGGAAGATTATTTCCACGGATCTTGGGAGAGCACCAGATGCAGGCCATTGGGTGTGGTTCAAACTCTCCCATCCCAGGCTCCCTTGGCTGGTTTCAACTAATTCAGCATATTTCTGCAGGATTTGCAAAAATCTCTACACTCAGAGATAGATATTCTCATATATTCTTACTTTAATGAGAATTTTATTGAGATGTCATTCACATACCATAAAATTACCCTTTTAAAAGTGTACAATTCAAAGGGTTTCAGTGTATTCACAGAGTTGTGCACCCATCACCACTATCCAATTTCAGAGCATTTTCATCACCCCCAAAAGAAACTTCACACCCATTAGCAATCACTCTTCATTCCCCTTTCTTCCACTTTCTGATTCTATAAATTTGCTTATTCTAAACATTCCATATAAATGGAATTATACAATGTGTGGGCTTCTGTAACTAGCTCCTCTCACTTAGCATAATGATTTCAAGGTTCATCTGCGTCATACTATGTATAGGTAGTACTTCACTCCTTTCTGTGGCTGAATAATATTCCGTTGTGTGGATATACCACATATTGTTAGTCCATTCATCCATTAATGGACATTTGAGTTGTTTCTATGTTTTGGTTATTTTGAATAATGTTGCTATGAAAATTGGTGTACAAATTTTTGTGTTGTTAATTATGTCACATAGATACCTAGGAGCGGAATTGCTGAGTCATACAGCAACTCTATGTTGAACATTTCAAAGAACCACAAACTATTTTAAAAGTAGCTGTACCATCTTACATTCCTTCCAGTAATAAATGAGTGTACCAATTTCTCTGTGTCCTCACTAACATTTATTATTTCTGGCCTCTTTCATTCCATCATTCTAGTGGAAGGTATCTTAGTATGTTTTGCTTTGCGTTTCCTAATGACCAGTAATGTCAAGCATCTTTTAATGTGCTTAGCAGTCACTTACCTATCTTCTTTGCAGAAATGTCCATTCAAATCTTTTGCCCACTTTTTAATTGTGTTGTCTTTTTATTGTTAATTTATCAGAGCTGTGTGTATATTATGGATAGAAGTTCATTATCAGATAATTTGTGAATATTTTATCCCATTCCATGAGCTATATTTTCACTTTCTTAAGAGAGTACTTTAAAACATGAAAGGATTAAATTTTGGTGAAGTGCAATTATCTATTTTGTTGTTGCTTGTGCTCTGGCGCTGTATAGTTAAGGAATCATTGTCCAATTCAAGGTCACAAAGATTTATGTTTATGTTTCCCTTCTAAGAGTTTTGCAGTTCTAGATCATACATTTAGTTCTATGATTACTTTTTTGAGTTATTTTTTGTGTATAGTACAAGATAGAGATGCAAATTTTTTCTTCACATGTGGATATCCAGATGTCCCAGCACCTTTCGTTAAGAAGACTATTCTTTCTGCCACTGAATTGCTGACATCTTTGCTGAAATCAATTGACCATAAATGTAAGGGGATGTTTCTGAACTCATAATTCTATTTTTATTGATTTTTATATTTATACTCTGAGAACATCCTACTGTCTTGAATACTGTTGCTTTGTAGTAAGTTTTAAAGTGGGAGTGTAAGTCATTGAACTTTGTTCTTTTTCAAGATTGTTTTAGATATTCTCCATCCTCGGCATTTCCTTGTGGATTTTATGAGTAGCTTTTCAATTTCTGCAATAAAGACAATTTGGAAATTCATAAGGATTGTGATAGATCTGGGATACATTTGGGGAGTACTGCCATCTTTAAAAATATTAAGTCCTCTGATTCATGAACATGAGATGTCTTTCAATTAACTCAGCGATTTTAAAATTTTCAATAATATCTCATACTTTTAGTGTACAAGTCTTGCACTTCTTAAGTTTATACTATTTTATTCTTTTTGAAGCTATTGTAAGTAGAATTGTTTTCTTAATTTCCTTCTCAAATTTTTCGTTGCTAATGTACAAAAATACAATTAATTTTCATGTATGGATCTTGTATCTTGCAAACTTACTAAACTTGTTTAGTAGTCTAAGTTTTAAGTGGATTCCTTAGAATTTTCTATATACAAGACCAGGTCATTTAAGAAAAGAGCTAGTTTTTTCCAATATGAATCCCTTTTATTTCTTCTGGCCAAATTTCCCTAGCTTGCATTCCCAGTACAATGTTGAATAGAAGTGGTGGGAGTAAACATCCTTCTCTTCTTCCTGATCATAGAGGGAAAGCTATTAGTCTTTGATCATTAATGTTAACTGTGGGGTTTTTTGGATGTCCATTATCAGGTTAAGAAAGTCCTCTTCTATTCCTACTCTGTTGATTGTTGTTGGTTTGTTTGTTTGTTTGTTTGTTTTTTATCTTGAAAGGGTGTCAGATTTTATCAGACATTTTGTCTGCATCTATTGAGATGATGATGCAATTCGATCCT